>NC_086352.1:24832358-25437358 GCF_036324505.1 Eleginops maclovinus
CCTCCCTGTCTCGCTGCACCCAAACCTCCCTCCACCCTCCTCCTCCTACTCAAAACCCAAAGATATAGCCCTGCCCTCTTTCCCTCCCCCCTCACTGACTCCTAACACTACTGACCATGTAACGCCAGGCTCCGGAGGTGTAGCCACTCCACTGGGGCCCTCCCCCTCTGCCCCTCGAGATGTTGTGGCTTCGCTGGTTTCCACCCGCTTCATCAAGCTGACCTGGCGCCCGCCAGCCGAACCTCATGGAGACGAGTTAACCTACTCTGTGTTCTACAGCCAGGAGGGCACCAGCAGGTAGTACACACACTAAACTGTAGTACTGCCAGGAGGGTACTAATACACACATTACTGCTGCAGTCAGCAGGGCACTAATGTACATGCATTCCTGTGCAGGAGTGTCAGACCACTTTGGAAATGCCTAAATAAAGCAGTTAAAGCACTTATCATAGCAGTAAATGTTAATTAATTAAAAACAAACTTCCTTCCGCAAAGGGTTACCTTTTTTTACATTCAAGTATAAACAAAACAAGTCAGGCTCTCTCATAATTTCCCCCAGCTTCTTGAGAAGAGGATTTACTGTATATGACTGAGGAGGAAATTAAAGAAGCTGAGAGGAGTTTCCACAACTTCAGCATTTTGGCTATGTTTTATGTTTTCCCTATGAAATAGCTGTAAGTCATTCTCAGTAGTGGCCTTATACATAAGAAGTGTTTTGCTCTGTACTAGAGTTACAGATGTAAATGCATAAATTAGTATCTGTGAGGATACATGGAGGGTACAAATAATGTGTACACTAACCAGTGTGGTGGTACATGTGCTATTTGCCTCAAACAAACTAACGGTTTTCTACTGTAGAGACAAATGAGTGCTAATGTGCTCATCATTATTCAATTACTTGATTGATTGATTATTTAATGGACAGAAAAATGTGTAATTTATCAAACATTAGCTGTTTTCTGCTTTCCATGTGTGAGGATTTGCTTTTATATACAATTAAAGATTATATAATTAATTTGGTAATCAACACGTTTTATTTGTAAACGTATATTTGAAATGTATGAATTCACAAGATTCTAAATGCTCTGCTGCTATGCGCTTGTGTGTATGTCCATCAGGGAGCGGGTAGTGAATACCAGTCGTCCCGGGGAGATGCAGGTCACCATCCAGAACCTCATGCCAGACACCAAATATCGCTTCAGGGTTGTGGGCCATAATAGCAATGGACAAGGAGAGAGCTCTGCATCACTCAAAGTGGCCACCCAGGCTGAAGGTAAAGACACACACACACCTACACACACCTACACACACACACGGCCATTTATATGTGTTCAGGAAACATAAACATAAAGGCAAACTCCAGCCAGTTGGTTGGAAACATGCTCACACTGATGCAAACAGGATGCACTCAAAAGAAGCTCACAAATGTGCAAATAAACATTCACACAAACAAATATTCACTCACATACAGTAACAGCACACACACACACACACACACACACACAGGCAGTGACATATTAGAGGTTGTTTGGTGATGTGTGTTAAGGCAGACCACCCAACAACACACCAGAGAAATGCAGCGTTTTCTCTTCATAAGCCCCTTCTTATTTATGCCCCAACATTTACTATAGTGTGTGTGTGTGTGTGTGTGTGTGTGTGTGTGTGTGTGTGTGTGTGTGTGTGTGTGTGTGTGTGTGTGTGTGTGTGTGTGTGTGTGTGTGTGTGTGTGTGTGTGTGTGTGTGTGTGTGTGTGTGTGTGTGTGTGTGTGTGTGTGTGTGTGTGTGTGTGTGTGTGTGTGTGTGTGTGTGTGTTGCTTTGAACCAGGCCTACCTGAGTAAGGAATGTTTGAAATTAGTATTCCAGTCTTTTATCTGAAACATTTTCCTCTCCCGGTCTGCAAAGAGATGCTGTACAGAAGCTCATTAGGATGTTTAAAGTGGAGGACACACACAAGTTATTGAGGAGAGAGGGGGCAAAGTGGTTCTTCTTTTCTCTTTGTGTCTGGGAGTGTAATCCTTCCCATGGCTGCTGCTGTTTCACCCACATTTAAAAATGCTGTAAAGGGGATTTCCCAGCACACTGTCACGGTGGACGTCCCCCACCTTTGGGCTCAGCCGCAGCTCAGTCACTGTCACTTTGTAGGTCAGCTGCCGTTACTCTACCTGTGTCCTTGGTTGGAGGGCGGACGGATCGACACAGAAATACACATACACACTGCACGTTAATGCCTGCGAACAGGCACCTAGACACCCGTGGGGATAGCAATGAGGGCGGGCTGTACCTGTGCAGTATATCTCTGTCGTGTGCGTGCACTTTTAGTGTAAGAACAGGCTACGAATTGGAGCTTAAACTCTTGACCTACACCTGAGTGCCAGGTGTATGCACACATCTCTGCAGCTGCAGCAAGTCACCTCTCTGCAGAAACTCGATACATGCACACAAACTCAAACCCACACAAATGGGAGCTTCTGTCTTTAAGATATTTGAGGTACAGACACATATCTATCTCCTTTGTGGGATGTTAACCTCATTGTCAATGTTTAACTTTGAATCAATTGTGGCACCGTACAAAGACAACAGGAAATGTCACAACTGTCCATAAACTCACTCAAAGGTAATCGCTCACTTCTGAGTTTCTCTGCAGTACTGGACCTGCTGCTTTCGGGGTTAAATCCCATCCCCATTACCATTGTTATTGGGTTAGCCGTTGATTTTAGGACAATTAAACTATTGAAATACAAAGATTACTTTCTACCTTTTTAAACTATAACAAAGTAACTCGTACATTCTGTGTATCTTGTTAGATTTTGCCCGTCATTATTGTGTGTTTCTAACATTTTAAGTACTTCTTGGTGGTAGCAACATATCAGTAGTATTCAGCTACAACGCAACCTTTTAGGGCAGTGGTAGATATTTTTTTATGTTAGCTCTATACGCCAGCAAATTGGAAATAATTTAAGATATTTGCTTAGATGTTAATGTTCTAACTGTCTGCTATAATTAAAGAGTGTTTACATTTGCATCAGGCGAACAGTGTAGGAATAATAGCGGAGTAGTTTATTCACACTCCCCTAATCTACGTGGAAGTATAGAAATCTGACACATTCACATTAACGTTAATGGTTTGTTCTCATTTGTTTTTTTAGGATGTTAGATCCTATTAAAAGTTTAAAAGATATGATCTTCACTACAAAATGAACACAGTGCCAAGTTTAAAGCCTGTACTTCAAGATGTAAAACCACAACAATATTTACATATCTGCCCTTTACTGTTTATTTCACAAGAAATATCACTGATACACAGATGAGTTATAATTCACTCTAATCTAATCCTAATCCTGCCCCTTATTTTGAATAATTACACGCAGTAAGATAAAGTGTCAGGCGTACTGAATCTAAGCCTGAGGCAAATGTTGCTGGATTGCAAGATGCACATTGATGATTTTGTTGGGGCACACCTTCAGTTTGTTTGTCATGGGAATAACAAGAAAATCTACATGGCTGTCAGCCCAGTCCAGAGGGAATCGCTCTCCTCGGGGCTGCAGCCGGCTGAGCCGTCTTGGTCTCAGCTCTAGCTAACACAGGGAAATTAGGCTTTAAAGGAGCCAAGAATGTTTTTCTGGCAGCAAAAAATGGACATGCTAAATTGCGCTCCTGTCTTCCAGATGCAACAAAATGTGTGAAAAAAAAAAATGGAGAGGACTCAAGATAAAGCAATACACAATTGTCATGTTTAATGGTTTTCTAATTCCTGCTCTCCTGACTCAGTTCAAGTGCCCGGTCCTGCTCCGAACCTTCAGGCAGTGTCCAACACGCCGTCCTCTGTCTCTCTGAGCTGGGACAAACCCCTCACTGGCAACGGAGAGATGCTCACCTACAAGTTGTTCTACACAGACAAAAGCTTTGACAACGAACAGGTAGGCAATGGTCTGCACTCACTTTTCAAAGAGTGGCAATAAACTGGGCAATAAAAGGCTTGATGGAAAAATAAAAAAATGATCAAATAAAGCTCAGGATATAATTTCAGATAAAACATGTTTTAAATGAGTTTAAACAGGGGTAATATTTCCTGCATTACATTTTTTTTGTGTGTGTTTTTCCTTCCTTTTAGTAATTTCATATTATCAAAAGTTGGATAGACCTGCAATGAACATAATTGTCTCATTTCTTGTACCTTGTAAGAGGAGAAGTACTTCATGTAGCTGCCGCTTGCTTTTGCGAGGTTCATTAGATAAAAATAATTTCACTTCCTAGCCTAATGTAAATTGTGATGAGGTAAGGTGTTCCTAATCATTAGCTTAAAGACTCTTTGTACTGCTTTTTGGCTATACTCTCGATTATGCATCTCACTCAAAATGTGTATTGTGCAAAAAGAAAGCAGATATGATTCACAGAGTTGTTCTCTGCAGGTCTACCGCCGTCACAGGAGTGGAATTCAGCTGGTTAGATATTGAGTCAGCCCCAGCAGTAGCGGTGTGCGAGCCAGTGAGGCATTAAAAAGCCTTTAATATGATAATGGATGAAACGTCATCCAGCGTACTGAGTAATGATGCTTCAGCTCCCTGGAGAAAAGAGCCAGAGATGAGGTGAAAAAGGCAAGAGATTAAGAGAAGGGTGGAAAGAAAGAAGTGAAGGAATGGGAAGGAGCACAGATGAAGATAGAAAGATGCAGAGCTGTAAAGAGATGAAATATTAAAGGACAGGGGGAAGTCAGGGACAACCTGTGATGCATCTTCCAGGGTGAAGTGGTCACAAGCAATCATATGCCTGAGTTTAGAGGTTGTGATTGAAGCAATCTGGAAGCAAGATTAGATTTCGACAAAATCTCCGCCTTTCTACTCAAACGTCACAAGCAGAGAGAGGAATATAAATTGGCTTGAAGTAACTGGTGCCAGATTCCCCAATTTGTAAAGCATAGAGTTTTGATCACACACAGCACAAGTTGTTTCTCTGTCTTTAGATGTCATTTCTATACATAGAATTACCATCTGAGCAGTTATTGTCATGAAATGACAAACACAGGCACATTTGTAGCTATGCCACATTCTAGGCTTTTAAATATGTTGGAACTGGTCTTATTTACTCCATATCTGTGCCCAATATCAAACTTGAAAACTAAAATTACACAATTCTGCATTTCTCAACTTGTTGTAAGCAGTGAAATGGTCATTGTTTGTTTTTATATGCAGCATATATGCATAATTTGTTCTATTTTTATTCATTTAGGATATTGGACTGTCAGTGAGCACAGTCACCTATGGAGATAATTTTTTTATTATGTGAAATTTATATAATGTATTGTATTTGTAGTATATTTAAACAAACGTTCTTCTCTTTCCTTCTTCCTTTTCTTTCAGGACGTTGACGTTGACATTCAGTCCTACACCCTGACAGGCCTGAAGAAGAACACAGAGTACAGTTTCCGTGTGGTGGCCAACAACCAGCACGGCCCGGGAGTCTCCACTGACGATGTCGTCGTTCGCACGCTGTCGGATGGTCAGTATCTTAATGAAGAGAGCATCTAACAAGACTGCCTTTGGTTTATGACATGCCCTGATTTATTTTAACATTCTTGTGTATAAAATGTAATGGATGGCTGTAAATTAGAGTAATCTGCTGTAGGCTGTAAATGTATCTCCAGCTAGATACATCTTTACAGTGAACTGTTAATTTTTAGTAGATTAAAGCTGTGATTAACCAATGCTTTTATGAGCGATTAACCTGCAAATAATTTTTCTACATGAATCAAATTATTTTGAAGTGTCAACTTTGGAAAACATGATAAATCTAAGTTGATGCTTTTAAATTGAATGCTTTTTTCACACAAGGCAAAGAAAAACAGCTCATTTAACAATTTAATTTCTGTCAATTACTTGCTGTAGTTTAAATACTCAAACCTTATACTGTGATTTGTTTTTGTGAAGATAATAAAGTATCTGTTTTCATTTGTTTCACAGTACCAAGTGCTCCTCCTCAAAATCTCACCCTGGAGGTGCAGAATTCGAAGGTAAGACACAGTTTGCAGGACGTGTAACCAGTCTAGATTTTTCTCTTCTCTTATTGACGTCTTAAAAGCTTTCACGCGTGTTGTACAGACTCCCTCAGATGCCAACATAAAAATGCACCTAAACTGCCTGCAGCTTGACTGAGCTTCGGTCCACGGTGTATGCCGCCGCTTCACAAAATCCACACACACACACACAAACAGTTGAACAAATACAGTACATAGCCTGCAGGCCAGAACACCGTTGTTTCTCTGTGTGAATAGCCGCGTCACAGGGCTGTTGCCCCAGCTGGTTAAGAGGGTGTGTGAACCCTCATCGATCCTCTCATCGGCGGGAGACTCGCCTGTCAGAAAGTTTTATCCTCTGGATCACTCTCCCTCTGTACAGTATCTGGCATAGAAACCTGCGGTAAAATCTGAATGGATCCAAACAATATTAGCCCGGGAGATGTAGCCAAACAAAAAATAATATTGGGGAGTTAAGACTAAATGTTCACTGTTGTACTGTTGCATATACTGTATCCGAGTGGTTGATGGATTACATTTGATTAAAAAAAGTGAAGTTTCTCACGTATGACATGAGACAGCAAGTACAAACAGAAGTGAAGAAGATTCAGAAAACCGTAAGCTTCATGCATTGACTACCAAAGCAGCAGCCAGCGCTTTTAGTCCATTGCCGGTCAATGCAGAATTACAGAGGACTGTTGACACAAACTAGAAAAGGAAACTGGTAGAGAATCCTATCACACACTTCCAGCTTGAGCAAGAACTGGCCACCCATGCTGAGGGATACTCAGCTGAGATTAATGGAGAGAAAACCCTCTCATGCTAATGTTAAGACTAAAAATGAGAAAGAGGCGCTCTGTGGGAACGATAGGGATTGTTTTTTGAATGGATATTGTACATCCAGCTGTCCCTTCCCAATTACACACAGACAAACCCCTTCAAAGCTGCAAAACAAACATCTGGGATCATTTATTCCCAACCATTATTGAAATTAGTTATCTAATATTTTGTCTTTGTTGTCATTGTGTTTAATTCTGAATGTAAACAGTCATTAAGTCAACAATCCTGGTGCGAGTATATAGATGCAAATCATTTATGCAATTAGCTTTTCGATACGCCTAGCCAAATGGAACCAAGGGAAAAAACTCATTAACATTTATTATTTATTCAGCTTCCTCTTTGGGCCTCGTCAAGCTGAACCGCGCATCTTTAACCTGCAAGGCAACCCTGAGAACATTGTGTTTATGATCTTATTTTGCACCTTTATTGTGTTACTTTTTGCACCTTTTCCCTGTGATTTTTCAGAAGTCAATTAAAAAGGTTTTCATGACTATAGAGAACAAGAGGGAACTGACAAGTTGGGACTGATAGTGTAATAAGAAAAAAGGAATAATTGAACAAACTTAACACAAATTTAATTTGCGGAATTCCCTTGACTTGGCTGGGGAGGAACTCCTGTGTGTCTGTGCCCTCCACATGTATTCAGGCTTTTGTGCATCAGTATGACAGTGGGAAAGCATTAATTAACTCTTCTCCCACGCAGGGCTACCCCCCACCTATCTCTTTAAATACACACACAAATACTCAGATTCATGAATCCCTTAACAGTGTAGCGATTACCCACCGGCAGAAGTCCAGCTTTCCTCTGCCTCGGATTCTATGCGGGGTTAACCTGACGACAGGAGCACATGCACACCCCACTCATCAGGACACCTCCCTCTATTATTCATGTGTTTATTTCTTCCTAATGCGTCAATCTGCAGTGCGTCACCCTTGCTCAGAGGGATGTTTGTTTTAGCAAGGCCCTCCCATTTGCACCACAGTCAGGAGGAGAGGGGAGGGGCAGGTGAGACCTTGTGTTTCTGGCCAACAGAACAGTAAACCTGCAGAGTTACGTTTACACAAATGTCTGCGCCAAAGTGTATGTGGGAAGGTGTGATGCTAAACAATGAGGTCACCTTTACAGCTGCAGTCTCGAAACCAGACATTTCCACATATGCAGGTTTAAGTTTAATCCATCTTTTTTCCTCCTTCAGAGCATCATGCTTCGGTGGCAGCCCCCGCCCCTTAGTGACCAGAATGGAGAGATCACCGGCTACAAGATCAGATACCGGAAAGGTTCCCGTAGGAGCGAAGCAGCCGAGACCACCGGTGGCACCCAGCTGAATAAGATCATTGACGGTAATAGACGCCGGCTTAGCTCAGCTATAGTAGATGATGTCAAAATAAAATTCAATCTGCTGTAGCATCACCCTCACATGTTCACAACATATTTAGTTTGTTGTTTTAACTGTTTTTGATTAAATGCTCGTTCAACAGCTTTGCAAGTGGCTCCGAATGTGTTGCATTTATAACTTTAGTTGTTGTGGGAGCTAGTTAGCTCAAGCACGTTACATGTTTGGCAGAGATGGAGAGCAGTTCACACATATCATTTAAATGCATTTTAAATGCATCCTAGTAAACTATTTTCCCTCTGCTGTTCATATCTGGGGTTTATCTGTATCCACACTTGTGTTTAGAGCTGTCAACTTGTGTGTTAGATGCTTTGTGTGATCAGGGTGAAAGGAATAATGATAGGACTGAGGGATTTGTGCCCATGACTAAGAACACAGCTCCAAAAATCCTACAATACCCATTGGATGCTTCATAGAAGTCCTATATAAAAGCCTCAATGCTATGAGGCTCCATTTTACCTCTGCTGCATGTATCTGCCAATTAGGTTTGACATGCTACAATATTTAATATCTTGATCTTGAGGTTCAAGACATGTCTGAGTTGTTGTTTGGAGTCAGTCTGTCTGAAGGTGTGTTTGTTTATCTGCATTTCAACTGAACACTTTGATATGGAGTCTCATGTCTTACTGTACCCTAACGTTACCCGGTGCTACCACAAAAACATCACCAGAGACACGCAGTACTGGTGATTAATATTAGATGTTGTCTCAGCAACTTTCAAGTGGCCTGATGTCAAGCTGTGTGCTGCATCAAAGAGAATATACACTTAAAAGTTGATTTTGGGGAGGATTCAAGGGGGAAACAGAGGGGTGTTTGTTGGTTCAAAAGCGTTTAGAAGAAGATGTTATAGCCTTGGAGGCACGGATAGTTAGGCAGTCTTCAGAAGCAACCCCCCAAGGGCGGCCCAGAATAGTGGGTACAAAAAAGAAAAAGGTGGCAGGATTAGCATGTAGCGTGCAAATGGGAAAATATCACCATGATGAAAATTTTTACAGCAAATTAAAACAGCAACACATCATTTGTCAGCAGGCTCTCCTCCCTTTTGTGAATTCTAAAGCTGGCACCCAGCAGTGAAACAGCTTTTTCTGAAGGAGACGTAGCTTTAAAATATTTACCGAAAGTGTTATGTTATACTTTTTTTTGTGCTGGCTGCTTTTACACACTATTCTCTTCAATGGTTATTTTTGGTATATAAATCTTTATCCACCAAAGCATATAATCAAAGGTTAAAAAATAAATCTCAATCACTTATGTGATATTGAGTGGAAAAGAAAATGAATTGCACAGAAACCCTCACTTAATCCTTCCCCAGGCAAGTTCATAGATTTTCTCCTTTAATTGTGCAGAGAGGAATCGGGCATCTGTTTAAAATATTTGTTTCTTTCCAAAAATGTATTGTGTCTGCAACTTGAAACCCCAAATGACCAGCCAAGTTGACAGCAGCCGTAAACTATGAAATAAAATCAGGTTTTAGAGGGAGCTAGAAGATTTAAAGAAAGAGTTTTGTTGCTGCTTGAAATTCAGATCAGCACAGCTCAGTCTAAACACTTGTGCTCTGAACCTGACCGCTTTGCATTCCCTGTCCAGGCTTGGAGCGTGGGACAGAGTACTCCTTTCGGGTGTCGGCCATTACTGTGAACGGCACAGGACCGGCCACTGAGTGGACCACAGCTGAGACGTTTGAGAGCGACTTGGATGGTAAAAATCATCTTGTTAACTAGATCTATAGAGACTAAACTTAAATGTTCAATCTTTTCATTATTTAATTACGCAATTTGATCTCTGAAATTGTAAGATCTTACTTTTAATCTTTCTTGTATTTCCTTTACTAGAATCCCGTGTTCCTGATCAGCCCAGCTCTCTCCACGTCCGGCCGCTCGTCAACAGCATTGTGGTGAGCTGGACGCCGCCAGAGAACCAGGACATTGTGGTGCGAGGCTACACCATCGGCTATGGCATCGGTAGTCCCCATGCTCAGACCATCAAAGTGGACTACAAGCAGCGCTACTACACTATCGAAAACCTCTGTAAGAACATGTTGTGCATTCAGACATTGCCGTAACGCTTGTGTTTTACTTTGCCTGAAATATTCATTTGTCCCCAACATAATGACAGTGAAGAATCTCAGCTGATTTTTTCAAATAGCGCTGTCTCAGATAGTAATGAGAGCGTGGGGACAAATGTGTCCGCACCCAAAATGTCAGTATTTAAAAACATTACTGTGATTGTTCTACTTGGAAATAGCTAACTAACTAGTTTTGTGACATTTTAATAACAAATGAGAAAAACCCACACAAAGGCACACAAACAATATGAAGCATCTCATCTGTGCCTCATAGAGAGCATTTACTGAATTAATGAGATCTTTTCCACCGCGCGCCTCAGCCGTTAATTATACAGATCGGCCTAATGGGGACACGATAAATAAGGGTCAGAATTGTCAAAATGTTTAAATAAAACAAACTTGTTTTGGTAGGATTAATTCTTGCTGTAATCAAAAAAAATGAAAATGAAATTAAAGGGCTACCTTAGTCAAATATTCAGCTGGGTCCTACTGTTGCATAAGAGCCATTTCTCTGCATAGGATCCATCCAACCTTTCAGAAACTGACAGGTACATGCATACATGCTACCAGTTTATATGGAATTATGGATACATTATCTAATAATAGCACTCAAGAAATCTTTATTATATCAGTAATAGGTAGTGATTTTGCTGGGTTGAACAGCAAAACACACATTTTGCTCCATAGATATTACTTCAAACTCAATAATATAGAATTAATACTCCAGTAATCCAAGCTTGCTGAAAGGGTCAGAGTTAAATAATAATAATCGTATTAAACAAAGACATTTAGGAGGAAAAGTGTTGCAAAATATCTAAATTATGCATAATTAAAGCCCTTATTACAATCACAGTAAGAGGAGTGATTGTTTTCAAACACTCATTCTGGCCAATATCGCAATTATGAGTCAAGACTCTCGAGAGGTCGGGCTTGATTAGATGGCTGGACACATCATTTATCTCGCTCTTCCTGTGTCTCTTACCACGCTCTGTCCTAACCTCTCTCTATCACTCTCTCAGTCCCCAGCTCCCACTATGTCATCACCCTGAAGGCTTATAATAACGTGGGCGAGGGGATCCCGGTGTACGAGAGCGCCATCACCAGACCACAGTCAGGTAGGACGACACACATCCTGACCTGAAATCTCCTATAATTCGATACACTGCAAATAGTAGCAACCTAAATCCTGTTAACTGTCCTCTTTTGCTCATACACAACCGACATTACATCAAGTATAATGGGATATGCTCGCACTGGTTTAGTCTTGGTCTGATGGTTATCTGCGCTCTCTGTAATCTGATATCATTATCAGGCAGAATTTGTCTCGACTCCAAGTTACCAAAGAGATAACGGGTCATCTGGCTGTCCCTGCTCTAATTAATTCTCTCCTTAATGACTCCCCGTTTACTTGAGTCTCTTTTTAATCACATCTTGAAGGCCCTGAAATGTTGCCCTTATATTACCAGATGTTCCCAGTTGTCAGGGAATAATGTTCCAATATATTGATGGAGCAGATATCCAACAACAAAGAATGGAACAAATAAATATAATTACAAAATAGCAACAAACCTCTTTGTCGATTTTTTAGATCTGCATCAAAAATGAATATCAACTTAAATAAGGTAATTGGATTTATTGCTATAATGAAACCGCTTTGTCGCATCAGGCAAATAATATGATGAATCCAGTTTGGCTGCCAGCCCGACAATCTGTAATTCTTTAAGCCTCAGCTCACAACCCGGCTCACAATCAGAAGTTGAAGTTAAGTCTCTCTGCAGAGTGCTTGACAAATGATCTTAAAGCGAGAAAACCGCGCCAGTTAGACTGCATGTTAGCGGAGTTCACAGAGTTTATGTGACACTGTCAGAAGACAACCAGCCCATGCTCCCTGGGGTGTCCCCTGAATGTGGGCTGCACCTGCCTCCTCTCCCATCCTGCCCCCCCGCCCCCCCATGAAGCCTTGATCACTGCAGTTTGTCTCTGCTGCAGCACTATTGCACCGCCGTGTGGGGAGGGGTGGGATGCTGGATGACATGAATCACGTCAACATGCTTCGAGGGGGGGGCTGGCAGTATAAGTACGCGCACACCCACACACTGTCACACTGTACCCTTCTCTGTATGAAGCCCTCTCTTTCTCACACACACACTCGCAGACCCCCTGTGGTGTTCTTGGCAACCTTTCGTCAGATCCAAACGTTTCCTCTCAAAGCAGAACCAAAGCCCACAACCATCGTCTGCTGCTGCTGAATCTTCTGGGGCGCGTTCCCTTCCTGCCAGTTTGTTCAAGTCGGTATTAAAAAGACGAGCTGACCTACATAGCACTTTAACTTTGGAGAAAAAAAAAAAGCTAAGGAGAAACTTGGTGAACTTAGGTTGAGAGAGTGCTGGGTTGAACATGTTATAATAAAATGACACCTTAACTTCGGAGCAGGAAATGAGGAATTGCATCCGGACCTGTAACAAAATGTTTCCAGGGCAACTCTTTCCTGCACCGTGCTCTACTGTTTAACACTGGAGACTGTACTCCTTAAAGCTGGGTAAAGAAATGCAGCTTGCATGCCACTCCAAAAACCGCAGTGTCTTTCCACAACCACATGAATTCTGGATCTTCATCATGCACACACACTCTGACTCAGACTGGGGAATATAATGAGGGCAGCTCTGTACAAAGAGGTGTCAAATGGAGCGAGGCAGAAAGGAGAGTATCAACAACAGGCTGAGGATGACTGTCATCATGGGTGACTGACCAAACCTTTTTTCTTCCATCACAAATAAACCAAGGACAGAGCAGTGAAACCAGCGGCCAGGAGGCCATCTTGAAGAGTTTATCCTTTAGTATGCTCACCAGAAGCTGATTGATATAACCCCTCTTTCACATACTGAATTTTATTTACTGTAATGGGCAGGGACCTTACAAACAACCACACTCAAGTGTTATTTGTGCGATCACTTTTACACAATGTCACTCCTACAAACACAGATGAATAAACAACACCTTTACATGTTGTTTTGCAACATACTGAATGCCACTAAACACCACTAAATGTTACTTGTTCTTGATAATTATGACAATCAGTGATTGAATTTTGAGATTCAATGAGATTAGGTTTGTTATATTTCAGGCTTTCTTTTTTTACTGCATTATCCAAAAACTGACATCTGGTTATATTGTCTTGGGACAGTTTCCCAATTTAATGAAATACTGAGAAAGTATTGACATTTACCAGTTTTGATACAACTGGACTGGATACATGACAATGATTATAAAACTATTATTTGACCTTGAATGTAAAACAAATAATACAAATAAGCCTGTGGTATTAATTAAATGTATTGGCTTATTTAACAGGGAAACTGCACATTAATAAATGTTTTGTAGTTGTGCCAGAGTTTGCCAAAAGGCTCAGATCAGAAAAACAAACACACATGCAACCACCACTTGACCGTGACTCTCCTCTCTGCCTGCAGGCTTCCTCACTTAAAGCCTCGGCCTTCTTTCTACAGTTTTCAAGGACATAATGCAGCCTTTTAGATGTTACTCTACAAAGGGGAAAATCTTCCAGTAAACTCTTAGTCCTTCTGTTTATCCACTTTGCATTCAATTTTGGGAACAGGTCTTCGATGTAAACATGTCAAAACCATGCCAGTACTGCCTTGCTCTGAAAAGAGTGTGTTAACACTTAAATATGTAATGTTGAAAATGTTGGCAGTAGGATTGTTGGTATCTGCTTTCAGCCTAGTTTTCCGTTTACTGCAATCTTTTCTTATGAATAGAGTTTTTTTGTCTCTCTCTGTAGTACTATAGTACCTCTTGGTAGAACAATACTGTGGAGTAGTTTCTTTAAAGCACCAGCTCTGTAGATTTGTCTTATTGTAGATGTCTGTTTTTCTAATAGAATCTTCTCTCTCTTTCTCTTCATCCTTCCCAATCCCATCCTTGTTCCACTTATCTGTTTTCTCCCTCCCTCTTTATTTAAACTCATTAACCATATTTTCTTCTGTTTGTTCCTCCCTGCATCCTGTTTTGACTTCACTGTCCGATCCGCCACGCCTTTTCCTTTATGTTTTAATGTTGGTCATTTTAATTTGTGTTCATGCATGCGGGTTTCCTGCCTAACATGCAGACCCCATAGACCCCGATGTTGACATGTCTATCAACTATCATGCTCCATACACCCCAGTACCAGACCCCTCTCCCATGATGCCGCCTGTGGGTGTTCAGGCCTCTGTGCTGAGCCACGACACCATCAAGGTCACCTGGGCTGACAACTCGCTGCCCAAGAACCAAAAGATCACAGATAATCGTTTCTACACCGTCCGCTGGAAGACCAACATACCTGCCAACACTAAAGTGAAGGTAAGAGGTTCATGTTCCTGGTTTAATGTGTAGATTACTTAAAATAATTTCATTCCAAAAACATTGTGCTCAAATTCTTACTGTCAATCTAATTGAGAAAGACGTTCTCTTAAAGTGAAGGCCTGGTTTAATTTTCTCTTTTTTTCTAGTTTAGCTCAGCACTTTTAAGCTCAAGTAACTTATTTACGACAAAGTAATATTCACTGAAGTACAACTTTAATCATCTCAGTCTGATCAAAGTCTAGTGATGCGGCCTTCATTTAATACAGTACGATTTCTGTGTATTTGAGTGCTGAGGGACTTTGTGCCTCCCGTTGCGCCTACACTTACCAGAGAGATGTATTGATGTGCTGAAAATGAAAAGCAATGTCATACAATTATATATAATAAAGTATTCCCACAGCAGCTCCCAAACACAGTGGCAGCATAATACCGATGTTTGTAACCAAGCAATAATTTATTTTCATCTGGCTTTGGAAGCACTATAAAGTCACCCTGTTTCAACTGAGAAAATCTTCCTCAGAATTAAGTGTAAAGGCGTTTGTCTTTATAAAGTTGTAGGCTGAATGAAATTCTCATTGCTCTGCATTCGCGTTTAATGTTGTCTGACAACTCAATACCTTATTCTTATATTGTATTATGTTTAAGCCACTTGTCATAGACTCCAGAGTTGTAGGGCTGCAATTGATAATTGATTGATTAGCCGTTGCAGTAATATTCTTTAACATCACTGTCCTGGTTGATTTGGCGTCATCTATGTTAACAGTGGTTACAGCAAGTGCAGCTATACTGTATACCACAGCAGAGGCTCTTAAGCAGCTTCTTTGTTCGATATTCAACAGTAAGAGGTTTTTTTTTTGGAATGTTTTCTATACACCTTTTCACTCCCAACTATCCAATAAAGGCAAAAAATGCAACAACAAAAAAACGGAGGAGCAACTACCTCTTCTGTTTACAGTGCAGCCAAAGAAAGTGTGTTGTTTAAATAAAGATTTGAAATTCAAGAATTCAATCATGTCATGTGCAACCACGATCGTGTTAATGTTATGGCTGTTGTATGTATGCAAACATGTGACCTAGCAGAGCTCTGATAAAGGCCTACGTTTACTGATAAATTATT
The DNA here is from genome assembly GCF_036324505.1 of Eleginops maclovinus. Classification (NCBI taxonomy): domain Eukaryota; kingdom Metazoa; phylum Chordata; class Actinopteri; order Perciformes; family Eleginopidae; genus Eleginops; species Eleginops maclovinus. The sequence goes on from NC_086352.1 coordinate 24,848,148, forward strand.
CAACAAGGACAAGAGAAACTAAGAACTAAGAAATGGTCTGTAGATCTGACAGTGCATTTTCCATCCAGCCAACTCAGAAACACACACACAGCAGACACACACACAGGCTCAGCAGTCAAGTTTTGCTGCCTTCTTGCTCAAATTGGTTTGATTCTCCGGCTGTGACAGTAATTAAAGAGTGTTACAGGCTCATTATATTTCTGTCCCATTAACCAAATTCAATCTTCTAACAAGTCTATTCTGGTGTATTTTATTAATCAGAGGATTCTTATCTCCAAAATGTACATGTTGTATTTGTGCACGTAAACCGTGAGACCAGTCTGACCAACAGGGAAGTATTGGCCTTAATGTGGCTGTTCATCATGTCCTCTACTCTGAGAGCGAGTCTAGCCAGACAAGCTTGTACATTATTGAAAAGACAACTGCTCTCAAACGGCAGCATGTTTCTTAAGAACATTTTTCTTTTCCTATCCCACTGCCCTCTGTGTGACATCCCCCGCCGGAGAACTGCACTCTTATGATAGCACGCAATGTTACAGATAGGTCTGTTAGCGAGCGAAAAACCAGAGCAAGCCTGCCAGCTCAGGACAACACACATCAAGATGACTGGTTACATAACCCAAGATTTTCTTTTGACTTGCTTACTCATTTAAAGTTTGGAATGCAGTAAAAATATGAAAGAAACCCCTTGTGTTTTGTAACTTGATTTTATGCTAATCTGCAGTGTACAGCTTTTTCAAAATGGCTAAACTTGTCTTTGTGTACCATCGTGTTTCACACCAAACATGACTTAGCATTACAAAATGTAAAAGCTTCTGGTTCCCCTCAGTGGTCAGCGAGTGTAATGTTTCATAAACTCTGCAAAACATCCGTAGTAGCATTTAATTCCTTAGATAATTGAAGAATACTGTATATGCTAACTGTTTTTATATTGAAATACTAATTTTATTCATTTTTTAAGGTAAAGGTGTTAGAGTATTATTTTCTTGTGCTGACAAAATACTTCTGAATCCCTGGAATCTGTGTATAGTGAAGGTAATCTACAATCAAACAAACGGAATTCTTGTTTACTATGTGTGTCTGCCTGTGTCTTTCCAGATGGCCAACACCACCAGCCTGAACCACATGGTGACGGGTCTGAAAGCAAACACGCTGTACGAGTTCTCTGTCATGGTGACCAAAGGGCGCCGCACCAGCACGTGGAGCATGACTGCACAGGGCACCACCTTTGAAACCAGTAGGAGCAAACAAACACTCATGAATAATTGTGCAGAAACACAACAAATGTACACATCCACAAAGACGTGCTCCAATGTAGCGAGCCCCTGGCTGGCTGGAAGTAATGTTTCACTTTTTACAGACCGCATGGAAGGCGGGGACAGACCTGGGGAAAACAAAACGGTCACTGTACAGCATAGTTTAATCGAGTTAATTTGGAAGGTATTTATCAATAGATTTCACATTAACCGCAAGTGAAATTGAGGAAACCTGCAGCAAATTTGGTGATTGGCGAATATAATTTAACTACTGCTCTACTGTTCCAAGAGCACCTTGGAATAATAGCCCTGCTATCGCAACACTCTCACAAATGGAGGAATCGTAATTCAATGATAATTATAACAATAACAATAGCAATAAAATGTTGTATTAACAAAAAATATTTATTTACATGTTTCTCTTGATTTGCAGGCCCATGTCCGGGCTTCTCAGCCTGAGGAGACAACCAAGACCTGACTCTTTACGGGTTCAAGCTTGTAGAGCAAAATCCATTTAGTTTGGGTTCATATAATTTTACTGATTCAGTTAAATTTAGCTTGAAACAACATCTGAGGGTTGACAGTGAATGATTGCCATCTCACCTTAGTTACTGTACTTCCCGTGTGCTACATTCGCTATTCTGTATTTACAATATATAGGCTCACCTGAGTTTTTGTATAAGATCTCTGCGGTGCTGCATTCCAAACATAGCAAATACTAAAGTGTCAGAGTCCATACTTCATTGTAAATTGTTATTGTTGAGCTAATTGTTGCCTGAAACTAAACAGCACATTAAAAACAAAGGCTCATTTTCTTTGAAACTGGCTATGCATCTGGTTATTGGATTGAGATTTGTTGGACTTTAAAAAACAAAGTGAAACATTATGTTTTGTTTTTCGTACTAAGTGAGGAGAATAGCCATTTTGTATTTCTGTCCAGCCAGGGGTTTGTTTCACACATATACAAATAAATATTATCACAAGGTCATAAACACACACATGTGAAAACAGCAAGTCATAAACATTAAGTTGTCACTTCATTAGGGGTACTTACACGATATGCACACAAACACAGAACTCACAAGGACTCATAAAATGCACACACAGTATTCAAAAGATATTCGCTAAGCTAAACACTAGACATCCTAAAAACATACATGTCATAGATATGAATTAATTCATATTGTATAGAAACGTCATCAGTGACAGAAATATGTTGTTAAAGTTGGATCATTACAAAATGTATGTCATCTTTTTATGAACAATAAATTACCTGTCTCAATCACTTCACCACTTAACAGTTCCCAGCTCCTCCCCGAAAGACGTGACCGTAGTGAGCAAGGAGAACAAACCTCGCACCATAATCGTCAACTGGCAGCCTCCCTCGGAGGCCAACGGAAAGATCACTGGTTAGTCTCCAAGTCTTGTGTTTTATGTATTTTATGGTCTCAGATAGATATAGACTCGAGGTTAATCATTGTTAACATGTAAATGTCCCAAGGAATATTTGTTTTACTTGTTGTTATGCAGGAGTGATCAGATCTCGTCAGTATTTAACATATTTTATCAAAACGAGATGTTTTCAGTGAGATAAATAAACCCAATAAATAGTGATATATGACAATTCTTGAAGGAAGTAGCACCGAAGCATTGTAGTTGATCTTGCTTAATGGAATTGTCTTTCTTCCTGACCCTCCTTGTTGTAGGCTACATCATCTACTACAGTACAGATGTCAACGCTGAGGTCCATGACTGGGTTGTCGAACCAGTGGTTGGCAACCGCCTGACCCACCAGATCCAGGAGCTGACGCTGGACACGACTTACTACTTCAAGATCCAGGCCCGAAACTCAAAGGGCATGGGCCCCTTGTCTGAGGCTGTACATTTCCGCACTCCAAAGAGTAAGTTAGGAAAATATGGGAACACGATAAGGGCAAGTGGTACAATAAAATATGCCTGCTTAAGACTGATTTTCACATGTACGGAAATGTTTATAAACAAAACTTGCACTTTCTGTGAAATAAGTGAACTGCCGAAAGAGCCAAAAGGAGAAAGAATGAATATTGGATTTCCATTCGTCACGACTCCAAATGAATGCTAATTTTGCTTTGTGTTTGTAACTGTTCAGCTGAAACATCATGCATGCCATTAAATCATTAGAGGGGATTCAGACCGAAACGCTAAAGGCAGTGGGCTGCGTTGGCTGGGGCGCGTTGTATAAAGCACCGGTTAGACAAAGAAATGAAGTCCTGGAAGTTCAGTTTGAGAAAGAGACATGTGTTTGAAGGCTTATCAGACAACTAATCACTGCGGTTTTTAACACTCAGAAACAGAATCGTACATTTCTGGTGATATTTACTATTCTGTTCTATATTTTCCCATGAAGTTCATGATGTCACATGCTGCTGCCGATCATGATACAAGTTTTACATTACAAAGTATTCCACCGGGAATGTGTTTTGTTATGTAAATGGCCAACGCAGTGCCTTGCCAGATGAGGTCCTGGCTTAAATGAGTTTCTAGTTAACACTTCTCATCCTGATGAAGTTATTGTGAAAAAGTGTCTCGATAGTGGATACAGGGATGTTTCCCATGCTTTGTTGCTTGGGGATAGCTAAATTACTGCCATGTCTGGTTAAAAAAATTAGCACTAACCTCTGAGTTAATTTCAGGTTTCATTTGGTGGGGCTGTATGTTTTTGGGGGGGGACTTTTGGTCTTTTCTTTTTATTGAAAATCTGTATGTGTTTTATTGTACTGTATGTAGGATACTTTCTATAATCTTCTTTACTTAGATGCTTTGCTTTTAACGTTTTCTTGGCTGTGTCAGTAGTTTACTCTTGCTGTTGGTTTTAATTCTTCTAGATTTGCCTTTTTCCTCCTCCTCACAACTCCAATCCCTTGCCTTATTCCTGTCTCCCAAGCTGCTCTTTTCCGCTAACCTGTTTTATGCTTTTTATTGTCTCTCCCTCCCTGCTCTCCTTTGGCCTGTTAAGCTGAGTCCTCTGACAAAATGGCTAATGACCAAGGTAAATTCCCCTTTCACACTTTATCTTCCACTGCTGACTCTGCACCTTGTGGATCTCTCTTTCTAGAGATTACCTTCTTCTTGGCTGATGAAGACGTCAGCTGCATGACCAGCAAACTGTATTTGTGCTTGTAAAAAATATCAGATTAGACAGAGGGATAAATATCTCAGTATAAGGCCATGAAAACACTTTTGGGAGTTTCACTAAAACATATCTTTTCCATTTTGAAACAGCCTCAAATCTGCCACCCAAGCAGGGCCCCCCAGGAAACCATCCAGATGGCGATGGAAATCCAGTTGGTAAGGTTTTGCTCTTACCCGCCTTCTTTAACAATCCTGTTCAGCTATGATGCTGTTAGTGACACTAGTGTATGTACAATATTCATTTGGCATCCAATACGCAGTCTAATCCGGTCTTTCTCCTCTTGAGGTAAATCAGGCATGGGAAGCAACAGTGAAGGTCACATCCTGGTCATCGTCATCATCATCTCAGTGGGAGCCTTCACCATCATCGTGGTGGTGGTCGGGGCCTTCCTGTGCACACGGCGCACCACGTCCCACCAGAAAAAGTAAGAAGCTCAGTCACAATTTTACCTTTTCTTGTCCTTCTTTATGTTCCACAGTTCCCCATGTTCTTTCTGAAATACATATTCCAACTCCGATTACTAATCTACAGCTCCCGTCTTGTGTCCCTTATTGCTTGTACTTCTCTCTAGAAATGAGATGTGTCTCTCACCGATACGTCTGTGTTTTCTTTCTGCAGAAAGCGGGCTGCCTCAAAATCCTCAAACGGCTCCCACAAATACAAGGGAAACTCCAAAGACCTGAAGCCCCCTGATCTTTGGATTCACCACGAGAGGCTGGAACTGAAACCCATGGACAAGTCGCCGGATCCCAACCCAGTCATGACCGAAACGCCCATCCCCCGCACCTCACAGGACATCACACCAGCCGATAGCAACCTTGAGAACAACCCCCACCTCCAGCAGCGGCGCAATTCCTACCGCGGTCAGTCTCGCCGAGGGGAGCGGACTTTAACTTAAATGTTATGGGAAAGGATCAAAGTGAAATGTCTCCGTTGCTGCTTGAATTACATGCATAATAATCCTGAGCAAACTCCTTGAGTTTGGCGGGCAGACAGGAAAGTACATTCTGGGGGCTTGACTAAGAAAACAGTTTGGTTTTAAGGCAGGAAATGTGCTAACACCCTCAGGTTTGCTTCCAGGGGGATGACTGCAGGAGGCTTGGAGAGAAGGGATGGTGTTGTTGTTTCATGAGTCAACACTTGTGCTTGCTGGTGTTTTTTCTGTGGTTATCATGCAAAACATTTCATGCTTTTCATACATAATGTCCATTACTTGTTATGATCACAACTTCACTTAATGTAAGACGTTCATGTGCTGTGTGTGAGATTTAGAAATCCAAATCCAAATAATATAAAATTAATTTAGGATCCTAAGATCCACCGATGGATCATTCACAAAAAACAAAAAAAAGAATCTTTCTGATTGGCTGGTTTCCACCGTACCTTTTAGGCCACGAATCAGAGGACAGCATGTCTACACTAGCAGGCCGACGAGGGATGAGGCCTAAAATGATGATGCCTTTTGACGCACAGCCACCTCAGCGTAAGTGTGTGTGAGTGTGTGAGAGAGAGTGATAAGTAATTCATAATCCACAGATAGCAGTCGATCTGGAAAGTTTTTGCATAAAACGTGTTGATTAGAGCACAATGTATTACAGATTTCAAAATCTATCTTTCCATGTCATGCTGCCTAGAAAATATTCATTTTTATCATTCTGATTGTCTGCCGTCCTGCATTTTTTGACAGAAAGAGAGAATAGTGTGTGTATTACAACTGCATGTGTGTATCCCACCAGCATTATTTTCATGCCATTCATCAATTTTACAGCTCGTTAAACATCTCGTCCTGTTTGTATTTGTATCCATGTCCATTTCCATTCACAGCTGTGATTAGTGCTCACCCCATCCATTCCCTTGATAACCATCACCACCATTATCACATGGGCAGCCTGGCGTCGCCGACACGCAGCTATATGTACCACCAGGGCGGCGGGCACCCTCGCCCGCACGTCTGTGCCACCCCCATCTCCCATCTAGAGAGGGTGGATTCTACAGGTGAGACACTGCAACCTGCTGGGTAGCAGGAGAAATACAGAGAAAGAAACTGGTCATATTCATTCATATCTTAATCATTTTCTTATTCATTCACATGCTGCTGCCATTTGGCTGCATTCATGTTTGAGTTTGCAACGGTTTTGTTACTAACCTCTCTTTTCTGAACTTCCTGCCTTCTGAAAAAGTTTTTATATGCTCTCTTTTACTAATTTTTTCCAACTTAACACGTCAGACTTTTTTGTCTGTTTTTTCAGTTGCAATGCATCAATAGCTGAGAGCTTGACTGTCTTGGATTAATCAACCTACAAAACATATGGATTATTGTTGACTGTGTTGTATGTTTGCATTGCAGGGCTTCAACTTGTTGATGTTGTTATTTTTCAGTCAACTATTTAGTCTGTATATTGTTCATAAAAACGGTATAATACATATCACAATTTCCCAGAGCCCCAGCTTTTGCAAATATTGACATTGGAGAACCTGAGATCAAGTACATTTTGGGAATTGTTTTCCTGTAAAATGACTTAATTGAGTAGCAGATTTTTGTTATGATTCGTTCAATTATATAGTAAAGAACAAAATAACAAAGTTGCTATAAGACTTTTCCCAGCATCAGAAAAGATTAATATAATTGTCTCTAGCGCAGTGCAATAGTTCTCTAACTAACTGGAAAAAGGACAGTATGAAGTTGGTTGTCGTTCCCTGTGAATGTAAAAGTTGTTAACATCTGCTCGTGATTTTTCTCTAAACCCCCTCGGCCCCCCCTTCAGAGTCGGTGAGGAACACCCCCAGTTCAGAGCCCCTCCCTCCAGCAACCGCCTCCTCCCAGGTCTCCTGCCCCTCGGAGATCATGGTCGACCCTGAGGGCAGCTACCACGGTTCCTCCACCACAGAGGAGGAGCCCAGCTACTCCAGCAACCTGCCCCCCCTTCGCTCGGCACACCCGCACGCCCACGCCCATCCTCTAAAGAGCTTCGCCGTGCCTGCAATCCCAGCCGGCAGCCATCCATCGTACGAGTCGTCTGCCCTGCCCAGTCCACCGCTGCATGCTCAGGCCGGTGAGCAAACACCCTCATATTTAACACACACACCAGGAATCTATAAGAAATCCCAAAGTTGCAGCATGTGATTATTATTCATTAGATACAGATTGTTGAATTAAAATTAACAGATAATCAAGTTATTTATTTATAGTTTCACCTGCATTACACCATTACATCAAGTACTTGCTTGACATAACATTTGAATTGTGAACTGTTATGTATTCTCACATAAAATGTTTCTTACAATTAACTGTTAGGTTTGTTGCTTATTGTGTGTGTGTGTGTGTGTGTGTGTGTGTGTGTTTTCACTATAATGAAGAAACAATCACCATTTCACCATCACCCATTTGCAACAGTTCGGCTTATTGATTTTTTTTAATAGTTTGCGGTAACAAAAAATAATCCATAACACAAATGAATCCGCTCTGATCAGACTTAAAATACACATTCAATACTTGTTTGTGATCAATTTATTGTGTTTTACTTGGAGATGTCCTAAAAAAAAAAAGCCTCATTCTCATTCCAAGGCAATTGGCGGATACATGTTGTCCAGTTAAGAAAAAGCTGTATTAAAGCAGAAGAAAGTGACTCAAGGCTATCGTATTTCTTAAACTTCCAAGAGCACTTCTTTAGATTTACTGTCATTTGTTGCCTTCACTGACTGTTGTGCACATGTTTAAATTTGTCACATTCAGGGATTCCTACTCACCCCCATGTTGTTAAAACAGCCTCTATTGGAACACTAGGAAGGACACGAACACCATTGATTGTCACCGTGCCAAACACCCCTGACATACCAGAGACCAGCAAGATGCTGGAAGATGTGGACAGCGTGAGTATAGCGCCCCTCACTGGCTGCTTTTAGAAATGCAGACTGTCTTATTGTCAGGCCTAATGTTGGTAACTATTTAGTCTTGTCTTTTAAAAGTACACCAGTCACACATTCCTTCCAAATCCATGTTTTTTCTTTCGGCACTGGATTATACGGTTGATTTCCACTGGACATTGGTTTTAACCACATTTTTCTGTTTGTTCTTTCTCTCTTTTTATTCTTTCCATCTTCAATCTCACCGTTTTGTTGTGCCGTTTTTGCCTGCCTTTTGATCAATTTATTTAAATTCTAACAACTAATTTTAACATGACCCATGACTGGAATGACTTTATTTATTACCATTTATTTATTCCTCCGTTTGGCTGTTGAACATCTGTTGATGTCTATTTTGGATGTTTTGCTTTTGTCTGCTGCCTCTTTTTGTTTCTGCCATTTACAACGCTTCAGTCGCATTGACCCATCCCCCAGCTCGCCCCACCCCACCCATACAACCCCCCCATCCTCTTTGAAAGATCCCTGACTGACCCTCTCCTCCTCTCCTTTCCTCTCTTCTCCTCCCTTCCTCCCTTCCTGCCTCCAGGTGCTTGCCTCCCTCGCACCCTGCCCCTCCCCCGCCCCTCGCAGTAACCCTGTTCCTCTCCCTCAGAGCTACGAACCCGACGAGCTGACCGAGGAGATGGCCCACCTCGAGGGCCTCATGAAGGACCTCAACGCCATCACCACAGCGCCATGAGCATGCACACACACCTACACACACACTTTCTCTGTCATCCACACGTACACACGGAAAAACACACACTCTAAAGTCAAACAAACACACCCAAACAGGAACCTTGGGACCCAGATGCTGGTGGACACAAAATAGCTTCTTGTGCCCAAAACAAACTCTCACGTTCCCCTGCAGAAAAAAACAAACAAACTCCAGACTGAAACGTTTTTCGGCTTACCTTGCTCAGTCTCAGGAAGGAGATTGCCATGAGAAGGAAGACAAAGTGACACGCTTCATCTTTATATGAAGAACCATTCTCAGAGACAATGAACTTTAAAACATTGGTCGCTTTCAACCGGAAGATTGTGAATTTTTTCCTCAGCAAAAATATGTACGTAAGGTTTTTTGTGGCGAACGTTTGCTCAAGATGAGACAACTGTTTCAAAGTCAAGTCAAAAGAGAAAGTCCAAAAATATGCTGGTTTTGATGTTGGTGCTCATGCGGCGCAGTCTACACACAGTGTTTGTTTGATTAGTGTTTTCTTTGTGCATTTTGTATATCTATTGGGCCGTTTCAGTGAAGTGAACATTGGATATCAGCCCCCCCTCCCCCTTTACAAGCCTACATTCATAAACCTTGTCATTTTATTTTGTTTTTATCCCCTTGTGTCATATATTGTGCCATGACTTTTTATTATTTTTGTTATTGTATTATTTTTTTACACACATATCCTTATAAACATGTACATATGTTGTGTTTTTTTTTAAACTGCCTCATTCTTTTAATGTTTCCCATTGTTTCATTATTGTTATTTTGGATGAAAGTTGGGATTACGAGTGAGTCCTGAAGCTCAGTTTTCATATTAAAAGGGGAGAGAAGCCGGATGTGTTTTACAGTACATTCTTCTCTGGCATAGTGTTGTCCCCTATGTATATTAAAAACGTTTTTTTTTTCTCTCAGTCTTTTGTTTGATGTGGGAGCTCCGTTTTAAAAGCCTTACCAACCTTTTTGTATGTTGGAGACGTATTGGCTTTCGCGGATGTTGCTCGGTGGTGTGCTGCGTTTCCATGTAGTTCTGTGTGACAGTATCCCCTCTCAGGTCAGGGGTACCTAGGACTCAGGGCGCTGACCCCCACCTCTGCAAAAAGAAGAAATCACCCATTAATCACTCAATCAGTTACCTGCAACAAACCAGTTATCTTTTGTATGAGAAGTGATCAAAAGCGTGTGTCGTTCCCAAAAACCAATATTTGGTTTTAGGTGTCCGTAATGCTCTACCACGTGTGCGTTTTCCCACAGCATCGTGTGTTCGCTGTTTCTTTTCCTGCTGTTCTTCATCAAATGCGCTGATTCTTCAACAAATCTTACAAGATGCAAAGATGTTGGCCTTTTAAATGGGACTCCCAGATTTTTTTTTTACATGGTAGTTTTTGTATGAAGAAAAAAAGAAGCTTGTTCTATACACAAATCCGATGTAAAAAGAAAAAAAAAGTTCATCTAAGAAACTAGTTTTTCATTACCCTCTACCCAAAGAATTTGTCATTTGCAATCATAGTAATTTGCTCTACTTTTGTGAATACCATGTTTCTCATAAATGTACATCGTCATGAATGTCAATATATCTGTAAGAGATTTTAACTATGGATACAAACGAGGAACACGTTTTGGGGAAAAAATTATTGAAAACAAAGGGGGAAGAAAAAGGACCGGACTCCATTTGGGAAATAATCTATTGAGTGGTAAACAGTTGAACCTGTATTGCACTTTTTCACAATTTTTGAAAAGTACATTTCTTATACATATCTTGTGTTTTAAATATCAAAAAGCTGTTTGTGTAATGTAGTGTCCTAGGTAAGCAGCAGGCAGCTGGTCTTGTTTTTTTTTATGTTTTTGTTTTATTTTTGCTTCAGAGATGAAAATGAATTTGAGCAGCCGAGTTGTTTACTTTGCAGCTCATGATGAGGAATTTTGTTGTTGCTTGTTCATGTACAGAGCTTTCTTTGCTTTCTGTAGAAAAAAAATCTGTGGCTTTTTAAAAAACGTTGAAAAAAAGGATTGGAAAAAAATATGTTTTTTTATTGGTGCTCCTATACATTGTGTATACAAACTATTATGAATACTAACAAAGTAAATGTTTCTACTCGTCTTCTTTTCACCACACGTGATGGTAGATGATGCACTTATAATGTTCTTTTCTATACTTGGAGACCACATAAAATGCTTTACAAAAGAAGCCAGCATTCACCCGTTATACAAGGTGCCACCTGGATAAATTTACAAATGAATTTGCATTGGCAGAGTTATTAGGGATTCAGTATATTGCCCAATGACACTTTTCTTGTAGACTGCAGCAACCAGGAATCAAACCAACAGCCCACCAGTTAGTGACGGTCATGATCAGGTTGCCTATAAGGTATTAACATGGAATTAGTTATTAATTTGCAGCAGTGGACAGTAAAAACTATTTACAAAAGTACTATAACTAAAGTACAATTTCAAAGGTAGTTGTACTTCATTACTAAATATATTTAATGCTACGTTAAACTTCTGTTAGACAACAATATTATACTTTTTACTCCACTGTTTTTAACAGCATACTTTGCAAATATAGAATATCAATTAATGATGGTGATTTAAGTTTAAATTAAAGTGATTAAATGTATGTTTTATTAGACCTCTTTTTAGGTTTATACTGTACTGCAGTATGTGCAGCTGCTTGAAGGAAAAGTTTTGATGTCTTTTAATTGTTTGATCAGATTCCCAGCTGTGGTTTTCTCATCATGTGAGACTGGATAAAAAGTGGCTATGTGCTTTAACTGACTCCATAATTTGGCTGATAATCAGTACCATTAAGTTTCAAGTTGATGCAGCTTTAAACAAAAAAGTGTTGCTTCATATTAAATGAAACTGCCATGGACATCTAAGTTTACGTAAACCGTTTTCTGAAAGTGTTGCAAAGATCTAAAGGTGAAAATTATTCGGTTTAGCTATTCAAATACATTTGGCATATTGTTATGTCATGTGAGAGTGTTTGAAGTTACAGAAGGGGGCTTTGGTATTTATATTGTTTAACCAGGATGGCTGGAAATAACCTTCAATTTGAAAAGATTGATATACATGTAAAGTCACACATGACAGCATTCTGCTGCTGTACATAAATCATGGCAGACTACATGCCTTGAGAAGGAAAAGTGTAAGACTATGATACGACTATACCTCACTACACTGGGAAAAGTATATCAATAAGGCAAATCTGGTTTTATCTACAGCTCATACAGTTTCACCACCATAAACTCACTGTTGCATATTAATCAACAACTGGCACAACTGCATATACAATGTAGATCTGTGCTATGAATCTGGGTCCTCATTTAATGGCCTCTTTCAAATTTTTTATGCAGACAAAATGTGAGCAAGAAGTTCTCCCACCTGTCCCTGTCACGTCAGGTAAGTTGCAGCGAAACTGACTTAAGTCTTTGAATGATTAATAGAATAACTCACATAATATACTGTATTCTCTTTGGTCTAAACATTTGGATTTTCCTCATTTTTACATTTCAATTTGACTTTTGTATTATATATAAAAGCTCTCGAGTACTGTAAAACAGCAGCCTCCTGAGCCCAAAACTATAAAAGGCAAACAAAGCATCTTCCTTTTATTTATTTGAATCTCTGAATAAATATGGGGTCTTTTCCTGGTCAGTAATTATAAATAAGTAAAAAAGTGCACAATGTGAATCATAATCACCTTTCTTTGAATAAAGTCTTTAGGTTTGATTTTATATTTCATATTGATACCATGAAGCCAACAACTGCATAATAAGGGCAGACTTGTTGCCGTTTTATTTAGGACCGTTTCGAAGTGATGTGCATGGTTGATCAGGATTAAATGATTGCATTACTGAAATGAGGCAAACACTCTCAGACAATTAAATGAAATGTCCAACAATAATATAAACAAAACATAGTCGTTAAGTTGGCTAAGAAATGTGGAATGTTAATGAAGGTGTATAAAGGTATACAAAAGGTGTAAGCTCTGTTTCAAATGAATGATGTTAAGGATTGGACTAAAAGTTGTGATATATAATATACATAAATAAATAAAAAATACTATTCTTGGAAGTAGTAGGTGTAAAACTGCTGGAACACCGTCTTTGCTCTGCCGTGGTGCCTGGTAAACCCCAGGTGTCGCTGCAGGAGTATCTTCGCTGCATGCACTTCCGGTCACTCTCACAACACGGAATATGGCGGCCAGCTCAGATCGGTTTCCTCCTCCTCTCCCTGCCACGGAGGAGACGGGAGCAGTAACGCCTGACATGGCAGATGGGGACAGCGACGAAGGAGAAGACATATTTGTCAATAACGTGAGTTTACATCTCATTTGTATGAATTATTATCAGTATTATAAGCTTTAAAAGTGAGCGAGGCAGGGAGCCTGCCGCTTCATCTCATCTGACCTGCATTCACCGCAGACAAAATAACTGGCAGTTAACTGTCAGATGCAAGGAATTAGGTCAGACTTTGTATTTAAAATAACAGCTATATTGATTCATAAAGTTAGCCGAAGTTAGTGTTATCACACATTGAACACTTTTGACTCGTACCTACTAAGTGTAATGGTTGATTTTGGCCTTCTTTAAGCCTTTCCCGCTGTTTAAGTGTTGATATAAAGGTGCTCTTGTTTTGATGTGCGATTGACTGGCTGGTGTTCAAGTTATTTTCATGATCTCTGTCTGTTAACCATTATAATGATCCTCAGACAACTGACGGTTAACCCAGCTGCTGCTCTCATAATGACACTTGTTTGTGTATTATTTACCAGGGCTGGCGTAAATACTATATAATAATAATAATCCATTATATTCATAGAGTGCTTTTCTAAAAACTCAAAGTCACTTTACAGAGGTACAATTCATCAAAACATAATTGAAGCAACACACTTAATATATTTTAAAAACGCCATTAATTTACAGATTGAAAGCAGTTTTGAAAAGGTGAGTTTTGATTTGAGATTTAAACATGGTGAGGTCGGGGCAGTCACAGATGTTTTTGGGGAGTGAGTTCCAGAGGGACCGGGCAGCGACAGAAAAGGCTCTGTCCCCCCAGAAAAAAATAACTACAACCAAATACTCAAATCCTTTCAGTACTCCAATGAAAATAAAAATTCTGAATTTAAAATCTTTCTTAGTAAAACAACTATTACCACTTAACTAATAATCAGTTACTCAGCCAGTGTAGCGAGTTTAAGTAGGCCTACCTAACATGGCCCTTGTAGTAGTACATACTATTATTTATTATATAATTGGATTATTAGCACATGCATTACTGTAAACGGAATATTTTTACTGTCTGTGCTTTAGGTGGAGTTCATTTTGCCTTTTTTTTATAGAACTGCAAGTTATAATAATTGTATTCACTTAATTGATTTATCGTTTGGTTTGTAGAAAATACAGAGAATTGCATAGAAATTCCCTTTGGATATTTTGTAAGCTAATTTGTAAATTACCAACTTATTGGGGCTATGAGACAAATGGAGTAGTGTGTGAAAAGTAAAATATTTCCATTGAAGTATAAATAGGCATAAAAAAAGGCTAAAGTTAATTGTGACAATCTCTGCTTGTGTAGATGTACTTTCTTTCTGCTAACTGGTGATTCTGATGCTCATCTCTAAGACGTGTCCTTCCTCCCTGCAGAGTATCCCTGTAGCTGTGAGTCGAGGAGTTTCTCAGCCTGATAATGTCAATGAACAGCCCCCAGATCTGTTCAGCGAGGAGGAGGCTGGCAGCACAACTGCCAAATCCAACGGAGTTCACTCTGATGATGACAACGACCTGTTTGCTGGTAAGGAGACATTTTTCTACATGCTCTGCTTTCAAGTAATGTTAACTTGTCACAAGACAATCTCTTTTGATGACATTATCTCAGTTTAGGCTACAACTAAAGTCTAATGAAAGATGTTTTGAGTTGCATTATGGGAAATGTAGGATCTAGTGTTTTTTTCTGCTGCATCTGTGTTACTACAGGTCATACTGTGCGATACAAACACTATCAGCACTCTTCTTAGACAACATTGGTAATTGATTTGTTTTTTTATCAAAACTTAATTATAATAACAGGCTCTAGTGAAAAGCACTTTTAAATTCCTCTAATTTGTTGTATATTCCATTACAGTTCAACTTATTTTGCTCTTCATCAAATGTGTACAGCAACAAAGGAAAATACAGTACACAAAAAAATAAAACAAGATTAACACAAAGTAAAGGAAAAACTCAAGAACTCATTCCCCAAAACACACTGACACACCACCAACCCAGAAATACAGATACGTAATGACAGCAGTAAATAATGACAAAAAAGAAAGATTGACTTTAAACGGGATGTGGTTATAAATAGATCTCAAGTCAAAGTAAGGACTCCATAAGGAGTGATCAACATACAAAGCACTTGGCAAATGTTCGTAAAATATTTCAGTTACTTTTCAATTTGAAATTAAGAAAAGCATGCATTGATTATTAACTTTCCTCAGAGGCGCATGTGGAGCTGAGCACAAACACGCCCGGAGGCTCTGCCCCGAAGGAGCTCTCCTCCTCCGGCCCTTGTCCTGCCTCCTCGTTCACTAAGAGCCCTGCATCCCTGCAGCCCACCTCTTTGGAGCAGGTAGAGGTTACGGTTGTATGCATGCAATTATCTGTAATAACTACTGTTATATCACAAAGTCACCTGTATGTTACAGCCAGTTGTGTTTTTTTTAAATGCAGATGGAGGAAGACGAGGCAGAGGATAGTTTTGATATTGATGTTGCCGTCACCAACCCTGAGAAAGTTGGTCAGTGCCTTTTTTTCTTACTACTACTTTCAACTATGATACAGCTATCTGCAATTTATAGTTATTCAGATGTTTATAATCCTGACACTGAATAGTTACTTTTGTATTGTTCAAGCTCAGTTGAGCATCTTTAAAATGCATATACATTTCAGCCTGTATCAAATGTATTCTCATCTCCAATGTTTCTTTCCTTCTAGGAGATGGAATGGGTGCATATGTGGCCTACAAAGTATCCACCAGGGTCTGTGGTATAGCTTTTATTTGAACACGCTAATATGTCTAAATCTTCACTTTTGTATCTAAGTATTTTGTTTTCTATCCGTTTCTCTTTGTTCAGACCTCTTTGGCCATGTTCAGGAATAAAACCTTCTCTGTGAGAAGGCGCTTTAGTGATTTCCTGGGTCTTTATGAGAAGCTGAACGTCAAGCAATCGCTCCATGGCTTCATTATTCCACCACCACCCGAGAAAAGTGTCGTCGGTGGGTCCTTCTTTTATTCGTTTTGTATCTTTGTTTTGTTCACTTCGTTGTGTCTTTTGGTAACTGTGGTTTGACCAACAGGAATGACCAAAGTGAAGGTGGGAATGGACGACCCGTCATCTGTAGAGTTTGTGGAGAGAAGAAGAGCCGCTCTGGAGAGGCAAGGATCATCACGTTTGATACACTGACGTTTTTAATAGGGAGGCATCCATACTCAGATAGCTGGATCTGTTATCAGAGAAAATGATGCATTATTTATAAAATATTTAATTTAATGATGTATTAAATTAAATTCTGTGTACATGTATACATCAAATAATGGAGTTTTGTTTAGGGTAATTCCCAAACGCTTTCACTTAAAATGTAATTTCAACAATATTTTACCAAGTTGCTGCTGATTTCAGTCAATTTATGTTGATATATTTATTTGTTAAATTTTGCTCTACAAATATAGAAAAAATGCAATGTTTTAAGTCAAGCATGATGTTGCTTAATAAATAATAATCATATTAAATATTTCTTTTTAAATAATGTTAATCAATATTTTTCTGTGCATGTTTGATTTGTTGGTTTTAGGGCACCACTTCTTCTTACTCACTTTATCTTCTACTGTCCTTTGTAGATATCTTCAGAGAGTAGTGTCTCACCCATCGTTACTACAGGACCCTGATGTCCGTGATTTCTTGGAGAGAGAGGAGGTAGGCGCTTTAAGTGCTTTTCTGTTCTAAACAGATTTTATATTGAAATCATAGACCGTAGGGTTGCAATTAGTTGTATAATGACTTCCGAGTCCTGTCTGTGTTTGTTTTCAGTTACCCAGAGCAGTGAGCACCCAGGCGCTGAGTGGAGCTGGCTTCCTCAAAATGATCAATAAGGCATCAGATGCTGTCAACAAGATGACCATCAAGATGAATGAGTCTGACACTGTAAGGGGACCTCCGCAGAGTGTTTTCAGGAGGCTTTTGTGCATGTAGCCTGCATATGAAGATGCATTTTATTGTTTAACCATAACCTTAGAATTGGAATTGTACTCAATATTTACAAACTATTGTACTGTTGTAATGGTTTTACTTGAAATTATAGCAGGACAAACAAACCTGCCATTCTAGACATGATGAAGTTGTTTGACTGGGACATTTTTGGCCGTGTTTCTCAGTGGTTTGAGGACAAGTTCCAGGAGATGGAAAACGAGGAGCAGCAGTTGAAGAAGCTTCAGGCCGTGGTCGACTCCCTGGTCAACCACAGGAAGGGTGAGCTACATCTGTCTGTCTTGATATGTTTATTTTATCAAATAGTTTCATTTCAGGAAACAGAGTACAGTTCAGCAGTCTGGTCTTTTCTGGTGAAAGAGGCGAGCTGAAAATGTTTCCTTTTCAAACCCAGAGCTGTGTGGGAGCACGGCAGTATTTGCCAAAAGTATGGCCATGCTGGGAAACTCTGAGGACAACACGGCTCTGTCGCGGGCCCTGTCCCAGCTGGCAGAGGTGGAGGACAAGATGGAGCAGCTGCATCAGGAGCAGGCAGCCAGCGACTTCTTTATCTTTGCTGAACTGCTGGCCGACTACATCCGCCTGCTGGGTGCTATGCGCGTAAGCTCACAGCTGCAGAGTTATAGTTTTACAGGACTTGGAATATCAGATAGAGATTCTTCAGTTGCAAGAAGGCCTGACAAGTATAGCTTGAGTAGTTCCTGATCCCAGTTTGTAATGCCTGATATGAAAATCATCTCTGCAATTTTGAAGTATTTTCAACAGTGCTACTTGTTCTCTGTTTGGTAAATATCATGATAAATTGTTGGGTCTCCACAGGGGTGTTTTGACCAGCGTGTGCGGGCATGGCAGCGATGGCAGGAGGCTCAGAGCACACTCCAGAAGAAGAGAGAAGCTGAGGCCAAGCTGCTGTGGGCCAACAAGCCAGACAAACTGCAGCAGGCCAAAGAAGAGATCACTGAGGTAACAAACACAGAGTGCTGCTGCTGCACTGAGCCACACCTCAGGTTTTACACCAACACAAGCATTGTGCGTTAACTTATAATCAGGCATGAGCCGTAAAAGTCCTTTCGCAACAGTTTAAATGTTAATTCATAAGGCTAAAGATCATTGTATTTGACCTAAAAGGAATATGAGACCCTTTCATTACTGTTCAGCTGACTTATAGGCATTATTTCCCTTTTTCTGAGATTGTATAGACAGGAAATAATAATTTATTGGTCAACCAAAAAGATAAATAGGGAAAAATTGTAAATTTTACGTTATCCTTTTTTTGTTTTTTATAAAAAGACACCCTGTGTGATCGGCGTCTGTAGGCATTAGAGTTATCTGTATTTGTTTAGTGTTTCAAAAGTGAATCATGTGTTATAATATTATCACAGTTATATATATATTGCATACTTGAAAATATAAATATATTAATACTTGTTTTGTCCTGATGTTTGTCCTCAGTGGGAGTCGAGGGTTACTCAGTATGAGAGAGATTTTGACAGGCTTGGCATGACTGTACGCAAGGAGGTTCTCAGGTTTGAGGTATGTTTGATTTTATAATACAAAAAATCGAACATTTGAATGTTTTATCATCTTATTCAAACTTGGCATCATAGTATATTTAATTTGACTTTTTTTTTGCCTGTGAACATGTTTTATCCATTGTCCATAAAGAACAGCTCTATCAGGAAAGAGGCTTTTATCAGAACCAGAATATTAGGGTTATTATTAGCACATTGTTCAAATCTAGTGTCTCAACAAAATAATATAGGAATAATAGTAATAGTAGTATAGTTCTGCCAGAAACTGGGTTTTTAAATTGTCAAGGAGCTTAAGATATGAACTTTTCTTTTCAGAAAGAAAAAGCCAAGGACTTCAAGAGCCAGATAATGAAATATCTGGATGCAATGCTGCAGTCTCAACAACGGGTAAACATTTAGCTATATCAAGTATTTTATTTATCATGTAAATATTACTCAGTACTCTTTATTTTATTCATGTCTAATAATGGGTTCCTTTTATTAAAACACATCCATGTTGTTAACATTACAATTATTATTATTATTATTACTACTACTTTAAAATACTGGTTATAATTAGTATTATAGAAAGCAATTGAGTGTCCGCTACACATTTTAACTGGCTTTTCATCCTTTTTGTCCATATCGTGTTCCAGATTGTAAAGTTTTGGGAGGCGTTCCTGCCGGAGGCCAAGGCAATAGCTTAATGAAGAAGGAGACCTTTAAGAGACGCCAACTGCCTTTTTTGAACACTTTACCTCTTGACCACAAACTGAGAGGACAATTTTGAACACAAGAAACTTCCATCCATTTCTTTTATTTTTAACCATAGTGTATTCTCTTATCTTGTACAGGTCTTTGATATAATAAGCTGCCGCATTTACACAACATTATTTGGCATAATTCCTTGTTATGTTCCTAACTGAAAGATGGTATAAAGCAGGAGATTAACCTGGCCGTAGTATATATTTATGTTTCTTGCTTAATCCGTTTTTGACACTGAGGTACTGCCCTAGAGTAACATTGTCTATAGTTTACATTAGATGATAGACATATTTAAGTCATTCCAGTCTATAACAGCCTATGTTTATGAATGCATGTTGGATAATGTTTTGATGCACTACAATGCATTGTACAGTTGGAAAACTGTTTTTTAAAAGAAATACCACTATTGATGACTGGGGTCATTTACCAGGAGTATTGGCACATTGTTAGTATATCACAAATACATATTAGAGCATTGAATAAAAACAATCTGAGTTGTTACAAAATGACAAAGACGTTAGAGTGGGTAAAGGTTGAGAAAATACAAAAATGCTTTGTTTGTGTTTTCTACTATGATGTATATGCTAGAATCATGTTGATTACTCGATTTCTTCCATACCAGTTTAAAGTTCTTCAGCCCAAAGTAACTCATCTGGACCTGCTGCAGAGATTGTCCACTGCCTGTACATGACTAATGACATCTATGTACACATGTACAGTACCTGAATTGAATCATGCAATTACTGTCAGATATTATTAACCATACATCTTTTTGATAAATTTGGTTTAGCAATGACAGAAAAGCACAGACATTCAAGTTGTATTCTCCTTATTTTGTTATTCAGCATTTGTACGTGTAGTTTCTTTTTCATGTCATCTTTACGTAAGAATGTGCTTTATTTTTGTAACCACTTTGCATTAGAACACATTTTCCTGGAAATATTAAACAGGTAGATGTACAAAATAAGTCTTGATTGGTTAAGCTTTGGGCAGTGGTTTCATGTTTTCTTGATTTTTAGTAGGATTTCCATTTTCATACAAGTAGCATGGATGAATTAAGAAACAGAAAATACCTTGTTGAAAAAAAAATGAACATTTACAATTCCATTGAGACCCAATATGTAGAACATTATTAGAGTGTACATTACGTGAGTGTCAAAATACAGAAATTGCAAAAAAAAATATTGTAATTACACTAAAACAGGAAATATGTAATGTATATTGGTTATACATGAATATGTCCCCACTTTAAATGTGAGAAATGTCTTATAAGTATAAGTTTATTTCTTCAAACTTCCATTCAATTCAATTTTTATTTCTTGATGTAATCCATTTGATCAAATATGAAGGAAAATGAAATTAAACAACCCCCCTGCATTCCATTATAAATCTAATGAAATAGGTTTTTTTTGCTTTGCTTGTTTTCCTTTTTCCCCTTTAAGCACTTGATATTGTTGTCATGTAGTCTACTATTGCCAAAACAGGTGTGCAGTTAGCTTATGTGAATCCTCTGGCTAAACTAAATTAGTTTCTTTGACCTTTAAAGAAATATTAATTCAGAATGAGCTTTATAGACAAAGTTTTCCTATCAGGAACTTGTAAGTCAAATCCTGTAGGCTAATAGATAACATAAATACAAACTTGTATCAGTCCTGACCCGGACATGTGCGTGCTGAAGCGGGCGGTGCCGTTTTTGTACATCCGGTGTGCTCGAACCTTTCACGAGCAGCGAAGAATGGAGAGAACCGCTAACGACAGTCCGCTGTTAGCCTGAAACATCAGTCACAACACCGAGAAACCTTTACACAAAGCTCCGGACAGCCGTGCACATTTCAGGTGTGACATATACAGAAGCTGTGTCCTCGTCTGGATTTATAACAGCAAAGGTGAGCCCGCTGTGTTTGTTTGGGGTGAGCTACATTTGATATTAAGCTTTTGGTTGTTAGCTCATATTTTCGCTGCTAACTGAGCTAATTTCCTTGTTGCACTCGGTCCAGCTGTCACCTAGCCATCAGTACGTATTAGCTAAGGCGTTCACAACAAGCATTTATTTGGTTCCCATTCCAATCCATAACCCCAAATTGTTATTATTATTATCAATAATAAGGGTATTTCTTAACATTTTGAAAATATGTTTTAACCAAACTACTGTGGCTATGTGATGTTTGGCTAACGCTGGCTTTGTGCAGGGTTTCTGTTGGCAAGCAGCTGGAGAGCTAACTAGGCTAACGGTTAGTTAATCGATGTGACCATCACTAATGTCAGGCTTTGTCCATGAGACGTTAGCGTACAACTGCCAACTCGCATCCTTGTTTTGATTCAACCAGAGGGCCCACTTACAGAGGATCGATCATTTTTGTATTAACCTCAGCTGCCTCTGCAAAACACTTCCTCACATATAAAGTGTTACCACTGCTTCTCAGTGCAAGGTACAGATGTAAAGACAGTCTGGCAAAGAATATACAGTTAATCAGCCAAGGCCCCTCCTCAGCTTTGTAACCTATCACTAAGATATCTGGTGCATGGCATTTGGATGTGGTTAGGGGCAGATGTTAAATTGTACCTCCCAATGTGACCAATTTCTTGTTTGTGGGGTATCTGTGTCTTATGGTCCTATGTTTCCCATTTAAAAGTCCTCTTAATGTGACCTAATAAGGAGAACTTTCGAAGGTTTTTATATTCACAGCAATGTTTTCCATAGGACAAATGTTCAGTGTGTATTTCACTGGGTCAATATGTTGAAATTAACCACAGCATACTGATGTTTTACTTAACACTTACACCTTCAAATGTGCAGGGAAGTCTTTCAAAACGGTCTTTATTTATGTCTTCTCTGTGGTTGAATGTATTTTCAAGATGTTTATGCCTACATAACATCTATCTCTCTTTGAACTGAGGGTCTCCCTCATCAATCTCTTAAAACAAGGACGTAGATACACTAACATGAATAGATACACTGTAAATGTTCCTTCTCAACTGCATGACATGGCTAATAATGAACCATTGGAGTATTCGGTTACCCTTCATCTGGCAAAATAATATTGTTGGGGTCATATTCAGCTAAATAACACAGTGCTTCAAAAGAGCAGTGTAAACCCCTTTTTGAAGTCATTATATTGAAATATATTATACTAGCTGGGTGTTACTCCAAAGTAGAGCTTTGTGGATCCATAATAAGTTATTGCTGGCACACTTGAAAGAGTCTGACTGTATGAAGGTCTGCTATAAAATATTGTTTGTGTTGCATTTATCTACAATGTCCTGATGAAATAGAACTTTACTAAATGCATGCCTGAAAAAAACATACTCTTCACAGGCTATACACTTTATAAGTTTTAAAACCTTTGTGTATTTAGAACATTTTTAAATCATGTCTGATTTTGCAGGTATTGACTTGACAAAGATACACAATGGCTCATCCTTCACAATATGTGGAGTAAATGACTACCAGTAGACTACCTCAGTGAAGCAAGCTATGAGTCATCCTTACAAAATCAAATCTATTTCTTATGATAATATTTTATTTATAACATTCATAGACAAAATCAACAGTAGTCAAAAATAAATCTTTGTCGTGGAGGTTGGTGCACACAACAGTGGTAATTGTGTTTGTTTTCTATGAATTTACTAGGAAAACCTTGGATAATCTAAATAAACACCAGCTATGGGTGATAAGAGCTGCTAAAAAGGGGAGAGAGGCATCTGTAAGCAGGCTCTGCCACAGTAGGGGTCTTCAGTATTGGCAGCCCCCCTCTCATGCTGATCTTTCCACTGAAGGTTAATCACTCTACTCTGGGCCTTTTTTATATTATTGGGAAAAAAATGTCAACAGATCAGTCATTTTAATGGATGGTAATCAGCTACAAGCAAAGTAGCTTTTACAGATATTTTGGTAGGCACATTTGTGTTCTATAAACAAGGTCTTTATAACACTTCAAAGCCACCATATTGTGTTACTGAATACAATATACAAGTAAATATTGCTGAATTTTATAACAAGCTATTAACCAATTACATCAACTTCCATGAACTCTACATTTTTAGTTTTTGATTTTCTTCATCATAGAGAAACCATTCTGACTCTGGCAGTGATCAGACACTTGACGGATTTGTTTATGTGTGTTCTTTGATACAGTATCGTGAAAAAAGCAATACCTACCTAGGTGCATACAGGGCCAGGCCAGGGTCAAATAAAATGCCTTTATGAAAATGAGCACCATATCAAACATCAGTGCCATTAGAACTCTATACCACTACACAGGCAGACCTATTCAACACTCCTCTATTTAACACAACTATAGTTTCCAATTTGAACATTTAATATGACATTTAAAATACTGAGCAAACACCAAAAACCTACCTATTTTCTCCGACATGCTCTATTTTTTTCTGGATATGTAGGGACGTGTCGTGAACATTTTGTTTGTGCCTGCATATTGCTAAATATACTCTGATGGAAGACTATAAACAGTTTTATAAGTGGGTTTTTTAAAATGTATGCACATATTTTTACCAAACAGTTTTAAAGCAAAATGCAGTATTTTTAGAACACATTTTAAGCAAGCCTGACAAAATATCATTGGATATTTGTCTGCTAGGCATGCTGTCTAAAAATAATTGTTGAAAAATGGTAAATATTAGGATCACCCTGTTATAGGATTTGAATTTGTAAACTTGTTTTATGTCTGCCCCTTCTGAAGATCCAAATTACTTTTTTAAAGCATGCCAAAAGGTGTGTATTCTCAAACATATTCTCTGTTATCATGAGACACTGCGCCTCCGCATGGATAAAGGCTGGGGATTCCCCATGTTGCAAAACTGATGTAGCCATTTGTAGAAACCACAGGACATTTAGTGGGTTGCCTGCATTTGTTGTTCACTTTATTAATTAGGTAGTTGACCAATGTGAATTTACACAGATTTACTCCATAGTCATTTATTTTTTGAAATCCCTTTTACTTACAAAGCGAAGAAAATACAGAGACACTTTTACAACACATAAAACAAATACACAAGTAAAACAACAAATACATAGCGGCTCATGAAGTGTGAGATGCCATTTATTGTTGTTTGGAATGTTTTTGCCTTTTTTATATAGTTTGATTTAAGTTCTTGTCCTTATTTTTTTTCCATCCTAATCCCCAGGTTAGGCATGTCTGAAAATACAATGTAGATGTGGTCTTACTCAGATTTCAAATGCATAAAAGAGGCAGATGAACTTTACCGTCAGTTTAGTAATGTTGTTATAATGTCATCATTCTCGTACTTTTTCCACTGTTACAAGAAAACACTTTTTAAAGTAAAGCTTGCATTTAATTTGCCCCAAACAAACCAGAATAAAAGTGGCCTGGTGTCAGCCTTGTGTGTTGCATTAGCTGCTTCACCACTACCCTCGTGTCTCAAAACAAGATTTAAGTATATGGTAGATGTTAGTATAATTATAATGGAAATGAGGCGATCTATCTTTATTTAGACACAAAAGCACATG
Organism: Eleginops maclovinus; assembly: GCF_036324505.1. Taxonomy (NCBI): domain Eukaryota; kingdom Metazoa; phylum Chordata; class Actinopteri; order Perciformes; family Eleginopidae; genus Eleginops; species Eleginops maclovinus. Next base: position 24,873,212 of record NC_086352.1, read on the forward strand.
AGTGGAAAGAACTAATGAGCAACAATGTGACTCCTCAATGTCTGCTGACTATTTTGAATCACTCATGCCTCTCTACTGAAAAACAAATACCCACACCCAATAAAATGACACATTACACTCTTATTATTGTAATAACAACTTGGTACACATTGGAAGTAAAAAGCTGTGTTTAGCATCTGTACAAGGTGTGGGCTCCAAGGTGAACAGCGGTGTCAGTGAGTGTGTGTTTATTATCCTGCTCCAACAGAGTGTTTGTGTGTAAAGATGGTCTTCAATCAGGAGCAACTCAGAGCCGAGCTAATCCAAACACCGGACCAGAGTGGCCCACAAATGATTATTTACACAATGGAAATGGTTACAGCTCACTATTTGTCGTGGCTGCAGACCTGTTTTATAGCCGTGTTGTTCTGTTCCTGGTTTTATGTAATAGCAACAGTGCTCAGTTGCCCTTGAGAGCAAACTAGCTGTCTTTGATGCTGAGACGTTCACAGGCAATACTGAGCATGACTCATCCGGAAGCCCACACACAAATACTTCAGCAGCAGCCTTTCCATGCTCAGAAATTACAGCATTGTCATGAAATCATTAGTGGCTTTTTCTTATTGAAAGAAGAAAAACGTTTTGTTTTTAATGGGAAACATTACACTTTTAAATGCTTTTCTTTGGGTGAATAATTATTGAAACTGGAATTCTGCCTGATTTAGCCTCAGCATTTTGACCCCAGAGGCCTGCAGTTGATAGACATCATACATCTTTTTTCTTAGTGAATTCTAAATCATAAACCGTCACAGCCTCTATGTTTTATAGGCACATAATTTTATATCCGCAGGACTCTTGTCAGTGGTAGAAAGGGGGTTGGTTTAACTCAATATGATTTGAGCGCTTGGCAAAATCCAACCAGTGTCCATCAAGTTAAGCTATGGTGTCCTTGCGAGCAGACATAGCTTTATATAATTGTTTACATAATAATCCCAGCTGACAGTGTCTGCCAGGCTTTGGCTGTGGGTGGTGAAGATGCCTTCATGATCCTCACAAACTATGACTTAGGGTTTGTGTTGATGCTGAAACTACTGGTGTTTTCTGTGACCACTGTGCCTCGATGACTATCTCTTTAGCTCAGCAGCAGTGTTACAGTAATCCTGTGCTGTCCTCATTTAGTCCTTTCTACTTGTATACAGTAAGAGATTATGACTCAGCATGACCTTCAAATATAAGGTAAACTTGCAATGTTAGGAAGAAGTTAAATAAAGTAAATAGTCATAATTTCTTAATATCTCTTAGGAAAGCTTTAGTAAACAATGTTCACTGCATTGTTGTTCCTTACCTAAATAAACATTTTACAATGAAACCTTGTGTAAGAGTTCAGAAGAGCAACTGGAGCCTTTTGTAAATTAAAACAAACGTCTAGCCAGTGTAACCATCCCTCCGTGCCTCACTCGCCTGTGCACTGCATGATTCCCCCTGACTAAACTCTGCTGAGATGAGCACAGCTCTTTTTTTCAGACTACTGCAGCTCTTTTTACATAATAATAATAACAGTAGTGAAATATAAATGTAAAAATATCGTCCTCGCTCTTTACTTTAAGTTATTTGACTTTTATTGAATATTTGAAGCCTGTTTAAATCCTCAGTTTATTTAACTTATTGTGTTTTCTCCCTGTGAGGCAGGGAGGATTTTGTGTTCATTTAAATTGGATAAAATGTGTCTGTGTGAAACTACTTTAAATTGATGTGTGCAATGCCAGTGTTTTTAATGTGCTGGCAGTTATAGGACTTTTAATGTCACTTTGTGGTTGGTATTTGTATTGCTTGTAATAGTTTTTCGGCTCACTAAAAGATCAGCCTAAATTATGTATCTGTGTTCTTCAATCCAATTTTCTTTTTCAAGATTTATCAGATTCATATGGGAGATTTAGATCCACACTACCATGTTCCATGTGCTGCTGTGTGTGGAAAGTTAATATCTTCTCTCATGTGGTGTCTGTTCCAGGTCTTTCACCTTCTCCTTCCTGTGACAGATGTTGAGGCCAGAGATCAGCCTGTCCTAACAACTGTTAGAGGTGACAGGGTGAGGACAGGAGGAGTGTCGGTCAGCTGTGCCAGGTTTTGTCTCATGAGAGTCACTGTGCCATCCAGGCACTGCCAGTGACCAGGGCTGTGGCTGTGGAGGGCCCGGCCCAGGAGGCCTTTTTGTACATCACTCCGGGCTCCTGCTGACCTGTGCTGCTCACACCATGGATCAACAGAGGGATAAATATGGCGAGCGGCCTGCCAGGAGCACTAAAGTTTCACAGGGAAGCCGCAGCGGACACTCGTCCCGACCATCCGGCTCCTCCAGCTCATCCGGGGTTCTAATGGTGGGGCCAAACTTTCGTGTGGGCAAGAAGATCGGCTGTGGAAACTTTGGTGAATTGAAGCTTGGTATGTTGAATCTAAATCTTGTATTCAATGGTTCAGTTCAACACACAACCCATTTTAGCTTTTATAGAAGTTCCTAGTTTATAAGGTAACTCTACTAAAACTACAGATGTTTGTTATATTTTGTCAAACCCCATACACACGAATCCGGGTAGACTAAAACTCTCACTACAATGCAATGAAATTCCACAAGTAACATGCATAAAAATTGGACTTGGACTCTGATTTGTAGGAATAATTGCCTGGAAACTGAGTATATTCACACTTGAAAAAAAAAAAAGGAGCACATTTAGACAATTTCTGTAATCTAACTTCCGTCAACCAGACACAATCACCTGCAAAGTTGCTTATTCCCTGCTGACGCAGTTGTAGAGCTGTAAGTGGTGTACTTTATTTTTAAAAGCCATCAAGCCTTCTAAGCCATCTCTCCTTTTTATTTCAGGTAAAAATCTCTACACCAACGAGTATGTAGCTATTAAACTGGTAAGTGCTCACTTTATTTCCCTGCTTGATTCCCCATGTCTGATGATTTCCTTTGCAAAATGATAGAGTAAATACAGTTTCAAGGAAGCATAAGGAAGCACTTGGTAGACATATTGCCACTTTAGGTATATTTTCATAAAATCTGAGGCTTGGCTCGGGTGGTACAGTGGGGTTGATGTTTTATGGGACTGTTTTGCTCCTTTTAATAGAAATCTGAATGAGATGTTAAGGATGTCTGTCTTCCCAGTGGCTGATGGACTAAAACTCATGACTCATGCATTTATTATTGTTCACCAGAGAGTAGTAAATACAGTATCTGCACTAGTATTTAGTTTACTACGCCAAATAGTTTCCAGTTGCTCAAACTGCTCTGTCAGACACAGATGCAGTGCTTTTATACAGTGGAGAAGGTTTTTTACTACATAAGTCAACTAGGAATATGTTTTAGAATTTGGGGGCAATTTAATGGTATCTTTCAATAGATTATTATTATTGGAAGTGTTGTGTATATATTTGATACCAATGTACCAGACTAAATGGGAACTTTTGGTGGTTATTAACTTCGGAGAAAGACTTGAGTTTGAGTTTAGAAGAAGCATGTCCAAAACATGCGAAATGATGGTTATTTTTTACAGTGACTCACATTGTGGGGGAGTTACCATCTCCATTTACAGATTACTGATTTGCCGGTTTTAATCTCAGGTAACATCAGATTATTTACACATTTGAGGTTTTAGTAGAATAAAGAGTGACTGGTGACCCTTATGAAAAAGTAACACCCAAATCAGCATTCATGGCAATGTTTGTGCTGCTAGTGCCAGTTAGTGCCAGTTAGTTTGGCCGACCTGCTAGTGTTACACGGCGAGAGAGTTGTCCTGGTACATCCTAAATTCATGAGCCTTCAAGTGAAAGATGAGTCATCAAAAATTGTTCACACCCGCTTTTAAAGTACAAACAAAATATTCTTTGTTGTTTTCTGTTTCAGTTTTATCACTGTTTTAATCCAGTTTTAAGGTTTGTGTCATTAACCGAGTACTGGTTTGGATGTGTCCACTGTGCAGGAACCAGTGAAGTCGAGGGCACCACAGCTGCATTTAGAGTACCGGTTCTACAAAACACTGGGAACTACAGGTAAGGTCACAGATATTCTCTCCCACCCCTCGTGGTGTTTTGGTGTGGCTACATGGCAATGATTTGACTATTGTGGAAGATCAGCCTAGCAGATTACATCATTTCCAAAACATGTGCTTACTCCACTCAGGTTACATATTGATATTAAGCTGGGTCAGCAATTTATTTTAATCTCCAGGACTTTGTGTATACGGGTGCATCGATGCCATGAGCTTAGATCATGTTGAACAGTGACTTTGCCGTTGGTTATGGAAGATGTTGGCATAAAGAATCTTATTCGTCCACAAAGCAGATGCAGCAGCTGATGAAACACTTCCTTATTGTTATACCGCAGAAAGTATCGCGCACTATTTGAGAAGGTTAATCATGTTCAGGGCTCTCCTGTTGACACGTGTGCTGAAGACAGCTTTTGTATTATTTGCGGACTCAGCGTGGTTCTGCATGGGTCCAGTCTTGGTGTGTTGGAACATGTTTATATGTACATAATGAACAAATAAGTGGCATTTAAAAAATATAGGCCAATCAATGTTTTTACACTGACATATTATTACTCCATTAGGTTGATGATTGGCAAACCTGTGAGCAAACAGCTTATTTACACATTCAGCAGTTACACAGCAACATTATCATTCATTTGTGTTTCTATTTGCATTTCCAGCATGTGCAGTTTGGTGCTGAACTTTTTTGTCTACCAGCCAAATGGCAAGTGAATTTTTTAATTACACCAGCTACTCAAAAGATCCCAATTCCGTTTTTGCCTGGTAAGTGGTGGAAATCTACAGCAACATGAATATTTCACCAGCATTTAATGATTCTCTGTAGTTTTGTCACTAAGAATGACCTCTTTCATGTTTCACATAGTTATTTGACCCATCTCAGTATATTGATTTTAGTCTGAAGCAGTCCTCCACACTACATTGTCACTGTGCTACGTGTAGCAAAGGAATTCACTTAAGTCTTGTTAAAACATCTGGGAACATCAGTACTGAAGCTGCGGTCATTGCATGGGGTTAAATTATGTGGTCAAAGGTTGACATTAATACACATCACCATATTATATTTAATATGCATGCCATAAAACGTTGCAGATATCAGTTGCCTAATATCGTCACTTTAGCTAATATCAATGCTGATTATTTCCATTTTAGTTGAATACTTGTTTTTGGTGTCATTATTCATTTTGGTTCAATCAGTCATGCCCAACAACTTCTACCTGAATGTCTCAAATCTAAAAATGTAGATGTTGATGCTTTAACTGTAACAGTATATCCTGAAATCCATTACATATTTATTGTAATCATTGTTCTAAGGTTCTATGTGAGACGGAGTGGTCATTGGAACAGTGTGTCCCCTACACTGTCTGATTTTGAATAGTGATGTCTACACTAACATTACAAACACTGACACAACTGCTCGTCTTTTTCCAGATCCTCATATTGTTGTATTTTTGGAGTCGTGCCCTTAACAATCTGTTATTCTGTGTTCAGAACGAAGGACAATACAATAATAGCTGCTCCTCTACTTTTCTTCCCTTAACATTGCTCCCCTGACAGTTTATCAGTGTGTCATAAAAGATTAGTCAAGGTCTGATGATGCATCACTGCTACTGACAGGAATCTCATGAGGGTGAAATGACTACAACGGAGAAATAAATTAGGGGAATGTTTTTTTCACTTTGTACAAGAGGAAATGGGTGGGAACGCTAGAAACCATGGAACAATAGAAAAATCTTTTTTAATAGTTATGCGTTGCTTTCTTGTGAGGTGGTTAAATAATAATGTAATGCCCTGATAGTCCCATGAATACACCTAAAGTGGAGCTGGTGATTGATGATCATGTTGCTTATTAAGATTTCCAAAGAAAATGGTTTAATCACGGTGATACAGATTAGAGATGTTCAGTCACATTTTGGCATGGAAGATAAAATGCACATGTTTGTGATTTATGGTCCTTGATGTGCATTTTGGATCACTACATGTATGATAACCAGACTGAGTATAATGGCTATTGTTTTGCAAAGGCAAGGGCTTGAAAAGGCCAACTGTGCGGAAACTCATTAATTATTTAGAGAGTGGGTCTGCCTCTCTTAATACTAACCTGCCTCTGTCCTCTCCTCCAGATGGGATAACGTGACCTCATTTCTTCTTGGCTGTGCGTTGTGCCACATTCCTCTCAGCCAATGTGGTTGTCACAGTGTCTGTGCGACAGGGGCTTTACGAATTAATGTGGTTTGACTCAGATGTTCAATCAGGAGTCGTATCTAGTGCATAACCAACTGTCACTGGTTTTAATGAGGATGATTCCATTAGGAATTAGGTTTCTCCTTCCATATATGATGGGAATATTTATCATTACACTCAGTAACGGCTTCATTGCGGATTTGGTTTTACAAGCCTGCAGACCATGAGGCATTATTTTGCTGAGGATACAAGATGGTTTTGAAGATCAAGAGGGTTTTGTTCAAGGGTGGGCAGCCACTATTGAGCTGTGAGGAGAATTGGCAGTCAGAGCTGGTCATGAAACACTACACCAGCTCTGTGACCATTGCAATCCCAAAGAGTAAACATTTCCCACACCGACGAGGCTCACTGGATTTTGCAGACATGTAAAGGAAAGGGCTGCGACACATCCATAACTGTTCAGAATAGAACTTCTCTCATGGCGCTGTTTTGCGAAAAATAAGGCATGTTGAGAAGCTAGAGAGCATTGTTTTTGTTCGCTTTTTAACGTCTTATCAGTTGTTAAGAAATATATCTCAAAGATTAACTGCAGCAGCAGAGATTTAAATACCGTATGAATTTATTTTTAGCAATGTGACATTTAATAATTCAACTTCATCTAGATTAATTTAAGATAAGGTCATTTAATAATTCTCATGTGCAACGTAGCCAGGGTTTTATGGCCAATCAAGAAATGTATTCTGTATGCCTTTAAAAATCCCAGTGAACATTTGAAAATCAAAGACAGTCCTATAGTAGTGTTTCTGCATGTTATAAAGAATTTCACATTAGAGTAGCCTTACTATCCAAAATGTTGATTTCTTTTTGCTTTTTTCAGCAAAGGGTTGGAAACAACCCTTACAGTTACTTGTGGTCACAGTTATGCAGTGCAGTTTTGCAAAGCAACCACTACATTTAAGCAAGCCAGCAAATACATATGTCAGAAAGCTCACTCAATTCCACCAAAGGGGGAGTATTCTGCAACCAATGCAGAACCAAAAAGATAGTCTTCTCCTTTTACTTCTTCTTTAATACACAATTTTATTCACACACCTATCATAAATCTACATTGCGGAACTCCATCTATTCAGCTATCTCTAAACTGTCACTAAGCTGACACACATACTATTATGCACATTATATATATAGTAAGAAAAACTAATTCACACCTACAGCTTAATTTAGAGTCACGATTTCACCTAACCTGCATTTCTTTGGACTGTGGGAGGAAACCCACACAGACACGAGGAGAACACCAAACTCTGCACAGTAATCCCCGTATCATTCTGTTGTTGTAGTTGTTGTTGTTGTTGTTTAATGGTGCCGCCACTGCCTATTAGCACGAAGGAATCACTGTTTTTAATTTGTTGTTGAACATAGCCCTTGTGAGGTGGCCTTATACGTGTTATGATAAAAAAGTTACAGCATAAAATATACCCACAAAATATTACTTCCATTAGATCCAATATAAATACAGCTCCGGAAAGAAGTAAGAGACCACTGCATTATTAGTTTCTCCGGTTTTAGTATTTAAAGGTCTTTGAGTTAAATTATTTATTTATTGTATTCTATAAACTACTGACAATATTTCTGTGTTGGAATTCAACAGACACTGGAATGGCTGCCATACATGTAGAGATTTAAGAAACATTTGGAGTGGTCTCTTCATTTCTTCCTGAGCTGTATGTTTATGATTAAAACTTAGGTTTTTATGCATCCCACAATGTCACATTGTTGGTTAAATATTGATTACAGAAAAACTACCACTAAATACTCACAATAAAACATTGTAGTTCAGGACTGTTCAGAGTCTAGAGGAAGTTCTAGTTGTTGACAGCTGGGTGAAAAGAAGAAAAAACCACACACAGTAATGTGCAAGAAGGAGCTAGTGCCTTCCAGTTGGGCTGAGAACCAAATTCATATAGTCTCTATAGCACTCTACTAAAGAGGAACTGCTCCCATTATTTATAAGAAAAATGGATGAAAGAAGTCAAAAGGGGTAGAACCAAGTCTTCCTGTACAATTAGAGATATGATTTATTTTCAGAACAGTTGTTGGGTGATCCCTGGTTACCCTTTGCTAGTTAAAAGCTTGAGCAACCTTGTTTTCAATTGAGCCACCCTTTATCCACTTACTTACAGCACATCTCCAATCTGCCACATTTTTAGGCCTCCCACAGTCATCCGGGGTTTCAAGGCACTCATTCCTGTGGTACAATTAGCAACCCACAGAACTGCATAATGGTGTCCAGAAACACAAGATGGAGCACAGCATGCCTCCTACATACCCATATGCTAGCTGACAGCACTCTCGCCACTGTTAATACTGCAGTGTATTAACTATTACCCAGCTTGTGGGTGAAATGCCTTCAGGAGCATTAATAGATAAAGATGAATATTTTAACACATTTAAACGGGTTGAGAATGAGCTTTCTACGTTTTATAGCTTCAACTAGTTAAGCAAAATTAGAAGGACATTTCTATAAATGTCTCCTTCGTTGTGGCACACAAAAATGAATGAACTGAATATAAAACCAATATATCGTGAGCTGGCAGGCTGTCCAAAAGTTACACAGGTATAGCAGAAGAAAGAAATCTTCAAGTTTGAAGAAATAAACTGAGATAAGTAAATGTGTTCTGTCAGAAACCACATTTGTTAACTCTAGTAGGCTAACTAAAAGCAGCAATCTCAGGGTTAAAGCCTCCACAGACTATGAAGGGTCATTCATTTACGACCAGATCATGTGTTGAAGGATAGGCTCTTCAAGAATCGAGCAAATGAGGTCATGTTTCTTAAGCACTATTTGCACACAATTTCCAAACAAAGGTGAATATTTGTCTAATGTGATATTTGTAAAGGACAATATTTATGATAAAAATCTTTACAAGAACAAACCCCAAACTAAATGGCCCTCAGATAGTGCAGATCTCTATCAAGGTAGCACTAGCTTTATATCTCATTGAGTTCTTTTCATTTGGGAAATCTGCTGATACCTAACATTAAAACAATGTCTTGAAGAACAGGGACATGAAAAGCAATCAGGATGTCCCTTCTTCAAACTTTCATGCAATTGTAATATTTTCAAGGACTGAGCTGAGTTCAAGCAGATAAAACAAGGTCTGTATGATTGAAGCGCCAGCATTTCTTTTACGTTTCTGGAGGGAACAACTTTAATAGGACTCAGACTGGCAATAAGCAGGGTCAACCTTTAAATCATGCCCCCCCCCCCATAAGGCAATTAACAGTTTGACCTGCTTTCCTGTTGGTTTTAAATAAAGTTCAGGATATGGTCATGAAAATGACGAAGAATACAGATATCACTAGTTACGAATTATTATTATTATTATTATTAACGTTAAGGAATTGGATGTGCATAAAAGTGGAAATCCTGCAAGTCATTAGATTATAATAAGAAGAATATCACTTTGAAAAGCAGAAAGTCAGAAATCACTTTGTGTGCTTTTCATTATAAAAATACTCTAGGAATAAGAGAAAAGGTAATAAAAACTACACTTTTTTATTACAATATTAGGCTTGAAGCTGACTCACTTTATTTTGAAGTTTAACAGTACAGGGAGATTCATTTTCCAGATCATCAGTATCACAAACAACCAATGCTAAGGGTCAGAGCCCAGGACCTATTATTATTACTGTAGCATTAGACTGACCACACAACAAGAGCCAAGGTGACAGATGGAAGGGATTTAGAGCAATTACAGTGAGAAGAACGGAGAGGATATAATTCAGTTGGGAGAATGTGATATGAGGGAGAGAAAAAGATTAGTTTTCCGCCTGCAGTAGAGGAGTGACACCGTTTTATATGCAGGCACTGACTGTGCTGTATTTTACTTTAAGGTTAATGTTTACCTAGCAGCTTTCTCTGCTCCCTATCCTCTGTAAACTTGTGGCGCCCCTCCTCCTCTGTGACCTGTCTGAGGCCCCTTTATGGTTCACCCTGGTCTCAACTCAGAAATATCATTAGTCAAGAGAAACTGGAATAATAATCACTTTTCAACCCTAACTGAGTCCCCACTAATATATACAACTGACATAAAAAGTATTTGTTTTTAGTAAGTAGATGATTGCCTTAACTACCACAGTGAATCTTTGATGCACTTGCAAACTCATAATTGAACTATAGAAAACTTGTGAAGGCACATGTACAAGTACAGCTCTGTCCACTCTCCTACAACTTGCAATGTCTAATTTCTTTCTCATTTGTCCGTTTCAGCTGAAGGCGTGCCCCAGGTGTTCTACTTTGGGCCCTGTGGGAAATACAACGCCATGGTTCTGGAGCTGCTGGGACCAAGTCTCGAGGACCTGTTCGACCTTTGTGACCGGACCTTTTCACTGAAGACTGTCTTAATGATAGCTATTCAGCTGGTGAGTTCTGATATGTAACACAGTAAGATGTTTTAAATGTCTAAGAGTATGAAACTCGACTCTTAGAACTATTTACTAAAATTCCTTTAACAACAATTAGCAGAATTGGAAAAAATTAAAAGGGCAGCAAAGAGAGCTACTAAACAAGATAATGCATTCCTTTCTGAAATAATGGCCAGGTTCTGCTTTTCTGTGGGGTGAATTAAGGATCCACATTTTATTTTACATTTTATGTCCCTGAAAGCTTAGTACAAATATTTTACTATATATAGTATATGTAATATAAGTGCACATATAGCTGTTACATTGTTTTGGTGCCTTCGGCTTTTCAACAAATATATATTATTTATACACAAAGCCCTGCCCCCAGAGACCCATTGAGCAGTTGGGGTGCCACTTCAAATGAGCAATCTGACAGTACACGTACTATTGGTCAGAGTCAGGTAGGCTGTCCAAAAGAGCAGAGCCATCACTGACTGTCATTAGGTCTGGGCAGCTCAGAGTGTGGCTTTACTCAGTGTTTTAGGCGCCTCAGACATCTGAGAATTTCTAGCATTTCATTTTGTCAGCACAAAATCTGCAGTGCTCTGGTAATGAAGATAGCCCCTACAAATTCGTAAGGAAATCTACAAAACTGCACACAAAGCCTGCATCTCAGCCAATCCCTCCTCTCTGATTATCACATAGGTCTTCCTCTTTTTTTGGGGGGCAGAAGTGAGTAATCCCTCAATAAGTGCTGTGATCCTGTTCTCCTACACAATTTCCTTTTTTTTATGGACGGTAACTGCTCTGAGCGCTTTGTTAAGACGTAATCTACAAACATGTTGTTTTGATCTTGACAGATTGTGCTTTTGAAGTCCTGGCAGGAAGGTTTTGCATCTCAGCTTGTGGCTTGAAATTTTGGCTGAACATCAAGAGAGGCTTTTGTTGTGGGATAGTAATTACCAGCCACGGCAGTGAGGCTGGTATTGTTTTCACCTTGGGAGTCTGTGTGTGTATCATCAGGGCAAAATGTGCTCCTGGAGACACGTTCTGTAGCGGGTACTACCACATAAGCTTTTTAGTACTTTCGTGTTGTATGTTCCTGTCTGTAGGAAGATTTTGTTATGGCGTCTCAAGCATGCAAGATGCAGTCATGAAACTTTACAGAAGTGTAGTTTGAGATCAAAATATAAGCTGAGTGTGAAAATGGCCTATATCCAACAAAAGGTAGCATAGGATGAACTGCCCTAGACTGATTTGTCATCCTATTGCATAATGGTCTCTAATGGCTCACTGCTGAAGCTGTGCTGCATAGTGCTCAAGCAGTTAGGAAATTAATCATTGGGGAAATTAATTGACTACTTTGTAGATGATTTGCCACCACGTAATGAACTGAAGTGTTCATTGTTTGATTGTAAAAACATTAATGATTTAAAGAAAAAATCATTATTTGACCAAGCTCACAATATTTGTAACGTCAGGGATTCCATCAAAATGGTTTGTTCTGAGGTTGTTTTGGTTTTGGGTTTTAAGATTCCTGTCTTTAGGCATGTCTTTGTCTTCCAAGGGCTTCTCGGAAAATGGAAAAATGGAAGTGGCACAGACCAAGCATGTATGTCTTTCTAGTGATGGGTATGGGTAAAACACTGAATAATGGATTTCCCCCAATGCAACTCAATTGCATTTTTCATTAAACATTGCCTAATGAGAACATCCTCCTGGCTTAGACGTGATGTGTCTGTTATACTTTGTTAGTCCTCAAGCTTACCTGACAAAGCCTCTCTAGAGCCGCAGTGCATTATTACAGGCTGCGTATAAAACAATGACGAATAAACGGATCTTCATGAGTTAATTGGTGGTATGCACCATTAATGTGAAATAATGCTGGTGTGGATTCAACAATAAATACTATATTCCAGTGTTCTTGATAAGACTGACATACTGCAGCAGTCGTCTTTCAATTAAATGTCAGTTTTGAGTGATTGTGTTGTGTGACTTTATGTCCTGGATTGATTTTGCTGACTGCTGTATTCTCTCCCATCAGATTTCTCGAATGGAGTATGTGCACTCTAAAAACCTCATCTATAGAGATGTCAAACCTGAAAACTTTCTCATCGGACGGCAAGGGAACAAGAAGGAACACATCATCCACATCATTGACTTTGGTCTGGCCAAAGAGTACATCGACCCGGAGACCAAAAAACACATTCCATACAGGGAGCATAAGAGCCTGACTGGCACTGCCCGATATATGTCTATCAATACACATTTAGGCAAAGGTAAGAATAGCTTTGTTTTAGTATTACTCTCTCGTTTTCTAACATGTTTATTATGCAATGTGGTTTGTGGTTATTTCTTGAAGTTTCTCAGTAAAATGTTATCAAATCTTTTGATATAGAGCAAAGCCGGCGAGATGACCTTGAGGCCTTAGGCCACATGTTCATGTATTTCCTTCGTGGGAGTCTACCATGGCAAGGACTGAAGGTATGCCAAGTACATGGAAGTGTTACAAAATCACTGTTGTCCTTTTTTAGAAATGCATTTACATATCTGAGAGCTGAAGGATCTCATGAGTCTGCAACCTTCAGAGCACTATTATTGTTTGAATTTAAGTTTTCATCAACAGTTTTAGAATTGGTTGTAAGTCAGTTTGTGTTAAGAGTCTAAATCGAGTTGACAAGTGAGCCAATGTAATTATAAATACATGTTTTAATCATTTGTGTAGTCCAGTTATTTGTACAGTAAAGACTTAAGATTTATTTTAACTGGTCTGTATTAGGAATGTGATTAAGAATGTTCATATAATTCAGATTAATGCTGGTCCAACATCAGAATTGGTTCAAATAACTTCTTGTTTTGATTCCCCTGCAGGCCGACACATTGAAAGAGCGATACCAGAAGATTGGAGACACCAAACGAAACACTCCCATCGAGGTCCTCTGTGAGAACTTCCCAGGTACCCTGACGATGGATGTGATTTAGTTATGGATCATTATCACATAGCTTCTGATTTAACATTTTATTTCTGGGCGTTTCCAAATAAAAAGTTTTTAAATGTCATCCCACTATTAGAAATGTATTATCCATAAAAAAGGTGAAACCATTCTTCTATTTTTTTATTCAGAGGAGATGGCCACCTACCTGCGATATGTGAGACGGTTGGACTTCTTTGAAAAGCCGGACTATGAATATCTGCGGACTCTGTTCACTGAACTGTTTGAGCGGAAAGGATACACCTTCGATTACACTTACGACTGGGTGGGCCGGCAGATAGTAAGTAACGCTCATAAACTTCTAACAGACACGTTTTAATTTGGACAAACAATCTTTTTTTTTGCGAGCTGCTTAAATGAACAGGATTTAACTGGTGATGTTTTCCCTCAGCCCACACCAGTGGGGTCTGTCCACATAGACTCAGCAGCATCGGCTGTGACGAGAGAGAGCCACCCTCACAGAGACCGGCCCTCACAGCACCCACCGATTAGAAACCAGGTACACCCGGTTTTTGGTCTGTTTTGGGAGTGAAATCAAGGGTTCAATCACATCATGTATACATGTATGAATGACAACCATACATACCCCCCTATTGCAAAGAATTGTTAATTTCAGGGTGACCTTTAACATGACCTGCGATTAGGGAAACTGTAAAAGATAAGGTTCAAAACTCAGATTATGCAGTTACCAGGAAATGATCGTGATCACTCAACAAAATTAAAGTAAATGCAGAGTTTCAAAGGGTATGTAAAAATGATACATTTTCTGAGAATGCAATATTGTATGAGTGTAAAGCATTTTGTTTTTAGAATATATATCACTGCAACAATTCTAAGGGTCTGCAGTTCCCCCTTGCACGTGTAAACACTAATGTGTGCATTTGATTACTCCTGTTAATTGCTTGTACAAAGACAACTCGTCAAACAACTTCTTTCATTAAAAAATGATAATTTAGGCTGAATATATATTAAATATAAAAGCATATAGGCCTAAGTATAGGAGCTTACCTTTATTTGGCTTTAAGCTCATTACTTTCTGGTTCAATTCTTTGGCTGAAGCCTTGCTTTGAGTTTTATTCACTTTTATTTTGTTGCATTTTTTTTTTCTCCATTTCTCATGCTGCTTTGCATGGTACCTGACCTCGCACACCCAAATATCCATCTTTCCTAACGCAATTATTCCATCACCACCCTCTACCATCGCACCCCCAATGCCACTCCCCCTCACATCACCGACGCACCTGAGCAGACAGCAGCCTCAGATCGACGAGGAGCATGGGAGGTGCAGCCCACACGCCAAGCAAACTCCTCCTATCTGACCTCCCACCTGGCAGCGGACAGGCACGGGGGCTCAGTACAGGTATACACCCCTCACCTGTTCAACCACACCCCCCACCTGATCTCTATGGAGTCAGATCTGTCTCATAGGATCAAATCTAGTATAAGAAAAGTCAGAAACCTAACACAGGTGCGTCACTTTTGTGTGTTGAACCATTTTCAAAGCAGCAGATGGCGACTTCTATTTAAAACAAAAAACTGTTGGTCATATTTGCAGAAACTGTTACTATATCCTGATGGTAGTGTATGAGAAAAATGATAACATAATAATAATAAACCAATCCGAGCCGAGGAGTCTGTTACGCTGTGTCAATCACACTGATCAAACTGCTCAACTAGACTGTGGCACTCATTTGATTAAAAAGAGCACCAGCCATTTTTTATCATGGCAGCCGGTTTAAAAAGGGGGGGCATTATCTTTCTAGTGCTATACTGTCAGGATATAGTGACAGTTTGAAAAAATATGAAAAAGTTACTAAGTGGTGATTCTGCATTATTAAGGCAGATTTGAGTTAATTACTGACATTCAGACATACTCTCCAGGTCATGCAGAATAAATGAAGGTGCCCTTTCATCTCTTTAAAAATGTTTTATTCATTTCCATAAAACAGATAACAGGACACAACGTTTATTTTGTATTTTAGCCTGGCATGTGAGACAGATCTACAACCATAAACTCCCCCCCCCCACCCCCCCTTTTAGCCCTGGCTGGGAAATGTTATTTTTTTCTGCTCCACCATATGCATGTCATCTGGTGCCATCCACCCCAGTTGGAGAAAATGTGATGAGGCTTTATGAACAGCAGGCCTGGTGGTCATCGCGCTTGGACATTCCTTGCAGATCAAGAAGCACTTTTGCATGGCAGGGCGACCTGGCGCAGCCCGCTAAGTGCATGCTCTTTAGTCGAAAAGGGTCATTGAACATTAAGGAACACTCTGGTGTCGTTTTGACTACCAGCCATTACCCAAGACAACAAGCTCTGTCTGCATAGGTGTGTACAGTGTAGGCTACAGTAGATTTCTGGCATTTCTGCTTAATGAAATTCACTCCTTCCTTCCTTCAGCAGATGATTTTTGTACTTTTTTTGCATCATGAATGGAATTGAATGGTTTCAAATAGCTGAGAATCTCATAGGTGTACACTGAGCACACCTATGCACAAAAAACACACATTTTTGAGATAACTTATGCATTTCTTCTACAGGTGAATGGGACGACCACCAATAGCTTTGCATACTGTAGTTTGTCTGCTGGTGGCAGTTTGGTGTCATATCTTTCATTCATGTATTTTTAATTTTGCAAAGGGTTTATACTTTTTCAGATTTCCTCTACACTGGCATACAGACTGGAATGGGAATTTCAAAAACTATTTTAATTGTGTTCATATCATAAAATATTCCGAAATTTGCTTGAAATCACTGCAACGGTATGCAGTGGCTATATATAGAAAAATGTAAGCAAGAAAAATGTTTGTGTTTTATTCATGTGATTTTGTGTTTCCATAGAGCAAACAATCAAAGTAAAGTGATTTGGTAAAGTAACATGTAGTGTTTAACCAGAGGAAGTCTCCATCACAGCAGGACCGGTGGTTCACGTTGATTCTGGCCCGAACATCTCTGTTAGTTATTATGAACTAACACGTGTCTGTGTCACAGGTGGTCAGCTCGACCAACGGGGAGCTGAATGCAGACGATCCACTGACGGCTCATTCCAACGCTCCCATCACAGCTCAGGCAGAGGTGGAAGTGGTTGACGAGGCCAAGTATGTCATACGCCTGCCACATCTCTCTAACATGTCCATCTGCATCTTTCTCTCTCTCCCGCTCTTCTTCTCTGTCTCTCACCACTATCTACTACGCTGTTGAATAGTGACAGCCCCCACCCCTCAGCTGTTATCCTTCTCCTCTCATCTTCTGTCTGCTTGTGCCAGTTTTTGATCTTGACTGCTGCCTGTTTCTTCGCTGTTTCCTTAATTAGATGTTTTTATTAAAAGACAGACAATGTTGATTATGTTTAACCTCTCATACCCGTCGCCTGAGCAGCAGACACAGTCTACACTGATAGCCACTGAGGATCTCCCTTTTTAGCAGCATGAGCTTCTCAAAAGAACACTCCACTGTTGATCCTCATGTCTTTAACTGTCAGTAATGATCAATGCAATCTGGTTCTGTGAGTGTATTGTGGTAGCAGCCAGTTGATGTCACACCAGATGGTCCATGTGGCAACTTAGTCACATGTACAGAGATTATGCTCATGATATCATCGTATCAGTCACTTTTGAGGCAAACAAGGACAGAACCATGGAAGTTGCAGACATTAGCATTGGTTTCACATAGTTAATCTCAGAGTTGGAAACGGAACCGCTATGGTTCCTAGACTTCAGCAGCTGAAGCGATTCGATGCTGCATGGCTGGCTGCCCACTGTGCACAAAGTAGGACTGTGAAGAGCTCATCCAAGACACTAATCATAGACTAAACATATATTTATAATAATGGTGAGAAAGCACCGTTTGGATCAGAGGCTGTCGGTTAATACAGTAAGGCAGATTTTTGGATTCTGATTCTGATTCAAGAGGGAAAACTCTACCTTACAGAGATTTGGCTGATTTTGTCACAATCTCCAGTTACTATGATGCATATTGTACAGATCTTTGAGTCCATCAAAGTGCGCTGTTAAGAAAAAGGAGTCTTCTCATGAATTTCCCAGAGGTTCACTCACTTTAATCTGCACTCGTTTCTGCCCAGATGACAGGCTTTCCTCCTGTTGTCCATTCCTGCAGTTGTTTGATGTTTTTATCAGTGTGTTCGTTGACGTCTGAAACAAAAACAGTAATTAATACAAATCATGCATCTGATACAGTTTAGTTAAGGATTAGCATTTTGAGTTAATATCATGTTTGCTGAGTGAAATAATGCCAATGGAATAGTTTACATTACTCTCTTGGGATGAGTGCTGAATCTGAATCTAAGACGTATCTCTTTAAAGAAGTAACTCTAAAAACTCATATTTCTCTAAATAAAGCAAAGTCATACCTATATTTACACACTTCTGACAGTTATGTTTAATATAAAAGGTCTTTTCCTAAAACTGTTACTTTTGGCAGGCTTTACAGCTTGTGGTGCTACAGTGACTTCCTGTTTACATCGTTGATTGCTGTTGATTGGACCGCATATTTAATTTATGATTTGACTGAAGTGAAATACTGAAGACCGGCTCATACTTTTAATTGTACATCCATATAAATTACAACAATAATTAAACTATGTGAGTGATGGATTTATTATGAATGGATGGATTTATTATGAATTGCTATTATAAATGGTTGAAAGCACTTTCATTGAAGTCCACCTGCCACTATCAAGACAGAAAAAGGCATTTGATATCTGACATTAAGAAACATAAGAAAAAAGAGACTGGAAACAAATTGATAATTAAATCATAAGGGCAATTGATTTTTTTATTCAGGATGCAGACCAAGTAGTTTTAAAAGGTTGGTAAATACACATTCTACTTCAAATGATGTGTGTAGCATGCACATTACACCACTTATCTTTATACTCTTACATCCTCAAAGACCGGACATCTGGGATGAATGTTAACCCATTTACTGTAAATATGCTCCTGCTTACAGGAAGAAATTGCTGTAGAGAAGATGTTCTGTGACCTTTTCTGAGATCTTTTCTCCTGTAACCTCTCAAACGTCCCCCCTCTGTGTCCACTGGAGTCGTGTGTGTGTGTGTGTGTGTGTGTGTGTGTGTGTGTGTGTTTGTATGGCATGTGCCCAGTCCGATCATCTTGGTCTTGCTGTATTAATCTATCTTTCTTTTCTCTTTACACTCTTTCCTCTTTTCTTCTTCTGTAGCTGCGTGAAAATGCTCAACCTGTGGTGAGTCCCTCTCTGCTAGTCCACATCAGACTCATGGGACAGGGAGTGGACCAGCCTAGGCTGGCGTCCAGTGGAGTTGTTATTTTAAGTAGTTTAACCAGACTCTCACTGATACAAAGATAGTGCCACTGTCTACTATATTTATCATCAAGTCTCTGCTTGTTGTTAAGTGACGGATAAGTGAAGAATACTGTAAACAGTGCTGTCATGTCAGCAAGCAGATTCATTTAAAACTTCACCGCCTTCAGTGCAGAAGCAATCAACA
Source organism: Eleginops maclovinus (assembly GCF_036324505.1). NCBI lineage: Eukaryota > Metazoa > Chordata > Actinopteri > Perciformes > Eleginopidae > Eleginops > Eleginops maclovinus. The sequence continues at coordinate 24,892,310 of NC_086352.1, forward strand.
AGTGATTTAATATAAGTTAGCTAAACCGCCCTCTTTTATGAGCCCCTGCTATATATTTGTAGGGGATCAGATATCGCTCTTTCACAGTGGCTTTCATTTGGCTTCAGATTTAAGGTCTTTAAACTCTTGTTGCATGGTGCACCATTATTTAGTGTTAGTGAATTAATGGAAGAGATCCCAGTCACTGTCCTATGTCTTGATCCACAGCTCTTTCTTGTCTTTGTATGTTCTAATTGACTGTTCAGGCTCACCTTGTCTTGTGCTCTTTGTGTGCACTGCTCCATTTTATTTTGATAGGAGGAATAATTTCTACACTGCTGCAGTCTTTGATGCTATTATTGTGATCCCAAAAATTGATCTGTCCAGATTTGAAAGAATCAAATTCAGTCCTAGTGATATTCAACAGTGTAATTGAAGCAGCCCGCTCGTGTTTGTCCTTTCTTTGTGCTTCTGAAGCCCCTCTCATCTCCATATGGGTTTATTGTGTGTCTCTGTCCGCAGGTGCTGCTGTTTCTTCAAGCGAAAACGGAAGAAGAACACGCCGAGGCATAAATGATCCTCCACTACCGACCTGAAACGAGTGTCCCGCTCAGTTGATTTTGATTTCAGAAATCAGTAAGGTCCCATTCAGAATAAAAAGGGGAGAAAGGTCTTGATTGAATTGTCCTCTGGAGGGGCCCGTTAAAAATGGCTTGTTGAATGGACAAGGCACTTGTGTCCTTTGATGGGAGTCCTCTTTTATTTTTTTCCTCCTACATTTGTTGGAATGTTTTGCCGGCCAGTCATCCAAACGAGGAACCTTTTTGTTTGAATTTTGCAGAGGAATATTTTTATTTTTTCTCCCCTCCGAGCATTCATACTTTTTTTTTTTTTTTTTGGCTGATGTTGGCTCCTGTTTCTCTTCCATGGTATTGCAAAGGAAGAGACAGATCTTCCCGTGGAGTTTTGCCACCTTCAGCCGGTTGCATACTGTCATTATTTTGTTTGTCCCACAAAATCATGTCTTCATTTCCCATCTGTCAAGTCCCAGTTCAAAAGTGGTTTTAGTTTGCTAACTCATTTTGAATCGATGCCCTTTTTGGTCATTCCTGACGTGGGACTGAATGTAAACCCGAACACACAAGGAGCCAAGAGTGTAACTGCCTATCTTCAGGCACAAAGAGCATCAGTCAGCCATTTTGCCCCTGCACTTTTTTCCTCCAAAGAGGTCAACCTTGGAACTGGGACCCGGGGCCTGAGAGGACAGAAGCCCAGAGACGCCTCCTGCACTGTGTTCTCTGAGAAGGACTTCTGCTCACGCTGCTTGGTTAAAGCGCTCTCCTTAACCACGCCGCTAAAAACACACTACAGTCTCTTTTGACTCACATGCAGTCTTGCTCCTGTCGGCTTTGTGATAACGAGCAGCAACCTGACACTTGTACATGGGGCTTAAAAACAATATGCTATTTATGCTATTTATCTCATGGTTGCCACCTGTTTTCTTACTTAAAAACATACACACTGAATGTATGGACGGAAATGCAAATTACTTTGGAGCATTTATAGAATCTTTCATGCGCATGGGAAGGAAATTGCAATTTAGGATTTAAGACCAATGTTAAAAAAAGGAAAAAAGTTTGACCAAAACTAAGTGGATTATCTTAATAATGTGATGGTAAAATTGGACACTTCACCAGAAGACACTGGGGGATGTTGCTTTGGAGTGACAAGAGAAACTGGTGTGAGGAGATTGATTCACAGCCGCTCAACGCTACTGTCCAATGCCTTAACCCCCACCCACCAACCTGTCCCGCATCACATCACCAGTTGGATGAACGAGTACAGCATGATGGTTGTGTGACCTGCAGCGCAACTTTTCGGGGTCTCCTGTATAGTAAAGCCCAAAGTTGCGGACTGTTCGCCAACTAGTATCAGAGCAGTTAATGAATTCCCTTGCAACACGTAGGATGTATTCCCAAGAGAGAGCGATGCCAAATGAAAGGTTTGGTGAAATAATCTGTATTAACACGTCCCTGCCCCTGCGTTTCCAGTCTGAAGACCCCTGTGCTGCAAAGCCATGTTTTGAGTTTGGATAACTCTGCTGAACCCCCGGTCCCTCTCCACTGTCAGCGGGGGCGATAAAATAACATGCCCATACCATTTTTAATTTAGTGTCATGGAGGACTGCCTTGAAACAATATCCTCGATATGTCACCTTGCCTATCCTCCTAACAGAGAGAATTACCGTACATAGGTGTTTTATTTTTTTATTTTGTATCTTGCTAATGTGAAGTTGTTGAAAGCAATTTTTTTTCATTCCAAATAGCCATGGTTTTATGGGGAAAGAGGGTTTTAAAAAAAAAAAGCTTGAGACCATGACTGCACTACATTTGTTGACTCAGCTTTCCCTGACGAGACCCTGCCTTCTTAATACTGAACTTTAAACGTGCTTATTACTTTAATTGTAGCTGCCTCAGCGTGCTAGGCTTTCCTTATAGGGTGCAGGGAATACACTTTAAATTGACTTTCATCCCCACGACTCCTTTGTTGTGCCATGCCACCTTCCTACTTCCTCTCTGCACACACACAAACGCATGCATACACACACACACACACACACACACACACACACACGAAAGTCCTTGATGAATCTGCTCATGGCGGAGTGTTAGATTTGGCGTTTTGTGGACCTGCTCCATCATCTTTGGAAATACAATGTTGTAGATGTTGCAGACTTTCTCAATGAATCAGTATGTAAACCTGCTTGTTGCGTGTATTTACACTGTATAGCTTTTGGTTTATTCTCAGCCCTGATATGTCAGTTACTCCGGGGTCTAAGTTATTGTGTTATTGAAAGTACTTGAATATGAAAATCTACGGGACCTTTTTATGTTTTGTTTTTTTTTTTACATTTTCTTGGTCATTTTCATAGTAAATCCATACATTTTGAGGGAGTTTGAGGGGAATGCTGGGTAAAATGGGCTATTTGAATGACAGGTATTCATTTCCTTGAGATGTCTTTAGTGCCTCGTGAGTGTGTTGGACACGTGTCAGACTGTGGAGTCCTGTGCCAGTGTTGGGTTCATGTTTTACCCAGAGGAGTTGGATGTTGGATGGAGGTTTAAAATCACGCTTTTGTTTCCGTGAAATATTAACCGTAATGTATTCTGATCCATTAAAATCCTTTATTTGTTCCAACACTAAACCTGTGACATCTGCAGCCTGTTATTGTCCCCACAAAGCATCAGGACTGTTTCACTCCAGCTACCTGTTAAAAAATGGAAGTATTTCTGCGTAGTGAGATGGATATCAAGACTATAGTAGCCTTCGACGTTCCCCCTGAATTCCCCGAGTGCCATTCCTGAGACTACTAATAGCCCATGCCTTTTACCCGTGCCAGGAAAATATGAAGTTGAATGTTTTTTTGACCATCGCACTCCACCTTGTGTCCTTGACATGTTCACTGTCATTTTGAAAAACCCCAGAGCAACGTGGCTCAATTCAGTACCAGGAAGTGTTTTAAAGGTTGTTTAAAGTGTCAGAAAAAAAGTGTTTTATGATTAGCTTCTGTTGGTTTCTCTCTTAATGTTGAAACCAACAGCATTTTGTCGACAAAGTTTATTATTTCAGAGTTGGATTTGTGACCGGTCGTCTTCGCAGCATCTGCTTCTTCCTTAAACTATGGGTCCTGGCTGAAATGGTAGATATAGAAATATTACTCTGATGTATTTACTTTTTTCTTTCTGGGCCTAGTACAGAGCGGTATAGGAGTACTCTGTGTGTTTTGTATCTGCATGGCTTACCTGGAGACGACAGCGAGCGTACTGTCTTGAGTTTCTCACCTGTAGGGCTCGTATACTGTTGGGTCACTGAGACGTTATGGCTTCCAGTCCTCATATAATATAAATAACATTAATGTCTTCTCACAGCACATTCCATTTCATTTCTCATTATTTCTGGTATTCACTTCCATCAGACTTGTGTTGATGGCTCTGGTTGTGTGTAAGTCACATTACTGTGTCAAAGCTGTGTAAATCAACGCAATGGACAGATAACGTGTGAATGAATGGCTTCGGTCTTTATGGGTTCTCTGGCACTTTTTCCTTGTTGCTGTACTTAAGGATTGTCTTGGATTTACTGTATATTTTTCTTTGAGGGAGAGGTTTAAGGTAACATTTATTGCAATATTGTGATGATTATTTGAAAATTGTAAATTGTACAGAGTTCACAATTATACTCTTTGTTCTTTTTGTTGGGATTCCATATAAAATATGTATTCTTTGATTATTATTTTTCTCTCAGACTGTGGAAAATCAAATTGTACAGCTTCAAGAGTTTATCCTCCCCTCAGCATTTTTTTTGCAGAGCTATGATTAAGAGAAATCTTAAAACTGTAAATAAATATTATTGTGTTGAAATATGAATGTCACTTCAAAATGTATTTGAATGAGTTTGTTAAGGGCTTCAAGAACGAAGGACCGATATTTCTCCTTTTTTATGGTTTCATACTTTTAATTTGCAGAAAGGTAAAGGTCCTTTTTTAACTAAGATGCCTTTTGTTTTTTGTTTTCTCCTTGGATTCATATAAAACAAAGCGTGTCACATGAATCTTATAAAATCACTTTTTATTCCCTCCACACCTAAAGGGAAACTCCAGTTTGCACCCTTTTTTATGTAAAATAAAAGATCTCTCCACCTTGTGGGAACGTCTTTTGTGAAATGATTTTGTATTAAATTGCTCCAAATATGGTAATCTGACTTTAATGAAATTGCAAATATACACATAATGAATTCAGCGGGTGGGTGCAGAAATACACACTTGGGAGAGGAGGTGACTTGCAGGTTTTGTTGGTGATTTTTTTATTTTTTTTTATTTTATATCTTGAATTGATAACCTGATGATTGCAAGGTAGTTTTCTCTTCCATATGTTTAGGAATTTACAACATAACACCTGACAGTAAACATGAAGTGTACAGCAACATACATCTTTCAATTAAGACCGAGATAAAACCGAGAAGAAACAGGACAGTTTAGCAAAATAAGTTGTCAGTGTCAATTGTAGGATTGTGTATGCCTCTAAATTATAGTCAAGTTGCTTTCAGAAAATTGGATTTTTTTTTTTATTCAAAGCCAAGGTCATCTTAAGAGCAATGTTGCTATCGCAGCAGCAAAGTAACACACATACAGTGGGGCAAAAAAGTATTTAGTCAGCCACCAATTGTGCAAGTTCTCCCATTTAAAAAGATGAGAGAGGCCTGTATTTTTTATCATAGGTACACTTCAACTATGAGAGACAAAATGAGAAAAAAAAATCCAGGAAATCACATTGTAGGATTTTTAATGAATTAATTGGTAAATTCCTCGGTAAAATAAGTATTTGGTCACCTACAAACAAGCAGAGGCTCCTCTGTCCTCCACTCGTTACCTGTATTAATGGCACCTTTTTGAACTCGTTATCAGTATAAAAGACACCTGTCCACAACCTCAAACAGTCATACTCCAAACTCCACTATGGCCAAGACCAAAGAGCTGTCAAAGGAGACCAGAGACAAAATTGTAGACCTGCACCAGGCTGGGAAAACTGAATCTGCAATAGGTAAGCAGCTTGGTGTGAAGAAATCAACTGTGGGAGCAATTATTAGAAAATGGAAGACATACAAGACCACTGCTAATCTCCCTCGATCTGGGGCTCCACGCAAGATCTCACCCTAGTGAATGACCTGCAGAGAGCTGGGACCAAAGTAACAGAGGCTATCATCAGTAACACACTACGCCGCCAGGGACTTAAATCCTGCAGTTCCAGACGTGTCCCCCTGCTTAAGCCAGTACATGTCCAGGCCCGTCTGAAGTTTGCTAGAGGGCATTTGGATGATCCAGAAGAGGATTGGGAGAATGTCATATGGTCAGATGAATCCAAAATAGAACTTTTTGGTAAAAACTCAACTCGTCGTGTTTGGAGTAGAAAGAATGCAGAGTTGCATCCAAAGAACACCATACCTACTGTGAAGCATGGGGGTGGAAACATCATGCTTTAGGGCTGTTTTTCTGCAAAGGGACCAGGACGACTGATCCGTGGAAAGGAAAGAATGAATGGGGCCATGTATCGTGAGATTTTGAGTGAAAACCTCCTTCCATCAGCAAGGGCGCTGAAGATGAAGCGTGGCTGGGTCTTTCAGCATGACAATGATCCCAAACACACCGCCAGGGCAACGAAGGAGTGGCTTCGTAAGAAGCATTTCAAGGTCCTGGAGTGGCCTAGCCAGTCTCCAGATCTCAACCCCATAGAAAATCTTTGGAGGGAGTTGAAAGTCTGTGTTGCCCAGCGACAGCCCCAAAACATCACTGCTTTAGAGGAGATCTGCATGGAGGAATGGGCCAAAATACCAGCAACAGTGTGTGAAAACCTTGTGAAGACTTACAGAAAACGTTTGACCTCTGTCATTGCCAACAAAGGGTATATAACAAAGTATTGAGATGAACTTTTGTTATTGACCAAATACTTATTTTCCACAATAATTTGAAAATAAATTCTTTAAAAATCCTACAATGTGATTTTCTGGATTTTTTTTCTCATTTTGTCTCCCATAGTTGAGGTATACCTATGATAAAAATTACAGGCCTCTCTCATCTTTTTAAATGGGAGAACTTGCACAATTAGTGGCTGACTAAATACTTTTTTGCCCCACTGTACATAGATAAAGTATGTGAACTAAAATGTAACTTTCTCAAAAGCAATCAAACAGAAAATGATAAGGCTGTGCCAATGACCTATCACCAGGGACGTACTTAAACTAATAGCTGCACTTTCTCAAGGAACATAGCCAGTAGAGTCAATAGAGGTATAGTTGAGCGAATGAAAAAGTCATATGATACAGCCTATTATAACAGCATACACCACTAGAAATATAATATGATTAGATATGTTGTATCGCATGTGTTAATGTATTTAAGCAAAATAAGAAGTATGGCATTTTGACAAGTAATTTTCTTTACATTCTGACATTTCTTCATATCTGTTATTGACTAAGTAGGAATAGTATTATTTTTTACATTTTAATGTGCGCTGCTCACCTCCCGCCGCTAGTTGTCGCTGTTGGCCGCGCCGTGGTGATGTGCGCCGGTGTAAACTATAAACTTCCTGTATGAACAACCGGAGCTTCTCTTCCACCGGTCCGGGTCAACATGGTGGGTAAGACAGAGGGGGTTTCAGCTCAGCAGCCCTCACAATCCTCTTCAATCCTCACTGTCTCTCCGTTCTTAAAGCTGTTACAATCATCACTTTGCACACAAACTGTGCTAACATTTATAAAAGCTGGATTTGGATGCACGTCTTTGGCATTAAATGTGAAAACACGGGCTAAATGTTCACAAGTTACTAGCTAACTGGCAGACAAGCAGCCATAAAACATGACCAAAATATCAGCGATGCTCACATATTGATATTGATGCTAACTATCACCAGTATTGAAGTATTTATAAAGGGCAAACGTTCCAGTTTTGCTCCGGTTATACGTCTGCGCTTTTAATGCCACTTGATTTTGTTGCCACTGGTAACGGAGGACAGCCGTATGGAGATTGTTACTGTCGTTATACATGTAACTTTACTTTTAAAAACGGGGAAGTTGACTAAAAATCCAGGACAATTCTAACAATAATTGAATATGTGTGATTGATATTATCCTGCTCTTTACACTCACTTTGAACTCAATTTATCTTTTTAAATTGTGTCTGTTTAGTGTCATGATTTTCTGGTCAGATATCAGTGATGTAGATTTATTTGTATAGTGTCAAAGTCAAGCGTTCTTGAATGTCCTCGTATTCAGTGATTTGAGTTGCTTTAACGGATTTAAACTTGCATTGTGAGTTTCTGGATTTCATGTTAGGCAACTTGGTGGCATATTCCACGTTATGAGTCAATATATCAAAGGTGTTTTGGGAATAGTTTTGCTGTGTTGGGACACGACTACAACTGTAAGGAGTAATGCTTTATGATTTATAAAATAGCTGAAGATATTCCCAGTGTGATCACTATCATGCAGTCCAATGTAACGATTATAATAAACAAGACACGTGATATCCCTACACTGTATACATCCATCTGCTATGTTATATTACTGTTTCTCAGATGTCTGGTTTCTCTTTAGGGGCGAGTCAGGACAAAGACGGTCAAGAAGGCCAGCAGGGTCATCATCGAGAAATACTACACACGCCTGGGCAATGACTTCCACACCAACAAGAGGGTGTGTGAGGAGATCGCCATTATCCCCAGCAAGCCTCTGCGCAACAAAATAGCAGGGTGAGTCAAACGTGCTGCTATTTATGTGTTTATACTACAGACACATGCACTCCTGCTATCTGCTGTTTCACTTGTTTAGACCATTGCAACATCCTGGTTACTGATGCTTGCACTCACTGTTTTTATAAGCTGTTCGATGTCTGGTGTTTATGTTTATTTACTGGTTAAATGAGTAGATAAGTAAGTGTGTGTAGAGTGCTCTGTAAATTAACTCTGTTTAAAACAAAGTGTCACATTTTCCATGTTCAGATTTTTTTAATGATATATGATCAGAGAGTATGTAAAAACTGTTCGGTAGTGGTCTGGATGTTCTGCAGAGGATTCTCTCACTTTCCAGACACCCATCTTTGTCCTATGTCAGCTGTCAAAATTAGACAAATTGTTTGCTGCAGAGCTGTGGTTTATATGTAGTCAGTGGAAGTGAGTGCGGAGACATTTCACAGGGAGTCAGCAGGCAGTGTAATTCTCCAGAGGACTCCACTGCTGTAGCTCCTGTAGCGGTTCATCTGAATTAAATATTTCACCCCACTTTAATTCTTGGATTTGTGACTTTTTGCCGTGAAACCACATTTAATTGGTCTTTGTGCTGAAGAAAATGAAGAGTGGGCCTCTTGTTTTGCTGTATTGGATTATTCTTCTGCAGTTATTTATGTTTCGATCAAAAGTGTTGTTGTATCTCCCACATATTGTATTCTATCGCTGGATGTCAGTTGTGCTCATGCTTGATAGATTTTTAATGCAAAGCCCTTTAGTTAAATTAATCCGATTTAGGGGTTTTGCCCTACTCAAACTGTGGCACGCCACAATGTGGTAGTTGTTGTTGCTAAGTTGATTGATTTTTTTCTATGATTTATATTGATGCTTCACAATGCAGGGTAGGCCATTGTGGTGTCTAATTGAACATTTTCCCATTAGATTCTTTGTCTCATGGAATGTGACTCACAATATTTTATTTATTTAGCAATCTGCATGTGTTGTGAATTTGAGAGCAGTTGCAGAATAAACCACTATCTATTAGATCAAACTAAGCAATTAATCAAAACAACAATTACATGAAACAGAGGAAAAACTGGCATGTTGTGATATATAGCTTATATTTAAAATTAGAATTTCCCCGGGTGAATAGCAATCATCAAATTGTATTACATTACGCGTCACTGTCTTTGTTTGTTCCTCTTATCAGTAATAATGATAAGCTCCTGTCTGTGTCTCAGGTATGTGACACACTTGATGAAGCGCATCCAGCGTGCTCCAGTCAGAGGAATCTCCATCAAGCTGCAGGAGGATGAGAGAGAGAGGAGGGACAACTACGTTCCCGAGGTCTGTGACAATTTCTCTTTTGGTTTTTGAGTTTTTCATGCAGGGGTGGGCATCTCGTGTAAAACATACTGTACTTGATCATGTACATTCCAGTTAACAAGACACAGTTTGGTGGCTAATTTGTTTTTTAATTTGTTCCTTTAGATTTCTGCTCTGGACCAGGAGCTCATCGAGGTAGATCCTGACACAAAGGACATGCTCAAGATGCTGGTAAGTGTGAAACCAATTTTTCTGCTTTTCTTAGTCAGGGTTAGAAGCTTTTTGTTGTGGAGATTCTCACTTTGGACTCGCTGTTTTTAAAATTCCAGAGGCATTTTGAAATTTGAAAAGTATATAAAAAAAATCTTGACCGAAGTAAGATGATTACATTCGAATAAAAACACCAACATATTTGTAAAAATAAAAAGGGGGCAAAACATCATGAAAGAACAGCTGACTAGAACAGGACATTCCATGTGTAACGTATTACGTGTTTAAGGTTGGTTGTTGAGCCACCATAAATACTAGACACAAACAAAGAAATTAATCTCTTAAAGCTGTGTTTGAAGAATGTAAGCTTTCTCTGCCAACTGAGAACATCATAGTGCTTTTGAAAAATGTGACCCCCTCCCCGGACAGCCCACCACCTTAACTGACTCATTTTCTGCGGGAAACCCTGAGCTGTAATATCATGTGACAAAACGAGAGCATGGCTGCAAGTGTGACTGCTATTGCTGATGCACCTCAGCTTTTTGACAAAAAATATGCAAGAAACTTGTAAATTTGGAAATATTTTGGTTACATCTCTGCTAACGGAGAACACGCAGCTCTACATGATCACCGTCGCAGCTCCGCCCGTTGGGACTGGACCGGTGCGCGGAGCAAAACGCGTACTTCAAGTTAAAGACCTAACCCTCTTATCTACATCTGGAACAAGTTAAACTACTTATAAATATGTTTATTCTTCACTGTCGGGTGAATCATTGAGCTGCATGAGACGGATACGACTGACTGTCAGGAGAGGGAGAGGGGAAGAGAGAGCACTCCGTTTATTTCTCCTGTGTTGTTATCCAAAGTTAATGTAAACTTTTGAATAATGTAGTTCATCTACTATAAGTAGTTTATTTGACTGATTTTTTCCCCCCAGGTTTGAAATAAAGCACAATCATGGCATTTAGGGCAGTTTCCCCTTTTTTAAGAAAAGTATCAATTCTTGACTTGGGATCAAAACGAAAATGTTGGTATCGTGACAACACTGTTCCCCTATTATGAAGTGTTTCTGATCTAAATGACCCAACATATATCATGAATATCTTTTTTTTTCCTCTTGTAGGATTTCGGTGGCCTCTCCAACCTTCAAGTCACTCAGCCAACTATTGGAATGAACTTCAAAACACCACGAGGGATGTAATCATGTTGAATAAACCTCTTGATAAAGAGACTTAATTGTTAAGATTTGTCCTTTTTTCTTCTTTTTTGTACCAATGAGCGATTTTAATATTTCCTGAACGATACATGAACGGCAAAATGGAAAATGTTTTTCATGAACCAGATCGTTTACTTAAAACAAAGCAGTGTCAAAATGATTAAAATAATTAGATGGACACGGATAAAATATTTGGGAAGAGATGGTATGGATCAACTGTCTTGCAGGAATACCTTTTTATGGGAGTGAAATGTAATGTTGAGTTTGAAAGTGGTTATTTCCCTAAATTAGTTAAACCACGGTTTTAGTACTCCAATAAGTACATAGTGTGTAAACGAACTAATGTGATTAGTAACATTTTGTTTTAAAAAGTTTCATAAACTTAAAGTATTAATATGCCATAAAGTTGTCATAAAATGTCATTGAAAAAGTATAGTGGAGTCATAGTATGGTGTTGAAATATATGGTATAGTATCTTAAAAACTGTAAGTCATGTTATAGTACGTCAAAAATATTGCAAAGGTCATAGTATACAATAGTTATTTAAACATTTTTAAAAGTAATAGCATAGTAAGTTGAAAAAAATTCATATTACATTAGGTCAAAAAAGTCATGAAAAGTCCTGGTATAGTAAGTTGAAAAATATAAAAGAATTCATAGCCTACAACCTAACCTAAAAACATGACAAAAAGCATAGCATCCTATGCTGAATAATCTCTAAAAAGTCATATAGTCTGTTGAAAATCTGAAAGGAAAAATGTTATGTTTAAATAGTCATAAAAAAATATATAGTATACTATTTTGAGATCATTTATTGTATACTTTATCCCAAAAATATAATCTAACCCTCATTATATTGTATGTTGACAATTATGAAGAAAGTCATAGTAAAGTACAATCAGCGGACCCTTTACTAGGTACACCTTAGCACCGGGTTGGACCCCCGGATCTCGTTCCACCATATCCTAAAGGTTCTCTATTGGATTGAGGTCGAGTGTGGAGGCCATTTGAGTTCAGTGAACTCATCGTCATGTTCAAGTCTGAGATGACATGAGCTTGGTGACATGGCGCGTTATCCTGCTGGAAGTAGCCATCAGAAGGGCTGGGCGATATGTCGATATTTTTTCAAACGAGATATAGAACGAGACACTATCGTCAACATCGATATAGTTTCGTTGAAAGTACAGCACATTTGTTTCAAATAATAGCCCGTTTGAGCCGCGCCTGCCACTGCTTCTCTCTCTCCCGCTCTGCGTCCAGCTCACACACACACACACACACACACACACACACACACACACACACACACACACACACACACACACACACACACACACACACACACACACACACACACACACCCACACGCAGGCCCGTTTCTAGGATTTTGGGGGCCCTAGGCAAAGAAGTTGTTGGGGGCCTTTAAAAAAAAAATTTCCGCAATTCTGTGCGTTTTAATCACAAAAGAGGTCAAACATACACTGAAAAGTAGCCTTTATTATTTTTTTTATTTCCTACTGAAACTGCTGCTTGCGGCCCTTGGCCTCAGCAAATGCAGACACAATCCCCTCCAAGTCCAAAGACCTGCGGACGTCACTCTCAATTGACATGAGTGCCAGTCCAGAGAGCCTCTCTTGGCTCATAGTTGACCTCATGTAATTCTTTATGCGCTTCAGAGATGAAAAGCTCCTCTCTCCGGAGGCAACCGAGACAGGAAGGGTCAGAAGTAGGCGCAGTGCAATGCTTAAATTGCTGTACAGGTCCAACAGCTTCTCACTGTATATGTAGTCCAGCATTTTAAATGGGCACCTGGATACTTCATCTGGAAAGGTGTGGACAGCAGAGTTGATCTCCAATGCCAAGTCGTCTGCATCAATATCATGGAGGGTTTGTTCCACTTTCCTGCATCTCTCATGCAATTTCCCAGTCTTGATTGTGGCCCTCATGATATCAATGCTGAACAGGAAGTCGTACAGGGCATACACCCCCTCCAGTCTGGAAAATCTGTCTTTTAGGCTGGTGATGGCAGTGTCAACCAAAGGCAGGAAGAAGTCCCTTCTGAAGGCCTCTTCTGGGGTCGATTGGGTTTCATCTGTACTCTCGTAAAGGAACTGCCTTTTCTTTTTACGTTGCCTTTTCTCAGGCAATTTCCTCTCAATTTCCAGATCTTCTGCAATCTCCATTGCATCCGTTTGGCTTGATGCGAGTCCATTTTCCCTGAAATCTTCTAGGTACTCTGTCACTCCCTCGGTTTCTTTTTTCAGTGTTTGCATTGAAACATCCGGGCTCTGGAGGAGCTTGCTCATATGGTTAACCTGATACAAAACGTTGTACCAGGTTATTGTGCACAGAAGAAAGGACCATGTTTTAAGCTCACCATGTAAGCTTTTTGCTGAGGACATGGTCTCTGAGTCCCCCTTCTCTGTAGCATATGTCTCCAGTGCTGACAGTCCGTCTAGTATTTCAGGTAGATGGTACCGCACTACCTTCACACTGTCAATTCGGGCCTCCCATCTCGTCCCTGAAAGTGGCTTAAGGGTGAGCTGCTTCACATGCTGCTTCAAAATTGCCCAGCGGTGCACAGAGGAACTGAAAAGGTTGTACAGTCGTTGCAGCATACCAAAAAAAGACATGGACAACACTGAAGACTTGGCAGCATCTGACACAACCAGATTTAGTGTGTGACTGCTGCATGGGATGCATAGCGCCTTGTTGTTCAGCTCTAAAATTCTTGCCTGCACACCCTGTTTGTGGCCCATCATATTGCTGCCATTGTCGTATGACTGCCCACGGCAATCTGAAATGCTGAGGTTGTGCTTCTCCAACTGGTCAAGCAGGATTTCACTGAGCCCTTTACCAGTTGTGTCTTCAACATGTACAAATCCCAAAAAATGCTCAGCAATAGAAACAGGTGTTTCACAGTTGACAATCCTGAGAACAACAGAAAGTTGTTCCTTGTGGCTGATGTCAGGAGTGCAATCCATGATCACGGAGAAGTATTTTGCTTTGTGCACTCTTCTTGCAATCTCCTGTAGGATTTTGTCTCCGACCAGCTGAATGATTTCGTTCTGAATGACTCCACTCAGGTAATGCACCTTTGTCTCTTTGCATTGTATTCGTCTGATGTGTTCATTCATTACCGGATCAAACTGTGCTAGGAGTTCCACTTGAGCCAGAAAATTCCCATTGTGGCGATCATACACGGTACTGGTAGTTCCTCTCAAAGCCTGGTTGCGTTCTGCCAGATGGGAAACTATGGCAATCACTCTCCGAATCACGCCTTTCCAGTGTTCAACTTCAAGTTGCATCAACTCCATCTGTCTTTGATCAATCAGTGTACTGGTTTGCAGTCTCCTCTGAAGGTCGTGCCACTTTTTCACATTGTCACAGTGCACCTTTGTGCACTCGTGTTTTTTTAGGCGATAGGAAAGGTTCTTCCATCCACCGTAGCCACAGGTCGTTAAGGCATTGTCACGCTCACGCTTCCCGAAAACAGTACAAGGGAAACAGAACACTCCATCTGTGTGGATGGAATACACCAGCCACGATCGATGTATATTCTCACCATTTTTCATGGTTCTTTTGTAACTGTCCTTGGTGAATCTTCGAGGAGGATTGTCTAAGTTTTGCGGGAATTCAATGTCCATGATTTGCACAGGTCCTTTTTTGACTATTTCACAGCGCATACTGCTTGTTAGGACACTGGGCCAACATCCTGGGTCATCACTTAATGTGGTGCTTGCAATACCTACAGGTACCCCAGTTCTGGATGGTGGGGTGGTCTCTGCCATGTCAATGTCATCTTCCTCTTTGTCCTCCTCATGAAGTGGAGATGGAGTTGATGGCACTGTTGAAAACATATAGTTGCAAATTAATTTATAGCACAATTGCCATGTGGTAAGTACAGCAACTAGGGAATGGTGATCTACTTGTATAATGCTTTAAAAAGAAAGGGTCATTTTAATACACTTTCATAGCACATGGGTGTTAGGTGATAAGTTGAAATTGTGCGGCTTAATGCACCTTCTGTTGAACCACTGCTGGGAAGTGGTGTGGATGCTTCCACTTGCTCCTCCTCAAGTCGTGATGGAGTTGATGGCACTGCTGAAAAATATGTAATTACAAATTAATTCATGGCACAGTTTCATGTGTGAAGTACGACAACTAAATGCTTAAGGTATGGTGATCTACTTGTGTAACGCTTTATAGCAAATGGTCATTTTAATACACTTTCACAGCACATGCTGCTATAACTTTGGGTCACTATGATAGGTGATAAGTTGAAATTGTGCGGCTTAATGCACCTTCTGTTGAACCACTGCTGGGAAGTGGTGTGGACGCCGCAATGTTGTCTTCCACTTGCTCCTCCTCATAAACATGTGACGAAGACGATGTTGATGGCCCTGGTGCAAAAATAAATAAATACATAAATAATATTCTTTTTATTTATATTGCACATTTTGCATGCATTGATCTCAACAACTCAGTTATTCATTAACATTAGTGAATGTCCCACATATTTGAAATGTCCAGAAGACTCTGTGGGCAAGTGGAATGAATACACACAACTATGACTTGAATTAGAAAAATGTAAAGTCATTTTGATAACATCAAGTGTGTTGATAGAAGGCACTAATAATAGGTAGAAAAGAACGTTACCTTCAGTAGCACCAGAGACAACACTTGGTAGAGCGGGATGAAGAAATTTCAGCAATGCCCCTTGGAGAAAGAATAAGTACTGTATGATTAGCTTGGTTATTTTTCAAATGCTTTTGAAATCCTATCATTTTACAGTCTGATAATTGTGGTGAAATAGATATTAAAAGCATTACACACAGTTCCTACTAGGCGGTTTAGTGGCGGTTTCTATACGACTACAGGTGAAGCACTGCTTCACCAAAAAAAAGTAAAAAAAATAATAATAATAAAATCTTACAATAATCCCGTTTTCACTGGTTTGAAAACAGAAATACAGTCACTAAGACGAGCTGTTTTCCTGAAATCAATTCTGTGAGTGGCAACAGCGCCATCCCCGCACCCGTGGTGTGTCTGTGTGTGTCTGTGTACTGTCTGTGTCCCATAGAAAAAGCTCAAAGCTATCGGTACAGTTTTTAACGGTGGTCCAGTGGTATTTACAGCTATCATGGAGACCAACAACAACAAACAGCAGAATAGGTTTAGAAAAGGATTAATTGACACTAAAGTGGCTGTTTTCTTCATGTGGCTGATCTGCGCCGGGATGTTAACCGTTAAAATGTAAATAAAGTAAGTAAATCAACCCAATGGTATTCTAGCAAAATTATTGTAAACTCCCATGTTAATCTCCTATTAAATAGCTAGCTACTACAGGAATAACTATTTCACTGGTTGTCTCAAGGCTCTAACGACTGAAAACATATGTGAAGTTTATTTAGGATATTAAGAGGAATTAATCGTTGATCAATTTGGCCAGCTGATAACGTTATGAACTTATAGTGAAGTCAAAGGTAGCAGTTTAAGTTTGGTTAGCATGCTAGCATGCCAAACCACTGGTTCCTAGCTAGTCGTCGTTACAACCTCGCTACTCTAGCAAAATATGGTATACCCTGCCTGGCACAATTTTCATGTTGATTGTGTATATTCTACTTACCGGTGTCTTGTTTTCTTTTCTGCTCCTCTTCCCTTTTCTTCTTCTTTTTTTGATTGCCGGAGAGATAATTTCGCTTCATTTTAATTTTTCACTTTTCACTTGCACTTGACGCTGTCGCGCTAATGCATGGGAAAGGGGGGCCCCCTCGAGCTGGGGTATTTCGACTACAATGTGTCGTTGCGCTTTTCGGACATCGCATGCTCTAGGGAGGCGCTGTTGCTGCCCTCGCAGTCGCAGCAGAGCCCTTCATATACAGATGACTGCTTATTATTATGAAGCTATTTAAAATCGTCATTGCTGTTGAATACATGACCTGTCTTATTGGTATGCATGTTGTTTGATTCATGTTGCATTTGTATCAGACTTTTCTTTGAATTTTGAAAAAAAAAAAAAAAAAAAAAAAAAAAAATCTTAACCTGTCGTCTTTGGGGGGCCTCCTCCTACTCGGGGGCCCTAGGCAATTGCCTACCATGCCTACCTGAACGCGACGGGCCTGCCCACACGGCGTCCCAGCAAAATGTCAATCGCGGCGCAGAACTGGTATGTAAGCGAAAGACAAATGGATAAGTAATTTGGAAATGGTTTGGTTACAAGGTGTCTGACGAGTTACAGCAACAGGTGATCTGTAGAGAGTGCTTATATGTCGCCACTAAAGTGTCGAGTACGACCAACCTGTTTCACCACTTGCAGTAGCACCACAAGGTGCAATATGAAGAGTGCCTAAAATTACGTGTAGCCACGCATACTCCTAAACTGGCTCGCAGTACACCGAAGCAAATATCTCTTACAACTTCGTTTACAAATGCGGTACCTTACGATGGATCAAGCGACAGGTGGCGGGATATCACACGGTCGGTGACATACCTCTGCAGTGCCCGTTGTTTCGCCAGGATAGCGAACTTTGAAATTTACTAAGCCAGATAATTTTCTTCTTAACGACTGTAAAACAAATATTTGATGAAGCATCGGAGCGGCTGTCGCACGGTCTGTTCAAGAAACATTGCCGCGGCTCATTTAACATGGGCTATGCATAGACTTGACTGCACGCACCCACCGTTTTGCTGCGATTGCTGCATTTTGCCTTTTATTAAACCAGGCTGTTTCTACCACTATTAAAGTAGGCAGTGTAAAAAATGTTCTTTTATTCGAAGTCCAGGAGTCGATTTAAAAGAAAACGAAGTGAAGCTCCTCATGTAAATTTTAAAAGGAGTATTTAATAAAAGGATGCAGCAGTAGGTTTTACAAAAGTTTCACAGCTGTGGCTCAATAGCCCGGTACACTCGTCCACAGGCCGCTGAATGAGTGGAGCTCATCAGTAGTTGCTGTCTGGCGGTCCGGAACAAAAGAGAGATCGATTTCACAATACTAACATGTTTTATAGAACCACCCTCTTCCGGTCATAAAATAAACAACTTCAAAATAAGACGAGCTCCGGTCTCGTCCTCTCATTGGTTGGTAGCGGGGCTGGATCCTGTCGGCCGCTTGTCCTCACATGGGGTTCTCCAGACTCTTCTATTGGCTGACGTCGTCGGGTGCGGGTCCTCCTATGACGTCACCGTCGCCTTCTTGTTAGCGACTCTTGAAGCTCACCTACGATATTCTATTACGCAATCCTTCTGAGGTTTATCAGTTATTAAACACGCAATAGTATTACTGCAGCATCAATGCGTGAGAGGTAGAGGCGGTGTGTTTAGTATGTAACTCCACGTGTCCTTCTCCCTCTACTCATATATACAATACAATATTAGCTATATGCTATCTGAGGCTAAAAACAACATCCGGTAGTGCTACCGGAATTGGAGAAATATGGTCCGTCCAGAAACAGTGAATTATCTTTTAATGTTCCGTTTCAATATATTGACTATTTCTTAAAGCAGGCAGACTTGATATGTGACCATGTAACCTACAACCAAATTTAGGCTTGAGTTTGCAATCAACAAGGCAGGTTGACGGGCACAGCGACACTGGCAGGCTGGAAATGAAAGCACACAGCGCAATGGCCAGGTGATGCAGTGAGGAGGAGGAGGCAGGAGATGGTGTTGGAGTGGTGGTGTCTCCAGCAGCAGAGGCCAGGTGATGGAGAGAGGAGGAGGCAGGAGATGGTGTTGGAGTGGTGGTGGCCAGGTGATGCAGTGAGGAGGAGGAGGAGGAGGAGAAGGCAGGAGATGGTGTTGGAGTGGTGGTGGCCAGGTGATGCAGTGAGGAGGAGAAGGCAGGAGATGGTGTTGGAGTGGTGGTGGCTCCAGCGGCAGAGGCCAGGTGATGCAGTGAGGAGGAGGAGGCAGGAGATGGTGTTGGAGTGGTGGTGGCTCCAGCAGCAGAGGCCAGGTGATGGAGAGAGGAGGAGGCAGGAGATGGTGTTGGAGTGGTGGTGGCTCCAGCGGCAGAGGCCAGGTGATGGAGAGAGGAGGAGGCAGGAGATGGTGTTGGAGTGGTGGTGGCTCCAGCGGCAGAGGCCAGGTGATGGAGGGAGGAGGCAGGCGAACATTGAGGCAGTTGGTTGAAACAATGATTAACGTGTTTTGTAAGCTGGTTTTTCTTGATTACTGTTTGTGTGCAGTACAAACAGTGGAAGTGTGCAATTGACCTACACGGTCGGTTGCACTTACAGATGTAGTATTCTGTGAAACAGAAACAAAACCACACATCAACAACTCTACTCTATAGAATATACTGGTGTAAAACAATGTTTAAAATCCTACCTCCATGATGTACAGCATGTTGAATATGGTTAGTGATATGGCCCTTGAATTTATGCTCATGGTCTGTTGAAAATGGGCAGCACGGGCATCTGTAGATCCCCTCCTCTAGATATTCCTTGGTTGCAGGACAATCTTTAAAGTGTGTTGGGTGCTGAAAACATTTAAACATTATACATGTTATTTAATATGATGGTAAAGGGGCTTATGCATGTATTTGCACCTCACCATTAAGAATACAAGACATACAGTTTTCTGCGCATGCCATTTCTGTGCTACTGGTGCAATACAAGTATTACTTTGAACATTAGCAGTATCTCTTGCAATGACTAAAACTATGCAGAGAGAATTATCATAATTGTATCAAAGTGAAATGATAAAACGACTACTTAGCTAACATTATGTAGCTAGTCCAACACCGAAACTGAAGCTTGTCAAGTTGAACACGTGCTTCGCGCTATCAACAGTCAAGCTCACACTAATCTTGCATAAATGTTTAAAACGGGAAATATATGTGTAGTTTTGTACAGCAGGACAAATACAGCATGAACTCAATTTCACAAGATACATCTTTGCATGCGGTTGGAAAAAGCTATCGCCAGCTAAAGTTAAATTGACAAGATAACACTGCTTTTATCTACCGTATCTATCTATCTTACGTTATACGACATGCAAGTAACATCAAATGTCATAGATATTTTAACCAGTGCATCATTGTGCGACAGGGTCAACGAAGTAATGTCGTTATGAGCATAAAAGTATGTATTTTTCACTTACCGCCATAACGTTAGTCTTCTGTCTGTAAAAACGCGACTGTCGTAGGTGGATTCCGGAAGGCTCAATGTAATCTAAACCTAGCACTAACCCTAACCCTGGAACGTGATTGGACGAGCCCCTCATTAATATTCATGATCTCCCGGAATCCACCTACGTTTTGCACACACGCTGTAAAAACTGCTGTTCTCACGTTTGAGCATGTGACGTAATCAATATGGCCGACTTGGACATTTTCAAAATGGCCGACTTGGATATTTTCAAAATGGCCGACTTGGACATCCCGCAGGCTGCAGCGAAAGGCTACTCGCGCAATGAGCGGCACGAGTTGGAGCGCGGAAACGGTAGTGTTATTGCGTCAACAATATTGATATATATTTTGTATATATGACTTGGCGTTCAAACGACGCGCAATTGGTACCAAGGGTAAGGGGGGGATAATCATCAAGTTCAAAATTCAACACACCCATTTGGGACTTGATTAACACTATCAATACAAGAACTTTGACACCAAAAGTAACTCTGTATCTTGAAAATAACCCCCCACCCCTTGAAAATGAAAAAAAGAACCCCAAAAGTGGCATTTTCTGCACATTCCGCCTGGTATGCATAAGCTGTTCTTACTGTTTGCCTATATACTGTTGAATAAATGCTTTCAAACCCATTTGATATTTAATAAACACTATTAATAGAAGAACTGTTACACCTCAAAGTGACCCTGTATCTTGAAAATAATCCCCCATCCCTCTTTAAAATTAAAAAAAGAACACAAAAAGCGTTTTTTTTAGCTGTTCTGCCCTTTGTATGCATTCACTATTCTTACAGTCTGCCAATACTAAAAGACTAAACTCATTTGGAAATGTTTTATTTCAAATACAAAACAGTTAATTCATTTTTATTCAGTCACATTGACATGGAAAGAACTTGAACTTGTCAGTCTTAAGTAGCACCTCACATTTTTCTTAGCCTTTCAAGACTTTCTTGGAATTTTGCATATTCCAGTGTGGTTCGGTCACTCCTCTTGCCTAGGTACGCCATGAGAGCATCTCCAAACTCCTGTGCTGTTTTCATCCTCCTCTTCCCACTTGGCAGTGTCACCTGGATTCTGAAGATAGGATCGACTTTAGGCAGAAGCGTGGTGCTTTCTCTGGCAAACTGAACCTCAAGCTTCATGCTCTGCAGCTTTGCGTTGTTGTTCAGACTTTCATCCACAAGGAACTTTTCAACTTCCCCACTGTCAGTGAAGGGGCCACCTCTAGATTTCAGTGTGTCCAGCATGTCTAGTCTCTTCCTCTCCTTTCTTTGAGCCATCTCCTGTTTCTCGTCTGCCCCACTCTCGAATTTTGCCTTCATGAGTTTACTCCAGTTGAGTTCAACCTCTCTTTTTGCTTGGGCTGCTGCCTTGAAACCTCTGAAGGACGGAATCTGTCCATCCCTAAGCTCCTGGCTCTTCTGTAAAATTATTGACCTACTGACTGCGTTCAGTGTGCCTAGCTTCTTCAGTCTGTAGTCCACCTTGCCACATTGTCTCTCCATCCCAATGTTGTGCACAGGGGTGCCATCAATGTTACTAGTCTGTTCACTGACAGGGTAGTCCATTGGGAAGGTCTCCTCATCAATCCCATAGTCCCTCCTCTGCCTGGCCAGGACAGTCTTCAGATGGGGCTGCATGAGATCTGTCAGCTTCTTCAATTCATCCAAGTTTTCGGCAGCCACGTCTGACACTGAGTTCAGGACCTCTTCCGTGTAGGTCTTCTTTACGCTACTGAAGAGCTTGTCAGACACTACAGGATACTCAGGTGTTGTGAACGTAGTGTAGTTGTCGCTGATTGGCTGGCCCAAGCCTGTATGCAGTCCCTTGTAGAACTCCCTGAGCTGAGTATGGGTAGAATCTTTCTCTATGGTTCTGGCATAGAAGGGCTCCACCAAGTGCACACCCAGGCAGGCAAACACCAAAAGGGCCACTTTGAGGTAGGGAAGCTCCATCACTTCTCTGACGAGGCAGGCCAGGCGGTTGTTTATGTGAGGGTTCTGGCTCAGGAACTCTGTCAGATGGCCAAAGTGGTATATTAGGACTGCTGCTGCCCTGGAGAGACATCCAAACCTGCTGTCTTTGTAGGAAAACAGCACACTGGATACCTGCCTTTGCTCAAGGAAGAGGAGGAATTCCCTGTAGCGGTTCCAGGGTTTGTGGGAATACTCAGGAGCCACCAACTTGAGGCACATGTCCAGTGCCTGTCCAGCCACACTGGCATTCTTGCTGTCTACATCCAGATCCACCATGAAACTCTGTAGCACTTGCTCCATCTTCATATCGGCCTCCACCAACCGCATCATTTTATTCATGGCACTGCTGAAGCCCAGTGTAGTGTGGGTGCCACAAAAGATCTGACCTGCTGGTGTTTCCAAGTTGTACATCTCTGCCAACAGCTTTGAAAACGCTTTGTTGTGCTCTGTGCTGTCAGTCACATGTGCATCTACAAGTTTATAAACATCCTCCACACTGACTCCTCTGACCGACGCCAGTATTTCGAACCCCATATCCACTTGAATTGCTATGTCCTCAGTGGTCTCTCGATGAATTGGTAAGATAGGCAGAGGAAATGGGCTATCTTGACCCACATGCAGCCCTTGTACCATGAACTGGCCTACACCTTTCTTTGTGGTGCTGTCCGATGCATGTGTGATCATTTTACCTTTCTCCTTCTCCTCCTCAAGCTTTTCCACAACTAGACACAGACTTTGGGCCTCAATTTGCTGTAGAGCTGTCCTTATGCTTCTAGTACTTGGCACTGTATCCTTGTCAAAGACCTCATCAGATTCCCCAGCACTTTTCCAACTTCGTCCAAACATAGTGTTGCCTACTTCAATCACAGCTGAGCTCGCCTCACTGATAGAAAGTCCCTTTCCTGAGAGATTGACTATAGTTGTATTGAAGTCATCCCGGACTTTTCTCTCGGACAATCGTATGTGTTGAAACTCTTGTGGTAGTAGATCTTCATCCATGTCTAGTTCAGCAACATCTGTGAAGAGTTTTTTCCTTCCTTTGGGTTCTGCTCGCACCTCACTCTCTTTACCCTCCTTTTGAAGCTGTGTGTCAGTCTCAGACATCTGTCTCAGTTGATTTGGGGGTGTGCCCTCTTTCTCTTCATCACTGCTGCAGCTGGATTTCTCACCAGTTTCAATCAAGATATCTGTGATATGGTCCAGAGTTTGATATGAGAACTGCTGGTCTCTCTTCCTCTGGTACTCTTCGCTCCTCTCCCTCAACCTTTGGGTTCGCATCATGCTATGGTACCAGACAGGGTCCACACCTTTGGAACAGAACATCCTTCGCTCTGTCTTCTGATCTTCATAGTATTTGTGCTCCATCTCACTCATGCTTACACACCACTCTTTCTCCAGTGATTGCCGCCGTAAAGGGTCATGGGCAAATACATCAAAGAGCTCAGACTTTGTATGAAATAACTCTTTGTATTGTTTGACAGCCAGTGAGTCTTCTTTCCCTGTTTGTCCATACCTCTTTCTGCCCTCACTGAACTGTTTCCAGATCCTTTCTACCTTCCTCTGGATGGTGCTCAAGGAAACACAAAACACAGTGTCATGGTAGTACTTGGCGTAGACCTGTTTTGCCACCTCCCGTGCTGCCATGGTTGCAGTCACTTTCCCATTGCCCATCTCCAGGTGGTACCGTATCATGCTTATGACACTCTGCAATGTGGGGAGTTTTGTGGGTGGTTGGAAGTTCTTGGAGGGAGGAAAGTCAGTATCTGCATTATAAATGTTTCCAGTAGATCTAGTTTTGGACATGCATTTGGGCTCTGCCATGCTTGATGATGTATGTCATCAGACTGATGTGACTTCTCTGAAATAGATAAATATTCTAAATTAGATTTAGATTAAGTTACAAGCACTAGGTCTAGGAGAGTGTTAATTAACTTCGGTGCTGCCTACTAATTTAGCTTAATGTAACAGTTAACTAAGTGATTACTGTATAATAAAGTTAGCTGGCTAATTTGAGCAAAAACATGTCAAATCAACTGTTGCACTAAGCTAGCTAGCTAGCTAGTTTGAGCTATGTTCTTAACAGATAGAAAGCTAAAAGTATGACTAATATTGGAACCTGACACAAACCAAGCTAAATTATAGTACAATAAATCATATAATAATACAATTAGAATATAATAATTTTGTTTAAAAGGAAAAAACATACCTGGGACAACTTTGTTTAACTGCTTGTCTGATGGTGTGTTGAATATGACTGTCTGCTTGGGGATTTCAACGGTTTGCTTGCAGTCAACCAGCAGCCACAATGTATTATGTAAATGTACTTTATCACATTAGAACATTGCAACATCTGACAGGTGAACCAAAGTGTTCTCTTAAGATTTTAGTTGATTTTTAATGATAAAAGGGGGGAAAGGGGGCAAAAAACATGTCCGATTTAGTTTTTTGGGTGGGGTGGGGGGTTTATTTCATGATAGGTACCACTTCCAATACAAAATATCTTCCAAATGACCCAATGCACCATCACTGAAGTGGGTGTAATCATTTTCCAATTTTTTTATTTTTAGGCCATTTATCCCCCCCCCCCCTACCAAGGGGCCCAAAGTAGGCCTACGCTGAGAAAATATCCCACCCCCCTTTACATTACCAGCCTGAACTGTTGATAAAAGTAAAATAATTTGGTGAGCCCTTGCAAATTATTGCCTCAGTTTCCTGTTAGAGTAAAGGGAAAGTAATACTATACTAAGTTATAGTATACTAGGGTGTCAGAAATAGGAAAAAAGTGAAAAACATGAAAACAGTATTTCTAAAATATGTCAAAATTGATAGTAAGTTGAAAAATATAAAAGAATTCATAGTATACTAAAATATGACCAAAGTCATAGCACGATATGCCGAATATATCACTAAAGAGTCATCGTATACTATGTTAAGAGTGTCGAAAAATACCATAGTGTAGTATGTGGAAAATATTGTCATTAAGTATGTCAAGGTATGAAAGAGTTCATAGAGTAGTGAGTCAAAAAAAAAGGATAAAAATCATAGCATAGTTTTCTCAAGATAACTTTACATACTATGTTGAACATTTAATATCTTGAATGACATAAGAAATAAAAGCCTGGGGTTTGTAGAGACAGCCGGGGAAGGTCTACTAAAGGTTGAATGGACCTTGTTCAATAAAGATACATTTCAAAGAACCGAAACAGTGATTACCTGAGCTCTGAAAGAGGATCAACTCTGAAACCTAGAACTGAAAAGAAGAGTCCAGACACAGAAGGTAATGCTTAAACACCTTTATTGTGCCCAATCTGAACATACTCCACAACTGTTAAGTAGCAGCAAACTTGGCAGACCACAATGAGGTAGACTTTCAAAACTCTAAAAAGCAGCTGGGCTAAGGGACAACAAGCTCAGCATGACCAACTTAATGGATAAAGAAAAGACACTTGTCTTTGGCACACAGCTTATTATGCATTTATGTCCAACTGGAACACAAGGCAAGATGGGATAAGAAAGCATGGAATAATTTATTTGGGTCTACTCAAGCGCTGGCTAGATTCAATTTATCAATCAGCGAAGTGGAAGTTCTTACATTCAACAGGAAACAAGCAGCTGTTTAACATAGGCGAGTCCCCCTGCTGATGTACAAAAGTGATTAAAAACCACTGCCACCTCTCCACACGTGCAAATTAAAAAGTGCAAAAATTAAACTACATACAATCAAATGTTCATTCACTCTGGTCTCAACTGGATCTATCAGGTGCTTGAGAACTGATGGATGGCCCAGTTGGAGCATATCCAGTACTATCGGTAAATACAGTTAACATAACGGGACTAACAAAGCAAGTTAAAGTACTACTTGCAACATTTTGTGCCCATTCAGTTGAAATTTAGGAGGGCAAATTAAAAAGAAAAATGTATGAGAAAAAGAACTGGAAAAAAAAGAAAAAAAAAGAGGGGGATTTTCCCAAAAAACGGCCGCCTGGTAGAATTCTGTTCAAAATGTTCATGTCATGACTTAAAACCGTGTGTACAAATTAGTAAAAAACTGCATAAAAATGTCTGAAATGCGACTGGTTAAATGAAGCCCAACATTAAACTCCCAAAAGTAAGAAACACCAGTTGGCTTGCACAGGAAAAACAGATGCCAACTGGGGGTAGGGGAGAGTGGGAGCGAGCATGGAAACAAAATAAAAATTTAAAGGCACTGTATGGCATTTGCCAATGAACGGCAATGAGACTTGCGTGATTGCTCTTCACTATGCAACACAAGTTAACAAAAAGAAAAGGCATTGTCATCCACTTCCTAACCTTAGGCTGACTCCCAACTCTCTGTCCGGCCACAGGTCTGGGAAAATGCGTACGAGTGAAGGGCCCCTCGTCTTCCCAACAAGGTCACTGTGCATAGTGCCACTGAACAACAGCAAAAAAGTAGCAAGTGCAAAAGTGAACATTTTCTACAGTGATATCCCCAGTGCCTGGTGGAGTGCCGCGATCCCCTCGTGCAGAGGGACATCTGACACACGTGCTCTCCTTGGCGGGCAGCCCGCCCCCCTCAGGGGCCCCCTTCAGAGTGTGCTCCTCTGCTCTAGCTGGAGTCCCGGTTCTTCTGGTTGCGCATCAGGGGACGATGGTTGCTCAAGATGTCCATGGAGTGTTGCCAGTGCCAGCAGGAGCGGCAGTAGTACTTGAAGCAGGCCTGTGGGAACATTTGACAGGTTAACCTGTGGCTCATCTCAACGTCAGTCTAACAGCAATACAGCTTTACTGAAGCATCAGCAATAAAATACTAAAGACTGTCCATGCTAGGCTGAGGTCAAAGCCAAAAGGAAAGCACTGTCAATAAATAATCCCCCCGCAGATATGGCAAGACCGGCAAATACATTTTATAAGTCTTAGCAGTAGAATGTTTACATTTGTAATCATTACAACTTCCATGAAAATAAAATCTAGGTTATAATGAACAGTCCCTTGACCTTTTCAATGAGTTTATCAGAAATGGGTTTCATGTTTTCCTCTTCATAAACACCAGCAAGGCATGACGCTAGCGGGACATTCTCTCTGAGTCACCTCTCCACTGACCTGGTCTCTGCAGAAGAAAGGTCCGGCTTGGCGAAGGCAAACTTGACACATGGAGTCCTCCAGGTACGGGTCGATCTGGACCTGGGGGGGGGGGGGGGGGCAACGCGGTGTTACTCTACTGATAAGGTATTTGTACAGTTATATTTTTGTAGCACTACATTTTTACTTTTATTAATATTAAAGACAGTCAATGAAAGGCTGTCACTCTACAAACCGCAGGAGGGACATTAATGATTCTACCCAGCGGGGAACGGGTCATCGTTACATCTCTTACTAACATAAAGAGTAGCATTAACATTGGCAAAAATACGTCACAGAAAATTGGCATCAAAACATATTTTAAGTTCAGTCTACATGTTGCTAATTTAGAATTGCTTCTAAGCTGACTGGTAGTTTGATATCACACAGTAAAGTAGGTATAAACCGTGCTGGAAAGTATCTTACCTTCTTTGTAAACTTGGGGGTTTTGATTTCTACAAATGCTGCGCCCACAGCCTTCAGGTAACTGCGCTGATTGTTAAAAGTGACACGTCCAGAGCCTGAAAGACCACATTTATAGAAACAATTATTCGATAGCCTACTCTGATTTCTCAATAGTCAGAACTGTGAATGATCCAAAGATAGAGTACACGAATTGAACCATTGAAACTTTGTTAAATTGGGTCAGTCAGTACTCCCAATTGTTTCTGAAGGCATTTCATTCATTACAGTCCGCGCAAAAGGACAACCCAGGGCAGAGTCCTGCAGCAACATGCGACAGCCACTGCACTCCGGTATACCAGTTAGTACGTCCTTGAAGCTTACAAGAAGTCTTCAAACTGCAGGCACACAGGGGTCTCACCTATGGGGTACTTGTGCTTGTCCGTGTCGATGCCAGCGTACATGACACCACCGAACAGGTCGTTCATGATGCTGGCCAGTGCCTCAGCGTTCAGCATGCCATGCAGCGCCCCAACAAACACCGTCTTACTGGGGTCCAGACGCTGGGCAGGGCAGCGCACGTAGTTACTGTCAGAGATCACCCAGGGGATCACCTGCACCTGAAACCACAACAAGAGTCCCAGGAGTCACGGCTAAGAACTTGCTTAATGACTAAACCTGGAGATAGTTTTGTTTTCCACACTTTCAATTCAAATGTTCTTGCACAAACACGCACTCCGCTCATGGAAAAGTATAGTATCAAAACTGAAAAGCAGCAAACGCTCCTCCATCAGTTGCTGGAATCGTAAAATGTTTGGTTTTGTTTTTTGTTCAGCTTTATGGTGCTCTGGCAATAAAAAAGGGAATTTATTCATTTTCTATTTTGATTAAATGCATTTGTAATATTTTGAAGTGGGTAAGTATTTAATTAAGACAATTGGCAACTCTAGGTTGCAGTCATTGGAGGAAGAAGAACTCATTACTTCATTTACTGAAGGCACAATCATCAAACTGTAAACATGCTCTAGTACACGTTTAAGTCAAAGAATGTAACTTTAATCCAGAACATGTACTTGTGATGTAGGAACATGTAGCCTGTAACATTATTTTAAAATCATGCACATTTTCATCATCAGTTAATGTAAAACATTCTGAATTAAAAAAAAGTAATGATCCAAACCTCATAATTGTGTCACAAGTTGGAACCATTAAATGTTTGCGGTCAAAAACTTATAGTTTGAGATTTACCCTTATATACTGTTGAGATGGAAGTAAAAAGTACCATGAAAAGAAAAGACTCAACTGGAATGTGTATTCATTTTAGTAGTTCAGAAACTGTTCTTCCTCTACTCACATCCTTGCATCTCATTCTGCGGCTGGACATCTTGAAGTAGTACTCTCTGCTGTCCTCGGGGTGAAACGGGTCCTGGGAGCAGGCTTGGAGCAGCGCTTGCACAGACTTCTCATTCTCAAACACCAAGTAAACATACCCTAAAAACCATCAAAACATTAGGATACACAGCATGTTTAATTATCTATCTTCTGTACAACCTTTATCAAGCAGTCAAATTATCCATGGTTCAAATAATCATGAGCTGCAGCATAGGCAGGTAAGCTCTCCCTAAAAAAGATAAGATCTACCTTTATTAATCCCCATGGGGAAATTCAGTGGTTTAAGCAGCAACAGAATGAGGGATAAACAGGACAGTGTGGCTCACACAGGATAATAAACCAAAAAAATTAAGGACTTCAATGAACATATATACACTTTGTATCTGGATTGTTAAATATATTTACATTGATACGGGTAAAAAGGTCTATAAACCATAACAAAAAGCTAGCAGATAATCTCAAATCATGGAAGACATTTGCTTTGAACCCTGCGTCAGGAAAATATTAAGAATAAATAAAATAGTCAGTCCTAAATAAACCCTCTAACTGAATTTTGTCGGACCAACAGACGAATAGGTGATCAGTGAAAAAATAAACAGAATGTAATAATTGAAAGCCTTCACACGCTCAGTTGCTACAGGGCTAATGCATTATGAAGCATACTTGTGTTTAGTCTCCATCCATCTATGCTTTGCCACATTTCATTACCATTATCACTATCCAGAGTAGCTGTAGAGACCAACGACCAAACTCACCAGCATGCCATGTGCTCACCACTGTGCCACCCTGAAGGAATAAAAATAGCCTACCAGCATGTTGTTACCTTTAGCAACATTACCTTTGGGAGGACAGCGAGGGTGCTTTCCATCCTTACCAGGCCACTCCACACTCAGAGGGCCGTACCCGCTGAAGGTGTTGATCAGGCCAGCTGTAAGGAGAGAGCGATTTCATCCATATACGAGGGTGGGCACCCTAAACTGTATAGTCGCATAATTTTCTGGTTGGATGGCTAGATAGTTTTTAAAGACAGCACCAAAATACTAGTCAAAGTTAAGAGGATTTTTTTAGTTAACAGAAAAGTCATACTGTTAAGCCTCAATATAAGAAAAGATTTTACAACACGCATAATCATCCTACTTTCTGTAAACTTGTGGAATAAAAGAGTTCTTCGTTTTTGGAGCGACTATCACAGTGCTGAAGGCCAAAACCTGAGAGTTCATGCACTGATGTGCTCCGCTAAAAGAATAGTCTGACAAACTCAGGCTCACAGCAGGAGCCACAGAACTAGATGTGCTAACAAACAGTTGCTTTACAGTGTTCAATACAATGTTAGGGATGTTGCCAGTCTGCACCTTGTTGAATTGAAATACAGAGTCTCCATAGTTTGACAAATTTTGAAAAGCAATCCTGATTTTTTCCCCTTGCTTAGGCTTTAGCGAGCATATTTAGCATACCAGGATTATGCTGTTATCAAGCACAACCCCTTTAGGACTGCACTGTAAAACTTAAAATTATCAAGATTAAAAGTCAAAGCAGCAGTTACCTTCTGTGATGTCCCACGGCACGCCACCAAGAAAGACCTTGCAGGAGTACATAGGATCCTTGTTGTTCCTGGGAGGCAGCTGGCCACTCCAGGTGAAGGTGGCCTCATTTACAGCTGAAAAACGAAGGAAAAAATAAAAAGGGGGAGGTAAAAATGTTCTCAAAGCCACCACATAACATTCATGATGCATCAGAGGGAGCTTTAGAGAACACACAGATGAACTCAAGTCCGACTCACCTGCAGCTTGTCTGTGCAGGCGGGCCTCCCTCTCAATGCTGAACGTGTCATCAGGCTGGTGGTCGAGCATGTCTGTACCAGGCCAAGGAGAGCCGCTACGCCAGCGGCGGGAAATGCCAGAGGCTGGGCTGACACTGGGCGGTGGAGTCAGAGGAGAACCGGAGTCCTGGGGGTCTAGACGCGAGCCCAGTCGCAGGAGATCCTTCTGTAGGTTTGATGCCAGATAAGGTAGAGGAGGGGAAATCCGCAAAGTCGACTGGAGAAAAGATATATCCAGATTATAATACCTTACTGAAGACACAAGACTTCAAATATGATCAGTGTATAGAGTTTAAACGATTACCATAAGTTCTCAGAAAAAGTTAGCACACATTAAAGGCAAAAGCCATATATACACCCCTGTACCAAGCGCCCTTAGGGCCACTGGATTTCAATATGGAACATGGAAAGTGTAATTTCGCCACAAAGGCCATTTAGGGAAAAATTAGGATTTGGAGCTTACAAATAAACTTAACTTTCTGATAATAAAAACACATGAATGACATGGAAAACAAATTACTTTTTTACTACACTGCGCATTGAATAGAGTAGTTTTTCATTCAATGTGTGCGGCAAAAAATAAATCACAAGAGGAGCAAAGCGCTCGCAGCCCCACTGAAACATCATCTCATCAGTCAGAGCTGATTGGCTGTAATGTGTGCGAAAAGTGTAGTTTATGCAGAGGAGACGAGAGAGCTTAGACTACATCACCAGCGGTAAATAACTAACAGAAAATGAAGAAGTTGACCATCTACTGGAGCTTTGGTGAGCAAAAGTATAGTTTATGTATCGATTGCTATTGTAACCACGGTGACGAGTGTCTGTGTTTTCCTAAAGTCTGGTGTTTTCATGCTGAGGCATCACGGTTGTTGTTATTGTTAAGTTTTGCTTTGTGATAGCACTCTTTACTCCATGTATTAAGGTACAAAAAGCCTTTATATATCCAAGTTGTTCGTGCCCCACCAGTTTTGTACATGTAAAAACGCCACTGGGTGAAGGGAGGTTCCTAGAGAGAGACGGGGGAATGCTATGGGAGAGCTAACGGTATACGTGTGCGCGAGTAATAATTAACATTCTTCTTTGTTGTTTTGGCGTGGTTCCGGACGACAGTAACCTGTCTCAGAAGTGAATAAACTCACGGACAAAAAGAGACACGAGGCCTCCTTGTATTCTTATAGCGAGACGCTGCAATGATGATTGAATGATGCGATGATGACATGTGAGGTGCGCGCAACCAAGCTACAAGGATTAATACAGTTCAGAGCCCAGACCACTGCTCTGACACTTTTAACGCAACTTCGAGATTTTAACAGAATCAGGGCACAACGGCCATGGTGGCCGTAGGACGTACAATTATTTTCGGGGCATCACAGCCAGACCGAGGGGCAATGAAGGCCATGGCCGTCATGAAATTCCCACCCTGGTTGAGAGGAATTGACTGTAGCTCCACATAAAAAAAAAAGTGTGAACATTTTTTTTCTAAACTAAACACTTGTAGAAATGAACGTTATAATGAATGAATCATAACAGGTAAAGGAAGTGAAGCACTTTAACAACAAAAAGCTAATAAAAAAAAGGGAGCCATCAGAAAGGGCTGAGATGCCTTGCTAAAAGTAATATGAATTTGACAGTGAGTGAAGAAAAGAAGCCAAGTTTAAGTAAAGGCCCAACCCAGCGTTATTCCTAAGGTCAAACCAGCCTCAACATTTGGTTGTTCGCAATCCATCTAAGTTTAAAACAAATATCCCCATGACTGAGCGCCACTGACAATCTAATACAAAAACAGGAATCACAGAACCAGTATCATTACCAGCATTTCAGAGAGGTGGTCTGAGCCAGAGCTGAAGCCGCTGGTCTCAGAGTCTTCAGGACTGCTGGAGCGAGAGTCTAAAAAGGAGCTGGAGTCCAGACGGTTTGCCATGCGAGCCATAATGGGAAACTTCTCCAGGAAGTCAGCAGTCATGCTCATGGACTCAGGGGGCAGGTAGCCTGGGGGCTTCCCAAGGAGGTTACTGAAGGGGCTGTTCAGTATACCCAGCACTGGAGGAACAGGACAACAACACCATTAATAGTCTTATTAAGATGATTCAACCATTTTGTTTTTACATCTAGCCATGGTGCTATTCCTGCTTAGATGGTTTGATGTTTGTTTTGCAAGAGGATGAGCAAACTGAAATGTGCTGAATCTACAGAGCCATATCGATTTGTGAGGAGGCATGCAGGAATTGCAAATTCAAGTTTCTAACATTTGCATTTCCTAACTTTGTTCATCAACATGCAAACAGGTTTCTAACTAAGGGCAAAGTCACAATGTAGGTTTCTAATTTTCCAAAATGTGCAGCTAGAGGAGGATACTTTGCACAAGCTGGCTGCCAACAACAACACAGTAATTGAAGCGAAGCGTAAAGCAGTTTTACTTTTGATATTTGGCCACTTGGCCGAACAAACCTGGAACACAACTTTGTCATAGACGCTACACATCTTACTAAAGCAAACTGGAGGCCAACTGATCCATCCTTTTCCCAAAAAATGGCTAGCTCCAGAACTATTAACCAGCAGTTTTATTCCTCCGATAAGCGAGTCAGGTGTATGGATTTTAACAGTAAACGTGTGGCACTGAGGGCTATTATTCAGCTTTAGGCCGCTCTGTCCCACTTTATACTGGGCCCAGTTTAGAAAGCTCTAAATTAAGTTATGCTGGGTGGGTTTGGACATGCAGTGATCAAACTCTAATAGTACAAAGGGGTCAGGGCAGGTGGAGCACCTTTACAGTCTGCAATATCTTTAAAGGACAACTCAATTTAGAACCGAAATAAATATTTAAAAAATCACCCCTTTACACAAGTGAGAAGTAGCAAACTTGGGAGGGGGGTATAGCTTGTATGAAACACAACATCCTGGCATCAGTGTCATCAACAGGTACTTGGTATTTTAGAAATGACTAAACCTTGTTGTTAGAATACATTTGTTCCAATATGTTTTAGGGAAAGTAAAAGTAACTACTGGAGTATTTGTTTGCCTTCTGGATTGCTAGAGATGCAGCGAAGTAAAACTGCCACATCATCCTCCCTAGTGACGCTACGGTCTGTTCCCACACAGACTGCTGTAATGATGAAACACGGCATATTTCTAAACATAAGGGCTACACAAGACAAGACACACCGCCTCACAGATGTTACAATACCTGCTGGAATGTTAAGATAAATGGTTCAGGGAGAAAGCTTATAACTCTTGAGAAAAACCACCAACCTTACTCTGACATTGTTCTAAAAAATATTTGCTGGTTTTGCCATTATTAATTGAGGTAAACAAAAACGCTGGTACTTACTGGAGGGTGAGCTGGTCTGAACCTGGGAGGGGGAGCTGTGTAAATCCGTCTCCTGGCTGCACCAGGGTCTGTCCCAGCCAGACAGCCGGAGTGACTGGAGGCCCAGGCCCAGGTCTGTGACACCCGGAGGGCCCCGGGCCGACGGCGTGTCCTGGGAGCCGGGAACGCTACCACAGTTGGGGAAGAGCATCCTCCTGCTGCCCACCGCAGCCAGCTCCGACTCTTTTTGAGCAAAGATCCAGGTCAGGGATTTAGAAAAAAAAGAGAGGAGAGGATTTGTTAAGCAGCTGAAAGAACAGTTTCAGTCTGTGTTGCACAGAAATGGGCAGGGAGTAACTAGTCACACAACAGTTTGTGAAAATAAATCTTGCTTAAAAATAAACTTCCCTGATCATGACCACATCTCCCCCTACCCTGGCTGACGGGGGAGCTAACCTGCTGCCTCTGTGCCCGGTGCAACTGCCATGCATCTCTGTCCGCATCACTGACCCACCTAGCAGCATGTGACATGGCTGCTGATGCACTCACACACCCCTGCTAATGACATCAGCTTCACCCCCACCCCCCACCTCCCTGTTTCCTTGCCTAACAACTGTGTAATGAAAAATTCCTGCTGGAGCTATTGGTTTGTTGATAGAAGTACTCCCCGTTCTGGTAGGCACAGCACGGCTCCGAGTCAGTGGGAAGACAGCCTCCACTGCTGCTAGTTACAGCTGCTGCTAACTCTGTCTAGCCTCGTTCCTGAGCGAGCGGACAGAGGAAGGAGGAGGGAGGGCGAGGCGAGGGGCAGAGCTACAGCAGCATGGTGGGAGGCAGCAGGGGAGCAAATGACTCAGCAGACTTTATTTAAAATAAAAAAACTTCAGACTTAATGCTGCGCAATAAGTGAGCAGGAAAATGGATATAAATAGCTTGTTAACAATCACACACACAAACAGTTCAGTTTGTTTTCCTAATTTTTGCACAAAAACACTAAAGGAACTGTGCATGTAGAGCCTTGCTGTGGCAGAAATCAGCTGACTGATCAGATGCTGAGGACGAACGATTTGCACTAACAGCTCCTCCCTCCAGGCCTGGATAGCATCCAGCTGCAGCCCTGATTCAGCAACACTGAGCAAGGGTTGTGGGGGATAGAGGCAACAAAATCATTTTAACTCTATGTGCAGCAAGAAACAATTAACTTTTGTATTCATTGTGACTTATCACACAAGTGTCAAACTGTAGCTTATGTCAAGCCGCGTGTAAATCTTTACATTAACTGGACCAAGAATACAGAAATGCCCTGAGCAAAGTACCACTTCAACAAAAGGACACTGTGCCGAGCTTAATTCTTGGCAAATCTCACTTCTGGGGTTAAAAACACTTCAAAGTGCTGCAATGCTGCAGATCAGCGATGCAGCATGAATCAGCTGCTGGCATCTGAATGATAATGACGAGGTTTACCAGAAGGCATTCTGGATAAGATGGGGACTCCAGTGAGGATGCAACTTTCAATGATGTAGAACAAGATCCATTTAGTTAAACAAACTAGTATGGTAACTTATGTGGGTTTATTTTATAGGTTTCTAGCCTAAAAGTGGCTCTACAACAAAATTGCATATGACATAACAGCAGCAGGGGAATTCACATCAGATTGAGGAGCTATCACAGAGGTGTCGTATCTGTAATTCAGCTTGTCAAATGCTTTTGTTTATTGAATGAGAAATTAAAATAAATATCTCTGGTTTATGGACTGTTTGGTATCAAAAACTTCAAGATGTCACATGCCGGGCTTCTGGGAAATTGTGATTTTTATAGACTAAACACTGACATAAAATGAGCAATAGTTGAAATTTTAGCAGATAACAAAGCAATCGGTTGATTATCTTTGGAACTAAAGATAACAAATTAACAAAAAATGTTCAATTCAAAATGGTATTGATGGCAGTGTGTTAGAACTGCATTTAATCCTTAAAATGTGACATTTAACAAAAATACAACTTTAAATTCATGAAAACAATTTAATAAAAAAGACATCTTTCCATGTCAGCTCAAATTCAAATGGGTAAGATTCAGTGGAGAGACTTGACTTGGATTTAACCCAGCACGAATTATGTTCTCGCTTTTTGCAGCCAAGACGAACTGCTGCGGAGTGGGAAATACTTAACAGACTTTACCACACAGCAGGTCTGGCGTTCCCCTGGTGTTGTTAGGTGTGGTGCACACACCGGTGAAATCCAGACCGTTACCCAGCATGGTGTTCATCCTGCGAAAGATGTCCGCGTTGCTGCATGTGGACAGCGCCGGGGACTCCAAGTCCGGGCTTTCTGGCCTGCGGGGATCCTTTCTCTGCTGGGAAACCAAAAGACAGGGGGAATTATTTCTAAATTAAAGCTAGAAGTCTAGCTAACGGTTAGCACAAATGAGGTTGGGTTTTCAACCGTTATTAGATTGCTCTTGTGAGTTCTTTCGGGTAGGAATGAAGAGTTTAGACGAGAGATACGTCGCTGATAGTTTCAATGTTCACACTCATGGTGAAATGTGATCGTTATACTAATTCAATGCACCAATTTTATTTAGTGTTTCAACTCACCAGGGAAAAAGCCATGATGTGGACTGACAGCCTGTGAGAAATGTCCAAACAATAACTGCTAGCCTCAATAAAAGGTGATATTTATGTAGCCTGCTAGCCAGCTAATTAGTCTCAATTTGTTGAACGTGTGTTCAGCGAATGACTGTCTTGAGGCCTCCGCCGGCTCACGTGACCCACATCAAAGCCAATACTGCACACATGAATAATCACCTGTTAACCAAGATCACAATTTGAGAATATTTAAACATTTTAATATACTTAGCATAATCTTAATATTTTATTAATGGACCAATAAATAACACATTATATTATTATATGAGATTTTCCCAAAATAATCTAAAACATACACTATGATAAAAATACTAATATAAAGTACACCTCTTTTAATCTGTATCATATTTAATTTAAATAAATGAATAAAATATTAAAGCATATCATACAAGTACCAAATAAGCACATATAACTGGAGTTTCATGACAGTATGTGCACTTTTTACTGGTGGTTAGGGGAGTAGGGTGACAAGCTTCCTCTACAAAAGAGGAGGGTGAGGTTCAAAGATGCCCCAGAGTTAAAATGGTTTACATTAACAAAGCGGTTGCCTTTATTAAGGTTAAAATATTGCCCGGATGGTTGAAGAAACGTGGGGTTGTTTTCCAAAAGGGATTTTAACTGTTCAGTTAATCGACTGTTGTGATTTTTTAGTACAATTTAATAAGAAAGGCTTTGTGAGAATGCCATCAGTCAAGAGCTTTGGTAATTTAAGACCGGATAAGATGGAAAGTTATTGATCCAAATGGGAAATAAAGTCTAGATGCAGCAGCAGTATCAGTTCAGTGAGGACAAAGAATAAAAGAACATGAGCACACAAATAAAGAAATATCAATACTTCATAAAGGACAGAGGGCTATGTGATATGATACAATTTAAAATAATAAGGCCATCAGTGTTGATCAAAAAAACGTCCTATGTTGATTAGGATAAATTCTTCTTTTTTTTTAAATACCACAGTATATGTTTGTGTATCGATCTTAGGATATTTTATTATTATACAATATTATATTTTATTTGTATTGCCAACAAATACATTTCATATCATTGTAATGTTGTTGTTCTCAGTGTGTAGATATTTGAGAAAATACTGGGAACATTTGTTTTGCAGTACTGGATCATGTAATGTGTCTTTTGTATGTAAAAAAGTAAAAAGGAACTGTGGGCGTTATATAAATGTAGGGGAGTAAAATAA
This sequence comes from Eleginops maclovinus, assembly GCF_036324505.1. Lineage (NCBI taxonomy): Eukaryota > Metazoa > Chordata > Actinopteri > Perciformes > Eleginopidae > Eleginops > Eleginops maclovinus. Next base: position 24,930,276 of record NC_086352.1, read on the forward strand.
TAGATATACTCAAGTAAAGTACAATTATCTTGAAACAATATAGTTTTTTAGTTAATGTACTTAGTTACTTTCCACCACTGAAAGATGGTTAGTCACATTGCTACTGATAAAAGCTAGGTGATGATAAGTATGTTGCCATGTATGCTAGATAACTCCAAAGGGCAACGCTGTTTTATTACCTCGGGTTATTGAACTGCTAATTTGTTATTTATATAATTTTCATTCATTTAGGCTTAATAATATGTTCTGTTTGTAATGTTCCCATCAGTGCTGTAATCTGTGTCATACCTTACCACTTTTAGAATCCACATAGATCTGAGTTTCCACACCAGAGAGACATAGCGGGAGAGAGACAGGAGAAACATTCAAAATCTTTAATCATCTGAATCATCAGATTCTTTGAGAAACATGAATCACAGTAACCACAACCTTTCAAATGGCAACTCAGTAAGTTTAAATAAAGATGCAGATTCTCTTTTTTCTAGTTTGTAGATGTTTTAATCTAATATATTCTTATTTGTTTAGTGTGCTGAGAAAACAAAATGTAAAATATCAATTGAACAGGAGGTTAACTTCTTTATTTCAATGTTAGTTTAGTTTTCTAAGTTTACAAAGTGGAATTGTGAGTTTCTGTTTAATATTTAATCCTGTTAGTTTTACTTATCTACATATGATGTGATTATATAATATGACAGTGATCATTTTGATGTTTATTCATTGCAATTCTTAATTAGTTTTCACGTTGTGTTCAGTTATTTAAGGTTAAATTACCTCAAATATAAACTTTGTGTATTGTTGTCCCAAGGTTACGAGTGACACTTTGGACAAATTAACAGCTGCCATGGCTGGGTGTCCATAAATTCACAGCAGCGTCCACCTATAAGTGCAGCCTGCACCAAGGTTGATAGAAAACCCACAGGCGACACTCTTGGACCATCAAGTCCACTACTGCCAATGTGATGCAGGGGGAAAGAAAACAGGACAAGGATTTGTTTGATAAGTTTGTCGAGTTAGTGTTTCATCAATCACTCCACTTTTGTGCAGGAACAGCCTGAGCTCAGCAGGAGAGTAAAGACTGTGAGCAAGAGGATGGTGAAGGCTAGTAAGTCAAAGCCCAGACGTGGTGGAGTGTTGGTGCTCAGGTATGTTTTCTGACAGCAACACTCTATTAAAGATGTCTTTATTTAGTATATACAGCTTAAGTTTATCACACAAGCAATAAGGCTGTTAAACTCCTGAGCTCTGTGAAGTGTTTTCATTTATCTTGTTATGTCTTGAGAATATTGTATGTTGCATTATTGAAAAAGCATAGATATAGGGTTAGGTTTAGGGTTTTCATCGCTTAAACAACGCTGTTGTGCATTATGACAAGAAAGCTTTGAATGTTGAATTGAAACTTGTGTATATGTCATCTAACAGTATAATGAAGAAGTGCTACTATGGGTGGTCATCACGTTCCCCCCCTGCCACAGAGCCTCTAAAACCCTCTGCCCAAAGTGCTAAGCGAGATGAGGCTTAAGACACACCTGCAGGAAAATCTACAAAACAAATGACTAAAAGTCTATATCACTCTGTTATTGCCACTTCTGTTAACCAGGTTCCCATTGAATGTCTTAACTGTTAAAATGGTTTAAAGGAGTATGTATGAGGAATTACATAAATTGCACGTAAGTGGTTTGTTTTTTGTAATTCTTTGCTACCAGGGCCCATGATGGTTGTTAAGTCCGTTAGACACCGCGGGTGCAGCAGCCTGTCACTGAAGGAGCTGCACAGTGCACACAGGGTGTCCTGGAGGGGGTCGGATAAATTGTCCAGCAGAGAGGACAGCTTTGCTGCCATTCTCCTGTCTGCCACCACCTCCACAGTTTCCAGATGAATCCCAGGACAGAGCTGGCCTTCCTTATCAGTGTGTTCACTCGTTTCCTGTCAGCAGCCGAGATGCTACAACCCCAGGAGACCACACCATAAAAGATGGCCGATGCCATCACTGAGTCAAAGAAGGTCAGATGAAGTGCCCCCTGCATCCCAAAATACCTCAGTCTCCCCAGCAGATAAAGTCTGCTCAGTCCCTTCTTGTACAGAGCAGTAAAGTGATCAGACCAGTCAAGTGTATTGTTCAGATGAACACCCAGGTACTGACTGGAGTGGGTGGAGAGTAGGAAATCCACCGTCAGGTCCTCAATTAAGAGTGTAAATGAAATATGTTTGTAACTAATTTAGTTTTGTTGTACCCTGTCTGTATAAATTGTCTGTATTAAATGTTTTAATTAGTCGAAGATTATGTTTTAAAGCTTTGATTTTGAATGCAGTACTTCTAACAGAGTAATCCTGCTCTCTGTTAGAAGTACTGCATACTATTTTTACTTAAGTACACAATCTGAGTACTTCTTGCACCTCTGTACAAATCCTACTCCCTTACCCATGGTGCCTATAAATCCTATAAAGAGAGCGACATGATGTTTGTTAAGCTTGTGGTTCTATAGCACCACACAACGGACAGAGGAAGTGGTGCAATATTAACATCATGTCTTTTCCAGCACACAACACACACATGCCAAAAGTAATGCTCCCAATGCGGCCGGTCCCCAGTGGTCACTGCAGTATCTCCCAGTGTCCTACCAACTCCCCCGATGCGCACAGATGTAGCAGGAACTGTTCATTGATTCTTGCAGCTTTAGTTACTTTACATTTTTCAGCTGCAATTTACTTACAAACATCCCTCGAGTGCAACTCCATCAATGCCATGAATTTAAGTTGTACCAGAGTGTTTAACAGTGTGGTATTTGTGTAAAGTAAAGGGTCCTAATTCTTCCTCCACTCCCTAGCACTCAGTCCAGGTTGTGCCAGGTTGCTCTTTGCAGCTGCTTCATGGTGGTCATGTGGACTCTGGGCCAGAAGAGGGCAATAAAGTCCCGCCGTAAATCTCTAGGTCTCTTTGATAGAGCTTGTTGCGGTTTTATGGCTGGTCAAACTGTTTCTCTTCCTTCTTTCTTTCAACCGTATTCAAACACAAAATGCCATAACTAATAAGAAAACCTGTTGTGGTACAGATAGAGTTTTGGATTTATTAATTTTACAATGACACAAAGCACACTTGTGAGTGATTCCAAATGTATGGTTTACACAAAAGGTTATGTACATTGATATGTAAAGAAGATCCTCTCCAAAACATGTTCTAGTAAACCTACAGCAAGGGCACCAAATGACTGAATTTTCGCTCTACAAAATGAATGCTTAAAAGGTTATTACATTTTATGGACCCTCCTCTTAGATAAGGGCCTCTTGTTTCTAAGAAAGATTTAGCCATTTAAATAATTCCTTTCATAAATGACAGGATAAATTAAATGGCATCCATAAAACAACACTTATGTTGTACCTTAATTTGTTGGTTTACCGGTAACGCCTTATTTAGAAGATGTAAAATAAGGATCTAGACTACATTGATATTGGGCCAGTCCAGTTGGAGAGACATCACAAAACAAAGAAATGTAAATATACTCAAATAATAGTATACCTTAATTTCTGATTCTAACATACAGCTTGTGTTTGCAGAGGAATCCACAGAGGAAAAGGAAAGGTTTCCTCACATCACCATCTTTGCACTCTGTATTGATTTAATGTCAATCCAAATATTCTGTGTGAAAGTTTACTGACCTGTTTTTTCTACAAAAGGGCAAATGGCTGATTCTTGAGAGAATTGTTTGCGTCTCCTGAATCATCTGTTAGTTTGGGATTTAACAGCCTACAATTCATTTATAAATTCATCTCCATTAATGCCTCAGAGTTCCTGTTCATTTTTAAACATTTTTTTACAGATTTCTGATTTAGTTCAGGAAACGTTTAATCGAGCAAAAGACCATTTTCTCAGAGAAAGATCTCTAAACTTTTGTCTGACCAACAATTAAAAATGCAAATATATATAGTCACACTTATAACACAAACACAGCAAATAATCACATGCAAGTTGATGGCAGATGTTTGACAGTTTAGGTTCTTGTCAAAATCATTATTAAATTGATAAGGAAATTAAAAAAAATTTTCAATGTTCTTTAATCTTGATTAAATGGTGAGTCAATCTGAAATCGAATGCATCTAAATTATATTAACGCTTATACAATGCCAACGTTTCAGTCTATACTCACAGTATGTCTTTCAACTCAGTGCAGCCGTCATGTATTATGTCCTGTTTATACCGTAACTTAATTGGCACAATATGGACAAATGTTTACAGTTAACCATCAGCACTGTCACCACTATGATTAGGCAGCTGGTCGTACCGGGGACAGTCACTTAAGAGTCCCTCGAGGAGCAGTCATGGTTGGTTGAGCAGAGCGCCTTACCAGCTTATGAGGGCAGAGTGTGGAGGTCAGCATGATGCAAAGCGACACTAATGCAATGGTGCATTACAAATGAAAAGTTGGCATGAATTATTGATGTCAACATCTGATGTGCACAGAATTCATTTCTTGGAGTTAGCGTACAGTGTCAGTGTTAGTTAAATTAAATTGGCTGCTGACTCGCCACAGTGATGAATGACAGATGTCCAGAGAGAAATGCATTCACTTCTTTTATTATTCATAAGATGGGAATATTTTTGACATCTTATGCACAGCAGATACAAAGACAAACATGTTTTTTTTTTTAAACCACAAACTAAATTCCTTCATCACTATTCTTGCTCTCCATTTCAAAATGGCCCCCAAGAAAAATCAACCCTTTACGTTTGTAGTCCAGTTTCACATTCTAAAAAGATCGTTTTACAGCAATCTCTTTTTAGCAGAATGGCCCAAGCCACGTTCAGAATACTTCCATTTTTGACAGATTCCCATTTCCCCTTTAAACAAATTGCACTTTTTTTTCCTTTAAAACTACGTCAACAGGATTATAAGATCAAAAAGTAACACCAAAAACACAAGAGACGACTAAACATCCAACTTATACAGGTTCATTATTTTAGTTGCACAAAAATGCATAAATATACATTACGCAAAAAAGTACAGAAACATCTGTACTTTACTTTGCTCAAATAATGACATACATTGATATGAGGATTGGGGTTGTCAGAATGTAGGGAAGCATTCACAAGGTCCATGCGATGCAAGCCATTTACACAACAGCCTAGCTTTCACAGAGGTAAGACCAAGGTTCTACAGGAAAACAAAACATTTCGCTGTCTAGGCCAAAAGGTAAAGACGCAACACAAACACTAAGAAAATTAGGCTACACAGAACTCTGCGTTCTAAATTCATGCCAAAAAGACTAACATGCAATGACTCTTAATGCTTTAAGCCTCCCACGAGCAGCGGTAACCCGTGGAAAGACTAGCTCAACAACGATTACTTCAATTAGTTAATTTTCCTCAGCAATTATGATCCATAGAGTTTGACTAGGCTTTGCATGAGCTTTTTTTTTGAAGTGCTAAGATGGTACCGCAATAGTTGCCAAGGATAAGCTCAGATTGTCGACAGCAAGATGGTTTCAACTCAAACTCCCCCCAGAGACAATCGGGAGGAGATATAAATACTGTTTGTTTATAGTAATGCACACTTGTCCATTAAATAAACCTGATTAAATTAATGAAGAGCTTGGTAAACCTCACTTCAGCTGGACAAAGGTGTGGTTTCCAGAGGCCTGAAGGAAACAGAAAACAAGATTTAGTTTAAGATCAATAAATCTGTCATTTACATTTTTTTAAATGTAATTAATCATATTATTCAGGAGTATATAGTGTTGTTGTCAGGAATTTCCAGCAGCAGATTGAAACTGTACTAATGCCATTAAAATGTTTAGTGTGCTATTAAGTATTTCATGGCTACAAGATCGTAAATGAGGAATGTATTCCAAATCTAAGCGGACCTAAGCTTTATGGTAATGAATGTACACGAAGTGAAACAGTGTGAGTCAAACAGCCTTTGAAAAGAGGTAAAAAAAAAAGCTGCATTACAAAATTATGGAATATCAGCCTGAAAGAAAAAGCATCGTGGGGATCAATAATTTATCTAAAGCAGAATTTTATTCCCCTGACAAAGCTCAACTTTTGTCCAAAACTAAAATGAACACTGTAGTATATTCTGCATCAATCCCACTTTTTCTGCTGCTGTAAGTATTCAAATGTGGATAACTGATAATATTCCATAATTTAAAAAAAGGCACAATTTACTCCTGTTTGGGTAAAGTTTGATAAGAGCCATCACTGGAAATTTTAAATGTATTCATTGCACATTTTATATCTTTAGGGGCTGAGCACCAAAATACAAAGTTAGTCATTTTAATTTATGTTTACTCATCCAGTAGTTTTCAGTCAAACATTGTGTTTCAGACATTATGCAGGTTTCAGTTTGCACGACATCAGGTTAGCAGTTAGAAGATGGTGGGTGAAGGTTGAAAAACTCAAAATGCTGTTGTCTCAAAGGTTACTCACTAAATATCTAACAAAACTGCCGGGACTTCCATCCAGGCTGGGAAGTCTCAGAGGGAGTAGGGTACCAGCGCATCTGAGAAAAAAAACACAAACATTTATGTACAGCAGACCAAACCAAGCTTCAGTGTTACAATTCTGCAGACGAAACACACTTATTTTACTTTTGAACAGCAGGTTTAGAAAGACTGTCCCATTAAGCCCTGGTCAGTGAAGCCATGGGAATGTGGGTCATGTCGCCGCTCATTGAGGACAATAGTCCTTGAGTAATTAACAAGCATGGAAATGTGGAACGTCAACCTCTCCATTTGTTAAACATTTCCACAGGGTAAGAGCTGGTACCTTTCCATACCTGTGACTAAACATGTGGCCGAATGAGGCCTCACATTTATACAAACTGAAACCAAAAAAGACGGAGGCAATAGATTTCCTAAACTAAGATTTACTAAACACTCTTACACTGCTGTGTCATACAGTCAAACTATCCAAGCCAAGAGTCAGTGGAAAGAGACCGGAGGGCTTTTTAGGGATCCTTCATCAGATTGCAATTAAAAGGGCTTTTCCCCCTTTGTGTGGCTACACAGTCAGCTTGCGTTCCAACAGAAACGTGGACAGTAAGTTGGCACCTCCAGAAAAGGCCATCAGGTCCGACAATTTCTCCAAGCAAATACCTCGCATTCCTCCGCCTCTTACGCCCGACAAAATTGTCCATGTAATAGCTGCCTACTTTGCAGTGTTGCACTCCCCTGTGCTCTTACATTGCTGCAGGAAGTTAGATCACAATGAACTTTAAATGACCCAACAAGGGAAATATTTTCCATTGCTATTGTTACCAAAAGCCCTGCCCACTGCTTTGTAGTTTGCTGCAATGTTGCATTTAGACTGCGATTATTTTGGAAAGTAAACACTTCGTACACCTATGTTGTATATTCCAACTTTCAGTAGACATTATGACCCTTAAATACAATGTTTAAAATGAGTTTTGCAAACCAGATCCAATCAAAAATGTTTTAAATTGACTTAACATGTGCAAATCGGGTCTTATTTGGTATTAAATTTTCCTTTAAGGTAAAATGTTTACTCTTAAACAATCCCACTTTATTGGACCACACTGTAGTGTAGACCAAAACATTGGTATTTTACAAGTGAGCATCCGTTGTATCCTGCAGCACACGGATGGACAGTGATGACAGAGCTCCATTATGACTACCATACGACTAAACACAAAGAGGTATTTAAATCAAGTGTGTGGTATTTTAAGGTTATACTATATCAAAGAATATACAAGTCACTTAACTGATACCATGACAGCAGTCAAGACGTTTTCCATTTCTAAATGACAAATCGTTTTATTACTATATAACTCAGGGTTGTAACAGCTCCATGTTTTGTGACAGACTGGGCACATGTTTTGCAGCAAAGAGTGATCTGAAGACTTGCTATCCAGGTTGGATTCAGCAGGACAAGTCCAGTTGCTGTAATACCTCAGGATAACGGGTATTGTTTCAAGACTCTGAAGATCTGCCTTTAACAGTGCAACATGCTGTCAAGTTTAAACTTGCACAGGTGCATCTTTTGACGTCTCAGTTTAAGCTCAAGGATTTGGGTTGAACCCAGTTTTACCAGAGATGTATTGTGAGACCTGAATGTCTACTAGAGGAAGGAAGAAGAGAAACACACACCGGTTGGTCCCTCACCTGGGCGTGGAGGGCTGCAGCAGCAGCAGCGGCCGCTGGATAAGTAAAGGCTGCATGAGGGAGGCCTGGGGTCAGCTCCGTGGTGTACAGGGGGTAAGGAGTCCAGGCATCTGGAGATGCTGGGATCAGTGCTGCTCCTGTCAGATCATCTGGGGAAGTACAGGGCAGGAGCAAACAAAAGCTGACTGACCTACTCTTGAACATACAAGCTTGCATCATGTGAGCAATAAAAACAGATGCTAAAATATAAACAGGAAAAAAAAAAATGGGTCATCAAAATGTGCTACAAAAGGGGGTTTGTTTACTTTGTCAGAATGTGGCCTTTAGTTTTATTACCGACACATTTTGTAGTAATAACTTGAACTGTTACCAAGATAAAAACTTACTTACAACCCTGAAGATGTGCACTCAGACCAGATTTTGCATCCAAATTGTTTCTATGTGGAGCACGCCAAGATCAATTTGAGTCTAGTTAAGAGACCTGCCAATCCCCCTTTGCACAATGTAATTAAGCGTTTAACAAAGGATCCTGCAGTAATGGGCCATGTTGTTACTGCTCCGCTATGGAGGCTCTCCCTTACATTTTCATTCCATACCTGTATACCAAAATACAAGCAATGGACGCAAAATGGAAATCTGGTCTGAATGCAACTTGAGACTTTAATGAACCTGTCCAATACTACCAAAATCAAACCATTGTTTTAGGTAAGTGTCCCCGTGAGAAAGTTTTGTCCAGAGTTACAGAAGCAAAGCGGGCATCTTAAGAGCCGAGATGACACATGCATGTGGTGGTGAGTTAGTCCTTAATTAGTAAGATACTGTTTTAACTTCTGCCCATTTGTCTTTAATACCACAATATTCTGAGACAGATTTAAAAAAAGGGTAATTGAGTATACTGGCATTGCCAAGGTGAGAGTGGATGAGAGAGCCTAGAGTGGTGCAGCCGTACAACTTACATGGGTCCCGTGCAATGAAGTGTGCTCCTAGAGCAGGGTGGATATTTGTGGGGTTCGGTGTGGCCATCAGCTTACTCTTTGCCATCTTCGTGTTGGCTTTAGCAAACTCTAAGCGCAGGGTCTGGGGACTTTCGGGGTCAAAACGGATACCCTGGGGGAGAGACGGAGGAGGGGGACATAGTATCGTAAGGGCGGTTTGAGGGACTGAAACTCTGTAGTCTCACATGGCTTCCTTTCCTAAAGCCGTGTTTCAATACTTGGGATTTATCCTTCAAGCTTCCCTTGAACTTAACATTGTTCTATCCTCTGGTGGCATGGTAAAAATAATTGGCTTTCTCTGAACTTAAACCGTTCAATAACATTTTTGTCATAAAACAGGAGGAAAAACAGGGAAGGGAGAAGGATACCCTCCTGAAGTATTTCAACATGATTGCATCTCTTTTTCCTCCTGACGAAATCAAGAGCCCATGTGTCTGAAGAGGAGCCAGGAGGAGAGGGAGAGGAGGAAAAGGGCCGATGTGGAGACTTTTGAGAGCAAATACTTTTAGGTGGTTGAACCCTGCTTGTGTTCTTGTGCCCTAAGCGTTGTGCCCACATGCAGGTGAGTAGTTTTTTTTGGTGTATGTGTCTGTGTGTGTGCGAGACTGCTGGTGTGTCTAAGATGCTGGTGATGCTCATAAGAAAGGCTAGTCTATGAGAGAGAAGTGTTAGATACTGCCAGATACGTGGGCTACTGAGTGACAAAATAAGAAGTTACACTACTGAAGATGTGTCCAAATAACACTACACATGTGGCTATGGAACAAGTATTACAGTAAAGCAGTGATATGCAAAATGAGGAAAGCTATACCAGTCTACGAAGGGATGTAGGTCAAAGTAAACTACCGTAAATCTACGGGATTCTGGCCTCTTTCCAAAAATGGCCCTGCCATTGAATTATAAAAAGACAAAATGGGTTGACTTTGACACTTTTTTTTTTTTTTTTTTTTTTTTAAAGGGAAAGAAGAGTTTTTGAAGCTCCCAATGTTTTGGTCTAGAATCAAGCAAAAGTTAGAAAAAAACTCAACAAAATATATTTTATGTAAATAAAAGGGGTAAAATACAACAGACCCAGAGAGGAATTGGATAAAAACAGAGCTATGCTTACATTTAGAGCATTTTTTGCAGCTTCAGCTCCAGTACGACTGTCAAAGGTAACAAACCCGACAGGCTGGAAGGCAAAAAGGGAAGAAACACACTGTGACAGCTGACAACATTGGAGGAGCATCTCAACATGCAAGAACCTGCATTTGCCAAATGTCACTATATCTATCTATCTATTATAGAAAACATATCAAGGATCAAACAAATCAGCAAAATATGTATCCTTATTTTCAAAGTCCTAAGGCAATGTTAATGTTAAAGAGCGTCACTGGACATTTGTTTTGTATTTTAGTACAGCATTAAAGCAATTCCTTCCACTGATGGAAGGCCTCTCACCTGTTTTGATGTTAACTTAATCAGTGACCCTTCATAACCCTGCGGGGAAGAAAGATAGCCAATTATCCACCCTGGAGTCACATGCAGGAAGTCAGGCATGAACACTTCTCGCTACATCAAGAGGAACCTGCTTGTGTGCACCTTCAGTTTGAGCTCAATAGAAGGCCATCACGGGTCCTTTTTGTGATGGTGTTGTACTTACATTTGATGTGGTAAAATGGAGCGAAACATGTACATTTCAAACAAATCCAACACTAGTTTATTTCACTGCAGATAGAATTTTAATATCCTTAAAACTAAAAAGAAAAAAACATTTTTAGTTTAAAGAAAAGAAAAAGGGCAAGCACAAATGAGTGAAGGATCTCTCTTATGCAGGAGTTTGGCCATAGATTAGACACCACTTCTAAAAAAAAAAAACTCCACTGGTTTTAAACTAGGTTAAAAACAGCACAAGTTTTGGTTAAAACAGGAACAAATTCCTGAGAAATAAAAGGGGAATGTTGCCTAAGCAAAGTATTGATAAATGGGATCTCTCCTGATCCTGATTTACAGCCATGGAAAATAAACAACTTTCCCTGGCTGTCATAAATCTTTAGAAACAATCCAAACCAGATTTAGCTTCAGTTATTCATACAAAAACAAGAGGTAGAATACAGTCAATATTGAAAAGGTTCTCTAAAATAAACTGAAGTGTTTTAATTTGTATAATCTGTATCCCTATTTGCACACTGTTAGCCATGTACAGAAGCAAAGGACAAAAAGTAAATGAGTGTTACAACAACTTGTGTAAACAAAACATTTCAGTGGTTTCACAATGTCTGATTGTTACGTGGGGAAATAAATAAAGTTTCCCTACATGGTGGGCAAGCTGGGTCATGGAGAGGGTTTGTTGGCCAATCGCGAGGGCTACTCATTTACACATTCCACAAGATCATCCATGTGCAAGGGATACCACTTCCAATTTGGTTAGTTAGGACACGGGTGGGAGGGGAGTTTATGGAACTGGAGTCCAGTCAAAAACAGAGCAATGGACAAACAATTATGTGGCCTCATTTCCATATATGCAAATATCTGGACGTCCATTAACAGAGGGGATTGTTTGATTTCAAAAGGAGCTCTGATGAACTTTTTACATTGTGAGCAACAGGCAGTAATACAATTTCATCATGAAAAGTGGTCTTATGAGAATATCCTGCACAATGAAATTACGGTTGCCTCCATAATACTAACAAATGTTTAAACTCTTCCTTCTGTGTGCCGATAATCCTTTAAAAATAACAAACATTCCAAAATATTTTCCAGGCCTTCAAATAAGTCAGCCTTGCTTTACTTTTAAGGGTGAAAAGTCCCGACACAACCAGGAAAAAAACTCATGTTACTTACCTTAAAGGGTCTGAAGAGAAGGTAAAGCTCCCGTGGTTTAATGTCCACTGGAAGGCCACTGACAAACAGTGTTCGTACCTGCAAAAAGAACAAAGAAAAATGTGCGTTTGTCAGCGGGAAGCAAAACATCTTAATATCTGTGTATTTTTATTGTGTCCTTATTCTATAGAAAGACCAGCATGTTGGACTATAAACTGTGAGCTGCAACATACATAGATATATATACACACATGCATACATATATATGTACACACAACACATAGGGATGTGAATGTGCAGTTTATGGTATGATTTGTGGGAAAAGGAAAAACCAAACATGTTTTATGCCTGACTTTTTTTAACAAGGTTACAGCATTCAAAAGATGGACATCCTTAGACGTACGTTTTGTTTGCAGCATAATTATTATTTTGTTTATCAATTTGGGATACATAGGACCTGATGAAATGATAAAAAATATTATTTACAGGAAGTCGTTTTTGAAAAATATAAATGTGAGAACAATGAGTTTATTTTTGCTTTGCCTGAACATGAGAGGAAAAAAATGCAACATTTATTTTATGTTTAAAACTTAAAACTGTATAAACTTGCCTTGCTCAATAATCCAACTAAAACTGCTTGTTTAGCTTGGCATACTATAGGCTTGTATGTTGTGCGTGTCACCTTATGTGCCCAACTGTCTAGCTAATGGCCGCTGCTCTTCACGGCACAAAGTTTATACCTCTTTCGGACCTGCGGAGTTTTGGCATAAACGCAACGGCCTCCTGTTCCCTTCCAGGTCAACTACGGTCTGGGACAGTGACAGGAAAGTTCAACAACTGTTAGCTCTGTCAGAGTTTTTGTTTGTGGTGTTAGCACTGATAGCTACTAGTAACCGGCTCAGCCTTCTTCAAGCTGAGAGCAGTGTGGAGGCAATCCCTGTCTGATTCATAGATATGCTCCAAGTTTGAGCCTCACCAAAGAAGGAAATTCCCTCAGAAGATGTGCGACGAGCAGCTTCATAGCCCTTCCTTTCACTATTCTTTTAACCATCTCACAACCCTAAGATGTATCAAGCGACCCCTTGGCTGGATCCTGACCCTCGGATTGGGAACCACTCCTTTATCTCCCTGTTCAAGAGGATTTAAAGTACGTCTCCAACAGATCTTATCTATTCTCTTTAAATCAATCTTGTGAACTTCAAGCATGTTACGAGCTGAAGGGGGAACTTAAATTGGTCTTCATCCTGTTAGGAAAGCCAGGACCAGCACTAAACAGACATTGAGAACCAATGTAGTGTACAGTGCGGAGTGGCCGGAGAAATAAACAGTGTTGTGCGGGGCCCATTAGTTCCCAGCCGGTGGGGAGGCCCCCACTACAATGGGGCTGCCAGACGAACAGCACTGGACAACAGTGCACAGCGTGACACCATTTCCTTCCTCTGACCTGCGGCCCCCGCCCTCCAGCATTTTTCAGGTGCCGCACAGCAGCAATTCTCAGCCCTCTACAGCTCAGCACACACAGCGACTGAAGGCCGGCTCAGCGGGACACAAACTCAATGAAGATGTTTTAACTCATCTATCAGCTTCTTGTTGACTGGGAGTGTATGAACCTGAAACATACTGTATTGTTCACAAAATCTGAAGTGCATCAGTTACTAGGTGGTTTATTTAAGAATATAAAAGGCTGACAACTGATGACTGAAAAAACATTCTTCATCTTGATTTACCACGCATCTAAATACACATTTTAGGGTACTAAATACATTTTTCTGGCCGGTTTGTTTAATCTTTGCGCCTAATAACAAGGAGACAAAATACAAAAGGACATTAGGCTAATAACAGTCAAGAGGCCACATGTGGCTTTGTTGTAAGATAATGGGAACAAAGGAGGACCAACAAAAGGCCCTGCACTCCCCTCAGTGCGTCTCCATAAGGAGTCATTAAAGAGGAAATATAGATGGCCACACAGACTTCGAGTGGCAGAGGAACTACTAGTATTTTAGTTAAAGTAATTAGTTCTCAAAATTATTATTCAGATAAAAAATAAAAATAAAGGCCTTTGTATTAAGTTAGACCTACCAAAGGATGTCAGTTGTGACATTTGTTTTAGGTTACAGTTTCATGATGACCTCTTCTCAAAGATATTGAAAACGGCAGCATTGTGTGATTATCTTCTTTGCAAAACAAAACGCCCCCTTCAACAAACCTGATGCTCAGGAAAAGATAAGAAAAAAAAATTACAGCATTCGGAAGGAAAATTGGGAGAGACCATAGATTTCTTTCTGTTTTTTTAATGCAGACGGACTGCTTTCACCCATTTACAGCGTGTTCTCAAAATAAAATACATATAGGCCTTATTATTGACCCACGTTTTAAGGCAACATAAATCCTCTACCTTTTTCGACACAAAGAAACATTAAGTGAAAATTTGGTATTGAATACGACAAATAAAAATACAGGTTTAAGAGCTCAATTGATTCATGTTAGTTATTGGCTAATCATTAAGTACCTGGTGAAATAACCAGTGAAAAAAAATATATGATGCGTCACAAAAAGTTTAATGAATAAGTATGTTGGAATAAAAATGTCTATCAGTTATAAACAGATACTATTAAACAATGCGCTTACTTCCACTGGAAGTGGTTTCGCCCCTATAAATAGCCCCTTCCTAACTTCCTTCTAAACTGACTCAGAAGAGCGAAAGCCACGATAAACCAAAGTAATTTCAGCCAACACTCAACTATCAAAAGTTGCAAAAATACATTTTTATTCGGTTGTCATTCAACAAGAACACGAGGGTCAAAGTCCGGAGCAGCGGAGATATTAAACTTTGTGTAAACTCACCTCCTCTTCGATTGAAACATTGTTGTTGGGCTCTGCGTCAGCCTTGAGACTCATGTCGGCGGAGGCTTCAGCGGCTGCTGCTGCACACAGTATCAAGTCTTTCCTCGTCGAGTGATATTTCCCCCAAGTGCGGCTGAAGCTGCAGTGAAAGTCCTGGTGGCTTTTGAATTTAGGGAGAGAAGATGTGCCGAGGTGAAGTTGTGCAGACGAGGACGGCGAGGTATCCGAGGATATCTTAGAAGTATTGCGAGAGAGAATCATTCATAAAAGGGAGGAAAAGGGAAGAAAAGAAATACAGACACGCGCTAAACTAAAGGTGAGAAGGTGGTTTGGTGCTCCGTGTGTGAGGGTGAAAGATAGTGGGAAAGAAGTGTGCGTAAAAAACAGAAAGCCTCTGCGCTCACATCAATGCCCTCAGCTGTGGGATTGTGCGGAGGAAGAACAAGTAAACTTTTCTCATTGGAGCGCGTCTCTCTCTCTCTCTGTCTCTCTATCATCCACCTCCTCCTCCTGCTTTTCAATTAGGTCATCAATTATGCTGGAGTCTGCTGTGAGCCGTAATCAGGCTGCAGATCCGCCTCAGCTGCTGCAGGAAGACCCGGCCCCTCCGCGGCTGCATCACCGTTTCTATGGGACCCAGTCAGCCAATGGTAGTTTTATTTTATTTAACACATATTGACGTTGGCCTACAGTAATAGTATATTGTAATTCTTATTAATTCATGGAACTATTTTTTATTATTATTATTTTTTCTGTTTGAACCTGTCGCCTTAAACTTTCTTCGCCCCCCCCCCCCCCCAACACCAACTGATAATAGAATTCTGTGACAGTATGGCACCACGCTGACACAAACCTTAATGTATTTCAATATATTTTATCGTTTATATATGGGGTAAAGCCCACTTAATAAACACAAATGTAAGGGCTATCTATTTTAAGTCAACTTAAATGTATTTATTCATGTGACACATTTTATTACAGGTGAAAGTCCTTTAGCTTATAAAAAACAGAGGCATTTAAAAATAGGGTTATCATTTAATGTTGTTGTGTAGTTATGTCTAAAATCATTACACTAGTACTGAAGTGTTCCAGTATGTCAGAGATTAAACAACTATTTATTTACATTTAGTTTGTTAGTTATATTGTAAAACAGAGTCTGCTGTCATTCAACCCTTTTTGATGCTTAAGAAAATAATTAATCACAAACACACACAATGTGTTTTTGTTTTTTTTACAAATGTATGCATACACTGATGAGCCTTGTTCAAATATTACGTATTTTGTTGTGCAAAATCATAAATTAAATAATAATGATACAAATGATGATAATTAATCATGCCCTTGTGTTTTAGTGATGTGGCTGATAAGAGTGGCGTAGGGGGAGAAGAGTCCGAGTTGTGTATTGGGGCTCGGCCCTGGACGTGAGCCCAGCATGCATTGCATTTCCTCACAACAAAACAGCTCTCAAAGGCCACAGAGTTTCCTGACTTTGTATAGGAACACAATCAGGCCTGCAGGGCGAGGAGGAGGGGGGGGGGGGGGGGGGGGGGGGGGCAGTGGACGGACGTTTTCTCACTGTACTTCTTCAGTGGTTTAATCTAATAATAGTGGATCAAACCACCAGTGTGTTTCTGTATTGAACTCAGCTGGTGAATTTGCTGTATAAAGATATTTCAATCTCTTCATGAGGGGAAATACAAACAGATGTAAATATGACAAAGCATTGGCTACTTGTATAAACTGTTGAGCTAAAAAAACATGGAATTAATCCATTAACTAACAGGAAATTAATTTACTTTTTCCTTTGATAATTGATTAATAATTGAAGTGTTTTTTTTAAAAGCTAAATCAATAAACAAAAATAACAATATTTATTTGCTTCTCAAAATAATGTATTTACTGTTTCTCTATGTTTCTTTTAAAAATGAAATATTGCTTAGATTTGGCCTGATATCTAGAAAACAGCCCATTTTTTATAAAAAGATTTGATAGATTAGTGAGTTCAATAATTGAAGAAATAATCAGCAACGTAAAATCATGGGCACATGGCTCTCTTCATTTTTTTACATTTTAGAATTACACGCAACCACAAATGACTTAAGGATACAAATGCTCATTGCATGTCTGAAATTATCAATGGATTTAAATAAAAACAAGGAGCTTTGTCTGACTAATTTGTCTTTATGTTGAAGGGTAGGGGGACGCTACAGGCCTCTTTAAGGGGCCGGTATGTGGGTGTGTCGATGATGATGTTGTTTTAACCATTGACTGGATCCACTCCAGGCTTCAAGTCATCAGTAACATTGTTTTATGTGAGTGCATGTGGAATATCTTTATTGTATGATTTTGTATTTTTTATGATTTATGTTCAAGTCTTTGTGTGTTATGTATTTCACCTGACTGCAAGACACATTTGTCCTTTGGGTACAATATGAAATCAAAAGTAAGATACAGATCTACATCTCATAATCCAGAACAAAGTAGGTTTGTAGAGATCTGGCTTCTGCTTCAGTCAGCAGCTGAAGCACTTGACTTTAGAGAATTTGTTCTATGGAACATCATATATTACGCTCTGTTTGTCATTGTAGCAACACTTGCTGCCTATGAAATATTGACTGTGCTGCTGGGTGTTCATTAATGTATTCAGCACTAGTCTGTACAGTCTGTACTCTGAGGTTTTAATGCATAGGAGGCCACAGATTCAGGACTTATTACAGTAAATTTCATTCACTTGCCTTACATACACTTAAAGAAAACATGAGACAAGATTGTCCCTGCCCATTGCTACATGATTTTTAATGCTAAAACAAAATCTGAATGTAAGAGATGAATATTTTTTAATCTTTTATATATTCCAACTAAGGCCCCAGTTGTGCAATGACCCGCAGAGTTTTTTAAAGACACAAATTTATTATTGTATTGCTGTTTGCTTATCCTCTATCTTTTATAATATGTTATTAAACATGTGCTTATTGTTTTTTGATTGAAGGTAAAGAAGATTGTAGGGTTTTTCTTCAAACATTTAATCAATATGGATATTATTATTTATAAAATCAATACATTTATAATAAAAAGCACATCATTGGCAGCCTGAGAAAAAATGCTTTTGATGTCTTTGGTTTTGGCGTTTTGTTTACTTTTCCTTCCTCTTTCTTTACTTTTTCCCACAAATCTTTAATGCAGATGCGGTGGTTGGAAAAGTTTGACCATTGCCACAAAAAGGGTTAAAACGCAAAAAACATGTCAATGTTGCTCTGAGCCTTTTAAGCCCAAAGATGTCACTGCCACCTCACTGCCAAAGATAGCTTTGTGTGGATGTAGTGTGCTCACAATATCTTATTCATACGTCTCTTCGGTTGGATTTAAAAGAATGCCTGATGTAGTTTAGAGCTAAATTCATAGACCCATTCGCTCTAAGTGTTGGCATAGAGCCTTTACATAATTGAAAGCTATAGACTTTTATAGTTGAAATTATCAAGAGATGTTTATTATTTTAACCTAAATGGATTTCTTCATAACATCACAGGCCTTATAGGATTCAAATAGCTGCTGCTTCTTATTAATTGTAGAAACATACTGTCTTCTGCTTTTACATCACAACTATTCCAACACGTCTCAAAAGGATATGTCGCCAGTATGATAATACCGAAGATGTTGCTAGGACTGAACATTGTCATTCCAGGAAGATGTCTTTTCTTTTGCAGGCCCTTTTATAAACCAATCGAGTTAACCCACAGTCTTTGTCAGTGGTCCCCAACATCTTTGGATTACATCCACTTAACGCAAACATAATATCCCTTGTGACCCCATGTCAACGGTTGAGTCTTTCCATGGTCAAATAATGATTCTCCCTTCTGAGGCTGCTTAATTTAAAACATTTTAAGGGCAAAATATAGTGAATCTTTTTTGCATGTAATAAATAAAAGCCAAAGATCAAAGGAAAGCTTTAAAAAAAAACAAGATGTTTTAAATTCATCTTATGCCCCCAATATACATGTTGTAATGTATGTTTGTATCTAAAAATATGCAAATCATACATATTACTGTGCAAAATCAATGTCCTATCCATTGATTTGTTCCTTATAATCGTCCCTTTTATCTCAATTTTATCTGTTTTAATATTCAACAAAATATGGAACATGGCCGAATCTTGGCCTTGAAAAGGGTTTTTAGTTAAATCAGAAGCTAAGCATAATAGAATAGGATTTTAACAGCATGAAATCTACTTAAGAGAATAAAAAAACTGGATGTTAAGGAGTTAATAGGATAGTGAGCATTACCAAAAAAGCAATATGTTTCACTGAATTAGCCTTCATTGTATTGTACAAGATAATCCAAACAGTTCAGAAGCATTAAATCAGATTCCCCCCCCTTTCTTTCCTCCCGCAAACACCTGACAGAAACCGAGACTGTACAGCTCAGAGGCTCTGGATAAGCCCTCATGTTTTATTTGCGAAAAGCGGCCCCATTGTCCCATAAGTCACCTCGCACAGCACTCTTCTGCTTCACGCCACACTGAGCCTGTCCTACTACGTTAGCATCACCCGCTGCTAAAGCACTTAGCTTGTGTTCTGCGTGTCCTCTGTGGTACAGCCAAACATCCATTTGGAGGTCCTAGAAAACTTTGTAGCTTTTCCACCCACACACTGAGTGAGGGAGGCGCTGGGAATTTGTGACGTTTCGTGAATACTTTGTCCAATAAATAGCCCTCTTCACGAATACATTATAATCATGGACATGTAGTTGCAGCCAAACAGCATGATGGGAATGAAATTTGGTTGTATCAACTGAATGGTCTTATTGAGATTATTGAGGTCTTATTGGTCTTATTGTCCAAACCAATGATGTCTGTAATACCTTATCAGCCACTGATAGCACCAGTTATCCATTTGGTTGCCACATTTCATCTGTTGCCCTTTTTTTCTAACACTTGTCAGACATTGTCACACCTGCTGTGAGAGCCAACAAGGACAGAAGGAGGGCGGAAAAACGTCTGCCGGAAATCAATCGGACAGTGCACTGATGATACATAAACATACGCCTCTTTGTTTTGTTGGCATAAAAAGATATATTTAAATATTAACGTCATCTGTGTCACAGATGTAAGTGAATTTCAACTTAAGTGCATTTAGTGGAATTTCAGATTGGAGACAGTTGTTCCAGCAGACGACATTAATAACAATTTAATGCTTTGCTTTTATTTGATGTTGCAGCTGCACCCAGAAGGAGTTCACAGCTGCCATTTTCCATCAGTTCCTTGTAGTTGACAAAGTTATTAAGAAGGAACGTTCACATATTTTAAAGGTTGATTGTGAACAAAAAGGTGGCATTTGAAGGAAAGTTGTTTCATATAAACAGTTGATCATTTCGATTCACAACAAGAGCCTGTGAGCTTAATTTAAGG
Organism: Eleginops maclovinus; assembly: GCF_036324505.1. Taxonomy (NCBI): domain Eukaryota; kingdom Metazoa; phylum Chordata; class Actinopteri; order Perciformes; family Eleginopidae; genus Eleginops; species Eleginops maclovinus. The sequence goes on from NC_086352.1 coordinate 24,950,436, forward strand.
TATTGTTTCTTGGTGTACATTACCAATAGCTAAACAAGGCTTAACCATTACCAATAGCTTTATACCTATTTATTAAATGGCTAATTTGGTATTTACATTTTATTTTTGAGACTTGGAGCAGTAAAACTAAAAAACAAACAGCCATAATCCAGTATACATTAGGCAATAATATACTGCTCTAGGTTATCCAGCTAGGGGCAACATTAGCATTCATCCGGAGCTTTCTGGCCACCTTTCAAATGTCAGTCCAATATTCACTCACACCTTTTAACTCGGTCTCAGACTCCGTCCACTACTGAAGGTTCTCTGGCTCCTCGGCTGTAAAATGTTTGGTTTTCCTCAAAAACAGTTCACTAACTTTGTGGGTCCGAGACTTTGTTTTCCGTTTGATGCTAAACATGGAAGCTACTTCATTTATCAGAACTGGTTTACTGAAACACAACACATGTCATTAATGTGAGCAATGAGACTTAACCATTGAGAAGATAAAACCAAAACAATTATCTAAAACCATTAAGGGGATATTCTTTTATTTATGTGTTGACAAATGTTGATGTTGTTGTTTAAAGGCATATTGGGAATTACATTGTTTACTTTCTTGCCTATAAAGTAAGGTAAGAAAAGCGACACCACCCTCATGTTCGAGAGCTTAATATGAAGCTAACAGGTGATTAGCTTAGCTGAATTTAGCATAAAGACTGCAACTGGGAAAAAAACTCCTTTGTATCGGAATGACTGTTAGTTTCATTTAGGTTTTGCTTTGTGATGGAAGAAGCAAACTGCACTGCTTTGTTTTGAGCTTTGGATACCAAAGAAACCCAAGTATCCCATCCTTTATCAGCTGGAGGAGGAGTCATAACCTCTGAACAGCAGCTGGAGCAAACCATTTTCTTTCTCTACCACCTCCAGATGTTCACCACTGATCACATCTATCAGGCCACACTTTGCAAAAAAAAAAAGACTAAATAGTTCACAGCTTTACTGCATAGGCCTCTGGATGAAAGCTTCTCACTGACACTTGTAATGTAAACCGTAGAAGCAAGCTGTGTTTGTGTTTGGGACATCAGCATCAATCATACAATAGAATACAAATATAAAAAGATCTTGGCTCTATCAGAACTTAAAGGATTACAACAATAATATATTCATGCTGTAGTTTGCCTTTATTTGTTGAGCACAGTAACCCCAGTTCATTGCCTCCCCCTCTCCTGGACCTTAGGGCTGTTATGTTTTCTGCAATGACAACAAAGTCAGTGCCAGCAGCGACTGTGTTTATTGTTTCATACAAAGCAGAAAACAAAACTGGGCTCAAAAATGTTCCAAAAGGATTTGCCAGATCTACTACTGTGATATTGTGTGTTACATATTGTTTGTAACTCAGATAAGAAAACAAATCTTTTTTTCTGGCAGTCTGTGCGTCTCCTCATTTTTCTCACAGATCATTTTTGAATCTTGGAGAAAAGACAGGCAGGAGATGATCTTGTTCCTGATGAAACAGACGTAATATCAAAGTGTTTCCTATTACACTCCCACTCTGAGCATTCCTAAGTGGAGGAAATGCTGAAGAAACAACCCAGAGGGACCATTTAAGTCATTTTCTCATGAAGTGAAACTGGCAAATAAAAAATAAACTCCACTGAGATTTTCCTCAACATGGGAAAAACATGCAAGAAAGCCCTTTATCAACAACATTCCTGAAGCCCTATTCATGAGAAATAAAAAATACAAAAGTAATTACTTAAATACTTTTCAAGTGGCTACGTACTAAACGATCACACCAAACCAGCTGATTTCTTCATATTTTAGAGGGGGGTGTCGTATTAAACGCAAAGCAACAGTGAACTTGGTGAAAATAAACACTTTCGCAACATCCTCCCTCAGCAATAAGGTCTTCACTTCCTGTTTGTGTATGGAATAAGGGACACAGAGGGTTATGCTATTTAAACCAAAGGGCAGCATATTCCCAGCTAACAGAGGCTGGTGGGATCTTGAGGACTGCTTCCAGTTTCTCAGGGGGATGTGAAGTGAAGTAGCTGAGAAAAGGCAGAAAGCTGGAAAAGAAGGGAAACAAGATAATGATGCAAACGAGAATGGAAAAGAGGATAATTAAACAGGGGGGATGGTCGATGGTCTTGCAACTGCGAAGCCTTGTTTATACACGTACAAAGCACGACCAGGCCCTTCATAGATGGCGCAACATCAACAAACAGGAAAAAATACCTTTATGATAAACAAGCTGTTTGCTAACATATTCTTCGAAAACACCAAAAGGCAAAACATTTGGTAAAGAGGCAGTAACACAAAGAGTGCTTCCAGAAAAAAATGCAGACTAATAAATTAATTTATGCAGAGTAGGAATCAAATATTTATGGACATATTACATTGCTTTTATACCACCCTGGTGAAGATCAGAGTCGTTGGAACATCAGATGTACCATTATGGGACAAAGGTTGAAAGTTTGAATATCGTAAACTATTTGATTCAACTGGAAAAATATTTACTCAAATAAATATGTTTTAATACCTCCCGTTTCTAAAGCTTTCAAAAACAAATTAGCTATCTTTTTAATATTCTGAGACATGTTATCAAATTAAATATTTTTCTTCTTAATATATGTCATTTTCTTTTAAGGCTATTTCTATTTTACACAAAATATGTGATGACATAAAGTTAGGCTTGCAATTCCTTGATAAGGGTACACCATAAAATCATAATCAGAGTCAGAAGAATCCGAATGAAATAAGATCTTTGCAACTACAGATTATTTCAAGGTAAAATAAGTTAAAACTTCTACTTTGAAAATATGGAAAAGATCACAAATCACCAAAGAAAAGTCCACTTGGCCTAGCTTAGCATAAAGACCGAAAACCGGCATCTTTAAAGCTCATAACAAGCTAGCTTTTCCCTCCTGCTCCTTACTTTGCACATAAACATTTGATTGTGCTCCATCATTTACTGAAATCTGTAAACAAGGTATTTTGCTTAAAACAAACAGATAAACAAATGGAACCAAACCCAAACCTCCTCAGTGAGACATTAAAGGATGTGAAAAGTAGACCTACAGTCAGGGGAAATACATGTCTAACTAAACCACTTTGTTGCTTCCTCAATCAGAGATCCCTGATCCTGTAAATAAAGTAGATGAACTTGATAAAACTGAAATCTTATAAAGTTGAAAGAATATTTCGCTCTCCAGACTCTTTAATGTGACCGCTCGATGTTATTGTGTTTTCATTTAACTGTAATATTTAAGCCCATTATAAGAGTACTTTGTAGCAGTGTATATATAATCAACTAGCACAGAGATTTTAAAGACAGGAAGGCCTTTTGATAACTATCAGACCCACCAGTGCCTGTGACGCCCTCCGCCTGCAGGCACTTTCTGCAGCACTCACACACAGCAGACGATACTCCACAAATTCTAATATTGTTGGACACTTTTAGCTCAGCTGTGATATGTGGTCGTGTTCTGGTTTTGGGCAGCGTCTCAGGAATGTAAACTCCCCACTACCCACTCATAAACACAGACTTCATAACAACTAATGACATACAGTGAAGTGTTCACATGTAAGGTTAAACATCATCACATGACTAATTTTTATGATTGATGATGAGTTTTTTAACAACTCGTCAGTTATTAGATTAGCAGTAAGTGTATTTTTGATAATTGTGTTTGTGCTCATCACCTCGAGGCAGATGTGTGTTTGTTATGTTTGGATGAAGTTAATGGGTGTTTTGGTGAGGATTTAAGCCACTGGACTCAGTTCTTCATTATTTTCTTTCTCAGTACGTTTTTTTTCCTTTCAGTTTTTTTTCTTTCCGAAAAATTCACAGCTTAGTTTTGATGACACCTGATAATGATCCACACATAAACAAACACAATTCTTCTTCTTCTTCTTCTGCTGCTTCTTCTTCTTCTTCTTCTTCTTCTGCTTCTTCTTCTGCTTCTTCTTCTTCTTCTTCTTCTTCTTCTTCTTCTTCTTCTTCTTCTTCTTCTTCTTCTTCTTCTTCTTCTTCTTCTTCTTCTTCTTCTTCTTCTTCTTCTTCTTCTTCTTCTTCTTCTTCTTCTTCTTCTTCTTCTTCTTCTTCTTCTTCTTCTTCTTCTTCTTCTTCTTCTTCTTTGTAAGTGTTGGTAGGTAAATCTCACAGAGCATCAATCACTGGAGTCCAATCCAAACACACGTTATACGCACAATGTTCTTTCTGCGCTCCACAGATCCGAGGCATGGCTCTCATCTAATGGACAATAACAAGCCAGTTAAAAGCGGCAGGTCTTAGTCCAGTCCAACTCAGAGACACTAAATCAATCTGTTTCTAATAAACATCTGGCTTTTACGCCACTTGCTCATCCTGAAACCTGAGTTTGGAGTGTGGCATTTTGAATGTATTACAATCTGGTGAGAAACAGATGAGGTAGGTAAAACAGCTTCATTCCTTCTCAAATTTCGGCTGCTTATTGCCTAACGCCTGTCCACGCTTTCACATCTAAATATTCCTTCCTGCTTTTAAGAGCAGCTATTTCCAGATGATCTCTTTTAGATACAGACATAGGAACATAGGAAGCATTGATTTGTTCATCACATGTTTAATGTTGTTGCTGGTAAATGAGGAGCTTACGTTATTTTTTATTGTATATGCTGCTGTGAATCTTTTAATCTATAATAACATTTGATAGATTATGTGTATGTTTATTAATCTGAACCTTCATATTGACGTGTGCCAGACAAATGTGGACTATCAATAGCGACCAGCCCTGGTTATAAATCATACAGAATGATATGACATTAAAAGTCCTCTATTCTCAGGTTTGCCAGTTCATTACTACATTTAAATATTGGCTTTATTTGAAAGTAAAATCCCACAAAAGAAATCAGAATTAGGCTTCAGTTCAGTTCAGTTAATTGTTTTGTTGTGAAAGGTTTTAAGTCATTTTTTGTTTTGTGTTGTGTTGTTTTGTGAACCGGCCCAATGTGTTGTTTATCTTGCCTACACTGAACTAACCCTTTAACATGGTTTGACTATCTGACCCTACTTCTTCCAATTTGCATGCGAGAATTGACAGCTTCATAATGTGAACAAAACACACATTTACTACTTCATAAACATTGTCTCTGTCAGCATATTTGAAAGAAATTGTATTTTAAATGTGTTTCACAATAACTGTGAGTAATTCACACAAAAATAAGCTGTTGCTAAAATAACATTTTTCTTTTGAAATAGCTTTAAATTGTCACTCATTACAAGTGAAACACACCAACCATTAACCGAAAAGGGAAATTCAGGTTGGAATTTAGGGCTGGAAGGCATTCAGCAGAAGTAAAGAGTGCAGAAGCAGCAAGCAGAACTAATGTCATCAAATATTCAACTTGGTAAGGAGACTCAGCTGAGTAGGATTTCCCTGCAGACCTACATGAGGAAACCTGAAGGATCACGGGATATTTTGCTCAGGAAGTGGACGTGGGTGGAAGCCATTTTGAAAAATAACAAATGCTCAGTATTTCAAAAAAGAAATTAGATCTGTAAGTTGACCACACAAATAAAAACATCTTAAGTTAAGATTCGGTTTTGCCTTTTTAGTACCAATTTGATCCCATGTGCGTCTCAGGGATATATTTAGTTTTGGGGAAAATACTATGCAATAGACGTTGAGAACATTGACACACTTTAGTCATCAAAAGATTGACTGACCAAAAATGTGGGGGAACTTTCTAGTCTAGTTTTACCAAGACAAACACCAAAAATGAGCATTTTAGTCAAACTTGAGAAAACTGCACTCTCTGTGTTTGAATACCAAAAATGTCTTAAATGTCAAGGAATGATTGATCTTCTGCTTATGTGCTTGAAATATAAATCTACACAGTGACACAGTAACTTTAAAACGGAACTTGCCTGGTAACTAAGATGCATGATAGGTACTTTAGCAGAATACTTTTTTTTTAGGATGCGGGACACACACACACACACACACACACACACACACACACACACACACACACACACACACACACACACACACACACACACACACACACACACACACACACGTGCTGAAGAATATAGAACACTACTGCAACTGTTTAAAAAACAAACAACACATACAAAACTATAATTACAATTAAAACATAACATTTCTGCATTTATTGAAAGCATTTCAAGACACAATCTGACAAATGAAAATGTCTTTGAATTAACAGATATTTTAAATAAAGCTTTAAACTTTAAACACAGAGCTGCATGTTAACGACACAAGTGAAGAGGTCATACGTAGAGTAGAGTTCTTTGAGTTGAAATATTAAAAAGGCCACATCCTGTACTGACATGCTTTTTCTAGCACTTGTCATTACTCTAGGAAATCTAAATATTAAAAGGGGAAGTGACACAACATTCGTCACAACATCAGTATATGTTACAGAAAAATGTTAAAAATATTTGAAATATGAAATGCCGACCTGCTGTGATGCTAAAAATAATCGTGCTGGAGAGTTATGTAAAAGAAATTCATTACAGACTAAGATCAAATTACATTCATACAGCCAGTAACTGATATATCATTGTCAGCAAAGTTTAAGATAAGGGAAGGTAAGATATTTTGAACAAATATCTTAAACTTATTAAAAACACTTTTAAAAAGGGACCATTGGCCAACTCGTTTGACTCGCCTGACCAGTTTTTGCGTCACAAAACTTGTGTGTAGATGTGTAGTTGAAATAAAGGCTAAGATAAAAAAATGGGTATGATCTGGGCAGGTGCGCCAGAAAGGGGGGTGAGAAGTGGGTAAGGTGCCATTGTCCCCCCTAGAAACACACTTTATGCCCCTGGCCCACTTTGCCATCGCAGCTGGTGTGGATGCTGAGATACATCGGAGAGTTCTCAGATTATTTTATGCTTTTCTTCATGCCGAGTGCTTTCAGCTGTACTTTTTTTGAAAGACATTCCGGGTGAATTTCAAGAATCACCAAATGCCTAAACTAAAAATAAGTTCCAGGCATTTAAAAAAAACAGACCAGCTTCATTGTTGTAAAGAGCATCCTAAGTGAAAGTTATCTAAAGAGCCATTTGAATCATTTTAAAAAAACCTCCTCACTCCCCATAACAGTCTATTAGTCATCCCCTGCACTCTTCAAACTGTGAGGCAACTGCATGAACTCAATCTGGAGATTCTGGTGGACATTTTTGGGATGCGGCAGGTGCCGTGCAGAAAGGCAGAGGCAGTAATGGGGGAATTGAAGGAGAGAGAATGTTTTTGGGGGGTAAAGTGAAGTGCATTACCCGCGGGCTGCCAATAGGTTGGCACAATCCCATCGCCCTCCATCACCTCCACTCAGCTCCTCCAGCTGAGGCGCACTTAGCACCATTCATAATGCATGGTCACCACCCCTCCATGCACAGGCCTGTCATGGCTTGTTCCCTTCGACAACTCAGCCCAACTCCACTTTTTCCCCTTAGAGTATGCGAGCAGTTGCATAATTTAGATGCTGCCCGCTGTTTTCAGGCCTCATCCCTTATCAAAAATGTAACAGACTGAGTTTCTGGGGGAGTTTTATCTAAACGTGACGATGGAAGATGTGCTGGTTGAGACAATGGACGTAAGCCTGGACCACAACTTCTCTAACTCCTGAAGAAACTTTTCTGAAACATGGTGATGTCAGCATCATGTATGGCTCACTGCCCACGTGTATATACAAGGCACAAACCTTGAGAGAATAAAGTACATGTACTGCATATTAAATACCAAAAAATATTGGGATTCATTTAAGAAGACTAACGAGAGAATCTCATTTAATCTCACTTTTTTGCTCTTTTGAGTTGATTTCTACTATTGAAGTCAAATGTAAAGTTCCTCAGATTAATTAATCTCCTGAAATGTGTGTGAGTGTCTAAACATGAATTGATGCATCTGATCATATGTATGTACGTACATCAGGGAGGATCAAAGTATACGTATACGTGTTGCAGAATTATTTAATTGGAGTTGATCATAAGGGAAACAATAGGCCCATTGAAGGAGACTCATGCAGCCAGTGTGGCCAGCTGCAGTCAGGCAGGTCAAGGTGACTGAGGTCACAAGAGAAAGATATTTAAAAGAGACGAGGAACACCTGCTGAAAATATCTGACTTCTCTCCACTAAAGGAAAGACACGGGTCATATTGAATCTGCTTGTGTGTAGTCAGTGCGTATGTGCCAGACATTTATTTGGGATCACAAGATGAAACAAAGTTTAGACAAGAATCTGAAAAACTGTTTGTTTCTCAACTACATTCTGATGGAAATAACTCAAAATGATATGAATGCTAGAATATGAATATGATGTAGTCACTGGCAATAAAAACACTGTGACCTATAGGCACATGGAAGCCAAGAAAATGATTACAAAATATAAACGTATATGAAAGACGAATGCAAACAACCATATTGTAAGGCAAAAATATTGACAGTATAGTATAGCCTAGTTTACTAAAATGTAGGTGCATTGCACTGTATGCAATATATGGAGATAAAATTGCAATACAAAACATGCAAAATAAGTCTACATTACACTGGAAATACATGTAATATATGTTACCAGACAAGATATTTTATGGAAAGTTAATTATGTTTTGCATTAAGGATATTTGTTGTGTTTCTCCAATCTCCAATTGTGTCAGAATATTGACGTGGAAGAACATACCACACACAGGTGCAGCATTAATGTTCAGTTTGCTTCCTGTAAACACAAATGAAAGGATTTAATGCTGATCAAGGTGCCGCGTTGTTTTTGTTAAGGTGTTTTCATTTCTTCACTACAAGTCTTCCATAATTTCATTTGATTATATAATAATAATTATGATTATACAATGATATTCAAATAATTGTTTCTTGAACATACAGTTCATCTCCCATTTTGTTGACTCTCTCTCACTTGAAACAACATTTGGATACCATTTAAATGTATTTTAAGTTCACTACATAACTTGTTTTTTCCACATCTTCAAATATTAGTGTTTATATTTTATTTAAAATTGTTACTTTTTTGTCCTGCGTAAGTTGTTCTGCTTATGATTCTCATGGCTCTCTTTTTAAAACATGCTCTTCATTTCCAACAGTAACAAACCCTCACTTTCTTTTGAACTGTTGCCAATTTGCGGCCGCACCATCCATTGGGTATGTTTACATGAGCACTCTGTTTAGCTGTGGATTTTTTAATTATTTTTTTTTAACCCAACACGTAGCCACTGTGTGTCATTTCTGCACTGAATTAGTTACCGCAGTAATAATTTCAAGTGGTGCAAGAAAACCTTACATTGTTGATTAAAGTAAAAGTATTTCATAATCAGCATCAAAATGTAATGGCAGATGTGTCCCTTTCAGATTGTGATGCTTTAAGCTGGAGCACATGTATTTACTTTATATAGTGTACAATAGTTTAATCTTGCACAGTATCATATTTAATTAATTGATAACATGTTTTGTTTTTAAAACATTAATCTGTAAAGTAACTACATCTATCTGAAATTGAGTGTGTAGGAAGAAAACTGAGGTATGCTTCTAAACTCATGACATGTTCTTGTATTTGTTTTATGGTATATTATATAGTATGTGTTCTTTAAACCTCTGAACAAATACACTCTGCATGTTTTAGGATTCTAATCTTTGGCTTTAAAGGTTTATTTCTGGTAAGAAATCAGCACGTCACAAAGTTTTGTCAGATGTTGAAGAGTAACATGGATTAGGAGCCGGTCTGTGAATTTTCCATGACTGTTTTCACTACTTTATTACCCTCTCCAAAAAAGAGTTCATCCTCACTACCTTATTAGGTAAGTAGTGACAGGAGGCCATTGTTCCAAGTAGAAACAGACCAGCACGTCTGCAAGAACAATTTAACTGTGGTAAAAACAACAAGAACAGAACACCTAAACAGACTTCACTTTTAAACAAAGAACCACTGACAATCATAACAATCTGTCTCTATGGTGTTTGCTAGAGACTTATTGTTGCTGTGGGATAAAAACAATGTGTCACTAAAATGTATTTTAAGAGGCTATACATTTTCTATTGATATTAGCTTACCCTTTTATTATGATTTTTTCTTTTAAACAAAATTAAAGAAGTTTTAGGAGCAAATCAAAACAGGAAACTTACCAGAGTTGGAGTAACCTTTTTCTTTTTGTTAAAACAACTATCTAATATTGTTTCAAGGTCATGCAAATATTTCTCTCCCAAAACCTTGTAGCAATCCATTAGACTGCACTGCACTACAAAACCTGCCATTGTGTGCAGCACCAATAGCTTCATATATGTCTCCATAATAGGCAGTATCAGCAGCACCGCTTCTAAGTATTGTTTACGGCAGCTCGGCTCCTTTTATGGTGAACTGTCGTGATCTGTGTGAGCAGCGAGTCTGTAATCTCAAGGATTTGCAGGCTGCTCATAAAATTACTGTCATGGATGAGAGGATTATTTAATTCCCAGTAAGGTCAGGATTTCACATCACACTGAGTGGCCTTGGCTTTAAATAAGAGCTTGAAGGTAAGTGGTAGAGTCAGTAACAGAAGTAATTTTGAAGAATTTTCTTTCTTTCCCCATGATTGATCCTCATGACGTATCACTGTCCAGTGCACAGATACTGGGGATGAAATGTATGACTTTCAGTGCCAGCATTCATACCAGATATAGACACATAGAGCCTCTGCTGTAACAATACACAAAACATTACAGAGTGTTAAATAACACATTTAGCAACTTTTTTAGTTGACGAGGAAGTCCTCTGAATCATCCTGTTCTCACTGCCCGTGATACGCCACTGTCGAGATCAGCTACGGGAGATCAAGGGCTTTGAAATGGCAACAACTCTCATGTCATGTTTAGCCTCAAATGCTAACTGCTGTTTTTCCCTCTGGGAATAAGGGGAGATGGGAAGATGATTGCTTTGAAGGGACACTCCTCCTGGATCCTGTCTCCTTCGGCCCCTCTTACTCCCCCTTTTTCACCCTTCCTTCCTCCTCTATCTCCTCCTTCTGCTCCTCCTCCGGTGCTAGCAGGATAACATACCGCCTGCCGCTTGTTTGGATAAGTTAATGCTGAGATGTCAGCCTCGATTCTGATGTATACCACCTGCCTTGGCCTCCGACTGACCTCGTACTCCAGCTCCCACTGCAGAGACATTCCTGTGCTTTTCTGGGTCTGTGTTTACACTGCAACAGATTGCCCTGCCTCCCTATCTGCCTCATCACGCTGGACAGTGGTGGGCCTCTACGCACATACCAATACACTTGTGTTGTTAAGAAGGAGTATGAAAAGTGAGCTGGAAGGAAGTGTTGTGTTCAAGAGAGTCAATATGACGTTTTTGACACAGGAATTGAATTCTTACACAACCCTAAATCTCAGTGGACTGGACATCTCTTTCAGGCTGAACCTCAGGAGGGGAGGCCTGCGAGTGGCTCCAGTCATTCAGATGCCAGGAGCCTCCCACTCAACACTGAGAGAAGCTCATGTGAACAACATGACCTCACTGCACTGCCCTTTAAATGAATCAGTGCTGTTGATTTACAGTTTTCAGTCCATGTAAGATCCTAACCAAAAGATTCACGTCAAATGAAAAGAAGTTTTCATTTCAGGACCCGTAGGCTAGCTGCCAAGGCTTTATCTTGGATGTTAGTCAAATATCTTAATTGTTTATGGGCCAATGTCACTAACGTCACTTGAGTCTGCAAATAGAAACGTACTAAGAGAATGTGTTTTTTTTAAATTCATTTGTATTGTTGGTCAAAGGCGAACATGTTATTCTGCTACTGGCTGTTAAGGGCACAGATAACAGGCCAATGTTACCACTTTAATAGAGGTATTAATGCTATCTATGAGAGCAAAGAAGAGCCATGCTTGCAAGCTGTTTTTAAATGCTGCTATCTCGAAATCACAAGTTGATGTGAAGAAGATAAGATAACAAAGATAACAAGCTACTTTTGTTGTTTCTATGGATTCATTTAAGTTGATTATGCCAAAAACAAACAGCAGATTTCTTGCAAGAACAAGATAATTTATAGCAGGAAACCACTTGTGCCTTAAAAATGTGTTACATTAATCACAGCTGATTTCAGCCTTAATGTTAAAGACTGTCAAATAACAAGTTAAGACAAATAAACAACAGTATTTTTTTACTCCTCTCCTCTGTAAATGAAAACTAATGTAAATTTACATTTCTAAACCTTACCTGACCGCTTTCTATCTTTTGTTTTCTTGTGATGGAATGTTGTTGATTATCTGGAGATAACAGCTCGAGATAACAAAATAATTAACTTGTGATCATGAGATAACAGAAGCAAAAATACTATTGCAAACACCACCAATCTAGGCTTCAGCAGCTATCAAAGCGCACTAACAACAGATTACTGTATCACTCGAAGAAACAATGGAGGAGATTTCCCTTACATTTTCATCATTATAAATAAACTCCTTACCATTATAAATATTGTGAATAGAATATACGTACAGACAGGAAGTTACCCTTGAGGACATGGAGGTCATGCCCACTGCATTGTTTCTGGGAATGTGTGCACTTTAAAACTCAGGAGTTGATGTTCTACAATTATAGGTGAATTACACATGAGTGGGTTTCAAATGTCAAACATGGTGCTGGCAAAAAAAGAAAGATTAAATGAATGATAATAAATGTACTTTTTCACATAAAAATATTGTTATCCTTGAGATGCCGAAAAGGCAACCATGAAAAGATAAGTGTAAGCAATTTCATCATAAAGTAAATATTACTGAACTGTGAGCCGAATAAATAAAATAAAATCAGAAATGTAAATTTATCGATGGGTTATGCTGGAGGGGATTTGATGTATTATTTATCATATCCTACTGCCAATTTGGTTTCATATTGATCAATCAACATTCTCTGTTGTTTTTTACTGAAAAATACTGATCTTCAAACCCCGTTTTTTAAATCCATTGTTCCTAAAGTTACCATAGACAACTTTTATTAGACATTTTCCCAATATATTTCATAATTTCTGTTGGAGACATATGTAAACGAAAGGGCGTGGAGATTAGGAATATGTCTCTGCAATAGCACTGTATAAAAAGAGGCTACAGGCACAACATTTTACATGTTTAACCCTGTGGTTTAACCTCGTAGTAGCCATGCCATCACAGCATGTGTGCTGCAGCATCAGCAACAGCTGGTTTCAACCCAGCCTTGACCACCTAGTGTGATAATTGAGTGCCCAATATCAAATACAACGTTACAACAGTCACTCATTGCTGTCACATTTACCGTCTGACTCAACAAAACACCGCAAAATTACATTTAACTCAAAATCACCAGCACCACTGACTGTTTGAACAAACCCCATGACATAATATCCACAATAGCTCTAAGGTAATCTACCAACTACAGCATGTTAACAGAAAAGACACATGATTTGTCAGTGATGAGTTGTTGTGTTTTTGTCGCATGTTGGTTAATCTTCATTGACCAGCTGCTCAATATTTCTTGTTTATTGATTGGATCCAGTGTACCTACAGGCTTAAAAAAATAATTAATGACACTAGCTGTGCACTATTTGGATATGCAATATTATTTTCCTTTTTAAACAGAAGTAAAGAAATGTCACCAATGAACGCTATGGCCATCAAGTGGTAAGTAGAATACATAACATCTTAGGAAAGAGTCAAACTGACAGGAGACTGACGTGATGCTCACACCAGCACAACAATATGTTTATTCACAACCTGACTCCATGAGGATCAATGGGACAGAAAACTGGTTTCATCTAGTCGCACTTACATTTGTCAGAAATATAGTAAACCATGTGTCTTTCTATACTACTGTTTATTGTATTTTATTTTTATTCACATGCACATTTTGCAATATTCTGTCTTGCACTATTTTATTTTTAATCTGTTATTTCTTTTACTATTTTTATTGATTTTATTTGATTCATGTTCTATATATATTAACGTTGCATTGTTGGAGGAGCCTGGGACTTAAGTTTTTCCTTGCCATATACACTGTAGCTACTGTGCATGTGACAGTAAACCTGCGTCTTTGGATTTATTATATTAGGTGGATATATTTTAATATACATATTGACATTCATATCAAAACGTATAAAATACTGTAGTACTACTTTTAATCTAAGTTTGTACTGTAATATTTTCCTATTTGCATCTAAAAATATGGCCTATATATTTAATATGTCATAGGTTTTCGACAATACATCATCTCTATCCAAGTTTTAGTGCAGGCTGCTTGTCTGTTTGGACAGGTGTCTTGTCATTGAGCTTGTGCAGGAGGTTGTGAAGGTGAACCTCCACCATGTCATTTGAAATAATTGCATTCATTTGAAGTTGCTTGGTTGTGAGTGTGTGAAAGCAATGCATCATAAGATCATGATTCTAATAAAGCTGTAGGCTAAATGTGATATATGAGAAACATACCAATTAAGAATCCAATATTTTTTATTATTTTGTAAATGGGTTAGTAAAAATTGCAAAAACAAAAAAAGTCTTGTTCTTTTGGATTTACCCAACACATTACTGTAAAGGTGCAGCCACTGGACGTACAGCTCCATCATGTGGCAAGTAAAAAAGTTGCACAGCACAAATATGTGGTTGTTAAGTAATGTACAACTTGTAGTAACTTAGGTACTGTTGAATTGTTTGTTCCATCTCACTAATATGGAGGAAAGTGTCAGTAATGAGTAAGATTATTGTAAAAATTGTGTGAAGATATAAAAACACATCCATCAATTTCCAAACTTTTAATGTAAAAGACAAAACAATACAGGATTTGGTGACAGGAGAAAAAAAACCAACCAATTTTGCCTATTTGTCCTTCTCCTTCTGCTCCTTCTCTTTTTTGTCCTTCTCAGCCTTGGCCTCCTCAGCCTCGTGCCGCTTGATGAGTTCCTCGACTTCTTTCTGTTTCAGCACCTTGATTTTTGTTTTCCCATCTTCCCGTGTCAGGGTGGCAATTTCCACTGAAATAGTAAATGTGAAACAGCATTGAGTGAGTGTACATCAAGCAGTTACAAACAAACACTCTCTGGCAACAAGGCAATAAACACATTCTGGCGATGAAATAGTTAGTAACTGTTTAAGTACATATAGACAGAAGTACTGAGACAGCATACAGCATATCAGTTTTGCAAAGCTAGTAAAGATCGTTAGCTGCTGTTAGGAGTTTGGAATCTCACCTTTCTCTGCTGAGAGCTTGCTTACATCCATTGTTTTGTTGAGCACTTTGACCGCCAAAGCCAGAGCGGAAGACAGACTCATCTCACCCTCTTTGAAGTCCTGCTTCAACATGGACACTGCAGCCTGAGGCCAAGAAGACAACACATCAAACCTCGTACAGTGGAAGAATATAATAAACATTCACAATAACATATGGGTTGTATGGATACATTTATGGCCCGTTATGTGTGAAAATGGCACAGGCAGCTAAGAAGTGTATACATGCATTGCACCAAAATTACTGGTTTAAGTTTTGAAGAGAAATTTGTCACCTTAAGGTCTTCTGAGATCAGTTCAAAAACATCCAAGACATTATTCAAATATTATTTATGCTATTCACAATCAGGGAAACTATAATTACTTCTATATGACACTGCCTTGATCCTTTCACTGATTTTCATTATCTGTGTCACTTCAGACTTACAGCGCTGTTGTTGCCAATACAGGTTGCCTTCCAGCCTCCATAGTTGCCGCTGGGGTCGCTCTGGTACAGCTGGAAGCCGTAATGTTTATCCCAGCCCATGTAGAGCAGAGAAACACCAAATGGCCTCTTACCTGTCAGGGTGAACCACAAACAGCGGTTACAGAAAGCCAAAATCCAACTGTGCTTTTACACAGAAATTAGAATGTGGTGTCAATATTCTTGTAGCTTCTCAACATGACTGACAATATGTTGCAGGAGATGTTTGATTCAGGTTGAAATACATAAAAGGGATACATGCTTTAAATTAGTAAAGCAGACTTCAGTGTAGCTTACCTCCAAACTGTGTGTATGCTTGCTTGATATCACAAAGGGCTGTCACCAACTGCTCGCAGGGTATTGGCTCCTGGTACTGCAATAGATACCTGAGAAGAAAATAAACAAATCAGAATGTAATGGTCACTCCGAGGGTACAAATGGTCATATTGTCCTCGCAGAACTGTACATTTACACTTTTTAATTTAATAAAACTGTTCTTGTGTTTATTGAAAGATTATGCTGTGTGTTTTCACTTTTTTTAACCAGCTACAATTAAAATATTTTGTGTGAACAAATGGCTGCATTAATTATCCAACAAAATAATCGCATAATACATTTACTGCTCCTGGCTAACTAATAAAAATTAAATCAGTAAAACATGCTGAACACCCACAACCTAAAATAGTTTTTTTAGGATAGACTAATAATAGTTGTCAGGATTTCCTCTGAAACTCACCTCTGCGCAATTAGCCGCAGCTCATTCGTCAGTACATTGGCATCTGATGTGATCCCAGCAACACTGCAGGCTAAGTCACTGTAAAAAATACGACCACCACAAGATTATGGTACTTCAGCCTGAAAAGGGGATTCTTACGGTTTTAATGATATGAATAGGCGCTGAAAAGTATTTCTGCTGTTCAGATCACTCACTCATTGAGCTTGTAGATCTTCTCAGAGAAGAAAACCTCATCAAGCAGTTTGTGGATGTTGCGTCGCTCAGCTGCTAGCAGCACACCATCATTTGCTAGAATTCCAAGACATGTGCCAGCGTGACCGATCGCCTCCATCGCATACTCCACCTGATACAGGCGCCCTATGAAATACAGTCACAGAAGTTTATTGATCATACCAGAAGACCCAAAACCCTTAAACAAATGTGTATTCAAAACGGACTGGCCAGTTGAATAAGCTAGACAAAAAAAATTGTAAGAGTAGTTAAACCCAACAGTGTGAACACCATAGAAAAGCACCACTCAACCAACAGAACATTCAACTTGATTTAGAATAACTATCTTTAACAAGAAAACTTTCCATTAACAAATATATTAAGCATACCAGAAGCCACATAGATAGAGAAAATTGCATAACAATAAGAAACAATACTTATAAAAGATTTCAAAATAAAGTAAATGTGTAGAAGAAACAAGACTTGCCTTCAGGGGAAAAGATGGTTGTTCGGGAATCATATCTACGAGACTAAACAACAAAGGAAACTGTAATTAGCTGAGAAAAAAAGATTGTGTAATATTTTTAACATGCATCAAGTTATCTATGAAAGCTGCTCACCATCTTTTCCCGTCCTGAAACTGTCCTGCAAAATAAAACACAAGTTATAAGATGATGTGCACGACCAGCAGAAACCAAACAGTGAGCAGAAAAACGTTCCTGTTTGTATTGATACCAGTTTTCATTTCATGTGGAGTAAATATAACCTTCCTTACAGTTTGAAAAATATAAACAGTCAAGAAAGTCTCTAATGCTTTATTTGCAGATGTGTTGACTCTCAACAACAGTTAAATTAGTTTACTATTCACTTTTATCTGTGCCTAAGTATCTGACAGCTAAGCTAGTTTAGCTAGCTTCTGCTGAACAGAATGAATTTGCAATATCTGAGCATGCTAGTTCGTTAGCATGCTAACCAGCTAGCTAGTTCATAATAAAGGAAGTCAATGAGTCAAAATGTACTTATACTCTGAAGTGATGGGGGAATTAAAACAATACCGCAGTACATAATAAAATAGGAATTATTACCTTGGGTGGAATGGTCTAAGTTTGGTTAGTTTTCCTACAGAAAGAGAAGTCCACTACTTTCAGTTTAGTGCTTCCTCTCACGCCGGGGTGCTGTGAAGATGGAAGAAGCCATTCAGCAGCGCCACTGTCCGGAGGGAGGAATGATCAGAAGTTAATGATAATAAATAAATATAAAAACGTTAAATTGTTAAATATACAAAGAGGAGATATTAAAGTATCATTGTTGAAAACATAAAACCGTTTAAAAACTTGAAAGAGCATTTGAGATAGCAGGTGGTTTGTTTTTGTTTACAGACTTCCTGTGAGAACTATGTTGGATTTGTTATGTAACACCAACAAAAATGTCCAATAATTTTCTGTGATGAAGATGAGAACAGCAACTGCAGTAAAGAACATACTTTTTGGTGCTGGTTCTGTTGATTCTGTTGTGTAACATTGAGCAGGCTGGAGACACAGTGGTGTTTCCTTAGGGGCCAGCCCATGTTGGGATGAAAGTGAATAAGGCAGCAAATAAAACAACTTTTCTTAATTGCAGGCTGCGTACCTCACGACTGCCCATGTACTATGGATGAATCCTGGCAATTTTTTATTTATTTATATAAATATATATAAATATATATATATATATATATATATATATATATATATATATATATATATATATATATATGCATTGTTCCTTAGAAATCCACAAAATAAATAAAAATAGATAATGGTGACATAGATCTATCATAAAGAGAAACATAACAGCTGTGTGGTAAGAGTAAGAAAATAATAAGGGAGGTCACACATTCTCTTCTCACAAAATAGTGGTAGGTATAACGTATACGATGCTATGACTAGACAAGACTGGGTCTATCTATTGTAGCTTATATGATTACATGTAACACATTTAAATTATTGCATGAACTCTGATAAAGCTATTTGCAGTAGTGCATCTATGCAGCCCAAAATCCAGAGGAAGAAGAAGAAACTCTACCGTGTCATTGGTTGTTTGATCAGCATGTCGTTTGAATGGGAAGCGGAAGTTGGCTGAGTTGCTAAAGGGAAGCTAACTACGACTAACGTCCTTAACATATATGTAAGAACCTGTAAAAATTGCATTTTTTTAAATCGACCGATAACATAATGTTTAAAGTCAGACCACCATTGTCCTGACCTTGTAATAAACATTTGTACGAAAAGGTAAGTGCTTGCTAATCATACCAATGTTAACGCTAACCCAGTGCTAGCTCACTGTTAGCTAAACACAAGCTTAAACCACCAACACTTTCAGATGGGGGCGACAGGCACGTTTTATTTTACGACTGGTGTTGTCTTTGTTCGACTTACTTTGTTGGGATTCATACGTGTTAATGACGGCTGCTCAGGGAGCAGTCATTTGGCTTCAAACCAGCTGGGAACACGGTGTCCTCTGACCGGTGTTGCTGAGCCTGGGGTCATGCACAAAATGCTGCATTTAAACGTAACTGGTGCTTAGCTACTGGGTGACCAAGAAAGGCAATATTTGTAAGAACGCAATCATAATATCGACATGCCTTAATGTCGTTGAGCCTATGCTAATTGGATAATCACATCTTTGTGTTTAGCTTTAGCTTATTATCTTGCAGCACGACCTTTGAACTCTCCCTCATAATTGCATATCTATAGTATTCAATGAGAAGTACTTAACTATTAATGTAACATGATTAACACTGCAAACTCAGATCAGGTAGAGAAGTAGTGCCGCTGTGTAACATGGTTGTATTCATATACAGAAAATTAGGCTGTTGTGGGGAGTATTGCAAATCTATGAGCAACGATGTTTTTTTGCATTCATGCAATGAAGCCACCAGTGAATTTGTGAGTCATCTCAGATCCTGGAAGGGCCAACGACAATAATTCCCAGACATCCCAGTCCGGCAATGATGTTTTTATTTATGGCATCAAGACTTGACCAAGATTCCTGTGCTCTTTCCTCAAAGAAAACAAACCAAAGAACGTTACCATTTTTACATCTCAGGTTTTATTTGGTTGGGTTTCAATCTAAAGCATATCTTCCTTCTGCGTCTTTGTATGCACCATATATACCAAGGCAAATTCCTTGTATGTATAAACCTACTCTGTAATAAAACTGATTCTGATATCACGGATGAACTTCCACACATAGTCAAAACTAGTTTAATAATCATCCTGTTGTTCATGCTGTTAGGAATCAGTCTGATGAAGGCTCACCTACAGCTGGCAGGATGCAGCAGAAAAGGAACATCCAGATCATCGAGTGGGAGGACCTCGACAAAAGGAAGTTCTACTCTTTCGGGGTGTTCATGACAATGAGCATCCGGGCCACTGTCTACCCGGCTACTCTGATCCGCACCCTGCTGCAGGTGCAGAGAGGCACATCACTGTACAACGGCACCTTTGATGCTTTCTTCAAGATTCTGCGGGCTGAGGGTGTTCGAGGCCTTTATCGTGGATTTATGGTCAACACCTTCACACTCATCTCAGGCCAGGCTTACATCACCACCTATGAGCTGGTGAGGAAGTATGTCTCCCAGTATTCCGATGACAATACGGTCAAGTCCCTGGTGGCAGGCGGCTCAGCCTCTCTGGTGGCTCAGAGCATTACCGTTCCTATAGATGTGGTCTCTCAGCAGCTGATGATGCAGGGCCAAGGGGAGCACCTCACCCGCTTTCGTCTCAATGCTGACGAAAAGTCAAAAAAAATGTTCGGCCAAACCAGGACCATCATGGCTCAGATTTTTGCTGCTGATGGTTTCCGGGGCTTCTACAGGGGATATGTGGCATCTCTGCTCACCTATATCCCAAACAGTGCCGTCTGGTGGCCTTTTTATCATTTTTATGCCGGTAAGTGGTTGAAAATAATGTCTTCTCAACTATAATACACCAAAAGTACACTTTCTCTAAATACTTGGTTTATGTCGTGTCAGTCTATGTTCCCAGTGAGTTTGTATTAGTGCAGTTATTATGAATCTACCAGTTATTGCCCTGTGGTCAATCAAGTATCTGTTGTGTCATGTTTCACAGAGCAGCTCTCTAAACTGGCTCCCAGTGACTGCCCTCATCTGATTCTACAAGCCATGGCCGGACCTCTGGCTGCCGCTACTGCCTCAACTGTCACCAACCCAATGGACGTGGTCAGAGCCAGAGTGCAGGTACCTGTCATTTACTGTGGATCCATCAGACAGAGATTGAACCTGTTATGTTGAATTACCGATACACTGAACACAAAATCCAGAGTCTTAATGTTTGGGATATGCCAGAAGTTAAGAAATGTATGTCAACAGACAGCTGAATGAATCGTTGTAATTGCATTTACATCACCCATCCATAGACAATAACGGGTTGTGGTTTAAAAATAACACTAAATGTTTTTTAGGTTGAAGGGAGATCTTCTGTCATCGAGACTTTCAACCAGCTGATTAAAGAGGAGGGCTGTTGGGGACTGACCAAAGGACTGTCCGCACGCATCATTTCGTCCACACCCACTGCCATCGTCATGGTGGTCGGCTATGAGACGCTGAAAAAACTGAGTTTGCGACCGGAGCTGGTGGACTCGAGACACTGGTAGAAAAATTCTGCTCTGATGATATATGGACCACGTGCCAGTTTAGCGCTAATGAGACCTTGTGTAAAAACTCTGGATTACAGATTTTCTTTTAAAAGAACAACCTGGGGAACAAAATGAAATCAGGACACTGTAGATACAATTACCTGTGTGTCCAACGAATGTGAGCATTCAAAGATAATACTCTTAGAAAACCTAGCGGCCATTGACATTCACACCAGATCCAGGTTCAGTTTGTATTGCTGCTTAACATGGCTGATGCTATTTAGTGTAATATAAAGGGGGTGAATAAAATGTTGCTTTTACACTGGAAGATGCCGACACATTTATCCAACTTTTTAGACAATTGATTTTGCACGCTGTACAATCATGTTCAAGCTTCTTTGCGGTGGAGAAAAGTTAAATTGATTCCTGATAAAATGTTTTTATCTTTGATAGTTTGTGCGACAGATTGCTGTTTGAGCGGTCCCAAAGCCAAGTGCTGTTGGCCACGCGTAAATAAAGAAAAAAGAGTGGTTTTGATCAGGCTTCAGATAAAGGTCATATAATGTATTATGACATATTCATGTCAGTAATAATCAAAGGTTTGTTTTCCTTCACTTTGTCACTGGCATCTATGTCTTGTTCCTTTCCTTGGGCCTTTTCTTTTTTTAAATATTTGCCTTCATTGTATATTCAAGATGCAATATCTGCTATTTTTGCTGTTTGTGTGAGAAGACTAGGTGTTGGAATCTGTGTGTCATGGCAGCCTGTGTTGTTGGTGTATTTAATTTACTGATGTTTTGTAGCTGCACAAAAAAAAGACTATAAATTCCACGCAAAACAGTAAACGTACATACAATATTTGATCAGCATTTGTTTGTAACATTCTAATATGCTGTTTGTTTGATATTGTAAAACATAATGCAGTGATCGCCCGGGTCAATAAATGAACTTGTGTCCTGGATGCTTCCAGGAAATGGAGAATGATTGAGGTTGTTCAGTTTTAACCTGATTGAAGGAAAGCCGAAATAATACTTTTTCCATCTTGTGATAGTACATCTTTTTGTGCAATATTCTAAATAAGTTATCCTTTTCGGCACAAAATGTGATTGTATATTAATTGTAAATTGTGTGACTAATGTGATAAAGGAATGCATCATACCTTATTTATTTTCTTTATTTATTTTGGCGAGCATGAACACAGAAGTGTTCCACTTTCAAATGATGCTTAAGACAAGTTAAATGCTGTCACTGTATTTTCATCAAGGACAAAGCTGAATGGCAAGGGGCGGTGTTTGTTTGACTGAAGTTAAATTCCTTTATCTGCATTTGTTTAAAATGAAGCCCTAACAACCCGTACGGTTTTCTGAAGTTCTATATAAATCTGCTCTTAAACCGTGCCAAGATGTAACACCCGATGAACTCTGTTTTACTAAAGTCTGCAAACCCTGTTTGGAAAAGAGAATCTGTCTTTAATAAAAATGACTAAAGTCTGGAATTGATCTGCACTACTTTAATACTAATTCAAAGTGTGATTTCAGAGATTAACTTCCTGTTGTCAACTGTCTTGTACAGATTTCACATTGTTTGTCGTCTCACCATGTCGTGGTTCATCTATTGGGTTAATTAAACTTTACAAGTGCTTAACCAAAAGGAGCTGATTATTTACACATTTTTAAACAAAAGGTAATGAACATTTGCTGCTTTTTTCAAATTTGTATTTTTCCATGATGGCTTTGATATTTATAAAGAATTTAAATTCCAATCTGCAAAATAATGTCAAGCTGTATGTGCTCTCATCCCAAAATCGCAGATCACTTTAACGTGAGTTTAAAGTGAGGATTTAGCAGGACCCCAATGCAGGAGCGTAGGAGACCAACTAAAGCATGACAAATACTGGTTTGAAACAAACGCTATCTCAGAGTTTCAGTGTTTAAAGTCACATTTTGGTGGAGGAATTGTAATTGTAGTAGTCTTTTGTGATCGAACGTTTTGAAAACGTGTATTGTGCCTTCTATTGCCCTGAGGGAGTTATTTTTTGCAGTTGAGAGGCTCTGAGAGGAGCCCATGGGAGAAGATGAGGTGTTTCCTTGATGTTCTCATTACTGCTGGGCATCCATATTTCTTATTGAAGGTGACAGTGACACCAAAGGTATCATATCTCATTATGTTTGTTACGTAATGAGATAAGTAAGGATGGCCCTGCAACACTTAGTTTCATTCTTCAAGCAATTTAAAGTGAAAACAAACATTTGCTGGGAAATACAATTTTTAAGGATGCTGGTGCTTGTAATATTATACACATTTTCTTACATATGTAGAAAAATGTACTTTCTCTCATAATTTAAAATGTTATATTTTTTGCTTGTCAGTTCAAATCATTTCTTAATTTTTCAAATAGGCTGGTGAATAAAACATACAAAATATAAACCTATGTATTAAGCGGAGAATTACTGCAGTGAAAGATACTGCCCTTTTAAAGCAGATATAACATATGAAACATGTTGATACAGTACATTTAATGTCCGATTTCATAACAGACATAAAGGTTTGACATCCAAATTTCTGGATGGAAGTGGAAACATGCTCCAACATCATACATTTTGTTTGTCACAAAACTTTTCCCTCTCTTTCCCTTTTGTAAATAAAACCCACCAGAGAGCACCGGACAAATCTCCTGATGAATGAAACCAACAGGGAGGCCGGCTGAAGCTGACGGGTCGTGGTGGGATGACAGAGTGCTCCCTGCTATGCTCTCTACATTAATTATCAGCCGGTCTCTCGAAGGCACTTTGTCAAAAAGATGGATGAGGGGCTGTCAGAGAGGAAACAAATCTGAGCTGGTTGGGGTTAGAGGAAGGGCCTCTCATCCTCAAGGGATGTGACGTGGTAGACGTGCAAGTGTGTGTGTGTGTGTGTGTGTGTGTAGAATAAAAGGTCAGATGGAGGGTTAATGTGTGAATTGTTTAAGAAGACGTCGTGAGGCAAAATAGTAGTATAGATAGATATATATTGATAGTATATAGAGTGTTTTAAAAAGCAGCAAAGGACAAAGAAGTTTTAGAAAGGTGCTTTCATTATCTATGTTGGTGTATTTAATATTGTTGAAATGAGGAGGCTGGATTCATGTTTCACTTCTACAAATAGTAGATCTTTAAAAAATATGTCACCTTTTGTCTTCACTTTCGATTTCATAAGCAGATAAATGGGAAAGGCAATCCATTTGCTTCCTGCTAAATTCATTTTACAGTAACATAAGGCTTCTACAGTCAGAGTTACACAAATAAAATGGGTATCTTCACTTAAACTTTGTAAAAAAAAAAAGATTATGACTTTAGAAGATGACCAATGATTTGTCTATCTCTGATTGTTTAACTTCAGCAGAACTAAAGACACATTTAAGACAGATTGAGGACTCTGTCTCCCCTTGCTTACGTTGAAATTGCTTTAGCAATGGATCTCTTCAAAGCATAATAACAACATTTAAAGTGATCAAAAACTGGTTCATGTACAAAGGACATACAAATAATTACTAAAATCAAAATTAAATTAAGAAATATATGAAAACAAAACAACAACAAAAATGTATTGGTATCGTGTCATGTGAATATTTTGGGTTTATTTGCCCCTATACCTGGGCACTGTTTTGTGATTTCCTCGTCCCACAATGGGGGTCAATGGAATTGGTTTCTGGGGCTCATATTGAAACTACTTTCTACAAAAAATGAACTCTTGTGAAATTGACGTGCAATATATGAGTAGATGATACTCTATGGGTGTCAATGGAACATTTGTATAAAAAAAGAATCTTAGTTAAATAAATATTTGTGTAAATACTGTATTTAGTTCCACTAAATCAAGACCTGTGTGTGTGTGTGTGTGTGTGTGTGTGTGTGTGTGTGTGTGTGTGTGTGTGTGTGTGTGTGTGTGTGTGTGTAATTGGTGTGTGGGAGAGGAGGCTAAGGTGGAGGGGGATTGGTCTGCTGTGTGTGATCATTGCACACAGGGAGAAAAGGGAGAGAGGGAGGGAGGGAGAGAAAGAAAAAGCCTGAAGAAAAGGGGAGCGGAGGAGACAGACGACAGGAGACGAAAGGCTGACACACATCCCAAACCCCACAAGAAAAATGCCCAATTTTGCAGGCACCTGGAAAATGAAAAGCAGCGAGAATTTTGAAGATTTGCTCAAAGCTCTGGGTGAGGATAATTTACTCTTTTTCTATGAATGTTTGAATGCAATTTAGTTGGAGGGGTGTTGACTGAACAGAAAAAGAGGTTTGTGCGATAGATGTAGATATCTAACCTGGAATACAGACTGCAATCAAGGTTCATTTTGAAATGCATGCAGGGATGAAGTTAAGTGAATAGATTTGAGATTTTCTATTGTTAAAAAACGAAAAAAAACCAAAAAAAATGTATCAAACTTGAGTTACAGATTGGAGATTATACTTTATTATCTTAACAAAAGAATTGATTGATCAAATTCTTGCAAAAGAGGAACAGTTAAAGATGATCTTTTTCCCACCACGTTTCCAACATTTCAACGTCTAAATATCTAATTTCAGCTCGATGAAAGGCAGGTTGTGCTGCTGTATAAATTGCTTTTAGATGTATGGTTGCAGCAGACTACATGTACCACCGGCACTGCTTGTTCCAAAGTGGAGTACAACTGGTTTTAATTACAGGAAGAGAGAACATGAACTCTGGTGAGGATGGATGAGAAACATACTGAAGCGTTCTCTCATCTGATTGTTTGCACTGTAACTGTGTGACAGGAAGGGTTAATAGCCTTTCCACTGTTTGGAGGACAGGATCTATCATGAGGTACAGGAGAGCCAAACAAAGCAGCATTCCTCCCCCTCATCACCTTGTCACTGCAGCCTCCATATTTGCAACATCTGCTGATAACAATCTCAAGACGCCTTTTTTAAAATATGAAAACCCACTACCTTATACTGTGAGATCTTCTCATGACAACTAATAAAGGGTTAGTTTGAACTCAGATTGATGACAAGCTTTATGCATTCCTTTGTTAAAAGGCCAAGTTTCATGTCTGTAACATGAACTCAGATTGTTTTCTCCTCATGTCTGTGGCGCCAGAGGCAGACAGAAAAAATGTGAGGTGACACAACTCAATATCAGGTGATAAAGTATGGACAAAGTAGTTCTAAGTGGTTAAAGGTGGGATCAAAGTGGTTAGTTCATCAGCGTCTTATCCTCCACAGACGAATCAGCTCTATTAAGTATTCATACTGTAGCTCTGTGTGTGTTCTTAGGTGTGAACGCAATGCTGAGGAAGGTTGCAGTGGCGGCTGCATCCAAGCCCCATGTGGAGATAAGGCAGAATGATGAGCACTTCTACATCAAGACTTCCACCACCGTCCGCACCACGGAGATCAACTTCCTCATCGGAGAAGAGTTTAATGAGGAGACGGTGGACGGCAGAAAGTGTAAGGTAATCTGATTAATCATGATATACTTTCTATAAATGTATTTGTCTCCTCCTCTTGATTTAAATATCACAATTTTGACAAAACATTTGTATTAACCAACAATACCCAACTCTGTGAAAGCTAGAAAAGACATTTGATGAAATTAGGAGATTTGTAGACAGGTTTTTAAAGTAATGGTAGAAATCAAATCACATGTAGTTGTATTCCTTGTGTTAAATAACCAGAACTTTATGAGTGGGATTGGTTTTATTAGTGTACCCTTGAGCATTATAGTATACATAAATTAAGGGCTGCAAGGAACAAGCTTAAAATGAACTAACTAAATAAATCAAATCAAATATTATTCAGGCTAAACATGCAAAGAAAATCCCTGAGGACTGACCAGTGATTAACACACTGTCCCCTTCAATATCTCGTATATCACTCTGCTTTACTGCTGCAGTTTGTAAGCCGGCTAAACTGAGGAAATAACTATATGAAACCTCATGAAAGTGCTGCTATTTCTACAGAGCTTGGCCACTTGGGAAACAGAAAACAAGATGTACTGCAAACAGACTCTACTGAGTGGAAACGGCCCGAAGACCTTCTGGACCCGAGAACTCAATGGGGATGAACTCATACTAGTGAGCAGTTTTATTTATTTGTATTTACTATAAGTGACATCTGGGTGAGAAGTAAGAGAGTGCTACATGCAGCAGTTGACTCAAATTAATCAAGGGTATAAAACGTTTGAGACATGTGTCTCTTCATGTTGATCATCCCCTTTTCTCTAAAAAGCAAATAGTTCTCTTTATGTATTCTTTTATAAAAAATGAGCTCCCAAATGCTCTTCTCCCATCAGCTTGAAGACGGATGTGGATATAATGACTCCCATTTTCATCAAAAACTCTCCCAGCTGATAAATGAACAGATGTTTTGTAAAGTGGGATGAAGTGTCAGGTTTGGTCGCTGTCTTTAAATACATGGGCCATTTCCTGTGTCTACATCTCAGTCTACCAATACAAGAGATTGGTCAAAGAGACAGTACTCAATTGTTTCTTGAAAAACACTCTTGTGCTGTAGCATATCCTTTATGAATAGTTTCACATTTTGGCTTATTAAATATTTTTGGGCAGAAGTTAGAGGAAAGGTTGATACGTTTTTATGACTTCACATGGCAGCCAGCAGCTGGTTAGCCTAGCTTAGCATAAATACTTCGAACGTGGAACCAACATGGCCTCACACATGAGCTTTTACCTTGAATACAGTAGCTTGAAATTTAGGAACTGGTAATCAACTTTTCTACCTTAAGCTTATTTCTGAATCAGGCGGATATATCAACAGAATCACAGCAGAAGCAGAAACCAAAACTAGACGGATGGTCAGGAGAGGTCGTAACTGGGTGGTGACACCAGATGTGAAAATGTGAAACAATCTGGTCAATGATTTACCCAAAAAACTACGTAGTTCCTGGAAAATGTTCTGAACTCCCATGGCCATTTGGAAACACCATTTGTATTTCCTTCTTCGGCCAAATGAGGGTGTGAATAAACATGCCTGCATCTGTGAGGCAGCACAGTATCATCATGCATCGTTTCTTAAATTCATCATTTGTTCAGATCAAGAAAAACATTAAATAAATATATCTATTAAGATCATACTTAGAGGTTTTATAAAATGTAGACCATATAGGCCGAGAGCAGGTAGAAGTATTTGTTACAGCAAGGCATATTAAGGGGGTCCACGGGAAAACTTGAAACATTTAACTGCCATTCGAATGTTGTCGGACTGCACTCTGTGAGTGCATACATCAGAAACACATCAGCCTCCAATTCCTGGAAATTCATGATCACTAAGACAAAGAAGTTTAGTTCCTGTAAACATCTGGGTCTGCTTGGATTTATTGGCCAGATGGTCAACAAAGTCCAGTTTGGCTGTGATGGACTCACCTCTGCAGAGATGCACTCAGGAGAACATTTGAGAGGGGCTGTAATTTAGACTGAATGCAGGTTTCCAAACTGGGAACAAAAGCTTTGAACAGCACCAAATCTGTTTTTGTTTAAGATAAGGGTGTGGACGTCTGTCTGTCCATGTTGGAGTGATAGGATGTAATCTGATCGGCATGTGGGACTGAACCATTGGGAGAAAGAAGTTTAAAAGGAAAAATACCATAGTTATAATACCACCGATGTGGGAGAGGTCCGATAGATATTCCCTGCCGTTTTGTAATTAAAGTTAATCCCTCATATTACATCCCAACTAATGCATTGTTTGGATTCTAAGATTTGAACTATGAAGCAAAGATTTTTAGCTCTGAGGCGATCCAAACTGTGACATTTTTTTGTCAAAGCTGACATCAGTACATACTCATAACTCGGTTATTAATAAAACTACATAATGAGTCTAATAATGAGTTTCACTACGCCTCAGCAACACAAGTTACACATACTGCTGAATGCTGCGGGGTAGTGATGACAGATGGGTTACTTTGCATGCAGATACAGCTGGGAGCAGAACATAAATTACACAACACAAAACACTGCACCAAATTCAACTACTATTAAAATGTAGTCTTTGAAAGCCTACATGGTTTAGTCATTATTATTCAGCCTGTCACATTATTTCCAAGGACTAGTTGCAAATGTCAAAGAAGAAGACATTTAGGGAGATTACGATAATTGTTTACCCAGTTTAACTAGACTTCATTGGTCATGGTGTCAGTATGAACATCGACAACACAAAATTACCAAATAGTAAAACACTTTGGCACAATGAATAGTGCAAAGGTCAGACTGGTTGGCTGGAGTAGTCCAAAGGTTCAGTCAGAACATGAACTACAAATGATCCGTTTGTGTAATTATGAGGATATTTTAAAAAGAAAGCCCCTTTAAACCTCTGAAACTGTTTTAGGTTTGAGTTCAAATCTGTTAGCAACTGTTGCTGTGTGCTAGTTCCAGTTAAAGGTCCTGTCCATCCATCCCCAAGGAAATAAAAACTAACACATTTAGTCTAATAAAGGCACTGGCCAGCAGATGAGAGTATTAGGGTCCCAGGGGGAGATGGATGAATGTGGGGCCTAATGAAGACAACATGGCGCTGCTCTCTGCACTCACTGTGATCGAAGAGGGGCACAAAGATCATTTGGTGAGTCTACAGTAAAAAGTAGAATAAATACTTGTCCATGCGAGGAACCTCATATACTTTTTTTACATTTCAATCCAATAAATATAGATTTTTCAAAGATTAATGCAGTCATGCACTGGCTACTTTATGATGGGACTGGAGCCAGATGAGATTGTGTGGCCGTGATATAGTTCGGGGTCCAGATCCGTGTGTGTGTGTGTGTTTGTGTGTGTCCTCGAATGGGCTTTAATTGGTCTCATTGATCTTGCTCTTGAGAAATGCCAATGGACCCTGGTGTTACCTCCAGTTAATGTCTCCCTCGGCATCGCGCCATGTGCCAGATGGAGTCGCCTCGGCTTCATTTTTCACATCGCTGCCCTGTTTCCCCGTGCCGCCACACAGCATGGCCTGAGATAATGATAATGTGCGATGCTGCAGTTGGCCAAAGTGCTTTGGCCCTGGGACTTCCATAAATCTTTATCCTTGGACACATAAACCCCATAACCCGGAGCGTGCAATGTTTTTCTCCCATTCTCTTATCAGTTTTTGTCGCGTCTGTTTCTTTAAGCAGATAGCTGATCCAATTTAAGATCAGTGTGAGCAGGCCTTTAGGTTACAATTTCTTCAACTTCAATTTGCACAAACACAAATTAAATTGTTCTGATTAAAAAGGTTTCAGAAAACCAGAAAACAGTTTTCGAAAGATGAGGGTTATGTGGTTGTACATGCTTAGTGTCAAAGCTGGAATGCACAGGACCTAAGCATGTAAAAGTGATAATTTTGACAGTTATATTTTAACATTACATGTATTTTCTTAGACGCTTTTATCCAAAGTGACAAATATATTTAATACTGTGGGCCATCCCAACAGGAGCCATTTGGGCTGAAGTGTCCTGCCCAGGGACTCAGACATGCTGGCTGCAGTGGGGTTTGAACCAGTGTCCCCCTGATCCGAAGATTAACGCCACAGCCTCCCTAACATGTTGTGCATATATGATAAATGCAGTACTTTACTACTTATTTACCCAGTAGTAAACTACTGTTACAATAATATATTATTATGACAGTAATAAACAGCTCTTACATTATTTGAGTGATAAACACATAATATTTTGCTTGTACAGCGTAGCCATATACATTAAGTATGTAATTACTTGATATTTAAAGTATTTTTTAAAGGCGGTGGTGTTGAAATCCATAGGAACTAGGGGTCACTAAGGGTATATTCTCTCATTCTTCTCTTTTTGCAATTACTTTTACTTAATACCATTTGAATCCAGGCCTTTGACTTCATTTAATAAGTAGTATAAGAATACAGTATTTCAAATTTGACTTAAAGGTCCCCTATTATACTCTTTTTCAACAATATATTATAGGTCTCAGATATTTACGATACATGTCTCTTAAGTGATAAGCTGAAATACCAAACAGATCATGCATTGTAGCATGCCTCATACCCCTGTTTCAGCCCTGGTTCAAAAGTGTTGTTTCTGTGTCTGTAGCTTTAAATGCTAATGAACTGCTGCTGGCCACGCCCCTCTGAGAAGTGATTGGTTTAATAAGACACATTGGTGCTCTATGAGGAGATTCAGGTGATAAGGTGGGCGGGTGCTACCTTGGCTGGTTATTGGCTAATGGTTTCATCACCCAAAAAAACAATTGTGACATCACAAAGTGACCAACATCTGATCACGTAATCTATATCAAGACATGTCTTGATATAGATTACTCAGGACAAAAAAAGAGAGAGAATATTTTGTCCTGAAACGTGAGTGTCTTCACACACTGGCGACACATATTTATGTACAGATTAAAGACATGATGTATTTTAGGCATAATAGGTGACCTTTAAGTATAAAAAGACTGAATTGACTGTAAATAAGGAAACTGGAAATAACCTCAGACAACCTGAAGGCAGGGCAGCAGAGGCACTAACATCAGACCGGTCTAAACTTGGCTGTGAAAGTGTTCTGAAATTTAAGAAAACAGGTTTGATGATTTGCGGATTTCATACTGCTGATGATGATGTTAATCAGATTTATTTTTTCTGTCTTCCTATCGTTTCAGACCTTTGGAGCCGATGATGTGGTGTGCACGCGCATCTATGTACGAGCATAGCAGAGGTCCACAAGTTCAAATATTCTCAAACAGTTGGTGTTTCAGTGTCAGAGCTGTCAGTGTGAGAAATCACATAAAATCAACACTTTCAAATCATCCTTTTAGACATTCAATGTTTTGCATCTTCACGAAAGTCACAATTTCAGATGTTACCGCTTTATCCATTTTTGTATGTCATTTTTCTAGCATTGGAAATTGAGCAAATTATTTTTTGTTTGTTATGTTGAACAGCGTTTGCTTTTAGGACAGCAGGAAAGACAAACACGCAGCTGATGAATAACTTGCTAGTCAGTGTGTTATCTTTTTCTATAATAAAAAAACAAGTGGCGCATATCATAAAAACACCGTCAGGAAATAAAAAGAAAGTGGTCAACTAAATGTCTTACTATTTAACATATAGTTTAATGCCAAACACCATACTAACACTCATGTACAACATCATAAAAGTCAATAGACACATTAAAACGAAGTCCAAATAATGTCTTTATGTACAATCATTTCCCCGGGACTTTCTGTGGTATTCTATATTAAACATAGTAAATACAAAAATAAAAACCCAAGTAATAAACTGTTCCAAGATTGTCTGTAGCTGTTTACGTTACTGACCACTGCCTTTAATGGAGGAATCATTTTATTTTATTCGTGTTAATTATTTGAGCAAATCTGTGCTGACATACTGAAGTTTTGGTGCTTCCAACTTGCTAATGTTATGACGATGGGAAAATAATAATAAGTATAATGTTAAGAACAGCATGTTGCTTATATGTTCATTTGTGAAACATTTTACAGCATTTAGCATGATGGATATCTTCCAATCTCCATCCAGCATATCTACAGGGCCAATTCCAGATTTATTTAATAAACTGCTGGGATAAAAATCCTTAGTTTACATCCCTCTTTCAAAGGGAATACAACATTCACGTTTGTATTTCAGCAAGAAATACAAAACTGATAGCTTTGATAAACGTCTTTAGGAAATATTATTGCTTGTTATCTTGATCCATAAATTGTACACACGTCTGACATTCACATAGAGCTACTGTACATCAGTCAGTGTTCTTCACCGACACTGGGCATAAAAAATAAACACAGCTCATGTACAGTTTAATAGGAGACAAATCAATCCTGTCATACTGATTAGAGCCATTTTGTAACGTTAAAATACAAGGAAAGGTTGATAGCATTGAGTAGACCTCAGTACTTTGAAAAAAGGACATATACTGTACCTTCAAAAATGAAAAATGCTGCTCAGCTACATTCAATCATCTTAAAACCACGAGTGAGACTGATACCAGAGACTGATGGTAGAAATGCAAATGAAGCGGTAGAAACACGTATAAAATGGGAAATTCTTCTACTCAACAAAGACTTTAGGAATTACACGTTCAACAGACCACATACGAAAAGGTCTCTAATTAACATCCTTTGGTAAAAAAACAGTTCAGCAAACTCTAGCTAAAGACTGATACTAAATGTGTTAAAGTACGCTACACATAAAAAGAAAATCTAGATATAAACAACATATTTACAAAGTGTTGGGCGGTCATAAATTACTTTACGCATTTTACACTGCTGGCATTGTAAAGATGCCGATCATCTACCCATATATATAGATATATATATATCTATATATAGTGCATTATTGCACCTTTACCACTAAAATAGGAAAACATTCACAGGCTATACAAGTGAACAGCTGGAAGCCAGATGACTGAGTATCAGGTACATGTTCTTGCTGTTAAATTATATTTTAACATTGTTTAGTTTTTAAATGCTTAACCAGGTTTTCTGTTGTTTAAACTGCGAATTGCTCTAAAGAAATTATGCAGTAAGGAGTGTTTCTCAGTATATTCATCTCATGTAATTAATATTATAATTTCATTTTTGAGACAGGCAGGTTTTTTTCAATATAGCGACAGTAGCACCTGAAGAAAAAATATTTTACACACGTTGCAGGATTTTGCAAAGTAAGCTTAAAGTTTGTACACATCTCCTGACTCAGGTTGGACACCAAAAACAATTTGGCAACTGAATCCAGTAACAGCAGGTTGTAAAAATCTGCACGGAGTTACTGTGTACATGGAGTCATCACTGGCAGGGTGTTTTGTGAAGACAGCATCACAGCTTCTGTCTACAGAGACTACAGTGTCCGGTACTTCACACGGAACTTGTTAACATTGATATAATGGAGGACCTTAGGGTGGCAAGTGGTGGTGCAGGGCAACAGGCCTTCTCGTCTTTCTCCCATCAGCCACTTGCGGTTGTCAGCAGCCATGTCGCTGGTCACATGCTCTTTGGCCCAGGAGTCCAGCCAGGCATGAAAGCGTCTGTGCAGGCGTGTGTTTACCCGCTGTTGGGACTGAGAAGAGAAGACCAGAAGAAGAGCTCAGCAAACACAAAGAGTTGTCAAATTAACTCACATCAAGACACCATGAAAATCAAAAACTATCCTGTTTCTATGCTTCCAAAGACATTTAAGCAATGGGGGCTAGAAAACCTCACTGAAAGCACCAACGCTAATGTGACTTTCGGATGGAACGGCCCCTCATTAAGTGCCATCTGGAGGCTACTAAAGTGACCTCACATCTATCCACATCTCGCTTCATCACAGGATGAATTAAATGTTGAAGGGAAAAAAAACTAAACCCTAACAGAGCCTTTTAAGAAGAAAACAGACAAACCAAAAAGATAAGGTATGAAAAGCACACAGATCATTTACCACATATCTTAAGGATAAAACAATTATCAGAAGGTTAAAATATTACATTGCATTTAAATGAGCAAAGGAATAGTTGTACCCCATCTGTCATTAACTCTAATAATATTATCAGTCTGTATAATACATTTGATTTATATAGGCGCCTTTCAAGGCTCTCAAGATCGCCATACAAGCTACCCAAAACAAAACACTAGCAAAAAAATAAGACAATATGATCAACAAAAACAGAGGATGTGTCATGTGATCAGGGTTGATATGCCAGTGTGAAGAGATATATTTTGAGACTTGATTTGAAAATGGAGGCGAGTCAGTATTCCGGATGTCCGGTGGGAGGGAGCTCCAGAGGCGGAGCGGGGTGCAGTGCGACTAAAGGTTCTGGACCCCATGGTGGTTAAGTGGAAAGGTGGAACAGTGAGGTGGATGGAAGCACAGGATCTAAGAGTGCGGGTGGGTTTGTTGATTCGCAGATTGAATGTATGAATTCCCATTTGTATCTTTCTGGTGAAGACAAAATATTTTGTTGCGAGAAAGAGTTTTCATTGTTCTTTTCGTATTGACAATTTTGGAATGTTAAGTTTTCTGACTTTGCCTATAATGTTGCAGCCGCTGTGCAATGACAAATGCTGCATATATTTAAAAAAAACCATCATTTTTGTTTGCGATTAGCTGTGTATGTGTACGTGTTTTAAGCACCGCTGGCACGGGCACTTGTAGTTTCATTATATTTTATATAATGACAACAAAGGCTTGATTTCTATTCTATGATGGTAGAAATGCAAATGAAGCGGTAGAAACACGTATAAAATGGGAAATTCTTGTACTCAACAAAGACTTTAGGAATTACACATTCAACAGAAGGCTTCATTTCTATTCTATCATAGATACGAAAAAAGCTGACAATTGAAATATCACTTGTAGATTTTAATTAAATTAGGAGGACAACATTTACTGAAAGTATACAACTATTTTCTGCTTACCTGATGAGCGCGTGTGAGTGCGGTGTGCCTGTACATATAGTCCTCTGACTTGCAGACATAGACCATCTTGTAGGAGTTGAGCTTGAACATGCACTCCATCTTTAGCTCGCTGCTGCCGTCGTGAGACGTGTCAGAGGGGACCTTGCTCATTCTCTCCTGCTGCAGCTGCTCCCATCCTCTCTGGCATTTCCTTATGCGCCTCAAATTCCTGAAGGCCAAGAGATATTGACAACCATGAAAACCTGACTGATGGAAGAGTCAATTCTTCTCATTACTCCACACATCAAAAGGGTGCAGCACGTTTACAGGGAAAGTTCGCACAAATTTCAGTTTTAAACAGTTTTATTAACTTAGGCATGTTATACACGGAACAATCTTGTATTTGACAGAATACACTGCGCGGTTTTGAAGACTAGGAGATGTGGTCAGGCACAATACACATGACATTAAGCAAATTTGAGAACAGTAAAGTCAAATTTGAGAGGACTGTCCCTTTAAACAATTATTTTTTTTAAACCCATGCATTGCAACTCACCGAATGACCGAATTAGATAGGGAGTCAAATCATTCAAGGGGAATGTGGATCTATAAGAGCAGCAGAGGCAGCAGTCGTAATATTTCTGTACAGTGCACTTCCGTTGCACAGCCACGTAGGTCAAATCTAAATATGCTTGGCAAACAAAATATTTGTTTTAATTGGAAATTGATTCTGATTTTGTGCATGTAATAAAAAATGCAATTATTCACCCCACCTGAATGAAAGTTGAATGTGTACTTACCACTGAGGGTACAGGTGAGCGGGGACTGAAACCATGAAGCATATTTTTGCATTCAGGGCTCCACTTAAAAGACAGTGAGGCCAATTTCAAGTAAAAAAAGTGTTAGAAACAAACACTAGAAAATTGATGCCGGATAAAATACCAATCCAAAATATGAGTTGAGAATACTTTGATGTGCACATACTTTCACCAACAATGTACACAGTGTTATGATCATGAGATGAAGACCCAACACAACTGGGAAAGAAACTGCTTTTTTACTGCCATTGAAGACTTTTGTGAAGGAGGAAGTCTTTTGTGCTGCTGATCTCTCATAGATTGGATGAAAAAATAAAAAAGGGACAAGATGTGGGTGAGCCCACTGATAAATCATAGTCAGGCACCAGATTTATGCAATGGGTTAAATAAGATAAATATATATTATTTTTTGTTGGCTTTTGAAATGTTATGGTAATGGACAGCCATCTCAAAGAAAACAAAAAACCGAAGAATCACCAAAAAGCAAATGACAGACGGGCTCCATGTGCAACACAGACACGCCTCTATGCACAGCTCCGAGGCGCCAGGAAAGAAATAGACCAACATGAAAATACAATTTAGACAATCATTTTATTTACATAACCTACTCCTCTGTACAAGTGTTGCAGATAATGTGCTTGACCAGAGTTTTTAAAAACTTATGAGCACTTATTTCTGTCAAACTAGTGGAAAAAAAACCTCACCAACAACAAAAAGTTGCAACGGGAGTGCACTGTTTCCACGGGAAGTTATTACAAATATTACACTGAGTATAACAGACTTAAACAAATGGACATTTGAACATTTACATTTCCAAACAGTAAATTAAGTCAAAAACAAGACCTTCGATCTAAATACAATCACAAACAAAGGGCATGAAAAGGTAGAAAAGGAAATCATGACTGCACCTTCCTCTCTTAACAAAGTCTCTCAGGTCCAACACAACAGCTTCAGTCTCACAAACTCAGGTCAAAGACATCGTAGAACAAGGATTTTAAAATGAAATAGGTTGGAACCCATTTGTTTTGCTTTCAGTTTGTGCATTCAATGACTTTTGTTCTTATGTTACACAATGAAAATCATCATTTCAATTTCAATACAATGTGAATAATCAAACCAAATGATTCCTTACAGCTGTCTGCTAAGGTGGAAATTCAAAACCCATGATCAAGCCAAAACCATTTTTAAAAAACCTTACTATTAATAAATAAAATTCCCATTAAAAAGGAACTGAATCAGTGAATAAATAAATTCCATATTTTTTTAAAAGATGGCCATGTAAAGTGCAATCTTCAATGTGAGGCAGAGATCAAAAACTGAAAAAGTCATGTTCACGGCCAATGAGATTCTTTACAAACAGCAGGGCATCAGGCACTGCGAGCCTTCACTGTCTGTGGAGTGACTCTCTTCAGTGAACCTTCTCAAACATTGTTGTTTGTCCGTTAATAAAAACGCAGAGGTCCTATGCCTAAAACTTTTGTAATTACAAAGAGCTTCCTTAGGTCAGACTTGTGCACAAGTGCCACGGTTTCTACCTCTGAAAATGAGTCGTGTTTGGCAGCTGGTTTGGCTTGTCAACAGTGGAGTGGCTGCTCGGCTGTCTAGAGCCTCGGGACAGAAAGTATGCAGACAAGAGGGGACACATGGCTGGGGCCTCACCTGGGGAGGAACACCGGCTTCTGGGACAGATGCTCACGCAGCTCTGGGGATGCAGAATCTGAGTTCAGGTATCTGCCCACGTAGTCTGACCACCTCTGTGGATGACAGAGTAGAAAAAAACAATCATTAAAAAAGTGTGCAGACACACATTTCAACCTCCAACTGAACCAGAATGGTAATTATGGCCTCTCAAATGTGAAATATCAAGGTTAAAAAGTATTAAAGAACATTGTTTAGCCGGAAAAATATCAATAATAATAACAAAATCGGCCAATTTAAGCTTGTTGCAGATAAATTGGTTTACAAAGGTCAGAATATAGAAACAAAAGCTCATGTCTTATATTCAAGGTGACAAACTGAAAGCCCCAAAACACAAAGATAATCCATTGAAAGCATTTGTTTTAAAACACAGTAAAGCTGCACATTCTCACATTTCAGAAGCTAGAACCATCTACAGCCCCGGACGACCAGGGACCACTTGAGCATAATCATGTTCTCTTGTTTTATTATTTATAGGTGTGTTTTTGAATTAAATGATTCTTTTTTTTATTATATTCTATAAACTGCTGCCATACATGAAAAGATAAAGATTTAAGAAACATTTGGAGTGGTCTCTTCATTTTTTCCGGAGCTGTATTATTCCAGCTGATCAAGATTTTTTAAATTGATAAAGATATTTTTAAATCAAACATCAAAAGAGTTGGTAATTAATTTTCTGCTCATTGAGTTGAATGACTGTTGCGCAACAATGCCCATTGGTGTTAAATGTAGACAGAGCCGACATACTTGTCGCAGGGTTGCACTACATGACACTACTTGGTGTACGAACTGTACTTCAATACTCGTCATACCTCTGCCTCTGCTGGCTCATCAGAGTTGTCCTCCTCCGTGTCCAGCAGCTCCATGGCCAGACTGACAGATCCTCGGCTCTTTACAAACATTAACTAAAGAGAAACACAAAGAGAGGATATCATGTGTAAACAAAGTGCTCAGAATAGTTTATACTGATGTGCAACACCGTCATCTCTCTGGGCATATGGTACCTTGAAGCAGTTTTCATCCGACATTAGCTGCTCCGCTTTGCGCTGGTAGGTGCCCTCGGCTGTGGCCCTGGATGTCTGCGTGGACAGTAGGCCCCCCGACGATTTGTTGGCACTTTCGCTCAGGTACAGGTCCGTTACACGCGCACAAACATCATCAGTGACGAGGTGCTGGAGCTGTGAAAGCACGGGGTTCAGTATGCAAAGTATCCACAAAGGAGAAACTAGAGCCAGATCAGTGCAGAAGTTAACAAACAGGTTATTATTGTGGCAGTTAGATAATGTGTCGATATGAATTGATTCAAAAACATTTTAGTAAGTGTCAAACAGAAATAAAATCATATGATGTATTCTTTGTGCTGACCTGCCGGACGATGCTCTGAATGAGTTTGTCCATGGTGAAGGCGATGTAGGCATGGATAGTAAACATTTCCCTCAGGGAGTCCTCGTAGTGAGTCGGCTCCATGTTTCCATCCAAAAGATTACGCACCATTTCCAGGACACCGAGTAATAGTCCTCGACATCAACATCCACTGCAGGTAGAAAGTAGTGAATGTGTTTAAGGTCATATGGTGAGAGAATACAAAGTGTAATGCATGCTGCTGAATTAAACTGAGTATCTCAGGGCATTTAAACAAAGCCTTCACTACTTCTTCTCTTTCTCACTTACTTGGCTCCTTCATCTTCAGTTGGATTGCTGGGTTTTCATTTTTTTCCCTTTTGAAGCCCAACACTTCTCTTTCCCACTCTCGCTCCCGGGCGTCCTCCTCAATCTGTTTCTCAGCCTGCCCGTATATGCGCAGCAGGCGAGTACAGAGGATGTGATGAAGACGAAGGAAGATGTACCAGTAGTTGTTCACGAACAACAGGTTATAGGCGTCGTCTGTGCCCCGGAGCTTCTGAGCTGCTGTGTTGCTGAAGAGCAGTTTGGACTTTGATGGGCTGCTGCCTGGCAGGCCATTGTGCTTCTTGGGGCCTTCTGGATCCATCTCCATGTCTTCTTCTTCCTCCTCTTCCTCCTCCTCCTCGACATCCGAGAGCTCCCCTCGCCGTGCAAACAGTAGGTCAGGGATTAGGTGGTGGATGATCTGCTTGATCTTGTACTTGTCTTCTTTCTGGATGCCCACCTGTCTTTTGACGTGGTGGATGATGAGGGCAGCAGCATCCTCCAGGATTTGGCTGTCTTCATAGGTCTGGGTTAGGTGAGGGCCGCTTACTGGCGGCGTGGCAGTTTCCTCTGATGCTCGCTCCTGACGCTAAAGGATGCAGGACAAGAGACAGGGCTTAATTGTGAGGTATTTTATTAGGCAGTAGCATTGCGCATGCAGCCACTGTATCAAAGCGCCACTC
Source organism: Eleginops maclovinus (assembly GCF_036324505.1). Lineage (NCBI taxonomy): Eukaryota > Metazoa > Chordata > Actinopteri > Perciformes > Eleginopidae > Eleginops > Eleginops maclovinus. Next base: position 24,990,910 of record NC_086352.1, read on the forward strand.
ACAACCAGCAATGTCTTCATGTTTACTTACGTCATCATATAGCATTTCAATTTCATTGAGTAAGGTCTTTGAACGCAACACTTTGGTGTCATTCTGCTTGAAGTTGATGCCCTGATGGTCGAGTGACTTTAGGTAATACTTTTCATTCTGATCCCGCCAGATTTTGTTGAAGCCTCTCTGGGCGTCTCTCCACTCATCCTCCTTCATTTTTAATCTGAAACAAGGACAGGAGAAAGGGCATAAAAAAACCTTAAGTAAATCAAATTCTATAAAACAGGAACAGTATTTTTAAAGTTTCTTTTATACAGCACTTTTGTCTTCAAGCTGTGTTTGATTGTGCTCTAGAAATAAACTAACTTTCAAGGTCTGACCTGAGGCAGATAATAAAAATAAGTAATTCAAATCTGACTATTAACCTTTTCAGCACTATGGGAACAGACACAGCTGGGTTCTTCTTGAGCCCGTCGATGATGTCGTTGGCCTTGTCTCCATATATCCTCTGGATAGCTTTGCGATGGATGACCTCTGACGAGCCGCCCATTGTGTTGTCCATCTTAAAGCGCAGCTGCTCCTCTGCCGACATGCGAGAAATCTTCCGCTGCACGGTCTCCAGGGCTCGTATCGTGGAGAGGTTGGCTTCCAACACGACATCCAGCTATGGGAATGCATTGTGTTTATAACTGTTAGTTTCATCAGCAAAATTGTTCTGTGGTCTTTTGACTACTGCGAGTGCCTCATGGAGAAAAGGTGCTGAACACATTTCAATGACCACACAAGAACCAACAGTATATATTTTGGAGCATGCATGGACTGAGTTTTCCTCACCTCAAAGCGCTCATCCTCACATCTGTAAATGTGCTCCTCGTATTGAGTCTTCTTGGAGCTCACAAACGTAGAATCTTCAGACCACGATGGAAATGACACCCAAGTGTCATTCAGAACCTGAAAGAGAAAATGCAATGCTCAATTCAATTCTCCGTTAAAGCAAGGCATTTTATTTCCAAAGATGTGGAATTTAGTAACAAGTCGACTGAAGGCAGGATAATAAGGGTGTTCAATCCAAGCCGTTTATATATCCATGCCTTCTGGATAGATAAACAAAACTTTAAAATGTAAAGTGCAGTAAAGGAACTACAAAGTCATATTAAGACATGCTAAGAACTACAATTTACTTGTAAAGGATTTTTTTTTGGCAGGACGCTCAACGAAGCAATTCACAAATGAATCCAAAAGGAACTAATCTTACTGCTGCAACCGTGGCATTTCATAAAAAGGATACTTGTTATACCTGTTATAAATTCATCTTCCTAAAAGCACATTTGAATGCTATTTGATGCCTGGTAATGTTAATTTCAAACTAAAATAAATATTTGTCAAAAGGTGATCATGACAAAAATACCTGAGCAGACTTCTTTCTGGGACTCACCTCTCTACACAGCGGCGTCCTTCCTGTGCACTTGGGCTGCTGGTAGCTCTTGGGCAGGGCTCTGTAGCTGGACCCCAGCCTCTTGCAGGATGCATAATCAATCTCCATGGCGATACCCTCTGTGGCGCGCTCCTTGGGTAAACTCTCTGTGTGGCTAGGCTCCCCGTGACTTGACTCCCGGTAGCCCAGGAAGTTTTTAAACCATGTAAAAAGCTCCGGGAATTTTCTGTCAAACGTGAAACAATGTATGTGAAATAAACCATAAGTAGTGAGGCTGCGGCCTGGGGGTGGACGGGTCACAGATTTGTTTTTAATTACATTAAGTTGCAACTGCTTGAAAAACTCAAAATGTAAGGACTGCAACATAGGCATTAAGTCATAACAAAAAAATATGACAATATATTTCTCAATAAATACTGGCAACAATTGGATGGTAACACAATCGTTTTACTTCATATCTCTATAGTACTCAAAGTCTGTTTACAACTCAGGTGTTTTAGTTGGTTTTATAATTGAGCTACAAGGCACAACAGTAGATTTATAGAGGTAAAGCACTGGAGACAGGTGTAACAGACTGGTGGGGGTTTAAACTCACCCAAGAAATGGGATGACCAGCTGGACAAGCTCCGCACGAGAGATCACTTCCTGATTGAAAATATGAAGACATCGCAGGAAGTTGTCGTACGCCTCAGAGCTCCGCAGGGCTTTCTTCACCTGTTTTGACAAAAAAAAAAAGCAAGCCTTCCATTGAGATGATGTCATCAATATATAGTAATTCAGTCGTAAGCTTGTTATTGCAGTATACTGGTTGTGAATAGAACAATACCTTCTCAAAGAACATGGATTCAGTGCTGGTGCTGTGTTTGCCGGCATCACTCAGGCCATGGTCCTTCCCCAATATCTTGGGCTTTTTCTGCAAGGCAATTTAAACAACCAGTTGAGAGTAAAAGCAATACCGTCTTATAAATCATAATAAATTCTACTTTTTTGAAGCTGTTTGATACTTGTCAAAACAGTGTTGATTTAGCTTTATGGTCCTTATGGAGACTGTTGTGTGGTGTAGATGCTGCTGAACGGATTCTTTGAGGCGTTTCTAATATCTAGACTTATTAACATGAACTTCCTTTGCAGTAGTGTGTGTACCTTAAGAGGCGGTGTGGGTCCCCCTCCAGGAGGTCTCCTGATGGGCAGGCCGTTTTGGCTCAGTCTCTGTTTGCTGTTAAGTAACGGCCTCTTCACTGTGCCGCCATGGTCATTGCGCACCGACTCTGCTCTGTCTGGTGCAGCTTTGCACAGCAGCTGAGAAAAGCGTTACACAACATAATGTCACCAAAGAGAAGTCAGTCAAGAAGCACAACCCGCATTTACTCAGGTTTTCTAAAAATTGTTTCAAATACGTTGCAATTTTGTGAACTCAAACATGGTAAGCTTTATTACATTTTGCTTACCACACCTTACATTTCAAGCGAGAGGATAAATGAGGTGTTCCTCTCAGAAAAAGAAAACACATTCAAGCAAAAATAAATATATAAAAATCAACCTTCTTAATATATTACATGCAAAATAACTCAGTGTTCCCTGTTTAGTTTGACTTACATTTGACCAGCCATAACATATTATATAGGAGAGGAGCGGAATACGTTCAATTGTACGTTGCTACATAATCTTACCCTGTATGGTTTCGGGGATTTTTTATCAAAATGAAACAATTCAAACTGAAGACTTTCTTTCCACAGCTAAAAACAATCACAGAACCAACCATACTAACTTAATGGTCGGGTTAGAATGTCCCACACTGTAGGAGTATGTCCACAGACACTCACCAGTGAGCTGTTTGCATCAGGCAGGAACTGTCCAAACTCTGAGAGCAGGTCCTCCTGGTTCTTGAAGAGTCTCGCCACCTGAGTGTAGACCTCCTGCTCAGTCAGTGCAGGGGTGTAGTTACCAGCTGCCTCTTTAGCGTTTCGTTGTTCCTTCTGGGAGTTAAAAAAAGGAGGTGGTGAGACTATCACTGGTTGAAAATCATAGTAATTTCTCTAGCAAATCTGACTTACACTCTGTGCCAATCTGCCTGAATGTTTATTTAATTGATGTGTATTTTCTTACCTGGTATGTGTGAAGTATTTCCAGGAAGGCTTTGTAGATGTCCGGCTGGCCCTGGAAGCGGTTCTTGATCTTGTTGACATAATTTATAGCGTGGTTGAACTCCACAGGCTGGTTGTTTTGGAGAGGTGGCCCCGCGGACGGTGTGCTGCTCACAGGAGTGTGGGACTGAACTGAAGGTGAGCGCGGTGAGGCGTAGGAAGGGATGGATGGGTTGGGCTGGCTGGTGGGTGTGTGGGCTGGAGACTGAATTGGCTTATGGAATAGAAAGAGCAAAGCAGCAGCATGTCACCACACAAACAAAGACTAAGTTTGGTTGACATAAAAACAACAGATCAGAAAATATATTTTCAAAACAAATTTGAATAATTAAAAAAAGTGATTTGTTATCTTTAAGCTTAAGCCTTAATACTTTATTTAAAAACTCACTGGGGTGTCAGTCTAGAAAAAAACCCATTTTAGTCCATTAAACTCAGATCAGATCACTAATATAGAAACCTACCTTGCTGGTTTTACTCGGGGCAGGTTGGGTGGGGGCAGGTGGGGCAGTGGTGGTTGTTGTGGCGGTTTGGGGGACAGCCTGTGGCAGACTCTGGTGCTGGTTGTGGCTCACAGGTTGGCTGGACACTCCACTCATAGGGATGTTATGAACAGAAATACCATGAGGGGTGATGTAGTGGATCTGACCTGGCGTGGTCACGTTGACTAGATCGTTGGTTTGAACCTCAATTTTATATCCGGGTGGCAAGAAGGTATTAAACCCCATAATGAGGTCTGGGTGGCCCTTGAAGAGCTGGGACACGCGGTTTATGACTCCAGGAGTGTCTATGCTGTAGTGACAGAAAAAAAGATAGTACTTTAATATCTGTTTTATTATTGACTAATTCCACAGGGTTTGTTCTGCATGTTAAATAGAGAAGGAATACAGGATAAGATTGACTTTTTCATCGAAAGTAGAGCTACTGAAATTATTAAATATCTAGCATCTAACAAAAAGTATTTAAGAGCAGAGTAACGTACATACAAAATTAACCAAACTATATAGAATGTCAAATAAACACTATAAGGAAGATATCAATATGCTAAGCTTGTGAAACAGCGTAAGTTACGTAAAATCACATATATACTGTACATGTAAGTAAATAATTAACATAAGAAAAGATACACAGAATTAACAGCTGGAGGTATAACTACTATATGAATAGTAATCTACAGAATAGACAGTGCTATAAATATTAAATACTACTTTCTTTAAATGTTGATGAAAAAGAAGAAAAATAACTCACCTCTGTGACTTGAACTCTTTCATAATATCAAGAAAATCATTGTAAACTTGTGGCTGATTGCCAAACTGCAGCTTCACTTGATCCAGATAGGACAAGGCATCTTCAACCTACAAAGTGAAGAGGGAAAAAGTTTGACAGATACCTTTAAAAAATACTTTTCTTTGGAGGTTAAGTTTTAAAAGAAAAAGTTTGTCCATGTAGCTGTACCTTTAGTCGCTGAAACTGCTGTCCTTGGGTAGAAGTCATGGGTGCAGGTGGATGAACATGACCTTGGACCACAGCAGGGCCCTGGGACTGAACTGCCAGGCTGTGTGCATGGGGACCAACATGAGGGGCAGTGTTGTTATGTCCATGTCCGTGTCCATGTCCACCTGTGCTCTGAGGCAATGTTGGCACCTATTAAAGGAGAAAATAAACAGAATGTTAGGATCAATAATCTTTTATATATATCTTTGTCTTCAGTAGGCTTTCTACAATTGTTGTAAATGTTGTAATTGCACTGAATAAAGGACTCTTTTTACAACTTCCCCAATGTTTTTGAAATGATTACAATTCTGTTGTGGAGACTGTTGTCTATGACAAATTGTTTGATGCAGTTATACCTGGTAGCCTTGGGGGAGAGAATACTGGATGCCGGTGGAAGGCTGCATGTTGTCTGCAGATGCCTCTATCACAGTAGGAGCTGGGGCGAGGGCCCGGTGCTGGAAGCTGTCTGCAATTCCTTGAGCTGGGGGGCGACGTGCTTGCTGTTGCTGGGGCGAAAATATCGGTTCCTGGTCCTCCACACGCCTCTTCATTGTATCCGCATACTCAAAGGGGCTAAATAAGATGAAGATAGAATGACAGTTAAAAGGTCGTTGGGTTTAAATTATGCTGAACTACCAAATTTCAAAGCATTTTTCAAGAATGTGCAGTCAACTCAGAGTAGTTATTTTACAAAATCAACATTAATGCAAAAAAGTGAAGTTTTTATATTGTAAGAGTAAGGATTGTTAAAGTTGTGTGTTGGACAATAGTAAAAGGTTTGATAAATTCAGCAAGTAAATGCTGCAGACACCAAAATCACATTTACAATCTGAGTAATAATGTTTATTTCAAACCTTTAGTTCGCGCTTTAAAAAGGTTGTATGAAAAATAATAATATTTGACCTAGTTCAAAATGTTATGAGAAATCTTGAAATAAATAATAAAAGTACAAACAAAACATTTTGTGGCAAACAGAAAGCAATGAGTGTTCAGCAGAATGGCCGAGACAACCAGTTAGGGACTGTCTTTCAAGTAATTGCTTTAAGTGTACAGGACTTCTTTGTCCTTCTAAAACACGAAATGAAGTGTTTTTGTAAAATGTGACACAAAGGGTCAGTTAAACAAAAATAATATTTAGCCGTTAAAACTGGCCCTAGTGATACCATGTTCACTATAAACAAATGCTCTTAACGTCTATTTTAATTTGTTTATGCCCATTGGCAATCTATAAAGTACCAACACCAATTTATTTCGATCCTGAATCAGAAGACCATCAGACTTTTGAACTCTTTTCATCATGATGAGTGCATAGTAACAAAAGATTTTTAGCCTCGGTCTTTCAACATTTCCAATAATGTTTTCACATATAGAGAATTCTGCTTAGTGTAACAATAAGCATAATAAAACAAAACATTTAAATAGCTGTGCATTTTTAAATAAGTGGTCGCTGGTTTACAAAAGTATCCCTTTGGCAAAGGATAAGAGAACGACGTATCAAAATAAAATGAAATGGTGCTATGTGGCACATAGCACGTTCTGAACATGCACCGTGAGAAGTAATTTATTGACGTTCCCTAAGTAAACGTCATTGCGGTCGGTCAGCGGAGAGCCGACATTGTGCCTCACTGCTCTGCACCACCAGTTTCGGAGAACACGGTGGCTGAGCGTTCGGTCTTGAGTCGCCGAGATCGAGTCTGTCGCATATCCAGCTTCAAATTTTCTTTGACGAAAGGCGAAGCAGATACGACAGACAGTAAAATATGGCGAAATTAGTCGACTGGCGCGACAAAAAAAGCTAACATTTAGCTGCCAGCCAACACTTTACAGGCATGTAGGCGCTGTCTCTCTCGCTCGCTGTAGCCCTGCCTCATCCCCTCCCCCTCTCTGACAAACACCGAGCTTAACGCCATCCGTTTTCGGTGCAGCTGACCGCTTTCGCTTGTCTGACGTTGGCTTTAGTGCGAGCTCAAAGTTATGTGGCAAGCGAGCTAACCTAAACTATTTGCAAATTAAAGGCTAGTTTTCGGAAACAAACAGCGAATGTGTCACTCGGGTCATCGCTGACCGTCCTCAGTAAAATGGGATTTACTATAAAAAATCCAAATGAGCTGAGCATGTTGGCTAACAAGATATAACGAAAAGAAAGCAGCCACGCTCCACTGCAGCTGACAGCGTGACAACCCAGCTGTTTGATAAGTTTATAACGTATGAGTTACCGTTAAATCAGGGTAGTAAAATAAATTCACTTAGTGACTAATTAATTCTGGCAATGCTAGCTGTGGTAAGATGTGCAAGAACGCCAGCTAGCTAGCTAACACTAGCATCTACATAGCGTTAACGTCGCATTAACGGCAAGTTATGCGAGAAGTTTGACAGAAAAATACTTAGTTGTCATACACAAGGCTTGTCCGCCAGTTAAGTTTCCCTATTTTAACCCACAACCAGGCAGTAATATAGGTATAGCAAGGAGAAACTAACAACAAAATGCATGTTGTCAGGTCAGTCTGCTCGGTGCTAGCATGTCAGCTAATTCATGGTCGCCGCTCTTAGCCTCGACTAGCTTGACTAACTTATCGGTGCTGCACGCTAATGATGCCGCTACTCAAATTCCACATTTTATTTTGTTGGAAGACGAAAATAAAACAAAACACTGAATCATCACAGAAAAGTGGTGAGTGTTAGATCGCGATCTGGTCTGTTCGGCAAGGTTATATATAAGCTAACAAAATGCTACGTTAGCACAACAACCAACCCCCCATCAGTACAGGGTATGCTCGGCTAACGAGCTAACACTAGTTTAACTTACCTCGCAGGACTGCCACCAGCAACACTTTGACCCAGTGAACCACTACTCGTGCATTCAGCTGGCCGTAACAAAAAGTAAAGTTATTAGAAATTGTCGCAAATAGAAATGTCAAAAAAGAAATTGGCCGGAGAGGCTACGTCGCTAACAACAGTGTATGTATGAAGCGGTGTTCCCTGAACATAGAAGGCGTGTCCAACATGAAGGCGGGCTAGTCTCCTCCCAGTCTAAACTGGGATTGGTCACATCCCCAGAATGAAAACAAATACAGTAAGGGCAGTGAGCCAGTATTTTCGGTTAAAGGCGTCTGGTTTAGTTTATGGTCATGCCTAGTGCAGGATTATCTGCACCACAGCCTCCATGTTGCCCGTCTTGTACATAGGTCGATGTTTATAATTATTTTCACAAATATGGATTTGCAATGGTCCACATTACTTAAGATGCATCATGAACTAAAGAAGAGTTTTTCTTTGTTTTTTCCCAGCCAAGGACCCCTTGACCCTATAACTAATACACCAGTCACCCTGTTATGTAAACTACTTCCCTTTGGGTTTGGTGAGGGTTGTGTGAATGAACAACCCAAGAACGTTTTATTAGTCCTAAACATTTTTGCAGATTATTAGAGTCATTGACTTGTTTGATTAGAATGTGACCATAAATAGTGGGTTGGGCTGTCTTTACTTTTTGGCTTTTGACTGTAATGGCTGAATATGCCATGTCTTAATTTGCATCAACACATGCAGCAGGTCTATCAAATGAAGCACATCAGACCATTTTCCATTTTCCTTCTTTTCATTTTTGGCCCTCAAGTGTAACATAAGTAGGCATTAATACCAGTTCACAATACACAATTTTCCTGGCCATGATATTATCTCAACAACAATAAACATTTGAAAATAATAATGACAATGACAATGACCATAATAATAATAATAATAATAATAATAATAATAATAATAATAATAATAATAATAATAATATAATGCTATCAATGAAATTCATCCTTGTCTTTGTTTATAGTGCATTTTGTTCTTTTATGTCAAATGTGTAACACAAATTTGTGTTTGGGGTGTTGGGGTAGGGAGAAAATAAAACGGAAACTGAGGAACAGAAAAGAAAAAATGTAAGAGGCGCTGGTTTATTAATACAATCTAAATATATGTGTGTTATTAACATGATATAATTATTAAAGTAATTATCACAATTCTTATTAATCATTTGGTTATAATTTTAACACAAACAGTAGAATAAGCACATTTCTCTGTTGAATAATTACAGTTTGTCATAGAGTTTCAGCACCAGTCCCGTAATCAGTGTTTTCCACTGAAACTGAGATTTTGTGTCATTGTAAAGCTTTCTCCATACCACATTTCAGCAACCTAGGGGATTTTTTTTGTCAGTCATCAAAAAAAAACAGAGCGAGCTAGCTGCTTGTCGCAGCTAATATCCTAATATAGGCCTAAAAACATAAAATATGAATCTCAGTTTAATGCAGAACCAACAATTAATTTCCTTTTAAAGTTAAATAGGGACGCACATCACACACCCGTATGCACAAATTGGCAGTCTCAAACGTTTTTTAGGAGTAAGACAAAATGCACAATTTATATCTTAATCCCAGAGGGTCTAAGTGTAAAATTACTTTTGAGTTTTCATAAATGTTTTTCTAACCCATCTACATTTTTATTCTCAATTTTTGTGATCTGTGAGCAGCAGTAGCCAATAACAACTCTGAAAAGGTGCATAAGGATAAACGTAGACTGGTGTACAGTACATAAAACATGTGTTGTTCTTTATAATTCATATTATGACAGATTATCACCCAGCAGCATGTTCAGTAAAGGCAGATATTTTGAAGGAATATGCTCATAGTTGTTAAAATTACTCCTGCTACCAAGGCTGAGGCCTGTTCTGGAGCTGCAAGACAAAAGAGGACAGGTTACACATATACAATTTGTGTATGCATTTTAAACATCAAAAAGTGATATATACAGTATGTATGTGTGTGTGTATATATATATATATATATATATATATATATATGTATAAATTGAATTGCTTTTTAAGAATCACAGAAATAATAAAATGTTTCTTTAGTTATTTTATGTCTATGCAGTTGCCAAAACAGATTAATATGTATTCATAATGACTTTTCTCCAAAAGAAAACAAACTATGGAGAGAAAAATTTAAAGATGAAAGAAGATGTATTGCTATACTTTACAAACTTAAATCAATGTTTCATTAAATGAATTATCACAAACAAATAGCAATAAAGACAGGGTGGCCTGTAAGAACATGATGTCTTACCATTTGAGCATGTAGTGTTCGTAGAAGCTGTGGTAACAGCTGCCGTAGTGGTCGTAGTAGTGGCGGTGGTAGTGGTCGTTGTAGTGGTCGTAGTGGTAGTAGTTTGTGCAATAGTTTTAGTAGTGGTAGGACTTTTGATGGTTGTGGTGGTTGGTGCAGCAGTCGTGACCACAAGGCTAATGGGGGATGATTTAACGGTGTAGCTTTTGGTATACAAACTGCTAACTACCGATCTGCTATTAAAGGAGCGAGTACAAAGATCAGGACATTTTTCAGAGGGCATGGTGGAAATGCACAGATTCAGTGTGCACTGGATATACATCTGCAACGCAAAAAATAAATTGATACAAGTTAGCGTGTAGAGACACTCAAATACAGATAACTTTACAATTTCACTTCAAATTTTAATAAAACATGAATCACTGGTTGTCAGGAGCCTGTTGTAACAAAACATTTAGTCCGTTTTTAGAAAAAATGAAACTTAAGTGTAGGTATAAACAAAAAAGCGCTAACAACTGTGTGGCTGTAGCAGTGTATCATGTATATTTTTTAGCTTAGCTTGTTAGTTTTTCTGTTTGTCAGCAGGATAACAGAAAAGCAACTGGCCCAATGTTCATTTTCCAAGGGTGTAGCAGGGTCAGTGGAAGAACCATTTTATTTTGGAGGTGAATTAAATTACTGGATGGATACACGCATTATTTTTCACTTCGGGGAAATTGCCTTGTCTGCTCTCTCCAAGTGCCCTTTTTGTTTTTGTATGTCATTGGTCCAAAAAAAGAACAAATTGCTTTCTGACCTGATAATGGCCCAACAAGAAGAGGATATTCAATGAAAGTACATCGGATCAAAATGTCATGGCAATTTATCACATAGTTGTTAGGATATTTTAGTCAACCCAAAGCAGTGGACCAACTGACAGTTGAGTCACGTTGCTAGCGTGGTTAAAATCTAAAATGAGAGGTGTACTTTCATGTACTTTCAATCCAGCTGTTTTTCAGATGGCTCAATAGGAGATCAATTTTTACAATATCCTTATGAAGGTTTCACGTCACCAGTGTGGTCTACAGCTTCGAAAAAAAATAAGAGACCACTGCAGCACTATCAGTTTCTGTGGTTTTATTATTAATAGGTTATGTATTTGAGTCAAATTATTTTTACATTTTTATTGTATTCTATAAACTACTGACAACTACTGATTCAAGACAAATTTTGAGTGGTCTCTTTCTTTCAGAGCTGTACATCACATGATCACCACACATCTTTAAGTTACATAAAAAAATAGTGTTTCTACCTACACTAATCTTTGAAGATTTAAAACAACCCCCAGGCCAGGAATACTGCAAAACTGTATTTTATATTAGTGTGTGTTGCATGAGAGCACTGACCGTTGATCCTTGAGTTTCAATTGTGCTCATATCAAGGCGGTAAATCCTGGAATTGGTTTGAGTTGTGATAATCTCTAATGTGCTGCTGGAAGATGTACACCTGGAAGAAAAAAAAAAGATTAAAATAGTATGCTTCAAAGCCAGAAGTGACCTTTGCAGACATTTCATAAAGAATCTGTCTTTTTCTAGATGTTGACCTTAAACCTTAACAGGAAATAAGTCGATTGTCACTGACCCTTGCTCCAGAATGGGGTGTGATATTGCAAAGTCCTCTGTCGCAGATTCAATACAATTGCTCACTAACATCTCGGCTCGACTAATGCTGCAATTGGACAGCACATAGAGGTCCAACATGTTGATCCTGGAACCTATGGATCCAGTGCTAGAAGTGCTGGTGGATGAGCTGTTATCGGTAGAGGTGCTGTTATTAGTAGAGTTGGTGGAGGTGCTGTTATCAGTGGAGCTGGTGGAGGTGCTGTTATCAGTGGAGCTGGTGGAGGTGCTGTTATCAGTGGAGCTGGTGGAGGTGCTGTTATCAGTGGAGCTGGTGCTGTTTCTCTCTGATTGGGATTCTGCTTCTCGACGCAGACGTCTCGACATCATATTAAGGGTGCGGAACCTGGGGATTCTTGTAAATCTTGACAGGGATCCCTCTCCTGGAAAATGCATTTCTATCCAAACCCCGATCTCACCGAAAACCTCCTTTTCTGTTGGCATGTCCATATTGTAATGTGGCCCCGTAGCATTCACTTTTTTAGGAATCCGGCATGCTAGCGGGAAGATGAGGGAGGGTTTGCGGCTGACCATAGTGTAAGGACGCACACTTTGCAAGGTGTTTGTGTAAACCAGATCTGAACCAGCATGCTGGAAAAAAGTAGAGGATGAGGAAAAGTCAGAATTAACACATTCCTATATCTTTCAATTTAACATGTAACTTTCACTCTCAGTCAGCTCTTTTTCTTATTTAACCAGACACAACAAGGTCCTTTCAGCAGGACAAATCAGACCAGATAATTTCGCTCTCATAGCTTTTCATACCACAGCTACACAGATAAAAAACTGCTTCTGTCATTTCACCGCTCTTACACAGAGGCCACTTGAAGCTCATCCGAAATTTGTTAAAAACTGCTCTTCCATCCAGGAGTTTGCCAGGTGAGAACCCAGCACCTCTGTGGTTTCCCCGAATCAGACTGCAAGAAATCTGGGTGTGATGATGGTGACCAACTTTCCTTCAGCGCGAACGTCGCTGCTTTAACCTGTTCCTGCAGATACACTCTCAACAACTAACCCCGAGGGCGACACAGGTTCTGGTTCAGGCTCGCTAACAAACAAAAAAAATCCACAAGTTTACCTTGGCACCCAACACACAAGAACTAAAGTTGGAGCAATTAAATGGTTTGACTTTTTGGATGCAATAACCTGCATGTTTCTTGCTGTTCTGTGTTTGTATCTTTATGGTCTGTCTTTATGAAAAAAACGTCTAAATGAAATGTATTATTATGTCCTTGACTACACTTAAGCAAAAGCACAACATTTTCAGGGGTTATTAGGTAGAGTATTGCTGAGATCTCCTCCTCAGTCATAAATAAATTGAGAAAAGGAATATTTTAAAACATGAATGCTACACGCATGTTGCATGTTTGATTAGAGCATACAACACAATAGAATGAGCAAAACATGAATTAGCAGAGAAAATATTCAGTGTGCAGATTATTTTGTTCATGAAAACAACTGTAAATTGAACATCTGAATGAATGTGATGTGTTACATTAAAGTCATTGTTTAACATGGCACCCAGTGTTCTCGAGTACAGAGCCCAAACGATAAAAGCGAAAACATTTCCTTTCTTGAAAGCATAGTGCCATGTATTTAAAAAATGAAAAGGTGGAGCATGTTACCACAGTCTTGGTGCCACAGCCAGACAAAGGGATGCGTGCAGTCAGGTGTGTGGTGTTGTAGCTGACGGGACAGGTGGGGCTGTTGAGCTGTAGCTCCTCTGGGTTGATTTCACTCAGGGATTTGAGAGGGAGCACCAAAGTCATCTCTGTCTCCTGACACGTCAACTCTGCAGGGAGACAGTGCCAGATTATTTGCTTATTCAAAAAAATCAGTTTTAAAAGCTTAATTTTAATCACATATTAAACTCCTAAATACAACAAAGTGTAAGATTTTCTCAACCTGTTCCAGCAGGTAGTGTCTTCATCTCTCCTGAAAAGATTAGAAAAGGAACATTTCAATAGCTGTGGGGTTTGGGGTTGTGTAGTTTGAGCAACAGTATGGCATAACTGGCATTCTTATGACATTGCTAAGAAGTTGAATTTCTTACTTTGGTACAGCCACACGCATCTTGGCTCAGATTGAAAACTGGAAAGACAGGAAGTGCAAAACAGACCAGGTCATGCGCTAAATATGCTCCATTCAAGATAAGGACATTTTCTAGAAGTGAAAGCAGGTTTGCGTTTCAATTATAAATTGTAGTGTATGAAATACGTGTTGTGTAAAGTTGATAGCACAGAAAGGGGAAGGGAAAACATGTGAGAATGATAGGGGGGTGGTATTAAAAGATTCATACTGAGGACACTTGAGTTACAGCAGTCTTGGTGGTATGTGTCTTAACCTGTAAAGCTAGCAGGACACTTCGTAGTTACATGCTTTCAACTAAAAACACCTGTCTTTTGTTCACAAGATTGGGTAACAACTGAATGTGAAAAAAAGTTTTGCTTTTCATTCATTTAAATCACCTTATGTAGACTTAATATATGACAAAGTGTGTGTAGTTAAATATCAGTTTAACTTGTAGGAGATGAGTTACATTATAGTATATGTTACACAGTACTTATTGACAGTGCATTAGTGCGTCCAGACTTTAAAAATATAATTACGCTTTTTTCCTCTGCTGATTTGGTGCAACAGGACAATTTACCTCTTGGTATTCACAGCAAAGCAGATGGGCAAGAGTCGGGCCAGGTTGTTTTCAGAGCGGACCCAGCCCACGTTCATGGTTGCCACAGAGCCAACGGATTTGTAACCTACCCTGAAGAGTTCAGGGGGGCCAACAACTGCTATCTCTGAAATACTGGAAATATAGAGAGTAAGCTTTTATTATAAGGTTAGCTTATAATCTGAATATGTAAAGTAGCTAAAGCAGTGAGATAAAAGTAGTACTGTAAAAAGTAAAAGAATGGCTAGCAAAATGTAAAAGAAAAAAAGAATAAAGCAGTATAGAATGGTAAGTCAAGAACAAGTTCCCCACAATCAAACAGACATTGAGTAAATGCACTTCAATAGTAAATGTCAATAGGTTATAGGTTAGTGTCGAAGATATCTGGGATTTCTGTTGGCTTCGACATCTCCCACTTGGCGAAAATAACCAACAACAAACTGGTGACAAAATGGCTTCAAAGCCTCCACAATTGTGTGTGTGATAATGAAACACGAGCTACAAGTGGAGGTGTTTGAAATTGTGTAAATGTAGTTTTAACGTTTAATTCATGCTGTTCTGTGATAAGGCACAATGGTATAATCATCAGCACATTTCTGAGTAATTATATCAAATCACAAACTGACATGAAAAACCTGGTTTGAAAAATGTTTTACAGTTTGTTAATCATTGTTTATTGTTGATCTATCAAACATTAAGTATTAATGTTACGCTAAGATTATGAAATAATCAGAATCAATTCCTGTTTGATACAAACAAATACACACTGAATATAATACACATTTAGCAGACTCTAGGTATTTCACATATATACATAGAATACATTTTCTTTAAAAGTACGCACCTCTCGAGGTCCGAGGTGAAATCTGTGGTGAAATTCACCAGCTGGTATGGCAGGACAAACAGCACGGAGTCTTTATTGGGGGTGTCTCTGTTGCCACGGGTACATCACTGCAGCTGGAAGCCCACTCCTCCACTGGAAGTAAGGACAATGAGAGTTACACCTGATCCATGCAGTTTTATGTTTTAACATGTGGTTATAATCCTCTATATGTTCGCTCCATGACATTTAGAGGCATCATTGTTTGACTGACAGACTCACCAGTGAGAGAGAGGTGCACAGGGACAGCGCTGAGTGGTTTGTTTTCTATGACTTCGTTTATTTTAGGGATAGTGATCCAGTCCTCTGCCATCAGGTAGATGAAATACTGGCCTGCTTGTGCTTCTCCAGTGAATTTCAATGTGCATTTCCTCTGGTAAAATGAATGACATCATGTCAAATAGTATTTCCAGATTTAAGTTGTTAATTATGACACATAAGTAGCAATCAATAACCATAAAAAGTTATGTTTATTACATTTGTGTAAGACTTGTCATATGTCAGTTATTCAATGGGGAAAAGTAATTTAGTTAAGTACAGTTTTGAGATACTTAAATTTAGTATTTCTATGTTGTATACACCTCACACTTATGCTCTGCAACATGTCTAAGGGAAACGTTGAACGTCATTTGTTAGACAGCTGCAGTAACCTTAAAACTTTATAACTATCAAATATAAAGTATAGCCTAATTGAGAAACAATTTCAGATGTACTGTCATGGATTAGGAAGCTCGGGAGTATATTAATTATTTCACATTAGCCCCACAATATCAGCAGAAACATTAAAGGGGTTATTACACTTAAAGGCATATATTATAATTTAAACCAAATTCCATAAAACCTATTTTTTTTATAGTGGGCCATTTTGCATTTTGAGTACTTTTAATCCGTATTTTTACTTTAAATGTAACAGTTTTCCTTGTAACTTAGTGGTTTTGCTACTTCTAGTCAAATAAAAGATCTGAGTACTTCCATTACTGCTGGTAAAGGTGATTTTAAACAGTTGCATTGTGTCATTGTGTGCACTTTTTAGAGACATGTTTACAGTAAGACTCACATTATCCAGCTTTATGAAAGAGTGCTCAGTGCAGTTGACACACTCTCCCAGCTCGGCGCGGGCAAAGCGGCAGCTCACCCTGTCAGTATCTAGGTCTTTCACCGACAAAGAGAATTGTTGCAAGCAGTTCACACGGGCCCTGAAACCGAGAGGAAATTAGCCCCAAGTATCACATAAACAGTAACACTTACAGCAGTTGGTCTATTCTACTTAATGCTAACTCTCGTAAATGTCAAACAATGTATGCCGGAACCCTCCCATGACATTGAATTAAAGTTTAATACATTTTACTGCTTTTTAGCTTTACCAAAAGCTTTCAAATAACCTCTTAAAGCTTTAAAATCTAATTAAAAGTAAGAGCTTTCCAGCATCCTAGACTTTGTTCAATCATGTGTAACTTTCTATCTCGTATTTTTGAACTCTCTTTAGCGGTATCTGTACTTTTCCTACTTTATGCAAGCTACTGTATATCAATTCATTAAACTATTTACATCACAGGGAAGGATAATGCCAGGTTTTTCTTACAGCAAAGGCAGTTTTGAAAGTGTGTGTGTGCGTGCGTGCGTGCGTGTGTGCGTGCGTGTGTGTGTGTGTGTGTGTGTGTGTGTGTGTCCAATACCTTAGTGGAGGGGGGAGAGCAACATAAGCCGGTTGGTTGAGTTTTCCGTTGTTTTCTCTGATTATTGGTTTTGCTTTTATTGCAACATAAAATTGTGTGTTGGACCTAAGGAATGATGAAAAAAAATGGAGAGTTTCGTTACCAGAAACTATCATCACATCAACATTCCCATTAAATGAAAAAAATAACATCCTGGATCTATGACGAAGAATTCAGTACCACTGAGAACATGGAGGAGTTAGACTGATTATGGAGGCAGGATTAATTGATAAGTGCTGCAAGATAAAAGCAATGGGCAGCATGGTGGGAAACAAGTCAAGAGTGAGTTATATAATTATAATTAAAAATGTAAAATATAAATCACCTTTTCACATGGTTTGTATAATCAGTAACATAATGATGCAGACTGAAGACAATAAAGCACTTGTTTGTTTTTATTAATGTATTTATATTCCATTAAATTATATCAATATAATGTGTTATTCTAATTATTTTTTAGGCAATACTAAATTGGCCTACTTCTGTTAACCCAAACAGTCTAGTTAATTGAATAATAATATAAACTGTATTTAATATTATAACATACATGTATACATGGAAAACAGAAAGCCTAAAACATGAGAGAACAAAAACGTCCTCAGTTTAATAACTGTGAAGTTGAATTCATGAGCACTATTAACCACAAAACAATGCACAACAACAAGAAGCAACAATTAAGAAAATGAATGAATATAAAACAATGTTGATTTGCTTTAGAAGAAAGACTAAGTGTATGATGGATTCCTACCCTAAACTTATGGTGGCGTTGTAATCACTGGGTACGGTTTTCTGCCACTGGCGGACGCACCAGCCAGAGTTTGGTTTACTGCCAGTGAAAGGTAACGAGGCGGGGTGGACCAGACAGTCTTCCCCGTCAGCACACAGTCCAGACAACGCTGGACAAGGATTAGGAGCGATGGCGCTGAAATGAGCCCGCACCTGCAGGGGGAAAAGAGACAACAAGGCATTTAGGGTTTTAAGGGCAGAGACTGATTTACGACTGAGTGAAGGATCAAGAACCTGTTGGTTGAGCCCAGCTTGTCTTACTCATAAATAAGAACAGACATTTGCAGACATAATTATAGGATCTGTTTTTTTCCACAACACATGAAAGAATTGTAGAGATGGGAGATTAGTGCTTTATAGTATATTTTCTTCAGTTTTCTATCTAAAATATGAGTTTAATTTGTCTATATAATAACATCATAATAATAAATAGTACTCCAAATAAAATCAATGAAATTAGTTATTTTTCTGATAAGAACACGAAGGCTTTTAATACACATTTACACAGGAAATAATTATTTTTGGGACATACTGTACATTGTTAAAGCTCTCTCTAGGTAATTTGAAAATAAGGGGTCAATAAGAAAGAATACCTGTCTCCTCTGTAAATGAATCTCTTTAGTGTTAGGCTTCAGCTAAGAAAAGTGTATGTATAAATCTAGTATAAATACTATGTTTATTCTAAGAAATATTAGAATTCTGGAGAAATAATTGGAAAAAAATGGAATTAATGTATACATTTGAGGGACAAATAACAGAATGACGAGGACAGGAAATGATAACTTAAATTGAATAAATAATAATAATAACGCAAAAATGTGAAATGTGTGGTAAGGGCTTCCTGCTAGAGCCGAAGAATTTGGACTTGAAGACATCATGACAAAAATAATTTAATGGGAAGAGAAATCATCACCCACCGTATTCCCTCCATCGCTTTCCAGGGGCTCAACATGGACAGTCAGGCCCAGAGAAGAGGCTTTGTAATTCGGGCAGAGCAGGACCAGAGTCAGGATCTGCAGCAGGAGGCTCACTTTGAATCTGTCCAGCATGTCAGCTCCTCAGTCACACAGGGAGTGTGAGCCTTTGGGAAACACAGAGATAGAAGGATAGGATGTCGTTGTCATGTCACGGTCATAAAGTTGCTATTTCCAATCATCATGTTGTCTATAAAGTACAACACGTTTTTTTGTGCACATACCTAGCATAATGAGTACTGAAACCTTCCTACAGATTCTGAGAGGGACTTTGGTGTGACGCAATGGAGTCACTGAGTAATTGTCTTGGAATAAACGTGTGAGAGAGATGGTTGACTAATGTGGAGGTATGTCTGCAATCATCGTATGGTGTGTGCAATTTGAATGATATGCACTGATGCCTGATTACACGATATTCCCACAAACAAATATAGGCACAATAAAATAAGACATTATAGACATTCACATTTAACTGAACGCTTGTATTTGAAGGAAGGTGGAGAAATTAGCTTAGATCATTGTCGAATGAAATCGTCAGGGATTTATTTAATTGGAACACAAATGTGAAAGAGTCACCTTTAAAAGACATATTAATCATATGTCATATTACTTTTAAATATCCTTGTAAAATGTTTTTATATTTTGAGATATTTTCAAAGGCTTAGTAGTCCTAAATCTGAATTACTGTGTTGTTTAAAATTATAACTTACAATGTTACATTTTGTAGTTTTTCGTGAAGTCAGATGTCAATAATATACCTTCTTAAAAGAAGAAGGCTTAGGGAAGAAACACAGACAGTGATGTGTCACCACTATGTAAGGATTTGTGATTTCTTTTCTGGGTTTGTCAAGCATTTTCTTCCACTATATTGTCACATCAGTTGTTCATTGAACAAGTAAAAACCCAGATTTTGGTGATTCAGAGAGGTATTTGAAGGTTTAAATCCTACATGCTAAATTCAACCACAGCTATCAATCTCTTTAACAATTGTCTCTTTTTGTTGATTGTCCTTGTCAGTTTCAAATGTCTGCATTTCCATCAGTTAGAACAAACTCAGTACTCTGATTGAGTTTCCTCTTCTTACATTTTTAATTGAACATATTTCCTAACAGAATATAACCATTAATATGTGTCGTTTCTTCTTCTGCTCACTCAAGACTTAGTTTGGAACAGGAAACATACTGTACTTGTGTGTCGTTTTTTTCCCTTTTTTCTATGTTTGTACGATTATTGTCCATGTCCTTACTTTTCCTCTATTTTAATGTTTATGATTTACTCATATTTATTAAGGAATAACAATATACACATCTCGATTAAGAAGTCAAATTAACTTTGAGTATTAATAGGGGTCTGAACCATCAAAACAAAGTGACAATTCATAAAAAATGTCCCTTACTAGAATACAAGCCCAGTATAATTTCTGGACTGAAGATCTAATATTTAAATTGTTCATCATTGTTTACTTTAGAAGGCTGATGACGGAAGGGGCCCATTCTATATTTCACAATCTCCAAGTGATTTTTATTTAGGTTGTTTAGTTTGTTTGGTGTATAGGATCTGTTTAAGACATTGATTATATTCCACATTTACCCTTTATATTGTTTTAATATTCAATCATATATTGATTGAATATTTTAACTTGTATATATTTGTTTCTCTTTCTTCTTCTGAGCTGAACGCTTAATGAGTTTACCTTTAGAGCATTTAAAGCCTGCCTCTCTTTATAAACTGTAAAATGAACCAATGTTTTGATAAAAACTGGTTTGAATAACTTTGTTACTTCAGCCTGTTTTTGACTTTCGATTCCATGAACAATGTATTTTTAAAACGGGAGTCGACACATTTAAGGAACATGGTCAACACTCAGGTATGCCGAGCTCTCAACTAAATGTTCCATTGTGGAACTTGTTCACTTTGAGTCACAAAACACTTATTGTTCAAAACCTGTAATGAAGACATTTAATGTATATTTCTTATTTCTATAGATACATCAAGTGTATCACACGTACTTCTCGATTACACCAGTGTTAAATAAGTTTTATATTCAGTTTGCTCCAAAAAACAACACACTTGTTTTTCTTTTATTAAAGTTTGTTGGCTATTCTCAAAATGTTTACCTAATTATTTGTTTACTATACAAATAAAACTGATAATCTTTAAGTCATAGAACAGAGCAATTCTAACAGCTTTGCTGCTTAAACTAGAAATGCAGACTTTAATCTCCACAACCTTCATGTTATGAACAAGAAAACACAAGATATCCAATAATTAGTCAATTAATCCTTAATTACCTCAAGCCTCGTCACACAAATGCTTTGAAGTCCCACCTAATAGTGAAGTTTTGTCTCGCATTGAACAGAGCATTCAAGAAATGTGTTCCTGTTTCAAAAAGTTTGGAGGAAACCGAGGAGGAGCTTAGCAGACAGAATGGAGTTTAACTTGCTTGACCAGAGACGGTAAAAGACGCACAACTCAAGCTGCGTGTCAAGGAGGGATTTGTAAAAATGTTCATAACAACCAGTGTAACTCAGCTGATGTGGCATCCAGTAAAATAACATGCAGTGATTATTTTGTGTGTCTGACAAACGCTGTAACTCAGATCTGTTACCAAAGACAGAACTAAACCAGAAAAGCACAGAACTTCACAAACGCTGTTTCCATTAGTAAACATTAACGTGCATCATCCCTGTGATCTGCTCCAAAATTCCATATGTTCTGGCCGTCATTACCCATTTCCACTTCTTTAAAATTGGACTGGAAGTTTTCCTGCAATCATGCACACAAACAAACAAACAAACAAACCAAACACATAACCTCCTTGGCAGAGACAACGACCAAAACAAACTGTAATGAGGGAGTTTTATTTATTTATTGAAAGAGCAAAATATCCTTTTATAAGGAATGATGGTACATTGGACTTTATGACATTCTGCCCTAAACTTGGTCCAAATAGTCATGATAGCAAAACTGTGGTCCTTTCCTGCCGAAAAGGTGCTCAGGGTCCTTTCTAGTAGTCACAAAACTTTACTAAAAGAGACTCATTAAGACTTTTGTTCTACAAAGTTTTTCCCTTTCTGCTCAAATTTGGAGTAAATTCTATACTATTTTACAATAAATCCACACCCACATTACTATTAATAATGTTTGGTCAGTTAATCCCAGTGTGGAGTTGGTCCGATGAGGAGAGGGAAGGCTTTCTGGTGTTCTGGAGCTTCTGTCAGCAAGTTGGAAATCAAGACGCCAGTCTACTCAATCCTTATACCTCCTGTCGATGCGACGTCAGATCTCTCCATTACTTGCCGTTTTTCACATTCAGCATTTTCTCCTGTGATTGAAATAGAACCAAACAATGCAAACAAAGCTTATCAAACACGTTTCTATATGCACTAATATTTCTGACAAACGTTTAGCTTATACACATTTGGCAAAAAATACATCAAAAACGTACTTTGATCATGGTCTCCAGCTTGATAGCGTCAGCAGCAAACTTGCGAATGCCGTCAGACAGTTTCTCCACGGCCATGCGGTCCTCGTTGTGCTCCCAGCGGTAATCTTTCTCATCCAGATGGATCTTCTCCAGATCAGAGGCCTTGGCTGCAAAAACAAACCATTAGGGTCAAGGTGGAAATAAGTGCATTGGTCTTGGTTTTCTGTACGTTCAGACAGATTCAACTTAAAGCCACCGACGTGTCATGTGAAGCATTTTGAATTCCATCTCGTCTCAGTGTTTGGTGATGACAGCTTAATAGCTCTTTAAAAATAACACTATTATCCTACTAGAGAAAAGAAAGAGATACAAGGAAGACCTTTTAGAAGCATGTGTCAGTGCAACATTGTTTGCATTAACACAGGGTGCAGCTAGTACAAAGAAGCTATCATGAACATATGTATTCAATAATATAAAAATAAACCTGCACATTTAGACGTAGACTTTTTTAATACATCCATTTTGATAAATGTATATAACAAGAGCTGCAGGTGACAGAACCCCAAATAACACCGCAATCATCTTAGTTTATAGTGACATTTCCTGTTTTTATATAGTTGTTTCTAGTTTACTGATTGTCCATGCACAATGAAGCTGGTTAATGATAATAGCAGCAGACAGTACCTTTCTCCACTTTAAGCATCTCTGTGACGACGCTGTGGTCCTTGCTGAGCTCTGCCAGCAGGCCAGGGGAGATGGTGAGCAGATCACAGCCCGCCAGGGCTTTCACCTGCCCCGTGTTTCTGAAGGAGGCGCCCATCACCACAGTGCTGTAGCCAAACTTCTTGTAATAGTTATAAATCTTGGTCACACTCAGCACACCTAGGAGAGAACACAGAGAACATTTTAATGCCCAAAGGCATCAAATGTTACACATGCGAGCCCCTGTGGAGCCAGACTTAATTAACAGTTCATTAAAGTTAAGTCCAGCCGAATCGAAGTTTAAAACTGAGAACGTTACCTCAGGAATGCTATTTTAACAGTGGGGAGAACAAGTATTTGATACAATGCCGATCTTGCAAGTTTTCCCATTTACAAAGCATGTATAAGTCTGTAATTTTATCATAGGTACTCTTCAACTGTGAGAGACGGAATCTAAAACAAAAATACAGAAAATCACATTGTATGATTTTTAAATAATTCATTTACATTTTATTGCATGACATAAGTATTTGATCACCTACCAACCAGTAAGAATTCCGGCTCTCACAGACCTGTTAGTGTTTCTTTAAGAAGCCCTCCTGTTCTGCACTCATTACCTGTATTAACTGCACCTGTTTGAACTTGTTACCTGTATAAAAGAGACCTGTCCACATACTCAATCAAACAGACTCCAACCACTCCAAAATGGCCAAGACCAGAGAGCTGTGTAAGGTCATCAGGGATAAAATTGTAGACCTGCACAAGGCTGGGAGGGGCTACAGGACAATAGGCAAGCAGCTTGGTGAGAAGGCAACAAGTGTTGGCGCAATTATTAGAAAATGGAAGAAGTCCAAGATGGCGGTCAATCTCTCTCAGTCTGGGGCTCCATGCAAGATCTCACCTCGTGGGGAATCAATGATCAAGAGGAAGGTGAGGGATCAGCCTAAAACTACACGGCAGGACCTGGTCATGACCTGAAGAGAGCTGGGACCACAGTCTCAAAGAAAACCATTAGTAACACACTACGCCGTCATAGATTAAAATCCTGCAGCGCACGCAAGGTCCCCCTGCTCAAGCCAATGCATGTCCTGGCCCGTCTGAAGTTTGCCAATGACTATCTGGATGATCCAGAGGAGGAATGGGAGAAGGTCATGTGGTCTGATGAGACAAAACTAGAGCTTTTTGGTCTAAACTCCACTCGCCGTGTTTGGAGGAACAACAAGGATGAATACAACCCCAAGAACACCATCCCAACCGTGAAGCATGGAGGTGGAAACATCAGTCTTTGGGGATGCTTTTCTGCAAAGGGGACAGGACGACTGCACCGTATTGAGGGGAGGATGGATGGGGCCATGCATCGCGAGATCTTGGCCAACAACCTCCTTCCCTCAGTAAGAGCATTGAAGATGGGTCGTGGCTGGGTCTTCCAGCATGACAACGACCGGAAACACACAGCCAGGGCAACTAATGAGTGGCTCCGTAAGAAGCATCTCAAGGTCCTGGAGTGGCCTAGCCAGTCTACAGACCTGAACCCAATAGAAAATCTTTGGAGGGAGCTGAAAGTCCATATTGCCCAGCGACAGCCCCGAAACCTGAAGGATCTGGAGAAGATCTGCATGGAGGAGTGGGCCAAAATCCCTGCTGCAGTGTGTGCAAACCTGGTCAAGAACTACAGGAAACATCTGATCTCTGTAATTGCAAACAAAGGTTTCTGTACCAAATATTACGTTCTGTTTTTCTGATGTATCAAATACTTATGTCATGCAGTAAAATTAAAATGACTTACTTAAAAATCATACAATGTGATTTTCTGGATTTTTTTAGGTTCCGTCTCTCACAGTTGAAGAGTAGCTATGATAAAAATGACAGACTTCTACATGCTTTGTAAGTGGGAGAACCTGCAAAATCGGCAGTGTATCAAATACTTGTTCTCCCCACTGTACATGGTGATGAAGCCTTCTCCTTCTGTGCACCATCAGGATTCCCATAACAGGATTCCCATAGTCCAAAATGTGATGACAGTTTAACTCAACGGACTGGCTCAGTCAAATAAATGGAAAAAAAAACTGAAATAGCATATTTTACATCTTTGAGCAACTGATGATTTTAAAAAAGGGTCGATTTTCCTCAAAAGAAATTATACACCGATTTACAGATGTTTCTTGTGAGTTAATAGGAACAGTGTTTTTTCAACAAATAAATGCTTCAATGCCTTGTGCCCTCCCCCTTGGACAGATTTTCACTTGAATGCAACCTTCATACACTGAGGATGGCCTTCATTACCTGGGTCTTCATGTGGCTCGTAGCTTGTGCGGCCTGTGCTCTCCTTGTACCAGTCGAGGATGCGTCCGACGAAGGGTGATATGAGAGTTACCTTTGCTTCTGCACAGGCCACAGCCTGAGCAAAGGAGAACAGCAGGGTCATGTTGCAGTGAATACCGTGCTTCTCCTCAAGCTCCCTGCACAGAAAATTAAAAATACATTCATATTTGGAAAACAAGAAGTCATTCATTCTTTCTATGACATTCCAAGCCCTCGAAGATGGCAAACAGGCCACAGAATATGAGACTGAGACTATGGTTTGATCAAAGTGCCGTCTTTTCGTTGAGAGAAATTAAAGCGTTGTTATTTTGCACTGGATAAATATTTGCAATCAAATTGAGAAAGTGCAGTTAACAGAAATACAGGTTTCAATCTAGGTAGAAGCGTAGATTTGAGTGAAACTCAGGAATTACAGTGATGTGTAGAAATCCTTAAGAACACAAAGCCGCTCTGATGGCATGTTTTTATCATGTTGCTGGCATAGTGTTAAGTCACAGGGCAGTAAACTCCTATTAGGGATTTAAAAAACTAAATGTGCTCTTTATTAGGGATTACCCTAGCGAACATACAAGATCTGAAATGTCGCCAAGTTAAGCGTTTTTCTAACTGAAGGGTACGGGTCACTTCAAGCTTTGTGAGCCCAATCCCATTTTTGATCTGTTTTATGCCAGCAGTCACAGGTGGTTTACGTGCAAAGGCTTTCAAGCAAAGCAATGCAATGAGTGCAGTCACGCTCAACTCTCCACACCCTAATGGTCCATAGTCCACACCATTAACAAATCTCCCACAGGCATCCAGGGGACAAACAGCGTTTCTCTCTCATAATGCTACAGTGTGAACAAGAAATCCATGTTCAAATCGGAAGGAGATCTCGTAAAGTTAGCCTTAGCAGTCGGCAAACAGCGTTAGGTGCCATGAGGTTGCATTTTTAAGCAGTCAAGCTATATTCATAAAAAATATTATTGGGCAAAGATTAAATATAACATTACCATGATCTGTTAAGATTAAATCTTTAACAAATGCAGTTTTTGGTGCAGAAAGGAAATGGTTTCCCAACCAAAACATTAGCTTTATTCAGCTTGATGAAACTACTAATGCAAAAGATATATTTTCATTAAAGCAACTATTAAAATATAAATAAAACCGTATGTCAAGCACTGAGCAAAATGCTTAATTTATTTGGCAAGTCAACAGCTTTATTATGCATAACAGCAAAGGTATGCGTTTTCCACTCCAGCGGTGTCATAAATGTGTGGGGGTAAAGCCGTCTCCCTGCAACATGTCATGAGGATGACTACATTTCCGAAACCTACTGAGAACCTGGCCATTTTGTAAAAGAGAGCATTTTGTGTCACAGTTCAAATTAGAATACTTTCAATAATTGTTTGTCATTGGAAATTAAAACATAAATAGTAAGTTATAACACAATGCAAAACACTTTTAAAAGGTGCCTCGCAGTTTAGTGCTGTTTTGGGGGGCTTACTTAATATGTGTGTATAAGCACTTATTATAATGTTGTATGTGTTGTTTGGGTATATTTTTCCTTAATTAAATAAACTAGACAGAAGCAAACATCTGCATGTTTTCTTTTTTATCTCAAACATCATAAAAACCTCTTACCTTCATACATTCGTAAAAACAGTAAACAGACACAGTAAATGGTAGAGCACAGCTAGCGCGCTCACCTGCCAGCCTGGATTCCCTCCCATGTGGATGAAAGCTTGATGAGCACACGCTCCTTGCCGATGCCTGCTTCTTCGTAGAGAGCGATGATCCTCAGGGCCTTAGCAAGCATTTCATCTTTATCGAAAGATAATCTGTTAGATAAAAAGAAAAACACGCCTTTAATTAGTTTAACCTTTATTTGACAGCAGTGGCTCAGAGGGGAGAGGTTTGATTCCTGGCTCATCATTTCTTTGAGCAAGTTCTACTGCTCCAAACGGTGAGCCTAAAGTGTGTCTAACATGGCTGCTTTCTTTGAAAGTGAATGGGCAAATTAAAGGCAAATTTTGAGCATTTTGGATCTAAAGTTAACTACATTTACTAACATCAGCATTACAGAATGTATTTTAGGCTGTGTTGCAAAATGTACCATACAAGCTCTCCAAACAAATGTTTGAATGAATGTACTAAGTACTTTTTATTCATCAGTTATCTGGTTGCAGACAGATTTTAGTTTAAAGACACTAAATGTAATGTTACGAGGGAAAATGTAAGTATATTAAGCAACGGTATCCCAGTGGACAGCATTTTATTTTAAAGGGATTACCTATAATCCTCCAAAGAAAGTCAACATGAAATAAAAGCAGAGGGATGACGTAAGAAACAACATAGTCACTAATTACCAGATGTACGCACGCGCTCTAGGCCTCTCTCTCAGAGCATTATTTTTTAAGTACATGGGAACACGTTTCCTCTCATAATAACCCTCTTGTGACATGTTTGCACAAACCTGGCATCCACCTCAGTGGAGACTCTGCCTGGGACCTTCTTGAGGATCTCCAACCCGAAACTCACAAACAGCTTATCCATGGTGTTGGCTACCTGCTCATCTTCAGTTCTGGACAGAGAAGGAGACATTATGAAGTGAGTTAACTTGAAGTCAGAGGAACACTAAAAAAGGCATTCTAGGAAATGATCTTAAAACCAGCAATCTTCAACTTTTACACATTTAAAATATTAATTTTGACAAATCAGTCTTTACTGGTTTGAAATTCTTCAAAAGAGTAGTGTAGTAAGCTTGTTGTGCAATACAATAATACTGTTTTTTCAGATCAACGCTGACATTTTCTTGCATCACATAAGCTCATTTGCATCATCAACAAGGACAAATATTTAAGACAAGATACAAGGAAACAGACATTTAAAAAAAACATGATTTGCCAAAAGCAACATGTTCAAGACCCTTTAACTTTCCTATAGGATTAAACTCTGTATTTAATTTGAGGATTGACTGGTGCACAAAGGAATGCTTCAGTCTTACTTTATTAGATTGTGGAACCCTGTATCTCTGATTGAAAGGCAACAATTGATATTGGCTATTCAGGCCACGGTTGGGGTCAGAGAGAATGCTGTTGGCCAGTCTCAATATGTTATTATGGTACATTGATTGATAGTTTCTCTAAGGGTTGACCTATAATATCTGAGCAGTTGTAAATTAAGGAAGTTTGTCAACACCTTGCACAAAGGTCTTATGTCCTTTGCATAATCTGCAAAACCACATCAAAAGTTCCCTTTTTTGAGTAAATGACTTATTTTACAGGCTGATAAAATACAAGTTAACCTCTGAAGTAATCCAGCAGCTGTTCAAGTAGAGGTTGGTTTGATTTTAAGGTGTTTGGTTCGGTTTTCACTTTTGCCCGAGATCTTACCCGCCTTTTGCGATGCCATATTTAATGGCCTGATCCACCAGGTGCTGGTAGGCTGGCATCTTGGCAGCAGCCAGGATCAGAGACGGGTTCGTAGTGGCATCCTGAGGCTTGTACTCTTCAATGGCTGCAAGACAAGTAGAGAGAAGAATGGCGAGTGACACACATGTCCACAATGGAGGCAGCAAAACTCTCAGGATAGATTCACTTTAGATGTCCTGAAAATTCACAACAGATATATTAAAGTTAAAACACTGCAAAGGTGTCCAAAGGTCTATTACAAAATCCAAAAAACACTATTTACAATTACAAACCTTAGAGGTTTAATGATGTTTTTAAGACACTAAATAAACAAAGTCTGAAAAATCTAAAAAGGTTAAAGCATTCAAAATTGTGGATTTAATAAAACTCATAGTGCTGTGGTCAGATAAAAACAAATGGCGCCATCTACTGCATAGAAATGTTGTTATACCATCCTCTGAAACAACCTATTCGGAGTCAGAAGCACATTGAAAAGGGTAAAGTAGGACCATCATTAATGTATAATAATAGTATTTTGTTTATTACCAAAGAAAGTTTATATGCTGCTTGGAACTCTTAAGACGCTTATGCTCAGTAAGAATAAATAGTTCAAACTGCGGATGTATATTATTGGAAAAAATAAAACACCAGCAACATCTAATGGAATCCTTAATGCTGAAAAATATTTGCGCCAAAAATAGTTAAATAATGTTTAGGGTTATTAAGGGTCAAAGACCTCTGTTGATGTATTCCATAATCTGAAGAACTCCACTTTCAAAACATCCGGTTGTAGTTTACAGGAGTGACCGGCAGATTTTAATTTGATGTGCGTGAGCAGCTTTTTCATGAAGCACGCAGGTTTTATGTCAGAACTTGCTGTTGCCAGCTTTTCAGGCTAAGAACAAAGCCTATCGCTCTTTCAGGGAAGAAAACACCAAAGTTCAAGTGCCGATTACAAACGTTTTTCTAAACAGAGTCTGGTGCATCTGACACCGGTGGCATTTTTTGTCTTAGTATTTTTTTAATAGCCATCCCAAATATATTTCCACTGACAGTACAGGTCATTTTCTGGGCAAATCGTATTACGTTTAAACACAGATAAAAGACTGTAAATATTTTAACACTAGTCTTGACTTTTTTGTGCAAATTTACAAAACTTATAGTTGAGAATGAGGATTTCATTTGTTGGTAGGCCTCATTTATTTGTCTATCAATAATGTGCACAAACATTCAGATGACATAACTGCAAATAAATCAGATTATTGTACACATATGGCTGTATCTTAAAAAAAGTTTCAAATTTAGACAGAAATTAAGTGTTGGTTGTCTAGAGGAATGTTTTAATGCATATTATAAGCCACAATATAACAAAAATAATTTTCACATTGAGAAAAACACTTAATTTGAAAGCCAACAACTTTAAATAAAATCAGTGAGCATGCTGGTGCATATAGACAGTAGTTCCTTGTGAGATGAAGAACAGTTTATCCTAATGCATGCCTCTTACTCTCCTTAAACCATCAGTAACTGTGCTGGCTAATTAATTACCAAGTAGTACTGTGCTAGATTTCACAAGTGCCCCTCCGTTTACTGTCAGGCTTCTTTCAAGAACCTTCTTCACAACAAGATTGTTTTAAGAAGTTCTTGCAATTCCTAAGTGATGTTTCTTGGTATAACTTGCAACCATCGGGTGAAACCTGAGAAATCCTACAATATTCATGCAGTGAGTATAGGATTAGACAAGTTGCAACAAAGTATTATTTTCTGTGTCGTTTTTTCCGTCGAATGGATGTAAAAAGCAGGGTTCTGCTGACCAACTAATTGAGAAATCACATTATATGTAACATCATTAAATAATGCAGCCATTATTAAGTCCATTTCCTGTATCCATGCCTCAATACAGAATCAGTGTTTTATGTAAACTACAAAGAAAGTATCAGTTACGCAAATAAATGGTAACACGTTTAAAAAACACTATGCGAACAGCCACCACTCCTGCAGTGTAGTCAGAGTAGCTTGACAAGCCAGACTTTCACAGACCAGTTCTGTCATGTCATCCTGAGTCTGCAGCTCTGGATGAGGAACTGAGGAAATCTGGTTTGCAAAACAATGCATTTGTATTACTGCAAACAGTTCCTCATTGTGGTCTATTGAGAAACGTGAACTTGTGTTCTGCGGCATGAAAGAGACAAACGAGGAAGAGCTAAACATATCTTTTACACCCTTTTGCCGAGTTACTGCGTTAACTTCAGGCACATACTGTTTATAACCTAGTCACTCCATTATTATTTATTCACAATACACACAAGTTTAAGTGCAGATTGTAGATCGTTGATCTAGATCATTTGGGAGGTTAAAAGATGCTAATGCAAACAAAATACTTGCATATTTAATTGAATTAGCAAAGACGTGACTAGTATTGCTAAAGTAGCTAACAGCTACTGTCATTAGCTAACAGTAATAACAACTAATCGGCTTATAAGATTGTGAACTATAGTAGTGACACAGTAAACTTTTGTAAAACCTCCTAGGAGTTAGTTAGCTCGACAGTTAGCTGACTAACATTAGCCCTTTGGTGTAAATGAGTTACAACTGATGCTAACATTTGCTGCTCCCACTTGACACGGCGGTCATTCACACTAAAGCTGCATCCTTCCTGGTCAGATAGTTAGCATGCTAACCAAGCTAACATTAGCATCTCACTAGTAGTAGGGGTTATCTCACCGTTAAAGTCTCCAGTGTCTGCCACCACCACAGTGTGTTTCTTCAGCTGGTTCAGTGCTGACTCCATCTTTCTCCGTTTGTCTGGTGACACAGAGGACATGATGAGCAGAGACTCGGACCCTTTTATACACAGAAAGCACGTGAGAGCAGGCGGAATGTCAGGCGGTCGGGAGCGCGCAAGGCAAGAGGGAAGGACTCAGCGGGAATGCGCTCCGGAGAGATTAGACTTCAAGTAAACTCGGGAGAAACAAGGTGTGAATAACCGTCTCTAAGAACAATTAAAAGAAACAGTCATTGCTATGAGTCTTGCCAATCTTACTTATTAAGTATGACAGATGTAGCTATGTTGCCAAAAATACTGGATGAAATCGAGCATTTTGAACGCTGGATGGCCTAGATAGCTAAGGCAAGACTGAATATTATTATATTATTAGTTAAAATGTCCTTGACATGAATTAAAAAACAGAAAATAAAATACGGAAATAATAAGGCTATGGCATGAAATATTGCCTAGTTTTAGTTGAAAAGTAGTAATACATTATAACGTTATGTATGGTAAAGTATAGCAATAGAACATAGATTGTATAGATCGAATATATTATGAAATAGTATTTAATGTAGTACAACAAATACTAACTAACAAAATGTATGGAGAACAAGTGTAAAGTTACCCATGTAAAGTAAAAGTATCTCAAAATTGTATTTAGGTGCAGTACCGGAGTACATGTAAGTACTTTCCACTGCATATTTAATTTTACTATAGTATGAGGTAACTTGTGTTGAATTATGTTTTTTAATGGAAAAACTAGTATAAAAATACTTATTTACAAGTAAACGTCTTGATTTTTGAAAATAAAGGTAGGCTAAGTATAAGCCCTTGTGATCAAGTTACGCCTTTGAAAAGCATTTGTACAAAGCTCATTGAAGACATTAAGAGGCCTTCTTGAACCTTTATACCTGCAATGCAATAAGAGTTCAATTAAGTGTAATATGTGATATATTTAATAACACAAAAAGAACTGAGTCTGCTAATCATGTGCCATTGTATTATGTGATGTTGCTCGCTTGATTACTTCAATAACTGTTCCGAGCCACCTGTTCCTGAAATATCTTCTTGCCCTCCAGTAACAGCCACTTGAACATGACTCTTATTTTTGCAATAATATGGGAACAATTTAATTTAAGGAACCATTTGCTGTAATTGCCTTGCTCGCCTTTCAGCGTATGTGCCTTTATTAAAAAAAACCGATGCTTCAACCCTCAGGCTTTTGCAGTATAATAATACTGTCATTTACTCCATTACCAACCTTGTAGGTCTGCTTTACTGCCATTTTTAACAATGTCTAACAGTTATCATTAGTTATATATAGACGCCATAACCTGATTGCAAAGAGCTGTATATTCTTCCTTGTGAGAAGACCTTTCTTTGACAAACAATCTCAGCCATGAGGTTAAAATAAACAAAAGTCTACATCAGTGAAGTTAAGATAAACAGGTACAAACTGTTTTTCTGTTTACTTCTTGTTTGTTTTGGCAGAAATTCAGGTTTGTTATAATAAGATTTAGGCCTATGTGTTGTGGTCACAGCAGTCTGCTGTGTTTTTCCTCCTCCTGGGTTTGCCACTCCCCCTGTCGGTCTCACTTCACACCTGGCCGTCATCTGCAATCATGCTCACCTGGTCGTCATCTCCAATCAACTCCCCTTCATAAACCCTTGGATTCCCTGCTGTCGGTGCAGATCGTACTTCGCTCTACAGTGGTAATGATACGTACCCGGCTCCAGTTTACCTTGTTACCTTGTTACCTTGTTACCTTGTTACCTCGCTACCGAACTCTCGTCTCTTGTTGCCTTTGACCACAACCTAACTCTGTTTCCCTCTGCCTGCAGTTATCCGGATCACGCACTCCAGCTCGCCTGCCTCACCCTCCCCCCGGTTTCCGCGTCCTCTACCTGCTCCTCCACCTCACTCAATAAACCCCTTGCATCAATTCAACACCGTCTCTTGTCTGCTCTTGGGTTCAGAATCGTTATCTTAACAGAACGATCTGGCCAAGATGGACCCAGCGGACATTGACAGCATCGCGGAGCTCTCGCCGCCCAAGGCACTCAGGTTGCTGAGCACAGCCAAGCCCTCCGGGAAGCTAATGGAAGCCTTTAGGAATCTCGCTACCCGTGGGCACTCAGGGTGGGTTTGGGGAAATTGGGTTATAGCCCCCCCCCACAAACGCCTTTTCCCCGTCAGGTTTTACCCCCGCCGGCCCCCCTTCCCCCCAAACCTGCCAGAGTGGCCCTTTTTCCCGCGCCGGGGGCTAGTGGGGACATGGGTATGGGGCAACCTTTTTTATCCTGCACTAGTTTTATTTAGCAGCCCCCCACCCTTTCCCCCCGAAAGGCTAAGTTTGTACATTTTGGGGTTTTAAGGGTAAGCATTAAAAGGGGGTTTTAAAATTAAGGGGCGTGGTTTAGTAACGAAAAATTTTGATTTTTGTAGGGGAAAGGGGGGGGAAGGTTTTTGATCATCCCCTTGGTAGAAAGGGGGGGGAGGGCCCCACGGCTTATTTTCCCCTTTGCAGAGCTTCCCCCCCGTGTAGCGGGTTTTTCCGTCAGTTCCCGGGCCCATGCAGCCCGGGCGGGGTGGGAAAGAAGGTTTACTATGTGGGCTTTTTCTTTCCCCCTTTAAAGGGGTCAATTAAGGGTGAGTGGAATAAAGGGGGGGTCTAACACATCTATGATGATCTCCCTTTTATCCGGGTGGTAATCGTTACGCGAGCGGGAAAAAAGGGGACAGGCGGGTTTCCCTTTCCCCCGGCATCGGGGGCTTTTTTCCCCACTTCCCCAGAGGCCCTCTCTCTGCCCCCCTGACCATGCAGAATGAAGAGGAAACCCCTGCAGCTGGGGGCATGTTCCCAAAGGGGGCGGTTCAAACTGGTTTAAAAAACCCCGGGGGTTTTCTGTAAATGTGGGGGCTGCCCCCGGGGATTCATTCCCCCTGTCCCTCAGACCAAAAGAAAAGGGGGCGGCAGGGGGACTCGGGCCGTGAGCCCCGCCCCCCCCGCCCCGTTCCTAATATGCACGCTCACCCCTGGTTTCCCCTTTCTTTTCCCCCCCGGGCATCCCTTTTCCCGGGTTGGCCCCTTTTGGATTCGGGAGGGATGAGAATTCAACGGGCGCCCGGGTTCGCGTTCAAGGGTTTGGGATTCAGGGGGAACAATTACCCCCTCCCTTAAAAGCTTTAAAGCCTTAGTGGGCCCCTGGCCCCTTGGGAACCACTGTTCAAGTGGGTTAAAATTGGGTTTGGGAAAACCCACGAGAGTTTTAGTTTCCCCCTTCCCCTCCCGGGTTTCCCCCTTTTTCCCCCGGGTTTGGGGACCCCGGCTCAAGCGGGACTTTCCCCAATTTGATGGTTTTTTGGAAGGTGGTGAGTTGGAGCCCCTTTTTGGGATTTCCCCCTGCTTAAAAGTCTGCCCCTTTCCAAAAAGGGGGGGGGTTTTCCCCTTTTTTTCCCCCGGAAACCCCCCCCCTCTCCTTTGGGCCCCCCATCTATATGCCGGGGGGAGGTGGTTTTTTTTAATGTGTTTTAAATCACCCTGCCCCCCCATCGCCCCATGATGTGCCCCTTGATCCCCCCCCGCGCCCCTTTCCCCTTGTCGCCGTTAAATTTTGTTGGGAAAGGGGGGCCATGGGGAATAAATTAAGGGTTTTCTTTCCCGGGTTGGCCCCCTGGAATCCCCTTTGTTTGGGGAGGATTTTTTTTTGTTGAAAAGGACCAAATTCCCTTGTTGTTTGTTTCGGGGGTCAAATAACTTAAATCAAAAAAAGTATGCCTTGGCCCCCTTAGTTCCCCCTTTGAGGCGCAGGGTTTCTACAATCTTCTTTAAAGGGTTTGGGTCAAAGCAAAGCCCCACCCAAAATGGTGCGTATCCGGGGGGGCGATGAGTGGAAGCTGCTTTTAAACCCCCCCCGGACTTTTGGGGTACCTGGTATGCCCCTTTGGCCCACTAAGCCCCTTTCCCTTTTTCCCGAAAACCCCGGTAAAAGATGCCCCCGGGATTTTCTAACCTCTATTTTTTTCTATTTAGACGAATCCCTTTTTTTTCTCCGAACCGGAGGGCCCCTTCCCCAAAGTCAGCCCAAATTTTTAGGGCTGTTTGGAGAACAAAATTTTATGTAAAAAAGGCCCGGGAAATGTGAGTTCGTGTCCCCCTCTGTATCCCTTCCCCTTGGGGGCCATTTAGAGGGGCAAATGAGGCCTTTCCCCAGAAGGTCTTTCAGTGACAGATGGCCCCCTTCCCCCATTCCCGAAGAAACTGGGAAGGGTTCCCGGGTTTTTCCAATTTTCCGGAGGTTAAACCCTGATTCCGAGGGTTTTCAAAACCCCTTTCCCCCCCCCCCCTTCCGCCCCGCCTTTGCCTTTGGGCGGCCCGAGGCGGAGACTGCCTTTTCGGTCTTAAAAGACTTTTCCCCGTCTGCCCCCCTTCTTAAACCAACCGACCCCTTTCCCGGCAGTTAAAGTGGAGGTATGGTCTGACAGGGGGGGGGGGCGGTCCCGTCCCCGCGCCCGTTTTATGAGAGAACCCCCGGCCTTTTTTTCTCGCCCGGTGGTATGCTGAAAGTAACTATGATGTTGGTAAAACCCCGAGCGGGGGGCTGTGAAACTGGCATTTGGGGGAATGGCGGCCCCTGCCCTTTTTAGGGGGGAGAAAAAAAGGGTTTGGGTTTGGCACCAAACCAGAAGCTAAGCGTTTAATTCCCCCCCAACCCGGGGGTCCCCCCTTTTTTTTGGGGGTTTAAATTTTCCCCCCCCCTAAGTCCCGGATCCCCTAAGTCCAAAACCCGAAAAGCCCCCTTCCCCTCAGTTTAACACTATGAACACAACCCGGCCCCCCCTGGAACTACCCCTCTCCCTTCCCGCCCCAAGGTTTTTTGCTGTAACCCCGGGGGATAGAGTCCCCCCCGGAAGGCCCCAAATCCCCCGAAACCCGATTTTCCGGGGGAAGGCCCCCCTTAAAACCCTTTTTTTGTCCCCAGTTCGGTTCCCCCTCAAAGTTTTGGTTTTTGGGGCCCCACATCGGGCTTTGGTGTAAGGCGTGGGGCCGACCCCGTCCCTTCCCGAAGGGCACTTTTTGGGGGCCAAACGATGGACCTGACCCCGGCCCTTCGTGGGGTTTTGACGGTGTGTGGCTCGGGGGAAAAATTTCCCCTCAACCCCTTTCTGGGGTTTTGCCCTTCCCTGTTTTGGGGCGGCCCCGGTCCCCCATTGGGCCCGGATTTTTTTTTTGGGTGGGCTTCCCCCCCTTTAAAGGGACCTGTAATTTCTCCCCTTTTGGTCAGATTTTTTTGGGAAAGGGGGTTCACTTTTATTGGCGTTTAAGCTCCCCATGCCCCCGGGAAATGCCCCGCTTTTTGTGCAGATGTCTTTGCCCCAGGGGGTTTTTGCGACCTCGTCTCCCAAGTGGTCCCCCTTCGTTTCCCAATGGGAATCCTTCTTTCCCGGGCGCTGGGGGCCTCTGTCAGCCCGTCACAGGGGACCCGCCCCAGATAATGGGCCTTTTAGGAGAAAAAGGATTTGGAACCCCCCGTGCGTTGTGTGGCTGCGCGGGAAACCCCCCGGCTTGGAGTGACCCTTCTTTGGTTTGGTATGCCCCCATTCCAAAGGGCCTGTGTGCCAGGCATGTCCCCTTGAATGCTCCCCGGATACCCCCACCCTTGTTTCCCCCAGGGGGGATTACATTCCCTCCCCCGGTCCAGCACCTTTTCCCCCGTTGTCGAGGACTGGAGGGGACGCACCGCCCCCTTTCTGCGGTCCCCCAGAGCAGGGAACCCGGCGCATTGTGTCGCCAACCCGGGGTCCGCTCCTGCCCATCGGGGGGGTTTAAAGGGTGGTTGTCCTAGGGATTCCCCCTTTGAAAATGGCTCCAAAAAGTTAACCCCCCGTTTTGTTGGCCCTTTCCCTATTTTTCCCTCTAATCCCCCCGGGGGGTCAACCCCAAGTGCCCCCAGCCATGCAAAGTCCCCCCCCTTCCATGTTTCTTTAAAAAAACCATCTCCCCGTCCCCCCCCCCCCCGGGGTTCCCCCCCCCTCCCCCTTTGCGGGAAAAAACCCCGATTACAACCCCCGGAGTTGTGGACATTTGTCGGGCGGGGAGGGGGGGGATCAGTACCTGGGATTGGGAGGGTTATTGGGGCCCGAGGAAAGGATTTGGGTTTTTGCGGGGCCCTCCTCGACCCCCCCATCCGGGATTTTATCGGGTAACCCGAAGGCCCTTGGCCCCCGGAGGGTAATTTAGGGGAGGGTCGTTGTGGTCCAAAAAAAAAACAGTTGCTGTGTTTTTTCCCCCTCCCGGGTTTTTCCCCTCCCCCGTGGTCTACTTTTCCCCCTGGGTCCCTTGCAATCAAAACTGGGGTTTCCCAATAAATCCCCCTTTATAAACCCCTTTGGTTCCCCGCTGTCGGTGCCCGTTGTCTTTTGCTCTACAGTTTGGGAATGATAGTACCCCCTAGTTTCCTTGTTTTGTTAATTGTTCCCTTTTTACCCCGTTTCCCCGTACCCAATTCGTTTTGTTGCCCTTTTACCACAACCCTAAATTGTTTCCCCCTTGGGCCCCCGGGTTTTGGGCCGAAAAGTGCCCGTCACCCCCCCCCCGGTTTTCCCCTTCTACTGTCCTCCCCCTCACTCAATAAACCCCCCTTTCATCAATTCAACAGTTCTTGTTTTCCTTGGGTTTTGAATCGTTATCTTAAAACTATGCTTTATTTAAAGCTTGGTTTGCATGCATGTTTTTTTTAGAAGGCATATTGGACTTTTATTTTATTACGTATTTATTTTTAGCTTTAGTTACTATGCAGATTCTGACTATTTTTACACAATGTTAAATATTACGAAGAATTAAGAAATTAATAGAATGTATTAGTTATTAGGATAACCAGCAGTATAAAGTTATTAAATAGAGTGCCACCTTTACTGGCAGGTTCCTGGTGGGGGAAGATGGAGGCAGCTGGGTCATGTCTCCAGGTTGCATAAGCCATCGCCACTGCTCCATTTATTGAGGTTCAGATGCTCTTATGAAGCGGTACGCTATCCCTAACAGTCCCAGGTGTAGCCTTTAATCTTGGCCATAATAATAGTATAACCCATTTCTGTAAATAAGATAAGTTATTATCCATTCTGTACTTATTCCAGCATCCTTTGCACCTCGGTTACCACAACCTTATTCATACAGTGCAAAGTAACAATCTGATGTGTAAAACAGTAGTCTTACTCCTGTGTGTGTAAACAAACTCACAACAACTCAGACATTAAAGTTCTTTCTGAATATTTTCTCATTACGCTAACCTTGGAGGAAGAATCCTTCTGATTTGTATTTGTACTAATAGCAAGTAAACGGTTCTGCTTATCCTGGGAAGTATTTCAAAAGGTACTAGAGGAACCCTAATCACTTAGATTTTATGTTCACAATGGTTTTCATTTGAGGTTTCAATGGAAACGTCTCAACAATTAATGAATGGATTGTCATTTAATTTGAAGAATTGCATTTATTGAAATCATTTGCAACTGTTTAGTTAAGCACCATCATAAGGTCAACATTTTTATTTATCTAACTCTTTGGTTTATGACTTAGTAATGAATTAGAAATTAATTAGATTTCCATCAGCCTCAGCTAAAGTTAGTTAGCATGTTGTCACTGGGGTGCTAATGCGACATTTTCTCTTTGCAGTGGGGTGTGACATTTTGATCTGTATCCTCAAATATAACAAATACAATGAAAAAGTAAAGAAAACAACTATTCGACAACAAACACAGAACTGTGTAAATACATTGACACAAGCCCAGTAAATAAATGTTTACAACCAGTAATGAGGAGATGGCTGTCTTCTAATCCAAACTCACAGATATGTTTAACACTAAATGCTAATAGTGTATCACAAGGCACAGGAAACGTCACAGGTCATGTTTGATCTATTAAACCTCACATTACAGTTTAATATTTGACCTACAAACGCAGTTTCCCAAAAACACATTAAAATGGCAACTTGTGAAAATAAACTGTCATGAGGAAAATATTACATTTGGTCACTTTAAGGAAAATAATTTGCTTATGAACTACCACATTCCCTGTGGCTGACCATTTGTATTAAGTATATGCAGCTATTTGTATTCATCAGCTGCTGCTTTTATATTGCCTACTGAATCAGAGCAAATTAACCTATAAATTACTTTGTATTCTCAGTGGGCCGTCAGCTCTACACAGAATGATTTTATTATATTAAGAACCAAAGCTTTACTCACCACTAGATGTCAGCCTTTTGCTGCAGCCTGTCAGAACGTCACAGGGGGAGAGAGAGAGAGATGGAGAGAGAGAGAGAGAGAGAGAGAGAGAGAGAGAGAGAGAGAGCGAGAGAGAGAGAGAGAGAGCGAGAGAGAGGGAGGGAGCCTGTGGAGAGGAACAACTTAGGAAGTTTTGTCATACACTGAGAGAAGAAGAGGGACAGCCAGCAGAGAGTGTAGAGAGTGAGATAAGTGTTTGGTAAGTCATTTTCACCTTTCTATTAATACAGTATTTAAAGTAGATGTGTTAACTAACTCTTATCCCCAACTTCTCCTACTTTGCATCTTGAAATCTGTATTCCAAACATCTATGTAAGTGGCCCTGTTATGAGATTTAACTTAGTTATTAAGGGAGCTTTTGCCAGCAGAATTTTTCCAATTATTAGGGATAAACTATATCCCATTTATCTTGTGTGAAATGGAAATGAATGTTGTTTACTTAAAGATGGGATAAAATTAATCTTATGAGCTCATTTGCTATGACTTTCGCTTTACCCTGGCCAGGATATGGGTTTTCTCTGCTCGTAACTTGTTGTCTATACTATTGGTTGTTTTAGCAGTATGTTATGATGGGGGAAATGTGGTGATGTGTGAGTGTGAAGCTCTCTGATTGGCTGAGGAATGTTTCCTTGGACCTCGATGAAAGACAAAAATAAACTTGTGGGGAAGAACAACATATCAGAATACCAACCATTCCACAAGCTTTTCCCTCCCATCACTTTTTTTTCTCTGGACGTGTTACAGGAACTTAAGGCCTCACTGACTTCTCAAAACCATGGCCGACTGGCATAGTGCAGAGGAATTCACTGCCATACAATGTGCCCTTATGTTAGGTTAGCAGAGGGCTTACATTCTCCTAGATTAAGCTGCTTCATATTACATATGGCACATCATTTTTTTTATCTCAACTTCAATGAGAGCAGAAAAGCTAAAAAGGGAGTCTATTGTAAAAACAGTTAAAAAGTGAGGTGCTTCCATACGCCCATGTTGCTGTTCAGTGGTGTACTTTTCTCATATTTGCATCAGTGGGATTAAAAAACAGAAACATCTCTCAGCTGTTCAAAAATATCCAGTCTTTCTTTATAAACTAAAGTTTATGTTAATTCTCAACAAGTGTACATGGAGAGATGTTTATTCAGAGAGTGTGAGAATCCCTCTGAAGTGCACTGACAGCGGCCAGATTAGACCAGAATGTATTGCAGCTACAAGAAATTTGAATCATAAGCACCACTTGACTTTTCCTCAACAACAAAAACTCTCACTAACTTTCCACTAAACACATACGCATATTCAAAGTCAACTCTTTCTTAAGGTTTTACAGACATCAAACCTGCTGCCCACATCTCTCCTTTTCCCAAAATTCAAACATACACTCAGTTGTCAGTTTAACAGCTATATCTATAGGTAATGTCGCCAATACAGCAGTCCTGTAACAAATCACATATTTTCAAGGGAAGTGAAATTGTTTTAAGGACATCTTGATAAAACTGTATGTTATGTTTTGTGGTACTGTTGAACTACAAGGCACTGTACAGAGGGGGGTTGCTTTTATTTAGTGTGCCCCCAATGATTTCAATGAGATGGACAAAATCTTAGAAACATTTAATAAAACACAATAAAATGTAAAAACAGCACATACTCCCGCCTCTCAAATGACCATAGAGTTTGAGTCTAGTCTCTGTAGGTTTTAGAGTTGTACGTAACAACATTTCTATTAAAATAATCTATATTATAAATACATTTCTATTTTAAAGGAACAGTAACTAAATGTCACAATTAACAGTGATGATTAATGAATCATTTATATAATGCATAAAGTAAAACATGAATATTAGCTAGGTAGGGCGGAGAACTTGCTGTTTTTAAATTCTTTTAATTGCTAATCGAATGTGACATTCATGACTTTAAACAAAAGTATATCTGACAGCATTATTTTGGGTATAGGGAATTGTAATTAGGGATGCACTAATCCAACACTAACTACCAACCCATTACCATACACTTGCTTGTTTCTTAATTAAAAATCTGTACA
Organism: Eleginops maclovinus; assembly: GCF_036324505.1. Lineage (NCBI taxonomy): Eukaryota > Metazoa > Chordata > Actinopteri > Perciformes > Eleginopidae > Eleginops > Eleginops maclovinus. Next base: position 25,032,686 of record NC_086352.1, read on the forward strand.
ACAGCCCCCTCAATCTGTGAAACTCATTATCAAATAAGACAATATTAGAATGTATCAGGGATCGCTGAGGCACTAAGCATGACTAAATAAGTGTAACTTATACTGGAATCAGTTTTCTTTGATATCTTGGATGAAAACTACAATAATTATATATTTGAATAATTTACAATTAATAGCAATCAGTACATTTATTACTAATGGATTTAACTTTGGCCTGCAGCTTGTGAAATGGGGTAAACAAATGAAAAAGACAGGGGACAGGGAAACTCTAGGAAAGAAGTGAATGACATTGCTGATTTACTTATTAACAGATTGATGAATCCAAAAGTATTAAACTATTGAAGGCTCTTTTTTTCTTTCTATGTAAACAAAGCTAATTTTCTACATAGGGTACGTATATGACTTATTGAATACGGCTCAGACACTGCAGCTTGCGATGACAGACGGCCTTCACACATTCCAGAATGTGCAGACGGAGACAGTAACGAGAAGGAGGCAGCTTCCTCTCCCCATGTCCTCCCACATGTCACCGGCTCCAGTATGGCTGAACTGATGAGTGGCATCTGCATGCTGTTTACACTCTGCCGGCAATCACTGGCCAAGAGCAAAGCTGCTTCCAAGACACAGTTTTCAATCTGTGTGCTGTGTTTAGTGCATATGGCATATAGCTATTTTGATGGAAGTTGTGAAGAAATGTTTGGGAGAGGAGGTTTCGAGTGTTTTCTTTAATCGTCACAGCTGGTGTTGTTTGTCCAACTGGAGCTCTGTGGCCCACTTGTGGGCTTGTCTAGGTGTGGCAACTCTCTGGATAATTGCCTTGAACACTGGCTGCACTGAGAGTGGATATAACAAGGCGTCATTGTACTGCTGCCTGCAGGTGTGTGTGTGTGTGTGTGTGTGTGTGTGTGTGTGTGTGTGTGTGTGTGTGTAAATGTGCACGGCTCTGCTCTAAATTCACTCACCCAATTTTCCCCCAGTTCGTGTTCCTTCAGTACATTTTTTTTAGCCAGATTTCAGACAGTCCTCTCTTCCTTTGTTCCCTCAGTGTTTTGTACCTGCGGTTTTCAGCCTCATGCTCTTACAGCCCACTTTCCAGCCCTTTCAGAGGAAAAAAACATTTGAAAAGCATACACAATCAGTTTCAGATATTGTACAGAGCACAGTCAAAAACATGTAAAGCAAGGGAAACATACTAAGCTATTCAGGAGTAAAGATCAGAGGGTTGCACCAATGCAGACCATCAACTATGTACATAATATCACAGGATATACACTACAAAGTATGATACGACCAATCTAAATGACTTATTGGTCCTACCGATAATGGAAGATTAAACGTTGCTGGGTAAAATGAGAAAACAGGAAACATTAAAAGGATAAAATAATAAAAACACATTTTTCATTCAAATTCAGGGCAACCAATATACACATCATTTTGTCAGCAAGTATACAGCAATTATATTTTGACTATTCCAAAGGCATGCCGATTGAATAGTGCCTCCCAATGTCTGACCAGCAGGCATTTCTTGAAAAAGTAAAGTATATGTATAAGACTGATTAAATACCGCTCATTAAATCTCAGACTTAATTATTCATTTAAACGTTAGAGAAATGTCTGCATGGATACAATGAAAAAGCACCCCTTAAGACAGAATCAATGATGATGTATTCATAAACCATTTGATGTTATCAATCAAATATGGCCTCCGCTCTAACGTATGTTTTTCATGTCGGTCCTTGACTGTAATATTTGAGCGTCATTTTGATGTACAGTATGTGCATAGTTTGTCACTTGAAGGCTGTTTAACGTTCATATTCTGAAGGGCTAAAGTTTCTGCTTGCTCAACTTCAATCTATGATTAAGACATGCATATCAGCAGGATTTGCTTGTTTTAGAGACAATTGTAGTACAATATGAAACTAACAAAAGTGTGATATGGAAACTTGATGCCTATAGTGCACAATCACTGAGTGTAGACTTCAAAGAGACAACTTTGTTCCAGCAGTTCAACTTTTAATATGTACAATGATGCATATTCATAGCTTTGGATGTATTATTAAGGAAGAAGGGGTAAAGTAATTGTTGTTACCTTTTTTTTTGTAGAAAAATTGTATCATTAACCAATTAGAATTAAGAGGAGATTATTCCTATATCTTAAAACATTACTGGAAAATATAAGTTGATCTAATGAATGTCTTTACTATTTCCACTCCCAGATTTGTTAACAAAATTCAAAATCACATGCAGTAAAAATATCTGATACTCAAACAATGGACCTCATGGTCTTAAGCATTTCAACCCTGTTTTAAACGAAATACCAATGGTTTGATTTAAAGCACTGTAGTTTGAAAATTCTGGGGAAAAAATGTATTTTGCTTTCTTGCTGCGAGTTGGATGAGAAGATTTATACCAATTTCATATCAACCTATAATGAAGCTCAGCATAAAGACTGAGTTTAACGATAGAAAAACTAAAGTGTAAAAGGAGTATAATTTTTATGTATGCATATTGTTTGTGTGTGTAAAATGTACTCTGTGCAGGTCATGTAGGGGATAGATTTATTTAAGCTGCACTCGAAAATAACAGAGGGCACATAAACAGAGAGCGTTTGACAGTCAAAGTCCCAGCCACCTTTATTCTCTCTTAACTGCACTTTACTTGATGTCACACACACAGGGGTTGTTTTATTTTTCTGTCTGTTCTCTCACGATGTTAGGCACCATCATGGCCTCTTACATTTTTGAAAGGTCTATTTTGTCCCCTCCGTTGCTCCTTGTTGAGAGCTCTGCAAAGATGTGAGTGCTGAGTGAAAACCACAAGTCATAACCACACTTTTTCACTGTTGCTGACTCCCAGTCTCACGCCCAGTTTAACACAGAAAAACAGAAGGCGAGGTTTTTTTTTTTTCCTCGCTGCATTGCTTGATGTTTCCTTTTGTCCTAACACCATATATTTCATTCTGTCCACCATGATTTACTTCTTCTGGCTGTCATACCCAGGTCTATTCATTGTTTGGTTGGGACACCACAGTTTTCTGTGAGGGTGATAAAATAGAATCAGCCACTCTGTATATGGCTGGGTTTTTTTTAGCCTTTTTGGTGGTAAAACTGCAGACTTATCTTTACATGGTATGTAATTTTGCATTGCATGGGGAATTCTTTAAACACGCAGGCATCCCACAAAGTCAAAGATGGTTTCCTGTACATTTCCGATTGTATAATTTAGCTTTTCTTTTATTGAATTCCAAACGCTTTCTCTGTACACTTTCTGGAAATAGATGATTCAGATTGTATCAACTGTTAATCAGTCACAAACAGCAGAGCACACACCTTGAAGTCTAGTTTCTGCATTTAACCTGTCTTAGTTTTTAAAAGGGGTTTGCAGCTATTATATTATACAGTGCCCGAGAAGCACCGTTGCCCAATCGTCCAAAATCTGTACTCCATTAGCCACCCTTGGTTCCTTAGCCTAGTGCCTACAGACTGAGCTGCTCCTGCTTTTTTTCTTGATTAGATTAGATTTTCACTTTTCTGTCTGAGCAGTCAGAGTAAGGGTTTGACTTTCATTCAGATTCCTGTCTGACAACCACTCGTAGCCACTGATCTTAATAGATTTAGTCTAACTCTATATAGGCTGGCTCTCTGGACAGATTTTGCCATTGCCTGGGAGTAAAAATCAATTTTCATGACTTCAAAATGAAGAGTATCTGTCTCTAGATCTGAAGAACAATGCCGTCAGAAACTTCCCAAACCCCATGACGTACTGAAGTGTGACACTAAATTCAAAGTCAAGTTTTATTTGTTGTTGACAATCTGCATATCTTATAATGAAATATGTAACACAGCTTTGTTTATTTAGGTTTTCCCAGTTATTTTATTTAAATTACCCCATTGTTACAGAGATAATTTGTGTCTGAAATTATAGGTTGAGCTCTTTTTAGATGTGTCTTTGCTTCCTCATCACAGCTGCATTTGTTAGTTTGTTCAAAAAGGGTGCTGTGTTTCTCCAGCTCAATGGGGAGCCTCTGTGAACAGCTATGTTCAATTCTCCTCAGAGACTTAGAATGGGAATCATTCAAGCCTCTCTTTTTTTTGGCTGAGCCACTCAGGCCCTTATCCATTCTAATACTGAATCTACTCTATTTTGTATCAAGTCTGGTCCTGGAAAATCAGTTGTAACAACATAAAAGCTTGCTGTCTTTTGATCTGATAGTTGTCTTAAAATGAATAAGCTACTGATTAGAATAGTTCACATTGTCCTGAATAAGAGATACCTGCTAAATTTGACAGATGAAGGATTTTCTTTTTTTTCTGCTTCAAATTGTCACTTTTGTCACTCAATCTCTTTGAGGATTATTTTAAATCAACATCAAGAGACATATTAGAAATCAGAAGACATTAGTTTTATAAAGCCCAAAACACAAATAAAACTCAGGAGGTGTTATGCTCGGTACAAACCCCAGGAACAGCAACAGTGGAGGGACCCAGACACAAAATTGATTTCATGTTTACTGGGTAGACAAATGGAAACATTACGGTATAGTTATTCAGATCTCTAATCTCTAAAAACGTACAGACACAATTGGAAACTAGCTTGGAAACACTGGAGCATCTAGCTGTTATGGAGTAAGTAGACAAGTTGACAAGTTAATTCAAATTGCAGACCATCTAAAGGGCATTTAAGGCAAATGTGGCGCACCCAAATATGATTTCAAGTCTAATCAATCATAGCTTCAAAACATTCCAGCTTTTCATTATTTATTCATTTGCACTAAACTTTGAACTAAGAAGAACACACTTAAACATTTATGGGTTAGCGTGTGTAGATCACAAGCCACAATTCAAACAATTTCAGATGGAGTTAAGGGGGCTGTTTCTTTCAGATGTTGTCAGTGGAGAACACAAGCTGAACTTCTAACGTAAAAAAAGGCTTTATATTGTCCTGATTAGTAAGAACATCCTGACTCTGAAAACCTCCTGAGTAATGAGTTTGGCATCTTATTACCTTTTTTAGTTTATCAGCACTGCTTTGAGCAATACCAGCTCTTTTTTTCTCTTCAGTAGTGCTCAGTAAATCTCAGTTCTCTAAATTAGTCATTTTCTCTTTCATAAGCAGTGTCATACAGAGCACGGTGACTAAAAGAAAATCTTGTTTTAATGCAATTTAGAAATGATTCATCTAATTATATCCCTAATCAGCTCACAGTGGCTAATGTCACGTGTCATCACCCACTGTTAGCAACAACCCTTACAGCACTGTAATCAACTCAGAGAGAGAGGGTTTTGTTGTACTGATTATTGAGGTCTATGTAACTTCTGCAACATCCTTGCCAAATCTGCACATGCAGGCATGCAGACTTCTCCATTGGAAGAAGAATACTTTATTTATCCCTTCTGGGGAGATTCTTTTTTCACACTTTTTACACAGTACACCAGAAATACACACACAGGACCTTAAGAAATGCATTAATGGAAAAGTGTCAGAGTAAGGGGGATGCCATGATTAGGCACACTGATCAGAGGCGTTTGGTTCTCTTCCTACAGTACCAGACCCATACGTATGTTAGGTCAGTGAGAGGAATTGAACCATTGACCATCTGGTTCCCAAGCCCACCTATGGTTGTCTGATGTCCTATATTATCTTTATAATTACTTTGGGATGGAAGCACCCACCCAACCACCCACCCATCCACACACACACACACACACACACACACACACACACACACAGAGGACAAATTCCATGTTGCTATTATTTGTTGTGTTCCTATCTAGGTCTGTGATATAATTAACATTCAGTGTGCCACCCCATAGTCCACAGCGACTTGTTCTCATTGAGTAGTTCACAAGGTACTTCTTTACTGCCACAGCCTGCGGATTAGTTGCTATGGAGACAAAGCTGTCGGAAGAAGGGAGGAATACGTTACCTGATACTTGTGTTTGCTTTCTCCGCAGGAGGATATGTTACCGAAAAGTTTGAAGATTAATGTTGACAAAGGCTCCGTAACTCTCAGGGACTGAGTGTGTTAAAAACCTCGGCATGTATTTCTCCTCTTTCCGCCCATCCAGCTCTTGGAGAGCAACTTTACTTTTTATGATTTGGTAGATTTTCAGTTTTTACACCTGTGGAGGTTCATTCATTTAATGGCAATATTAAAAACTAACAGTATTGTTTGAACACAGTAGAAAAATCCCCAAACTTCCATTAATTACCTACTTATTCCTTTATGAATTATTCAGTAAGTAGAGCGTATGTTTGCTTTATCTTAATTTTCTCATCCTAACCTTGAAATGTTTGCATATTACTAACTCTCTGTTAGAGAGACTTTGATCTTCAGCTTCAGTTCATTAGTACTACTAGTAAAGTATAGGCAGTAAAGCTGCAAATCATGAATGACATTCAAAACAAAAGGCAGCACCCTCTGTTTTAGTGTATAAAACAACAAAAGCCTGCACTTATGTCACTTTCTCTGAGTGCCTTGTATTAAGTCATAACAGGGAAGTTTATTCATAGAGGACACTTCACATTTGTGAAGTGTAATGACTCGTTTTGACTCCTGTGAGCCTCTCCACTCCCTGTTGATAATGATGGAACTGGAGTGACTCGAGTGCCAGCTCGCAGTGTTGAAGTTGGCCACTGGGAGCTAAATGAGCCATTTAGGGAGTCTGTGCTGAAAGAACGAGCTGGAAGACTGCCCTGTGTACATATTCAGGGAGGGCTGAAAATCAAAACTTTCTTAATGTCTAATTGAAATGTAAAAGGTCAGGTCTGTAGTTATTGTGGGGAACAACAAACCAGCAGACTCAGTTTTCAAAGTTGTCCTTAAAGGTGAAGGTTGGCAGTTATTATATTTGTCTTAAACAACTGTTGTAAAAAGACCATGATCAGCATTAATTGATGCAAATAAAAGTATTGTCTGTGTAGCCTGACATAGCTTATCTGATAGACTGGTGTTTTCCAGCCTGGACATTTGAACCTCAACAAGGAGTTCGAGAACTTTTTTAAGGGAGTCATGAGATAATTAACTTGACAGGAATGATGAACTGTATACTTCTCCCCACAAAAGAATGTTCTTCGGTCAGACTTTCCTTTAAACTTCATTATTTTCTTATAAAATACAGCATCATTTTGAAACAAAGTCTGTCTGTCTTTGATTGTTATAACAGCACAGCTAAAGCTGACTCTGAAAACCCCTGAGAGACTTAGGCATGAAAAACATCCAAGCGGTCAAAAACAAAGATGATCTGATTTGTGATGTGTGGAGCCACCACCAGTTTTCAGTAAATCTTCATTATATTTGTTTTGCTATCACTTTCCACTAACCTATTCAGTTTTTTTCTTTAATCTGTTATTTAGCGGTACAGTAGGAGTCTCAGCGCATGCAGGGTGTCCCATGTTGTCAATTGGTCGTAACAAATTTGTTTGTTGATTTAATTCTTTTTAAGGCGCTCATAATGCCACCCACATTTTTTGAGCTCACATTTGTAATAAGACATTCCTGTCTCACCACATCGCAAATGCCTAGCTAACATTGGTGTTGATAACAAGCTACGGAGGCGTCCTTTGCAGTTGATAAAAGCCTACAAATATCAACTGTGTCCAATTTTTGAAGACATGCCAACCTAGCAACAGCTGTTACACAAGATTTGAGTAGAAGTTATCAAAACAAACCAACATATGTGAAGGTTCTAATAGTAAGTGGGTATCAAAGCCAATTTCCTAAGCTCTTTTTTAAACAAACACCTACACAGTAAAGAACACCACAAATGAACTGCAAGCTCCTTAAAGAAAAATGATTCTGTTCAGTGAAACATGTATTTGCGTTCGAAAAACATTTGCACACATTTGATGATCAAACACTTTTCTCTCTGTTGCAAGTCACACTGTACTGCGCAACACTGACTGCTGTTAACCATGATGCATATGGGCAGATCAGCGGGTTCTCCAAGGGTGGACTTTAAGGGGGGAAAAAACAAGACATACATTTAATGGGACAGCTTCCCGTTGTTATCCCTATTATGGCATCATATTGTATATAGAACAGCAAGCAAGTAATGATACTGTGGGAACTCATTAGTGATGTTCGTCACAGAAAGTCATAGTGAGACTACAGTCACAAACGAGGTTCATTCTGTGATACTGCTTTATCGCTCAGGATTTGTATTAGCAAGCTAGTAAGCTGCGTCATTTGTTTCAGTTAGGTACACCAAGAAGGGACCTTGTATTTAGCAACTTATCTTCAAGTAAGAACTAGTTAATGCTTTAACCTATTTTAATAGGGTCATGCCAAAAATGTTCACTTAATAAATACTTCACTCATTACATTTAAACTTAAACACAGCTTGCGTACTTGGCTCCTGATCTGCTCTGAAGAAACCTTTCTCCAGCATTCCTGGAAGTAGAAGCAAAGAAACATCATTTTCATTTTTGATTTTAGTTGTCATTTCTCAAAATAACCTTTTGCTGATGGAGCACACTTTTTAAACAGTTATCTTCTTAGAGTTCAAATGCTAAAACACAGAAACGAGACAATCTATAGCAACAAAATGTAGATTGTCCTGACAGATGTGTTGCGCATAAAACAACCAAATATCCGGTCCACAACTGCAAAAAAAATTACTCAAGATTCCCTTATTAGATATTGACAAATATGTTAATCCTCATAAGCAGAGGTCCTTCGCTTACTTGTCATAGAGATGTTTTGGTTGAAAGCTCAGAGAAAATTAGATATCCAAATGTATTACCAAAGACAGACATTGTGCTAAACTTGATTTTTGGTCGCTTGAGAACACATGGTCTCATTCATTTTCAATAAACTCAACACGATAAACAGTACAACTCCTCTTTATGTTTTCTAAATGTAAATATATAGGAACCTCCTTTTTGGTCAGTTTTGCAGTTCATATAATGCCCACCGTCCCTTATTACTTTGAATCCATGTAAATAACAAGCAGACCATCTATCACGAAATACTATAAATCCATTAACAACAAGCAACACAACATTTAACGCTTTGTATCTTTTACTTGGCTGTTTTTGTTTTCTTCAGATCACTATGAAACATCATCCTTAGCCTGGTTGTGTAACGTCACCATAGAAACCCATTTGAAAAAGCACCAATAGGATAATCCAATTGTGGATAGCCCTGAACAACACGTTACAGTTACTGTGAGCGAATAAAAAGGTTTTAGCTTGGCAGTTTTGGACGTTTATTCCAGAACCACCATTAAACATTAAGGATTTAATAAAGAAGGCTTTGAAGCAGCTCTTCTTTTTGTGCCAAATGTATATTTGAGCCTTGTCAGTTAAACAGTAGAAGTGGCAGTAGGTGTTCTGAACCACAGATCAGGATGTCAGTGGAAAATCATTTGATGCTTGAAAACACAAAGACATGCATGACACGTGATACGACAATAACAGACATTAGCAGCTCCGCTACTCACAGCGTGGCAGGCCAGTTAAGGTCCTGCTGGATGCCCTTGGGACTCCGACTGCAGCAAGCTGTACTGTAACTGTGTTTTAAATACTATTGACAGCATCAGGAGAACAAGATGGACCAAGGTCCTTGAGGAGAGATGAAGCTCACACACACAAAGACACACTTAAGCATCCATTGTTTCATGTCTGCTACGGGGACTTGATCATCGGTTATCCCTCTGGTGCTCTCTGTCTCCTGGATCAAGCATGTTTGCCTACATGCAGCCACTTTTATGAACACTCCTTTGATGAGATTACTCACACTGGGATGCCACCTGTGTTGTTTTGTGCATGTGTTCTGAAATGATGCTCTTAAACTGCTGCGAATAAGGGAGGACAGATGTCTCTGTGTGTTTCCATGCAGATGAGGGTCTGACTGAGTAAATAAAAGACCGGATTTATGTGAAATGAAATGCCTGGTTGTTACTATATACTTATGGAATTCAAGGAAGTTACACAACATTGACTGGAGCAAATGCAAAGCATTTATTTGAGTGCATTAAGCGCACATTCAGGCAATTAAATATACTCTATCTCTACATAAATAAAACTCACTGCATCCTGCTAGGCTTCCAAACCATTTGTTTAACAGTCTCAACAAACATAAAAAATTAAAAGCATGTCTGCTAATCAAAGATCTCATTAGTAAAACATTTCCAGATTTCCCTGCGAATGGATAATCACACATGCACTGTTGTCTTACACACTTACATTTTGTATAATGAGCAATGCCAACAAAGACAGACTTAGCAGCTTGGGTTACATTTTAAACTTTTCTTGCTTTCAGTCCTAAAAATTGTTTTCACAATCAGATATAAAACATTGATCGAATATTAAAATAAGATTTTTTGACCAGGCTTTGTTTTGTACAGCTTTAAGATGACACATTTTGTTGCTTTTACTAAAAACCATCACTGCATCTGAGGAAACACTTCAAGGGAAGTAAACCTATAAAGCATCACATCTTCCTAAAATTTACCTGCAAATAACAATAAGTTGGATACTTTCATTAAGATGTGAGTAGATGCTACTTTCATGGAGTTTAATCTGGGAGTGGGAGTCAAACTGTACTGTATGTACTGCATGTTACTATGTATAGACTGTCAACCTGTCACCATGTTAACACAGTGAGGGTGGGCGTCATGTATGTGTGCCATTATATGTTTTTACATATGAGTGCTTGTGTCAGTAAAATGGATGAATGTACAGCAACCACCCACAGCTTCTTTCCACCTGGGGGGATTTTTCCTCCCTTCATGTCCATAAATACATGTCCACACAGAGCATATGTGTCTCGTCTTGGGCAGCGTTTGACTGGCAAGCAGGGTAATCACCTTTCAGCTCAGGGGATTAGCGGCAGAATGCAAATGGCAGATGTGACACTTATGCATACATCATGTTTGCAGGTGCGGAGATTTTCATGCTGGCTGTTCAGATTTGTGGAGAAGAGATCAGAATCGCACGTAAAGCTTTTCACACCCATGAAGCAGAAATGTTTGACAAATTTACGGCGATATTGATAGAGATTAATAGATGGGGGTATTTATATTTGTAAATAAGCGTGCGACAGGTTTGAAAGATTTCCTCAGACACGTTGGCAGTGTTTGTAACAGGCTGATTAATGCTGCATCCGGATGCCATTTCCATGTCAATTAGTAAAATGAAAGAAAGTACGACATGATTAAGTCAAGGGTACCGGTTGTTTGCTTTTGTGTGATCATTGGTCATCAGTAATTCTACATACAAAGTGGAATAATGAGAGCACCAAGAGGTGAGTAATGGAAGCCAGTCTTCATCAGTTTTATCTGGATAACATTTGGGGTATGTTAATCAGCCTGCAACCATTATTTAAAGACATTGTGATATTTAGATGATTTAACCATTAATCTTTTTTTTAATTTTCCACTAATTGACCCAGCTTACAATAATAAATGACTGCAGACCCCGACTTTATAAAATAAAACCAAAAATAAGCATAGAAGGGGTTCTGTAACAGAGCTAGCAGCTAGTGAACTGTAACAACTCCCATCTATCATTCAAAGTGGCCCCCCCAATTATGCATAACTTAAGCCTAAATTTTATTGAAACGGGTGATTTACATCACACTTCATACCATTTACAGTTGACATTAATAGGGAAATTAGTTAAAGAGACCAAACAATTGGCTGTAAACATTATTTTCTGCTGTAAGGTTGAGGGATGTAGCATGTGGATTCATAGTGATTGGGCTCTGGGGCAGTGATGCAGAGTTGCCAAAAACTGCATTGCCTCGAAGGTCCACTTGGAGCTGGCTACAAAAGCATCAATAGTCAAAAGTTAATCCACATAGTCTCCCATTTACAGCAGCAATTGACATAAGCTACAGCTACAGTTTGCAGCCTCTTAGCTTAACTTAGCATACAAATCCTCTCATATACATTAAGGCAAATTAGCACAATTCATAACATGTCCGATTATTAGCTTCAACAGTGATCGATAACAATCAAAATAAAACATTTCAAAACAGCACTAGCCAAATTTAAAGAGGAGAAAACAAAAAGAACAAAGAGCATGTGTAAGTACCCATTTAAGTTTCTCTACTCAGGGGAAATACTATTGTGCAGAGCAGTGTGCAAGGGGGTAAAAAGTTATCAGAAGCGCTTATTGCGAAAGACTTTTGAATTTGAAGAAATTAAATCCCCAGTGCACTCACAGCTAGAAAGGGGTTGTATACAGATCCATCCCATCCCTTTTGTTGCTGCTTTGCTCCTTTTTGATGCAGTTGGCCTCCTGTGGTGTTATTTGCTCTATGACTGCACATGTTGCTTGGCCTGTAAAACAAGGGTAGAACTCTGCATGCAGCAAGTATGAATATTTGAAGACTTCTTGTTTTGTTTATTCCACCACAGACACTGTTGAGTCTGTGGTTGTAGTGTAATCACAAGTTGACAGGCCAACTTTAATTATACATGAAAATATAATTATGCTCATGTAAGATACTTTACTAAGGCTAGATTTGTGCATTGTTACTCGTCTCATTTAATGACATGAGGCGAGACATACATGCTGATAACAACCTTTAGCCCAATTAGTTTTGTTTCTGTGGAGGCAGCTTGTGCTTTAAAAATGGTATGAATAATTAAAGTTCGATTTCCTAAGTTCACCTTCCCTGATGATAGGTAATTTACCTTAAGGCTGCGTGAACCAGCATCAAAACAACAAGTAAAAGATATATCTCTATAGTTTCTTACCCAGAATGGGAACACTCTGAAAACTCTTCAACAGTGACAAAAAAAAGTGACTCCTGCCTTATCTGTGGCACTTCCCCGAAGTAATGTGTTCTTACTGAGGATATAAATATTTTTTTCCAATAAGGGCTGAGTAGGTCTAAAGTAGAGTTGTTTAGATTGACACTAGGTCTAGATGTGATAAGGTCTACATGGGATCAGTCGTTCTAATGTTGGTCGCTCAGAAACGTGCAACTGGAGACTGAAGGAAATGCTTACCTCATTGTGTAGAAAAGGTGTAGAGCTGATTTTTTACACATCCAGGAGGCCTTAAGCAAACTTATCATTTATTCTTCTTCACTTTCTTCTCTTACTTTAACACTTCTTTGTGAAAGCAGTTGGAACTGAGAATTTACTCCACTAATCATTTCTTGGGATTTTCTGGGATACTTTTCTCTCGTTCCGTCTCCTCCGTCTACTCCATCATTGTTTTTCCAATTTTATTAAGACTTTATTAAGTATTCATCACTATCTTACCTCTTCATGTAGACCACCTCAATGTTAACTTGCAATGGAGCCAGAGGGACTTAAGGTAGAAATACAAACATTATTTTAATAAACATGTCGAATAAATACCATAAAAGTTTACAGTGGTCATGGATTTTATAAAATATTTCTCTGCTCCCTTAAGCACCATCTCATGGTGTGCCAGCTCTGTAAAGACACCACAAACGCCAGACACCATGCTGTACTGCGAAATACAGAGCTTCCCTGGAGGCAATAGGTTTATACAATATGGTATGTCCTCATTTTGCTGTAACTGATTTTCATTTATATGTAAAAGTATTTCCTTTGACAACCATACAGAAAACCAAAAGCATTGTCCTTCAAACAAAGCATTATGTAACACAATCTGTCAGCTGTTAAGGATTTTTCCAATAGCTTCAAACCAACAGCAGTTATATTTCTTGCCTTGACACAGAGATTGACAAAACACTCATTTCTGTTTTCTTTTTTACCCAGTGAGTGCAGGTGGGCGTAGAGCCGTTCCTTTCTGCCGCCTACATCAAAACTGTTGCATATGCAGTATATCTGGGTAGCTCTGAGCATGCCGCACGGCGTAATTACATTTTACCGTGTCATGTTTCACAACAGTCATCAATTGACTCATTCACACACGTGTGGTGAACAATAAGTTGTCTCATAAGCTTTTCACTGGGACTTGATTGTTTTGTGTCACCTCATGTACAATCCCCTTGTTGAACTGACTGCTTAATTACATACATTAGTTTAAAGCTTTAATTAATACAGAAGCGTATTGTACAAAGGTATAAAGTAATCACATTCGACTAATGCTGACCCAGGTGTGACTCATCCATTTTTCACTCTTGAGCTTTGTGGGTTCATATTATTCATTCATGATGATTAATGTGTGAGTTAATTTTTAATTATTCTTTGTATTCATGTTTAATTTACAATGCAAGCCGTTACAGGATGTCTTTGAAGGCAAGACAGCTCTCCACACATTGTTACCCTGTGATCAATAATCATGCAGTCTTACTCTGAGGAGTTGTGTGACTCCTGGGAGAGAAATGTCAGTCTGTCGATCAGGCAAAGGATAATATCTCCTCGTCTTTGACATTTATGATCCTCAGTGGTAAAATAATTAAACAGAACTTTTACCCTAGTATAAAAATACTCTGCGTAATAAATGAAAAATGTTACTATAGTAAAAGTAATACAATTATTAATTACAAGCTCTATTTATTTGTTATTTTTCATATGATTAGAGCATTGTTTTTGATGCATTAACATGTTTAAATTAAGCAATAAACCTAGATTTTGTATGTGTGGGGATTAGGAGGCCACTGGTTCCATTCCCACTGCACTCAGTATGTCGTTGTGTCCCTGGGCAACCCAAATGCTAAGTGTAGTACAGTAAAACCTGTCCGAAATGTTGTTGGACAAGATGGCGCCGGTGATGATCGCTGCCGTGTCTTTGGCTCCTCTCCAACTTCAGAGACAGTTTCATTCCACAGGCCATAAGAATATTAAACACCTGAGCTTTGTAATGGGCCTCCATAACAATTCATCTGTTTGCATCTTACAATTTATTTATCTGAATAGTTATCACTGTAATAAACAGTATTTAATTTCATCTTACTGTACAATATTACATTTTAGATTCTGTTCCTGTATATATCATATTCTATTGCGTGTATATAGAGTTCTGCTTGCACTATTTATTTATTTCAATTTTATTTATGCATTTGTTTTATTGTTTCATGTCTTATAGATCTATGTTGCATTGTTGGAGGAGCTTGGGGCTTAAGATTTTCATTGCCATTTCTACACTGTAGCTTATGTGCATACATCTTTAATCTTGAGTAGATGTAACAAGTAGCTTAAAATAGGCATAGGTGATTAAGTCATTGTATTCGTTACGTGCACGGAGAATAAACCAAAGTGGAATCCACTTATACATTAAAATCACCAAATTGTACCAGGTAGGCTACCAGACCCCATTTATCGATTTCTTTGTTGAATTCACCATTACAACCCAGGGTCTTACTTGTCTATTGTCTGCCTGTGACAGATTGTTGATTTAACTTTTTGATCTCAATGAACCACATCTAATAATCAAGTTAATTACATGCTTTGGCAGCAATTCCATTGCTATGCCAGCAGTACTCAGCACCACTGTTTCTACAATCAATATAGATTGACTGAAGTCAAGAGTGAGGCCATGTTTTCCTTCAAGGAAACTCAGACAGCCACAGCTTTTGCCTGAATCCAACAGTATAGACAAATTCCCTTCACTGTTGTCGGACCAGGTGGAGGGATTATATCTCTTCGCTGGCCTGGGAGCGCCTTTGAATCCCACAGTCAGAGCTGGTTGATGTGGCCAGGGAAAGAGAAGTTTGGGGCTCTCTGCTGGAGCCTGTTACCTCCGCGACCCTGACGGAAAAGCGGGAGAAGATGGATGATGGATGTTGTCACTTATAAAAGATTAGAATAGTCATTCCCAAATAAATTGCATTTTGTATGATACATCTTATTTTATAACCACTTCCAATATATATTTTTTATTGTGCTACTCTGTATTCTGTTCTCAACACAGTCAATATCGTCATTCATCTAGTTTTGTTTTATTTTCCATAAATGTTGTGATTGACCCAAGCTTAAACCCCTCAAGAGTTCAGCTTGGTTGGTTAAAGCATGTTTATTTCCTATCAGAGCTGTTGTTATTTATTTTCTTGGCTATGATTCCACATGATCCTTGGTGTCGAGCTGTGAGAGAATGTGCTTTCGGTTGGCTCATGTGCTTCGTAAACAGCTGCGTTTTTAGAAAGTGACATCTTGACGACAACTGAGCCAGGCAAATTAGAAAAATCATAATCAAGATGTAATGCAGAGATAAAAGCTGGAAAAATATTTAAGCAACCAAAGTTGCTCCATCCTTCTGCATCAGTTTGAACACCATGAATGAACGTAATAAATGCTTTGTTGAGTTGGGATGACTTAACCTTTATTAACAACCTTCTTAATGAAAGGACAAAACAGGTTGCCTTGAAACAGGCATTGACAGTCTGCACATGTTAAAATGGGGACATATTATGAAATCATAGTGCTTATGCACATACATCAGGTACATAGAGTGCTTACTAACTCCCACAATGTGAAATAAGTAGTTTTTGTTGAATGCCTCAGTCTATGTTGCTTCCTATGCAGTCTCATTAGACTCATAGCTACTTTTTAAAAAGCCAATCAGAGCAGAATGGGGTTTTCATCAGAAGGGGGCCTTGAAGACAGGTGTTAAAACGAAGCGTTGAAGACAGAGGGTGAGCACAGCTATATTCAGACACAGTGTTGAAAAAATTACGAGTTTTTTAAACATTAAACATGGTAACGTGTTCTAACAGAAAGCCAAAGTTCAAGTATGACATGAAAATTAGCATGATATGTACCTTCTAACCTTCTAACAAAAATAGCCTCATGTTATAAGTATGCAATGATTGTGGTTGTCTAAGCTAAAATCCTACCAGGCAAACAGCTCTAAATAATTTGCCAGTCCTGTGGAGAGCCATTCCCATTTCATATGCTCATATTGCTGCTGTGTGCACACTGCAGTTATCCTTGTAGCCTGTTTTGTCATTTAGTGGAGACATTCATGGGAGACTCATATTGCAGCTTTAAACAAGGGAAAGCGAGCCAGACCCATACCCCTATATGACTGCGTGGAGACCAGAGTGCAGCACAGCACGCTTTGTGTATCCGACTGTGCATGTCAATCCATTTACATCCTTTTGTCACATCACACGGATTTATAAAGTACTATAATATGCACCCCTACTTATAAAACCTCCAGTCTTTGAGGAGGATTTCATCACGTGGTGTATCATGTTTCCCTTCTGCAGCCAAAACCTTTTTTTTCTCCCTCTGTGAATTTTAACACACTGAAGACATCAAAGCTGCCGTGACCCGTGGGGTCCTTTGCAAGTGTATTTTGTGTGCTTGATTTGTGTTACTAAACTGACAGCAGTAATGTTTTTTACTTCATGGCGTCACAGTATGTTAAGGGCAATGCATTTACAGAAAAATGAGTTTCCTGCCTCATGAATCAGCCCAGTCTGTATATGTTGTCAAAGTGGCCGGAAAATTGTGCAATTACACACAAAATGTACATACATGGGATAGACCACATACATTTGATATACAGCTCTGGAAAACATTAAGCGACCACCGCAGAATTATCAGTTTCTCTTGTTTTACTATTTATAGGTATGTCTTTGGGTTCAATTGTTATTATTCTTTTTATATTGTATTCTCTAAAGTACTGACAACATTTCTCGGTGTTGGAATTCAACAGTCTCTGGAATGGCTACCATACATGTAGAGATAAAGATTTAAGAAAAATGTGGAGTGGTCTCTTAATTTTTTCCGGAGCTGTATATGTCAAGAAATTCAGCAACATGGATGATGCATGAATAAGCACACTCAAATTGACAAAGGTGTTATAGCTGTTTCTTGTAAAACCTTCTTTGGTTAAAACCTCAGATCCAGACAGTGCTCTAATGTGCAAAAGCTCTAATAGGTCTATAGTGCATCTACCTTGTAATGCATACTTTATTTCTGCATATGTAAACAGCAGATGGAAAAGGATGGATGGAAACACTTGGCTTAGGTGGAATAGTTGGTGTATTGATTAAAGCAAAGTTTGCAGATGAATCATGAGCATAAAAATGGCAGCAATTTAAAACATTAGATTGGCATGCAGTGATTAGGGGACTAACTTTCATCTCATTAATACTTGGAACACACAAATGCCATGTTCATGTTTCCTATATTATTTTTTACAGTTAGAGGTTTCACTTTTAATTATTTCATTTTGTTGCACATTTGTATTTAGCAATGGTTTAATGGCAGCTGAGTGTAGAATTACACCACTTACTGCTTGTCTAGATGAAGACAATTCTAATATTCATCAAGCGGTAGTGAACGGGAATACACTATTATTTTCTATTTTATTTTAGAAGTTTTGGTTTGAATTAATTCTACATTTGACTTTAAACCTGGTTACCATGCTATTTGCCAGTCTATGGGCTATGTGATATGATGGTGGTTAGTCCTTCCTGTTGACCTGCATGTAACCCATACCATTGTTGTATACGACGTGGATACTCTTGACGTTCTAATCATATCACTGCCTCAGTTCCATTCACCTTTTTAGGGGGAACACTATAAGCCGAACATCTGCGCATGCAGTTTTAAACAGCGTCTGTCAGACAGTCAGTCCATCAGTCAGTGAGACCCATTCAATATCTAATACCGCCACCTCTGCAGTCTGACAAAAAATGACATGCAGGAGAAAAGACAGGAATCCATTAAATACGTGATGAAAGTCAGCACCTTGGCAGCTCTGAAACGTCCCTGTGGACTCATAAAGCCACTGACCCACATGGCCACCCGGTTGTGGAGAGCATGCAGTAATTTTGTGTGAATGTCAGCAGCAGTGTGAGATTCCCATACTTTCAAACAGTCACACACTTGAGGTGACTTGTTTGTAGAGAGGAAATCTGTGCCAAGTGTGGAGACATGTATGCAGTATGACCCAAGTCCAGGTCCTGAGGGAGAGAGGAACACGACTGAAGCCAAGCGTGCACTGAAAGCAGCCTGGGCTGTGCTCAAAAACAACCTCTGCATGTGGAATGAGTTTCAGGCAGAGAGCAGAGGAGGAGGATGCACTAGCGCAAGTGCAGCCGGCTTCTGAGCACTGGTATGTTAACAACACACCAGATTTTGTGTGTGAGAGTGTTATCTGGGAGATGGTGGGGCATGATTGGCATGTGCACGAGGGAGGATGGGGCTGAGAGACACTGATTGGATGCGCTCTCTCGTTGGGTGTGGCCAGAATATGAATGACTGCCCCTGCCATTCGCACTGCCAGGTTTTGGGAACAGTCTCTGAGGAGGGATGGGGTGTTTGAGATTGTGCGTGTGGGGGGGAGAGCATCGCAGCTTGTGAGAGAAGTGAGCAGAGAAAAAGGGGAGGGGGGGACAGAGAGAGAAAGAGAACAGGAGCCTGTGTAGAGAAAGAGGGAGGGAGCTTCAGGCAGAGAGTCCGGACTACCGCTCAAACACTGCAGTCTTTTGCTTCTCTGTGGAAACAGTGTCTTTCTCTTCTGCCTGCCTGTCTCTTGTTATTGCTCATTCTTCTCTCGCTGCTTGGCCATGACCCCGGTGGACACCTTGATCTCCTTGCCCACCTAGAGAAGAAGGGAGAAATGCTGTAGCGGAGGAAGGAGAGCGAGAAGAGGGGACACGGCACACTTTGCCTCACTGATGAGAGTCTGGAAATTAATTAACCGCCGGCAGCACAGAGGGGGGAGCGCAGAGAGGGGCTCAGTGTAAGGTGCAGGAGGAGAATAAGAGGGAGTTGAAGAGGGTGAATTATTAAATGTGTGGAGAACCGGCTGTGGAGATGAGGCAGAGTAACCCCTAGACACTTTTCAGAGACAAAAAAGGACAAGTTTGGGCAAAAGAAGCGAGGGGAAAATTGGGCAAGGCAGGAATTTAACAAAAAGATTTATTGAAAAAGCCAAAGAATGTACTGCTCACATGGGTTTTTCATCCTTTCGTGCTGCTTTTCATCCTTCCCCTCACATTCATAATACCATCTTTCCCTCTCTTCTTCTTATCCTTTTTCATTGCATGTCAGCAAAAGCATATCGACAGCCACCACCATAAGCCTTAGACCCATGCGTAGCATTTCATTCTCAGTGGATGTGTGACTGAGTACAAGAAGTTGATTGGCAGAATCAGGAGTGCTGTTATCTCCCAGCCGACAGTTCCTGCTCAGGAATTTCCAATGAGTCCAGGTAGGACGTTTTGGATCGTTTCGCCAGCCAAGCAGCTGGAGAGGTTGACTCGAAGCCCTCCGGTCATTTACCTGATTGGATCATTATAAGATGAAACTGCAAACCAGCGTATCTCTCAGAGCATGACACTTGTGTTTGGGGCGATTACAGAGAGGGAAACAGGGATGTGCAGATGTGAGAGTGTGTGTGGGGATTATGTCCTAAATACACAGAATTACACAGTTGTTGAGGCAGGATTATGCAAAGTCTCCTGCTGGATGTAGTGGCACTATTGGATTAAAGAACGGAACTAAAATCAACTGAATGGCAGGACATTATCTTTCATAGATTAAGTGAGATCAAATGTGTCACACCTGGGGTAGGATTGAATAAGTCGTTGCAGAATTTGATGAGGGGTTGGATCTACATTGAAGAATAGGTCAAAACATCCCAAATATAATCTGTCAACGCCCAGCGGAATAACTTTCGGTCCCTTGGTGCGGACTCAGTACTGAAGTACACAGAGTGACTATTAAAAGACTCTTAAAGTTTCTTCAGCCTCCATAATGAGACGCTCGAGCACAGACGAGACTCCGTACCGGCGCAGTCCGTCTCTGGACAGCAAACCCTGACACGCCGCCGTTCACTTCTGGCTTTCACCGCTTCAGTGGGGAGTTTGAGTACAAGCGGCCACCGTTTGCGTTTGGGTTCCACACGACGAAAGGGCCCCAGACTTCAAAGGGGCGCTATGCCCAGGGGAAGAAGTATGTGGTGTTTTACCTGGACCTCTCCTTCATATTCCTCCTAGAACTGCGGCGCTGCAGGATGGCCGAGGGTTGCATGATGGCCCTGCGATACGGAATGGTCTTCTTCAACCTCCTCTTCTGGGTGAGTCCTAAACATTTGATATTCCTCTGAGTGTTTGTTTGTTTAGCCAAAAGTGGTTTTCTGCTTTCTTGCCTTCTGCATTTTTTTATTCACTGTTACACTTTGGTTATCTTGGTTTTGTGTGTGCAACCATAGTGATGCGCACATGCATTTAGATCATGTGTACAAAGCCCACTGTGTGGGTGTACGCTGCATTGTTAAGCTTTGGCATAATTTTGAGCTTGCATTGTGTGTACACTAGTTAATCACAGCGTTACAGATGTGCTTTTATTCCTCACCTGCTGGACCTCTGCTAAACTCTCCTCCCTACAGAACAGCGCACTGCAAAGTATCTGCTGTCTATCTGCTGCATTGTATCTGTTTGCCATGGGGACCTTTGTGCCTCGCTGTCAGTCTGTCTCTGTCAATCCAACACCGATAACCACACTACAGATCACTTTCCTCACACTGTGAAGCCATGCTCCACAGCTGAGCTTCACATTTGAAAGATCTCCTCAGAGCTTCAGCTAGGCTTTTTATTTGCCAAAGACCCATTTTTGTGCAAGCCATTGCTACTTGTCAGAGTTTTAAGTGAGGCTGGCCCCTGTGGTTACGTTGCTGCGATTACTTTGATTTGTCATACTTCTGTTCTTATTGGTAATACTATGAGATGAAGCCTTGAACGATGAAATGCAATCTAGCTGCCGAGATGCAATCTCCCTCGGGGAACAAGTGACCTCTTCACCTCTACATCTTCTCTCCGCTATAAAGTGTTGTCAAAGAGGGGTTGCAGTGTTTGCTATTAGCACACTGTGCGAGTGTGTGTGGCCACCTGTTATTAATAACGACCATGACAAGCCTCTCCTAAGAACCCAATTGTGTTAGGATCCTGCAGGTAAGAACAGAGGGGCTCTTTGAATATAAACGCGTCTGTAATAATAAGATATAGTATTCGTAGCAGCTGATGGCTAAGGTCAGAGCTCATTGTCATCACAATTTCAACGGCAATTTACACGTTTTTATATTCAGTATTTTGAGGGCTTTATGGAGACCTAACATTGTATGGAAAGATGGGGCTTAAAACTGGAAGAAATGTTCAAAGATGTTACAAAAGGAGGAGACCTCAATGTTGTAAAAACAGCACCTATCAAAAAGTCTTAATTTCAACGTTACTTCACTTTGAGTGATGCAGCAGGGAGTACATTCTGTGTGAAAAAGAGGAACAGGTGAGATTTCCTCCTCCACAAGCTCAATAGCTATAATAGGTTCTCACATCATTTCTGAGCAGGATAACACTACCTTATTGAATTCCTAAAGGTAGTTCCTATAGTCCTATGGGCTAGTTTGAACAACTATCAAATGGAAAGAGTCTAGAAGTGTTTGGACTAAAACATCTTAAACATTCTTGTAGTTTGACAGATTCTTTTGTAAACCTTACATTCACCTAAGTCAGATAAGTCAGATGTGTCTTTTGCACGATTATACACATTGTTAAATTGACCTTTAACTGCAGAGGGGTGCACTAAGAGAGTGTCATTCAATATGCAATATGATCATTTTGACTAAAGGGACAGACCATTTGTACCGGTATTGCAAATTTCCTTAAAAGCTTAAAAATACAGTGGGGTCGACACCGATTCATCTATTGAAACAGGGATTTCAACAAAATAATTTACAAAAATCAAAAGGAAAGTGTGTGCTCAGTTAAAGAAAATATAAATGTTCTGTTCTGAAACAACATGACACAGGATTTCAGTGGAATAATGATCTGCTATTTTTTAATTAAACGACAATCATTTTTATTTTTAATCAATTGATTCTTTAAATTGATGAGCTATAAAGGTTCATTTTAAGGATCAGGACTTACAATGTGTTACTACTAGTTCTACTGTTGTAGGGACGAGTGTTGCAAACTAGCATTCGCTATAAACACTACGATACTTGCATCGGATAGCTGTTTCCAGTCTGTCAATGTATATTGTATCTGTCCCTACCAAATAAACGATAAAAAAAACTACGTACCGTATGAAGCTCTGAGAGACAGCGCTACAGCATTTTGTTTAATTAATATTCAATTTGTTAGTTTTCTCAATCAATTAGTCAAGGGCAATATTAATCACACACACTTTCAATATCTCTTCATTCCTGACCTTAAAACATTGTAGTTTGTTTTTTTACTGAATACTAAAACAAATGCAATAACTTTGAAGTTGGGACTGTTCAAATGAGGACATTAGAATAGGTCATCCCGGGCTCCGTCTTCCAAACTCCCCTTCTCAGTGCTCCTTCAGAACTTTTGCCAGATTTGCTGTCCCTAATTGCTCCCACTGCGTTTCTCCTTATACATCCACAGTGTTTTCCTGTCCTTACTGGAATACTGCTGTGTGGCTCAGCCCAAGCCAGTTTGTTTGTTTTCCCATTTGCAGGGCCAGTTAATCACAAAAATAAACAGGGGCAGAATCCATCTGTCTGCCAAATGCACTAAATGTACATGAACTTGTCATGATGCAGAAATGACCATCGGATCAAAATGTGATGACCTGCACACACAGAAAACTTTAAGTTTGAATACTGTTCACAACATGACTCCCCATGCTGCGTGACAAGATGATGTGACATATGTGACTGACAGGCTATTTATATCAGTCTGCAAATATACAGTAACTCTTGTTTGGAATATAAATACTGAAGGGCCTGTAGGCTTAAAATGTGGCTCTGAAAATGCTGTATCCGTGCTGTGGTCAGTTGGAGTTCTCAGCACTTAATATGCACTGCAGTGATAACCTTGGGTCACAGTGAATGAAAACAAATATAAAAACATAAATTCACAACCGTCCTTCAGCCATATTTCTTTGCTGTGTGTTTGTATTCTCAGTACATACAGACAGCCACATTTTAACCAACATTAACAGCTTTCCTTGGCCTCCAGCCTGTTTGTCCGACCACAACTATGTTTGCGTTTGAAAGTCATGAAATTGGATGAAGTTACACCAAACTGGATGGATTGCTTTCTAGTTTGGGTCAACTATGTGTACCTTCCAAAACCCCTGGGGTTAAATACTGCAAACCAGTTGATGCAAAGTACTCTCTGTACAATAGAGCTGCAATGATTAGGTGACAAATCGATTAGTGATCGACAGAAAAATCGATAAAGATTTATGTTAATTTTATGTTAAACACCATCTGAGATGCTTTTGCTTTGACATACATTCTACATACATGTGTTGTATATTTCTGTAGAGTGAATTGAAGGACATGGTTCTGGTTGACGTTTTTGAAATTGAAGGAGTTGAAAAAGTGGATGTATTGGTGCTTTCCTTCAGTAAATGGGCTCATGACAGCAGCCAGAAGTGTCAGTTTGTTCTGGGACAAACTGTCTGCTCATGTTGGTGTCAGCCCCTAATTTGCTCTCAAGGCAATCGCAACAGGTCAATGGGTCAAACTGTGACGAGTAAGAGAACTGTTGTTATGATTGAGGTCAGAGCAGCAGCCGCTGAAGAGTCAGGATGATGGGAAGTGGCAGAGGATGAAACCTTCTTGGTATTTCTTTTATGCAGCATGACAACAAGTTTGATATAGGTTAAAAAATAATGTGTTATTACTTGCAGGGACATTTTGTTTTATTGAAATTATTGTTTAACCCTTTAAAGCTCATTGAAAATTGTAGAAATGTTCTCCTTAAATGGTGCCAGCTTTTTTTGTTTTGGTAAAGCAGTGGACTGGCTCAGACCTATTTTCGCTCTAATTGTATGTCCCCAAGCATCCACAAATATGATCTTCGCTGCAGACACCTATTACCTCTTTTAGTAAAGTTGACAGCTCAGACAATGCTTCTGGTGCAAGAAAGAGGAGACGAAAAGGTGCAAAAACTCAAATTATTTTCTAATTAGGCATCAGGGTTTCTCTAAGTAACTTAAAAGAGGAAAAAATAAACTGCAGTGTTGATGTGCTGCTAATTGAATTGTGGAAATCTATTATTAATCTGGAATATTCTATTTTTATTTAATTCCCACACATTTTAAACCATAAAAATAACCCTTCAGTAAGAACAGGTTACCTTAATGTACTGTATATTAATAAAAGGAGAGCCATACAGTTAATATTATATTATTTTGTTTCTTAAGTTGGATTCAATTCCTTCATGTTCATTAAAAGGTGTATACATTTGCAGATTGTCATGGAAACAAATGTTTTTCAAAGCACAGCATGAAAAGAAATATGAAGGTTGCATTTGTTTGTTTGTGTGTGTTTTTGTGTGTTAGTCTTCACACATTGTATGTCATACACTTTAGGTGTTAATATACTCAAAGTGGAATCCAATGACTCTTCACTCAGTTTGGGCTACAGTCAGTTGCTCGTGTTAATTCCCCTTACTGTAAGAGTGTCTAATAAGCTCACAAGTCTGACCTCGTACACTATCATCTGTCGGGGTGAGAGCAGTCTGCAAATCACACTGGGCAAAGTGTCAAAAAATGTAATAGAAAAGTAACAAATGGAGAGACGGATATTTACGCTCCAGGACAAATGCTGATTATCCTCCTTAATGTAGCAGCAATGGCTCCACCGTAAAATTTGCAATAATGGGCAACAGGAAAATATGCAATGATGCACAACACTAATCGTGTTCAGCAAAAACACAGAGCTGCAAAAAGCACCCCACAGCTACAACATACAAAAATAAGTCCCTCATTTACAGCTACTATTTTAATTAATCTTGTTGGCACTTATGTAGCTTTTCAACACCGTGAGGGTGTGAAATCCATGCAGCAGTGAGTGAGACTTGGACAGAAAGTGCAGGCAGAAGGACTGAATATGGGTCTTCTGAAGTTGTGTTTGCTTGTCATCCTAAAGTAGGTCAGAGCCCAACGGAGGAACCATGGATTGCCAGAGTTGTGAATGGTTTGCATCTGTCTCCACTGATTTAGCCAGATCAATAGAAATTGTCTTCTTACGGATTTGAGATGCGTGAGCCCCGCCCAGCCCAGCCCCTGCCCTCACACAGCCCATCGATTCGCTGCAGGTCTGCCGGGACGTGCACAGCATGACTGGTCCACATAATGGGCCTGCTGTTTGCTTTTGCTGAGTTTGGCATATTTGTGCACACAAAAGCTCACAGGCAACAATGTCACACCCACATTCGGTTTTGTGGGAACGTCTGGAAATGGGAGAGAAGAAAAGAAAGGGGGACATTGGGGATGTATTCATTTTGTAAACATACATGTAATGTTGTGTGCAGGGATGATGACGTGTTTATTTGTCTAAAAACCATTGGAAGTGTTGTCAGGTCTGGCAGATCTGTCATGTGACGGCAGTGGGTGCTGGATATCTAACTATGGCTGAATCATTTGAAATATTCGCTATTAAAACAAATTTCTTTTTACAATGTTGTTGACTTTCTTTTGATTAAGCTCTACAGAGTTTTCATCGGCTCATGAAGAGGCTTAGGTGTTGTTTTAGGTGAGGCGGCCCTGGCTTTGTCGCTCCCAGTTCAATTCTCAAGCCCCATAAATGTGTCCTATCATGACCTTTTGTACCCCAAAAAATATTTCGAATTGATCCTTGATCCTTTTTATGTATTTTTTACGTGATAAAGCACAATTACCTTAATGGCATAGGCTGAATCAGCCATTATAATGGTGTGGTAAATCAGATGAATGTGCTTTTGGTTGGATCTCTGTTGTTTAAAATTGGATCATAATTGTATATTTCTCAGCTAAATTAATTGAATGTATGAAGACACAATGAAGGCTGATGTTTGTCTTGTCCTCTTTACCCTATAAAACAAATACATTTAATAATAGCAAGGACATAAATTCACGATATTTGAGATACAAGCTGGATTTGTTTGCTCCCTTTAATTCAGTCAGGCTATACTAGGCTATGCAATTTTCCTTTCTGTGATGTAGTTTAAAAATAATGCTGCAGATAGTACTGTGTAGTTGATACTGATAAAATGACTTGTGCCCTTTGTGTGCTGCCAACTTCTGTCTCGTCACAGTCCATTAGTTATTGTGCTCTAATTAGCTTCTTTAAAAGCATCTACATTCCCACAGGTATGAAAATGTACTTTTGTCCTGAGGCCAATGTATAAAGATAAATGTACATCTGTCGTCACTGCCTATTCAACCAGGCAGATATACTAATTTCTATGCTTCAGAGACCTATTCAACCAAAGTGACAGTATATTATGTATAGCAATGTGTTAGAGAATGATTAGGACCACGGACATGTAGTTTTTTCTACAAAAAACATCTGGCTCACCCATTAACATTATCATATCATAATTTGTTCAGTGATTAAAAAAGATCAAACACTTCATCGAAGGCTGTTTACGTAAACAATCAGCCAATCAGCCTACTATAGGCTGGATTAAAGTGGATGAGATAGATGCACAGGCAAGCTAATGGTAGCAAAAGTTTTCAAGAACATAACAGGATAACAGGATAGAAGACAGTGCAGTATTTTACTGTGATTTAAAATCTATTTAGATGTCTTTCATTCAACATCTCTCAAATAATGATATGCTTTCATTTCTCTGATGTTCAGTTCCCCTTAAGGGCTTTTACGACATTTAGCATGGCAGAAGAAGCAAACAAATTTACGTGCTAATCAGTGATCTTTAAAAAGGTGCTGAAAGTGGATTTGGCCAGCTAGCCGTTTCATCCATGGCCAGTCTCTCATCTAATCCCTGCAGAGAGGAAATACGCACATTTCCCAAAAATTAAACTATTCCTATAGATGTTTACAGCTTCACAATGATGTTTACATCTATTCTGTAGAACCATAATACCGCCACTGTTCAGATAATGCGCTCCATGACAGTAAACATGTTTGTTTTTATTCACTGAATCTTAAGAGGACTCATTGTCAGCTACACTTTGTTTCACTCACTTCTCTCCAACTCTTCTCCAGATTAGCCCAGGGACTGAGTGGAAGTACTTAGTGACAGATGTGCTCACTATTTTGTCAGCATGTCGACAGTGAATTATTCCCTCAACTGCATCACTCTGGCATGGCTTCAGTGAGCCTGCTCTGGGTACACAGAGGACTTTCCCTGAAACAGGTAAAACAAATAAATAAATACATGCATTTAGTAGTAAGAAAGCAACAAGAAAAAAGCCAATGCATTAGCGATTATTTTAGAACACCCGCTGCCTCAAAACGTCCCTGCGAGTGTGTTAAAACTAGTATTTAGTCACAGTTGAGTCATGATTTTTTTTAGTATTCATAAAAAAGCACAGGAGGTATTGATGTGTCAAATCGATGTGCAGCACAGTGTAGAAACAGTACGTAGCTGCACTGTTGTGATAGCTTCTTCTACTCATAGTGAAAAAGTCTGTCATTGATAATTTTTAGGTCATTATGATAGGACTAAGATGTCACATAGCAGAATTGGTAAAGGAGCATCAGCCCATGAAATGATTTGAATAATCATCCATTTAAGTGAGATTTACTCCGTAAAGTGGCTGCCCATCAGTATAATCCCACCACTTTGTTTTTCTCAGCCGACCGTGTGAAGCCGCTTCAGGCGTCAATGAAAAGCAGAGGAAAGGGAAAGCCGGCCTGGAAATTGAGACTGTGCATATGATTTTGTGTAAGACAAGGACAAATCTGAGATGTGCATATGGAGAGGTTTTCAGTGTTTAATACAGCACTGCGCTGTGAGGAGACCTCTGAGGGTCTGCCTCATCACAGATGGAAACCAGATGTAGGCATCGAGCTCTAACACACCACCAACTCAGCTGACGCAGCGAGGAAAAAAGCAGCTCGATACACCTAATTGACAGCGTGGTGTCATGAAAGGAGCTTTAGTTTAGGGTGCAGTGGAGTCCCAAGTGGAATGCATAAACAGCTGAGAGACACTGATCAGAGCGGAGCGCATCCTGCTGCGGCGGCAGAGGAGATGCTTAAAGGACCGAGCAGGAACAAAACTTCTTGTTCTCTGATGCAAACAAAAACAAAGGCAGTGTTAATTATCGATAGCTCTGAGGGCATAGCGGGAAAAAAGCTAAATATACCTTGGGATCCCCTCTTGTTTGAAGAATCAAAAAGCCTTTCACTGTTTTGCCTATGTGTATTACTGAGGACCTTCTGTGATCCTCTAAGACATTTTTTAGAACAGAACCACATCCTCAGTATGTTTTTATTCAAGAACAATTTGTATTCAGTACTGTGAGTTTAAGGAGGGAAAATGTCTTTCTGATATGGTTGCGATGTTCCCATGCACAAAGTGGTATCTCTCACCTTATATTGAAATGCTCCATCCTCTCTTATTAGCAATGTTCTGTCCCTACTGTCATAAAATATATCTGGTGTTACAGCTTATTCATTGTAAGATTATGAAAAGCAAGTCAAACTTTTTTAATATTATATTTCACGCATAAGTGAAACACAACGTGCTTCACTTAAAACATTTAAAATGCATAAGAATTGGCAGAGATAGGTTCAAGAATAAAAAAGGCACAGAAGGTTTAAAAGGATTTTTCCTTTCAATTTCCCAGTACATCACTTGAAAACCCACAGTGTTTGGCGCAGCCACATTCATATTCTGTGTTTGCCTCATCTGGTACTTCATTGAAGTTGTATGAAACGAACATTAAGTGAAATATTGAACCACGGGAGGACATTTATTTTACTGCTGCACCAATTCATCCAATGGAAAAAAAATGTCTGACATGTTGTTTTCCACATTTCCCATTAAATCAAATGGTATTTGATAGATTTGAAAGGAAGTTTCCTCGAGTTTGACAATGCAAAAGGACATCACTGATTTATTGAGTTGATTTTCCCAGATATTGGTGGTAGTGTTGGCACAAAATGTAGCATATACTTTAACAACATACATAGTAAGAATAAATGGTAAATAGTCCATACATCACAGACACCCACAATGAACAGCACACAGTGCTACACAGACCCTTCGTGCAGGGCTTGTAAGTCAGTAAGAACAAAATCAACATCAGAAACTCATGTTAGGAGTAACAAAAATCTACAGCACACAATATACACTATATTTAAAACAAACCACTCTCTGCTTTGAGGATTGGCTCCAAAGACCTTAGCTTTGCTCAGACTTTCAGCCTGTCTGCTGCAAAAACTTACAGTTGCACCTCCATCTTTGGACAGAAATTACCATCAGACAATATTTATTTTGGCAAAACAAATGTGTTGAAAAAAAAACCTCATTTCCAGGGTATAGGGTTAAAGAGAAGAGGTTAAGATATCGTGATTTTACTCCCGCTGTTGTCAATGCTGGGTGCAATAAGAACATGTTTTAAACCGGTTGTAACTGGTTAAGCCCTCATCTTTAAAGCACCACAGCCCCACAGGCTTTCTGTCACATATTTCTGGTCTCCAATCCCAAAATAACCCCTGATGACATTGGCAGTTATTTTCCCATACTTAACAAAACACCTCCAGGAGCCACAAAAAAAAATGTTGTTTAAAAAGAGTTTGCATTTGTGTCAGGTAAACTGACCTGGATGAGTAAAATCTCCATTTAAATAAACAACGGCAGCACAACGATCAATAGTTCAACACTAACCTCTGAATCCATTTAAAGACACCAAACAAATGCTATTTTGTAACACAAAAGAATCACCGTTTATAGTAGAAAATAGAGCAGGACAACAGTGTCATATGTATAGAGTGTAGAGGTGGTGTGATTTCTAGCAATGAGTCAGTGTAAGCTCCTTCCTCATACAGAGTTTGTTTGGCAACAGCACACACACCCCCACATCTGAAAACCTTTATCAAATCAGAAAAATGCTTCTTCTACGCGCTCACATACAACATTCCCATCAGTCACTTCATGGAAACAAATGCTATTTGTAATCTGGTATTTCATAGCTAAGCAAAAAATGTTATCCTTTCAGGAGAGCAAGTTTCACGTCCGTCAAGATCATCAATTAAATTAGATTAATCCAGCAACGTTCCCTTTGTAATTGCACCCAACAACTGCTTGCCTTCGTCCAGCTCCTGACACACTGCATAGTGCACATGCTTTTATTTACTTTTTGGTACTAGTCTAAATCAGCTGCATGGTGTACCGACTCGACACAGATGATTATTGGCCAGTGCATAAATACCGTTTTAAAATAAAATTATTTCAACATGAGAAATGTTATACCCTTGAGGAAATTGCCTCTCACAGTGCCTTCACTTGACTCAGTTTTTATTGTTCTCTATGAAGAAACTAACAATCATTTCAATGCAATATTGTTCCCTATGTTTGAGCCCTAAATTATGGCTCTGGTCCAAAACGATATTTGAACATTTATTTTCACCTTTCTTTGCAAGTCACTGTGAGCGTTTGTGCTAGCAGTGCAAGTGTAAGAGTCACCCAAGCTTCTAGTGCTCATGTTGTTGTTTTTTTATCCCAGCTTTATGCCAGCAAGCTTTAAAACTATTTCAAAAATTCCTCTGACTCTCCTCGCCTGTTCTCCTTCCCTTGGCCTTTCAGACCTCAATTCACACAAACACATACAGTATATTTGCATTTCATCTCGTGACTCCTCTGTACGACATGCACGTACACAAACATTATTCACATTCACACTTCAACAACAGTGAGAGGATGCAAAGATGAGGCCCTACTCTTTCAGCAGGCTGTAAAAATAGAGGCTTTTTATTAACACTGATAAAAAATTCCATCTTCTTATCGACGGGGGAAACGGAGAAGGGCGGGAGGGTTTTACTGCAGAGCTGCTTAGAATAAAGATGCTGCTGGGCAGAGGGAGAGCAAGGGACACCGTGAGAGAGAGAGAAAGGGAGATGATTTGTGTGCAGAGTGGGGGTGAAGCGCGAGAGAGAGTGACTGTAATAAAATAAAGCCAAAACAGGAGCAAAATGAGTATGGACAATGAGAGGACCAGATGGTGGTTGGGGAAAAAAAACCGGGCGTTGGGAGAGGGAGAGAAGTGGGAGAGCACTAACTACCAGAGAAAGACAGATGGAGAGAATGGCATTGAGGGGGTTTAGAGGGTGTGGGGGGTGTTTGTGCCCTTGTTCGTGTAATCGAGGTTTAGTTGTACCAGTATGGAAAAAATGACCGCAGTGTGGTGCAGCAGAGTCCGAACAGCATGCATGTACAAACCGGAGGAAGCCCGCGCACCTTGGGACCTGTGCTGAATGCAGGTGGAGTGGTGCAGAGCCAAGAGCTGAATGAGAGGGAGAGAGGGGGAGGGGTGTCGGTGAGGGTGAGTGAGGGATGAGGGAGGGAGCAGGGGAGAGATGTGGAGGTTGCAGGAACAGGTGGGGAAACAGCAGGTGTTGAAGGGGGTAAGGATAAAAAATGTCCTGTTTAAAGTCCAGGCAGGCTGCGCCATAAAGCACCTTGATGATGCTTTTATGACCCAAATGGGCTTCTTTTTGGAAAATTAGCTCAAAATTAAATGATTTTAAACACATCCATAATTTATTGAGCGTGACATCATGTTGATTCTCTAATGACTGCTGTATTTATATTCAAACTATAGCTTGATATTGAAAATATCCACAGCATTATTTATAATTTCTATGATCCTCTCCCAGATAACTTAAAATATAGCACTGATTTGATAAACCTCGTTTCATTATTAAATGGGTCTTGTGAAAACTTCTGTGGCTCCAGTGGGAGCTGTATAACATTGTAATCCTCAAATGATGACACTTGAGTCAGTGATAGGCTTAAAGACTACTCCAGAGTGAGCTGACCAGACACAGAGGTCATGTTAACCGAATCTCTCCAGCCACACATCTGAAAGCTGTTCCCCCTCAGTCTTGTAGTCTGTCAGAATGAACAGAAACCGAAGCATAATGTCATTTAAAGAGGACTGCAGCAGTGCTGCTGGTGCAAAAGGAGCTCATGCTGCAGGATTTCCCATACTGATGAATCTAGTGCTTCAAGGATCGGGAAATCCCATGAGAGTCTTGCCGGCTTCTGATCACTTCCCTGGGAGAAATGATACCTACTTCAAGAGGTAGGCTGAAGAGGCGCTGTTGATTCCAGTTTCCAGAGAGGCTGCAGTGTGATTCCAACAATGAACAACTGTGACGGCTCTAAACAGTTTTTACCCCACTGTCACGCTCTGAGCCCACAGAGAGTCTCTTCCTCACTCTTATGGCCATTAAATTATCTAAATGAAATGACAAAAACGGTCTAAAAAAACGAATCAACCAGCACTGTCTTTAGTCAATGATGAGTTCCCAATCAACCGATAAGGGTTATGTTATCTCTAATACTGTAAAGGTAAATTGCATTGTTGGTAATATAGGCATTTCCCAAGGGAAACATTTAAAACTACAAAGCATCCAAACATTTTGTAAACAATCTATGTTACAATAAAAAAGATACTTCAGCTTTAATTTAACACGGCACTTTGTGACACACCTGAAGTTTTATAGCAATTTGTTCAGGTACAGTACCAATTATGTGCATTCAGCCCTACAGTTCTGGTTTCATAGCTTAAGTGTGAAATAGGTTATAACTTTGTATTTAGGTTGTGCAGAACATTATTGTATTGATCACCTTTAGTTTTGTTTCACCTATATAACTATAATCTCTGGGTACAATTTCAATTGTCACTTCTCTGTTCTCCATAGTCCTCTTTTACTCCACTGTACCTTCATCAAGTAGCAGTAGGAACCAGCAAGTCTTTAATATATTTTTACACTGTTGTCTTACAATGTATTATCCACTGAGTTTGTAACCGACATGTTGGTCCCGTTAGGCTGTTTATTCGGGGGGGATAAGCCCCCAGCTTTGTCCCTAACAATAACAATAAGTTTAAGTTCCACAAACATTGTATTAAATCAAAAGCTGTTCAATATTGTTGTCTTACATGTACATTTTGGTACCATCTCTCTCTCCACACAATGACAGAAACATGCTAAAGGATTCAGCCCTACCTCGCTACACCTGACACATACTGATGACTTGGTATTCAAGTGTCTTCCTAAGGTATCCGAGTTATCAACCCTATCAGTCCCACGCACTCTTGTCTGGCTAGGCAAAAAGGCAGAGCGACTCAGCCTTAGACACAATAATACGCTCAGGCAAGATAGAGAAATTGCTTCTCTAAGGAGACTAACGCTCGTCCAATCAATCTCCCGACAAAGCGGAGTTCCGCCGGAATATTTCCAAGAGGCACCCCTACGCTGTCCTCCTTTCAGCTGCCACAATGAAATCCTCAGCGGAGTCTTGTACTGATCAAAGGCCATTCCCACCATCTTTGAGGTAAGATGAAGGACATCCATTCTTATTAAACACTTTGTTGCCTTTTATTGAGACAAGTCAGATTCTTCAGGGCAGGCGTGGCGTGGGCACATAATGGGATGTGAAGTGATACTGCAGCCTTTAAGACAGCTTTGTTAACTGTTGACAAGATAAACATGGACCCCAAGCCCAAATGTCCTCGTGAAATATGCATATTTCTGAAGGTATATGAGGCATGTTTATCTAAAAGGCTCTGTGCTGCCAGTACTAAAACACGGGAATCTAACACTAACTTTATATTCTGTTTTAAGTCAACGCAAATGCTATAATGACAAAGCTAAATGTTCTTTGGACCTGGTTTTGAACTTCAGTTTTATCTGATACTGCTCCCATTGTTCAGCATTCCCTATGATTTGGTTGTTTCTGTACATTTGCTGCAGATACTTTGAAGTAACAGACCAGACGACACTGGGAGGAAAAAGTGTTATCAAATGTTCTCTGGGGTCAAAAACCTTTACCTTTGTTGGGTTTGGTGTTCATTCATGATGAAATGGAATGTCGTAATTATCTTTTCTAAATGAATGATGATATCATTCCAAATTTGGCTAGGGAGAACCCCATCACTGGGAGTCACAGTGGGTGTGTTGAGCGGTGTGTTTAACCTTTGTCACAGCAGCAACAGAACATTTGTGATGTGTGTGTGTGTGTGTTTGTGTGTGTGTGTGTGGGGGGGGGGGTCCTGCAGAATTTGGGTGCCTGTATTTGAGCTAATTTGTAACAGAAGGTCAATTTCCTCCCCGAATACACATCACGTTCTTTACCTTTTGACGAAGTAGGTTGCTCGCAGGGGGGAGAGGACAGCGCAAGGGTGCGAGTCGTTTTTTATGCCACTTTGGATTAAATCCAATAAACAGACTACCAAACTGCATGCAAGCCATGAAGTTGAACTAATGACTGCGACAAAAAATGTGACATTACTTCTGTCCCAAAGGCCGCGTCTGTAAAACAAGATTAAATACAATTGATTTTCATATGTTCTATATTTGTGATTTACTTTTTAGGCATCACTACCCCTCTCAAATCCCTAATTAGTTTATATGGATTTCCAGTAATGCTGTTTCATATCAATTTGTTCATAAGAGATCCAAGGAAGTTACGCCTTTCTGTGCTCTCACAGACTTCCAACAAAACACTCCTTGGTCTTTTGTGTATTTTTTTCTCCTTCGTGGTAGGTTCAGTTTGTTATTTATTCCATCCAAAACATGGGGAAGTAAACTTGAAAAAGGATCGGATTTGTTTCCGGTCAATGTGCTAATCAATTCATGCATTACCCATTTCATCTTTAGATTAAATAAGTTAAAAACATTCTGGTTTAATATAGTGGCTCCATGTGAAGAACAGAAAAAATTGTGGTAGAGGAAGAATTCTTATCTCTTAATTAAGTAAGAAGTGACGATACCACAGTGTTCAACTCTAATGTAGTCCTGCATTAAAATTCTGCTGAATCAAAAGCAATACCAGCTAAATGTATTAAACAATAACGTACACATTTCTTCAAGGTCCTTGAATGCTTCTATTGAATTGTGTTTTTAATTGCAAGAATAAAAGTTGCCCACACAAGTTATAACAAATATTTAAACAAAATATTGGGACTGTTATATAGCTCCTTATAACTTTCTGTGTGGGCAATACACATATTTGTTATTCTTAAAAGTACAAGTACAGCCGCGCCCCATTAAACATAAAAAGTAGTGAAAAGTACAATAAATCAGCATATATTAGATACACTTAAGTGTAAACACACTCAAATACACAAACCTCAAATGTGTACTTTCAGTTAACACTTCAGTAAACAAGACAGTCCAGCAAAAGAAAAAACAACGTATCAGTTACTTAAATAATACATATTCAAATATCAGTAAAGGAGCTGCTTTACCATCTGTCACATTGATTGGGCTCCCAAACTGCTTACTGATTAATACAGCAGCCGGATATCACATGTTTAATTAAAGATCTGTTTTCCCCGTGTGCCTGGGAAACAAATGAAGGCATGTGGTGCACACCCCTACTTCGACACATGTGGATGTGATACATTAAATATATCTCACTGACCGTCAATTATGGCACGCTGTCCACACAACAAGATATCTAATCCAAGTTAATACAGTGCCACTGCTAATTAAATACTAATTTATGCAAGTAAGGAGCTTTTGTAATCTGCATGAAGATAATGGCGGGTTTAATGATAAATATGTATGCTTGTTTATATGTCTTCAAAATATAAAACAATCAGCTATCAGAAGTTAGCTTAGCTTAGCATAAGGACTGAAACAGGATGGAAACAACCGGCCTATAGACTCTACAGCAAGTCAATAAGCCTGGCCATAAAATAATAAAAAAATAGTCCCACAAAGACCCAACCCATAAAACTGAAAATTGCTATATTGAAACATATTAATTCAGATTAAACAGATATACTGTATACTGAGGGAGCTTTAGATGGGTTGCTTTAGGTGGATTGTGTTACCTTTACACAGCGCTAGGCTAGCTGGGTTTTTTCAGTCTCTATTCTAAGTCAACCTTACAGGTTTCTGGCTGAGCTTAAAATTTAAAGCACATGACAGAAGTGTCAATCTTCTCATCTTCAACACTTATCCATCCCAGTGTCAGAAAATAAATGGAGTTTTAAAACGATTTTTAAAGAGGCACTTACAAATGATGTTTCCCTGCTGATGACGGGGTCAGAACGAAAACCGCTAATGTGTCATTTTAGATCGTTCAATCACAAGCAATT
Source organism: Eleginops maclovinus (assembly GCF_036324505.1). NCBI lineage: Eukaryota > Metazoa > Chordata > Actinopteri > Perciformes > Eleginopidae > Eleginops > Eleginops maclovinus. The sequence goes on from NC_086352.1 coordinate 25,069,582, forward strand.
TCTTATCATTTAATCCGAAGGGCTTTTATTAAAACGTAAGGACATTAAGTGGTATTTTGTTCAGTGCCCCTGTTTCTTCTGTGAATAGAGCAGACATACAAACATTTGATCAATATGTGAGCATGTCTGCAGTGTTACTCCCAAAGCAGCCTCACTGAGAGTGCCTTTGCATAATCACACATCTTGAGGTGAAACAAAGTGGCTGATAACTTTGTTTGAGCCAGAGGAGGAACACAGTATTTTACACACTTCTTACGGGACAAAATGACAGGGACCGAAATTGGCATTGACTACACTTGGCAGGTAAATGAAAGAAGTATGGAAAAACAAAACATAATAAAGTAACAGGGTTTTCAATTTTCAGCAGCTGTTAGCCAGAAGTGCAGGATCTGTAAAACTGCTTCTTTTTTAAATCACTTATTCTCTGATCTCTTTTCAGAACTCTCCGGTTTTATTTTCTGACATATCTATCATCTTCTATTCTACCTGACGTGCTCATATTTCTCTGCTCTCTTTACAAAAGTGAAAATACAGAAGCTTTCAAAGTGAGGTATTGGAAGCAGCAAAAAGTAATACGAGTTTGATCAGTGAAACTGTGAACCCACCCCCCGCAGAGGTATCATTTGTGTTATAAAGTGGGGGAAACCGTTTTATAACAGCCTGAAAAAAGTAAAATTGTCTGAAACATTCAGAGAGTGACGCGAGGTATTTGCAGCTGTGAGATGCACTTGAGACTAAAGCCTAATTTGGATAATTACTCAAGTCGACTGTGATTGGGCGATGGGGGGGGCCTCTAATAAGACATCAATGCTCACCATTTCATTAGAGATTGATTGGCCCCTTGACATTCATGTAACTGCACTGATGACTCTTAGGACAGTTTAGCTAAATGTGTTATTGCACTTAAGTCCGGATTTCTAATTAATCAGAGGTGATATTATTACTTTTCTCTTTTCATGTCGACTGTTATCAGCCGTTTTCGGCTCAAATTACCTCACTTCAGCTTCACTCTAGACCCTGATCAGTCTCCTGAGGTTTCAAGGAAAACTTTTGCTCCCAAGTCAAATTAGATTTTGATAATTATGCTGGACTCCCGAGCCAGGACGCAGTTAGACACACATCATTTTTCTAAAACCGGTATAAACGTATTAAACAAACATTGTCTTCACCTAGACTGAAGGGACTGATTGGTTTAATAATGCATCACTATTTAAACTGTGCATCAGGGCTCCCTCTTGACTGATCAGGAACTGGGCTGCGTTTGATCGCTCCTCTCTCATGTGCACTAGTTTTATTTCCCTGGCTCATTCAAAGCTGTTTGATTCTGCAAAGTAAAACACAAACCCCCCTTTTTCAAATTTTTCTTTTGTACCCTAGTGTTTTCTGGTCCACCCCATTCTATTTGATGCATAGGCCTTTTGAAATATTCAGTGCCAACCTTTCCATCTTATTACCTGCGTATCCAACTGGATATACAGTAGCAGAAGGCTCCCCGCTATGCAGCCGCTGTGTGTGTGTGTGTGTTCAAGCAGAAAAAGCTCAGAAACCTTCTTTTATTTGATTAATCCTCTTCTTAACACTGCCTTCTATGTGCGCTCTCTGGGGCAGCATTGGGTTGCTTGAGCCTGCTCAAATCTAAGTCCCTCTCACCCCAGAGGATTTGCTATACTGGGGAGACTGCTGGACATGGTTATGATTTGAACTGGTGACTATTTGAGGAAGAGGATGAAGGTGAGGATGAGATGAAAGGGCAGGTAGATAGCAGGAGGGCAGAGAGGGTAAAGGATGACAAGGTAAGGATGCAAAGGGAAGCAAAGAAAATTGGATAGACGGGGCGAAGGAGGAAGAGTGATGTGCGAGTCTGTGGGGAAAAGAAAGCTAATGATGGAGAGAGGAAGACGGAGGAGGGGGAGGGGCTGAGGTGTAACAGAACAAGGGGGGACTTTAGGGAATGAAGTGTTAATGATGGGAACGGGGTAGCAGGAGAGAGGAGAATGTGAAAAATATGTGCTATTGAGAAAGAAGGAATTAGAATGTCAAGGAAGTCATCTGGGAGAATGAGATGCCTAGGATAGATGGTGGAGGAGTTTTAGGGCTTTATATGGCCTCGATTGGGTGAAGCATGAACATACACACACACACACACACACACACACACACACACACACACACACACACACACACACACACACACACACACACACACACACACACACACACACACACACACACACACACACACAGTTGGAGCAGTGAGGCTGAGCAACACACTTGTGTGATCACTTACAGTGGGAGAGACGTGGATGTTGATAGCCAGTTAAGACATAATCAGGACTGAAATGAAAGATTATCGTGATTAAAGATTTTTTGGTTTTGTTTCTTGAAATTATTATTTGTTTATTCCACAAAATGTCAGTGGATAATTACAAATGCACAATTGTTTTTCCAAGAACTGATGGGAAAAGTCAAAGATATTCAAGGAACAGAGATGATTACCAGATAAGAAAAAAAAGAAAATATTCACATTTGAGAAACTAGAGACTGTTGATTTTTTTTTCTTGAAAAATGAGTTTAAGATGATGAACATCAATCACAACCAACCTGGTTAAAGTCTGGTCAGGGACCTTTGTTGTATGTTGTTCATCATCTTATTCCCCTTGTATCTCTACTGCATTAAAAAGCCCCCAAATACTGAAAGATCCCTCAAATGGGTCTTCTTTAAAAGGACTTGCCCTTATTTCTTCCAGTTATGATAACATCAACAGCAGAACCAGTAAAGCTCATTGCACATAACATCTGTCTGTTAATGATTGGACCATTTGGACAAACATTTGAAAGGTGTCATGTTCTCTTATAAATGAGTTTAGGTAACAAGAAGTGTGTGTCATGAACTGTCCCTGTGCGACTGCTTAAGGTTTTTGCCCGTATTAAAGCACCATTCTTAGGTGTAGTTGTTGGTGTGTTAGATGATTGTATAACCAAAAGAAAATGGCCAAAACTCTGAAAATAAAACCCAGGTTATCAAAAACTGACATTGTCCAATCAACATTTTATTTAAAACCGTAACTAATTGAAAAGAAAGAGGATTGGAATATTTAGTAAAACCTTGGATTGTATTTTTACACGATAACTATGGTATCATTAAGCTTGGGAAAAGATATGGGATGGATTAAAACCTGCAGGTCTGTGAAATAACTTGGACTGCAGTCTCATGCATGAAGGGAACATGCTCCACACACCCAATCATGATTTGCGGACTCATCTGATTTGAAGGCCCTTTCTCTGATTTTCACCATTAGTTTCAACACAGATGTGAAGCATTTGTTTCCGCAGATGAACTGAAACGCAGCCTCATGAGGGGCACCGATGCTTAACAACTCTCTGATTGAAGGAGCCCGCTGGTCTATTTGTCAGTACTCTCTGCCTTGTTGACCAACTCTGATTATTTCCATCTCGCTGCCCCTTCCCTCCCTCTCTGTCTCTCTCCATCCTACGTCTCATGCCTCCTTGTTGGTAACACTGCCTGCCACTGTATTTTGTCATGCAGTTCTCATGGGACTGTTCCTTACTCTTTCTAGTCGCAGCCCCTTCCTCCATCTCATTCTGCTCTCCATCGAGCCCACCTCTCTTCGTTTCCATTAATAATTTGTTTTGCCACTCTAGGGCAGCTCTCATTGGTCTCCATTTTTCTAACTCCAGGGCTGATTTGTTATGCCACTGCCATTCCCTCGTACAAGTCTCATTGGTCACTGTCCGCTGAGCTTTCTATTACCCTCTCTCTCGCCTTCCTCCCCCTTCCACTCCGCATGTTGTTTGATCTCTTACTTTTGCTGTCAGAGATTTGTTTCTCCCTACAGCATGCTACCGAGGTGTTTTTCATCTGAGACACGTTTATCAGCCGTGAACACAAATGGTGCGCAGTATCGTGAGGCTGCGTGTTAGGCCAGCAGTTTTATCCATATTCTCGTTCAGGGGGAATTATTTAGTCAGTGCTGCACACAAAGTGCGGGTATTGCTATTTCAATCTGTCATTAGTATCACCTGAATGCACCAGAAGGCATATTAGAAGGCAAGATGGGAATATGGGGCCATTATTGGCAAACAGAGAAGGCATATGCTTTGTGAAATAGTGCACTCCAGTTTCCTATTAGATGTGATTGCGTGCGTGCATGTGCATGAGGAAATACAAGTTAGAGGACAATTTGATGGAAATATCAAATCATGACAACAATCATTTTAACTTCTAAGTTGAATTAAAGTGACACAGTCAGCTACACAGGCGAATGAGTTCCCACCGAGAGTTAACTAATGGTGTCGACTTTAAAAGATGTGCAACCATTTACTCATTAATATCCAAGTTTTAAAACGGTGAGACTAATTTCCCTTCCCACGATCGATGGTAACTCTGCCTTAGAAAGGAAATTACACTGACCTCTTTGATATGTTCCAAGTGAGACTGGCTTCACAGAAAAATAAGACTACACCATTTGTTTAAACACTTCAAATGACTCATGTTCATGTTTTACTGACAAACAATCTCTTGCAGTCGTGAGAGTAATGACTGCCTTCAGAAGCTAAGGCAGAAACAGAGAGAATTTGTTTTCTCGGGTTGAAAAAATCTCTGGTTAAAAGTCTGGTCACAAGAAAAAGTGACACGGCAAAATTAATTTGTGTGTCTTGTTAGACAGATGTTCTTGGGAGTGACTACTTGAAGGGAAAGTTGTATTCATAGTTCTGTGGCTGGTTAGCTTTTGCTGCATTCAAAAAAGGACAGAATGGGAAAAACATTAAAAAAAAAACATCTAAAAACTGTCTCACAGTATCACAAGCTCTTGGTTACACTCTTTATCCAGGTGCTCTTGCATAGTTTTCATTATTTATTCAATTCTCATTCTGAATTTATATACTTCTTTCTTTTTTAAGCTGCTGCAACAAACCAAATTTCCAAATTGTAGACCAATTATGGTTTATCTTATTTAATCTACACTACAACAGACTACACCTAAGCCACACCATATAAATACTGTCACTGCTAAATAAATACCTATTTAATTTTGTATCTTAGATGATACGTAGTGGTCTGTAGAGCTAAAAGGTTTCTAATAGTGTAATTGTTGAATTATATTTAAATGTAACTGCCAGCAATGTTGGATTTGCAGCCATGCTGTTACCAGTTTTGTCACTTAATATGCAGTAGATAGTGGTTTCTCTCCCTCGTTTGCTCTTAATTAGTGTTTATATGTTATGATATGAATGCAGAATTGCTGGTTACATGCTAGCTAATGACACATAGGATGTTGTGAGCTCAACACGCTTTACAAATGTGTTCAGGGCTCCCATTCAGAAACAAATAGTCTCCAAGGCCAACAGACTGGTTTGTGTCTTACAGCCACACAGTTTTAGGCTTTAACACGTTCTCTCAACGGCTGCTGCCACTGTTAGACACAGGACTGGATCTGTGCTGAGCGTCCATCTCGTGGGAGTCATTAGGTCTGCAGATTGGTCTGCACAGTCGTGTAAAGACTGATGTCTATGAGGGCATTTTATTGCAGTAGGTGCAACTTAAAGTGCAATCAACGCTTCCTCCTGATGTACTTAAGAGTCCAACTAAATCACTACCAACTATTTAATTGTTAATTACGTTCAAGGAAGGCTTCATGGTTCCTTGAATGTGTTTTTTAATGTCTTTATTAATTCAGCAGGAAATATTGTTGCAAACATAGATGAAGCATATAAAAAAGGAGCCTCTCTTCCTCCTCTCCCAATACTTTGACAGCCATTTTCTGTGAAATGTGAAATGTCTTCCTTAGAGTCAGATTAAACGTCTTTCCCACAGTCAACTTTTCATTTAGTTTCAACAAGCATGCTGCAGTAAACCTACAGTTCATAATGTTTATATTAAAAGGGAACATCTGTTTGTTAATTTAGTTATAGTAAACCAGTATGACATAGGCTATGTGGTATCTTGGGATTTCAAAATAATTTTAAATAAAGCTTTCTGGATCTGAACAGTGATTGAATGCACAATACGCATTTATAATGAGTGAAATGCTCAAGAGGATCCTGTCGTGTCTCTCTTTGCAATTTAGTTGTTCATTAAATGTGGCGATTGTACTCTCTTCTCATGTGTATTGCACACTGATATGAGGCGCTTCACACCCTCAGGGTTAAATACTATAATGTAATATATAATATAATGACATAGATTGAGTATATTGATGTGTTTGAGTGGTTTAGGCACTGCACTATATAATGGTTTTCCTGATGACTGTGCAGTATATCCTTCCCTTCCAATTATTCTATGTTTTTATCCTATTGAGGTCTTGATTTCCTGATTGCTTTGGTATTGACTTGTGTTTTTCTGTCTGCTGTTGCTGTGCATTTAGATCCTGGGAAATATAAATGTGTTGAATTGGGTGTTCCCATTGGTACAGTACGCCCTGCTTGTTTCTATCATAAAAGATGTCGGATTAGTTTTTTGTAAAACTGTAAGAATTATTATCAAGTGTTTGTTTTAGTCTCCACTTTTTCGCACTTATTTAAATGTTTGATTACATACGACTCAGGGTTTCCGTTAGCTGGTAATTACCGGTTTTTAGCTGGTAAAATGTATAGAAAAACGGTAAATTCAAAACCTGCCAGTCACAATGTCCGGTAATAATGCTCATACAACACTTAGATAACGTAGGCTATCCCTACACATTTATGTTTTGACAGCTACATTACATTTGTGGTGCTGTGTCATGACATCACCGTTTACTTCGCTGATTTTCTACCCAACGCTGCTCACAATAACAACCAGTGGCGGTCTTAGCAATTTGGGGGCCCAAGGCGAATTTAGCTAGGGGGGCCCTCAACATTAATATGCGAGAAATAAGTTTCAGATAGCACACCATCGTATGTCAAAATGCGAAGTATTTATTGAACAAAATTAGTTAAAAAAGGAAATAGGCAAAGTTTGTGTACGTGCATGTGTGAGAGAAAGAGAGAGAATGAGTATGTGAGAGAGAGGTGTGTGTGTGTGTGTGTGTGTGTGTGTGTGTGTGTGTGTGTGTGTGTGTGTGTGTGTGTGTGTGTGTGTGTGTGTGTGTGTGTGTGTGTGTGTGTGTGTGTGAGTGAGTGAGTGAGAATGCATGTGTATGAGAGGGAACATATGTGGGAGTGAAAGAGAGAGAGAGAAAGGGTATGTGACTGAATGAGGAGAGATTGAGTAGAGTGTGTGTGTGTGTGTGTGTGTGTGTGTGTATGTGTGTGGGGCACCGGTTTTCATGCATCAGGGTCGGGGATGTGTACATCTGTAGAAATCTAGAACAGAAAAGAATAAATGCAAACACATTACCAGTTAACACATTTTGTAATATGATACATAGTATGCACAACCATTCAATTTGCTTGAGATGATAATGATTAATTATCAAGCAGGGTTCAAGTAGTCACAGGAATGCACTGCAAAATCATTACCTCACTTCTTGTCCCTGTCTCTGTGCTGTCCTCCTCTCTCTCCTTCTGCCTCTCTGTTTCTATACCTCTTCTGCTTCTCTCTCAGTGGTATGTCCATGTGTCTCAAGCTTACTGTCACTATCTTCCTGCTTCTTTTGTCCTGTTTATTTCTCTTCTTATGAACACTGAACAGGTGGCAGTTTTTTCTTAAACAAATCTGACCTTTCTCACTTTGGCCTCTGCGAATAGGGTTATAACTGCATCCATGTCAAGGGACTGTTGGACCTCATGCTCTATTGAGATTGTGGCAAGGGCAGACAGCCTATCCTGGGCCATTGTAGACCGCATGTATGTTTTCAGGCGCTTCAGGGTGGAGAAGCTTCTCTCACCTGAAGCCACCGTCACAGGGAGAGTAAGGAGATGTCGTAAGGCTATGCTGACGTTTGGGTAAATGTCTAAGACATTCTCCTTGTAGATGTGGTCTAACATTTGAAGTGGAGAGGTGATGTGTGGAGGGAAGGACTGGACAGCTCCTTTGAGCTCCATCTTCAGGTCGTCTCCATCTACATCTCCTATCACTTCCTCCAGCTTTCGGCAGCAACCATCCAGTTTCCCTGTCTGAATAGTGCCTCTTAATGAATCGGATGAGTAGAGGAACCCATAGAGGTCAAAGAAGACCTCCATGTTCGAGAATCGCTCCTTTAAAGTGGACCTGGCTGTGTCCACTAGATGGAGAAAAAACTCTCTTTTAAAGAGCTCCTCCGGAGTAGACATATGCTCATCTCTTCCCTCATAATCAAACTGCCTCTTCCTTTTTCTCTGTCGCACAACAGGCCAGCTCATCTCCACCTCCATCTTTTCTGCCACTTCCCTGGCATCTGTTTGTGCAGAATTAAAGCCACACTCCCTGTATTCTTCCAGATAGTCTGCCACTGCCATGACCTCTCTCCTTAGTGTCTCAATAGACACACTGGGGCTCTGCAAGATTTTACTGACACGGTTTATGTGGTATAACACGTCGTACCAAACAAAGGTGCTCACCATGAATGACCACTTCATCATGTTCTCCTTGAGGCTGTCAGCAGTGGAGGCGCATTCTGGATCTTTCTTCAATGTTGCATGCTTGTGCACAGCTGTCAACGCATCAACGATCTCTGGGAGTTGGTAGCGCACAGCCTTGACAGCATCCACCCGGCACTCCCATCTTGTAGTGGACAAGGCCTTGACTGAGAAAGCTTTCACATGCTCCTGAAGGATGGTCCAACGCTGAACAGAGCCACTAAACAAAGTGTACAGCCTTTGTAGTGTGCCAAAGTATCCCAGAGAAATGGTTGAGGACTTTGCAGCATCCCCCACCACCAGGTTTAAGGTGTGGCTGCCACATGGCACACACAGTGCTTTGGGGTTGAGTTCCAACATCCTCGCCTGGACACCCTGTGTTTTGCCTTGCATGTTACTGCCATTATCGTAAGACTGGCCTCGGCAGTTGGAGAGGTCCAACCCCAATCTTTCCAGGTGTCCTAGAAACAGCTGCAGAAGACCTTGGCCAGTGGTGTCATCTGCCACAAGAAATCCCATGAAGTGCTCATGGATAGAAACTCCCTTTGTGAGCTCACAGTTGACAATTCGCAGCAGCACTGATAGCTGCTCATTGTGGCTTACATCTGGAGTGCAGTCCATGATGACTGCATAGTATTTGGCCCTCCTCACACGCTCCACTAAGGCATCAGTGGTGCACTGGGCGACAAGGCATATCAATTCATTCTGTATGCGTTTGCTCAGGTAGGTATCAGCAATCTGTTTCGCTTTCATTTTCCAGAGATGCTCCTTCATCACAGGGTCAAATTTGGCCATTAACTGTACTTGCCCCAGGAAATTTCCATTCCCATGCTCGAATAACTTCTCCCTGTGCCCTCTAAATGCCAGATTATACTGAGCAAGATGGCAAACAATTGCAAGCAATCTTTTCATCACTTCTCTGCATCTAATGACTTCAGCTGTCATGAGATTCTGTGCCTCCTGATCTATAGCTGAGCCACTTTGAAGGCGTGCATTTAGTGTGTGCCAGGCACCCATATTCTTCACATGTGCAGCAGACCTCTCGTGCTGCTTGAGGTGAACCTGGAGATTATTCCAGTGATTAAAACCGTTGGTGGAGCTAAGCTGTGTATCTCCCTTGCCAAAAAGTTGGCAACAAAAACATTTGGCTGCGTCCTTAGCCTTGCTGTACACTAGCCACGTCCTACTTATCCTTTCTCCATTTTTCATCTGCATATGGTAGTTCGCAGTTGTGAACCGCCGACCCTTTGCATTTTTGGGGAATTCTGATTGTTGCTGCACAGGCCCTCTTTTAACCAATTCGCACCGTTCTCTGTCATTGACTACTGTGGGCCACAACCCCGGGTCATCACCAAGAGCATCACTTTCTTCTGGGTGGTCAGAATCAGAAACGGCAGCAGTAGGCCTACTCACCGCATCCTCCACGGCATTTTCCTCATCTTTGCTGTTGTCATCAGTGCACAAGCACGATGGGTTAAGCTCCTCTCCTCCTCCTGTTGGATCAACAGCCGGAGCCGGCGGCACCTCCTCCTCCACCAAAACATTCGGGTCCGGTGTTGTCACGCTTTTAAAAAAGCTTGTCAGTTTTCGAAGAGACTCTGTTTTTAATTTAGCCTCTCCCTTTGTTTTCCTTTTTGTAGCGCCACTTGGGTAGTGGCGCTTCATGTTGCTAAATATTCTAGAAGTTCACGGCTTTGCTCACGAGTCACAACACTTCATTTCACCTCGCTTCCGTCTTTCACAAGGAGCGCGTTCGCGGTAGCACCCATTGCGCATATGTGCGCAGCACTGCTCAATCACAATGCGTCCTTTCGCACTGTGCTCATTTGAGTTGCGCATACATGCACAGGCATGTTGTGTGAGAACATAGCGAATGTTTTTGAACTGTCGTCTAGCGCACATGGCATGCATGGATGGAATATTCCATTTTAACGCGAAAGAGAGGGGGTGTGCACGGAATCTGTATTTCTTTGTAATTTATTTTGTTGTTCTTGTTTCCAATTTAAACATACAAAAATCACCATTTATAAAAATCGCCATTTATTTGTGAATTACTGTGCAAAGGGCCACAATTACCAGCTGTAGGCCTATGGGAAGTTTACAGCTCCCAGTCAGGGGGGGCCCTACAGATGGCGGGGCCCAAGGCGGTTGCCTACCTATGCCTCTATGCAAAGACCGCGCCTGATAACAACAACATTCGGGGACTGCGTCAGGTCGATCATGGTGTTGCTTTTGTCATATAAAACCAGATTGAATTAAAGAACTACTTCTCAAACCTTATTCTTTTTTTCCAGAGTGCCATGTTTCATTGTTTATTAATGTAGTTCAGCGGCATTTACCGCCCGCTGCAGTGCTGCTCGTCCACCGGCGTTTAGTCTGGCGTTAGCTCACGGCAGCGGCCGCTGGAAAGTATTCACTGTCTGACTGTCACACGAGCATCTGATGCATACCCCCCATTCCCATCAGTGGAAGCCGTCCAGCTGATCTCCTGGGTTTGGGCCTTACTCTTCAATTCCTCGTACAGTGGCCGCATAATGTGGGCAGCCAGGGCGATGAAACGGTGGTAAAAGGTCATCATACCGAGGAACTCTCGGAGCGACCGGGCCGTGTGCGGGCGAGGAAAAGCAGCGACAGCTTCAACCTTTGCCGGCAGGGACGCGGCGCCGGCCTTGGTGACGCGGTGCCCAAGGAAGTCAATTTCGGACATCCCAAACAGACACTTTGCGGGTTCATTATCAACCTGTGTTGGCTGAGCCTTGTAAAACGGGTTTGGAGGTGGGACAGATGTTCTTCTGCTGAAGTGCTGGCGACCAGTATGTCGTCCATGTAGACGAACACAAATGGCAAGTCCCGCAGCACCGAATCCATCAGGCGCTGGCATGATTGAGCAGCGTTCTTGAGCCCGAACAGCATCCGCAGGAACTCAAACAACCCAAATGGCGTTATCACCGCCGTTTTGGGAATGTCCAGAGGATGTACGGGCACCCGGTGGTAACCACGTGCCAGGTCCACCTTAGTAAACACGAGCTTACCCGCCAGGTGCGCCGAAAAGTCCTGAATGTGCGGAACCGGGTAGCTATCAGGTAGCGTTGCGTGCGAAGGGTTCAACCGCCGGGCCCTGGCGTAGACTGGGTGTCCCTCAGTGGTGAGGTGGTGCTCCACCCCTTGCTTGCTTGTGGGCGCAGAGAAGGTGGGCAGCGTCAGGTCCGGGAACTCAGCCAACAACGCAAGGTACATGTCCGCACCTGACAGCGAGCTTGACAGACCATCGTACGCCGCCTTGCATGCAAGGGAGGAAAACGTTAAGGCATCAACCAAGCGTTTGTTCCTAACGTCCACCAGGAGCCCGTGGGCACACAAAAAGTCTGCCCCGAGGAGGGGAAAAGCAATGTCCGCTGTGACGAACTTCCAGTGGAAACGCTGCCCCCCCAACACATAAATGCACAGGCCTCACGCCATAAGTGCGGATGGGGCTGCCATTGGCTGTTGCCAACTGCGGTCCGTGTCCCCCCCGAGCGACATCCTCCCACGACGCAGGAATCACGCCCCGTTGCTCGCCCGTGTCACAGAGAAACCTGGAACCGGAGACACTGTCTACAACGAAGAGAACCCTGCTTGTGCCGCCAACGCTCAGGGCCACTACTGAGTGCCAGCTCTCTCGTTTCCCGGTGGCTTGTAGCTGCAGGGGGTGATGCACTTCTTCGCCTTGGCCCCGAAGAGCGCGTGGTAAAAACACTCTCCCGTGTCCCCACGCCAGCCTGGAGCCGTGACATTCTGCTCCCCCCACGCCATTCTAACTGGCGAGTGGGCACTAAACGGAACTCTTCAGTCCCACCCACAAACGGGTCCGTGGGGAAACACTCTAACACATTCCCCACCAACAACAATACAACGGTGAATTATGTCCCTTAATGTGTCACCACGCTACCTTGACTACTTGTTGCTATCTTATTGTGGCATAAACCGGCAACAACAACAACAGTGGCATATTCTACCGGCGAAGAACCAGAGCTTATTCAGGCTCTAGCCTTCAGGGGGCGGGAAAAAAAACGTGTTAACATTAATGTTGCTTTGTAACATCTGTTATTAAAACATGACCGGTAAGTTTCGAATTTGTCCGGTAAAATAAATTATTTCCGGACACTTGACCGTCAAGAAAAAATCCTAGCGAAAACCCTGTTACGATTATATAAAATATCAATATATACACTTTTGTGCAGCTGTTAGCTTTGTTATCGTTATCAGACATTAAGCTTTCCTGGGGGAGCTTTATGTTCTCGTGTGGCAAAGAGACTGGAACACACAGAACCTTTTTCTGAAACGAGGCCACACTGAGATCAGAGAACACTTGAGGGGACTTGAAATCGAGGGTAATTTACTTTAATATGATTCCTCTATAATGAATTTGAAAATGGCTGCTCAAATGATAAGGAAAGTTCAAAAAAGCGAGAGCCTTGATGATTTCCATGGATTTGAAACCAATGAGTCATCAATTGGGCATGAGAAAGCTTTTTGCGCATGTGTCGAGTGAAACAACTTCTCTCCCCATACAGAGGAGAGACTTACTCATAACACAAACATACATTGAAAAAGAAAACAATTATGTGTTTCAACACGATGGTTACTCAATTGTTGTCGTTCGCTTAGGGTGTGCTCTTGTACAATGCGTGATTTATGGGGCATTTTTAGCACCTGGCGTTAGGGAAATAAGCAGAAGCATATTAGCTGTGTGCGCTGGTCCCAACACTCTGACTTTGCCCTAGGACTTGATGGCTGCTGTCACACCGTCTGACAAACCGGGAGCTGCTGCAACAAATCAGTCTCCTCCCAATCCCAGTCGATATAATGAGCGCAGACCTGCAGGCAGCTTGAGGTCTGTGTGTGCGAGCGTCAGTGTTTATGCATGTGTGGCTTCATGATTGCACAGAGGGAAGGGGGAGGAGAGAATGCTCAAGGGATTAGAGATTTATTGATTACCCTTTGCAGTGTCTCTACCCCTCTACCTCTCTCCTTCTTCCCCGGGTTTTCTCCATTTTCCATTCTCTACCAGTTTATTTATAGAGGGTTGTAGGGGACAGTGTTTTCAGCTCTGCAATGTGTTACAGACTTCTAGTGACCTGCCTTCTATAAAAACATCATTCCAGAGCATCCGTGTAAAGGAAGGTGAACATCAAGCGATATGCGCTTTTATAAAGATGGCCTTCCTCCTCTTATTCTTTGTTAATGAGCCTTGATGTCTCAAACAGCAGCACTTTCAACAACCTTCCAATGGAAATGCAGGCTGCACACTACCCTCCCATAAAGAAGATTGTGTTGCGCTTGTACCTGTAGTGTTTGATAATGACTGTTTAGAATATGAATGAATGTGTTGGCAGGGGGGCTGCGGGGGCGGACAAGGATGCAGGGCAAGCATTGGTTAAGACTTGGCAGGGTGTGTTTAGATTTACTGGAGGCTAAAGGCTTTTTGGCTTGAATAGTCTCCCATAGAGGCAGACCCCACAATATAACATGGGCTGTCTGTTGAATCTTTCGAGCAAAAATATGAGACTGTCCTCCAAAGAAAAAAAACAGCATCAATCGTTTCCTGCAAAAACTGGTATCAACTCAAGAAAGCATTCAAGAAAATGTCCTTCTGGGTGGCAGTTACAGGCGATGTATTTTGTGGATCTTATTTGAAAAATCTTCATATTAGACAACTTTCATGAAGGCAGGAGATATTCATTTACAAGAAGCCAGTTCTTGGGCTAATACAACTTTCTGTAAGAGTCCCTTACAACAGGTCAAAGTAAATGATGCAATACAGTAGGATAAACATCCTATTCAGGGGAATGGATGCTTGTGGAGCATTGTATTTGTGAAGGGAGACACAAAGCCTCCAGCAAAACACCCCTGCAGGTTTAGAGATTTTAACAAATGCCAGATTGAGACAATCCGTCCAGTCAAAATGAGTATTTGAATGCGTCCCAGACTTTCAGAGTGGGCAGATGACAGCAGGAGGCTTTAAACAGCAGAGGATTCACGGCAACATTTCTCAGCTTTCACTTGTGTGAGAGCTGCTACAGTACAATTTTATAACGGAACAGCTAAAACACCTGAGGGGAAGTATAATTATGTTATCACGCTACATCCTTCTAATGGATTCAAAGATATTTAGTATCCCAGTACAGATGTCTTTTTGCAATCTTCTGAGAAGCACTGATGGATAATTTAGTGAACATGTTTTGGCTTCCCAGCAGAGCAGCCAACGTTAAAAATCTATGTACAAATTCACTGAACTGCCTTTGTGTTCAGTATTGGGACTCTTAAAGCCAGGTTTGGTCATGTATTTTAGAAATATATATTGCATAAAAATACTCTTCGAGTCCTAAAATCAATCAATAAAGCAAATGCTCAGAAAGAACAATACAAAATTAATCAAATCAGGCATAATCAGGCTGTTGTCGGGCTGTAATAAGGCCAACTCACTGTTTGTAACCGTAGACTTTCACAATTTGCTTGCTTTACAGCAGTGATGAATAGTCATGTTTGCTGTTTATAATCATCATTTTTGGGGAGCGGCTCGCGAGAGGGGCCTGACGGGTGGGTTGTGAGTGTGGTTTTCTCGCAGGTTTAACAGTATTGACCCCCCCAATGTTGCCTTCCTGAACTTAAATGTAGTTTGACCGTCAAGAATACATTTTCATAATAAACACAATGTAATCCATTAATACGTACACGACAGCACCTTGGGGATAAGCGACCAGCAGCTCAGTTTGCCCTGAAAGGTTAAACACTTTTTTTTTACATACTGTAGATACTGGGAGGAATTGTTGTGAAACAAGACCAGCTGGATATGTTTTACTTCCAGGAGGCTGATATAAGTCATAAGCCCAGTAATAGTCGTTGTAAATTCTCATGCAATTCAAGTTTCACTTTGTCCCACTCTTTCTAGGTTTATATGGGAGCAATAACCGAGGGACAGAAATGGAAGTGTAAAATGTGCTTAATGAGAATAGAAAAATGGGCTCTGTGATGGATGCATGAGGGATTAGAGTGACTTTAAATTCTGATTGCTACGACTCAAGATCACAAGATCATTTAGCCGCATCAGATACCAATTTTACTCACAGACATTTCCTGCCGTTTTTGTCTAATATCTTTTAACTGCCTTATTCTGCTGACCGGACTGTCAGACTTTTATGACTCCTTCCTCCTCTGAGTAGAAAAACATCTGAATCCCAGTCAGAGCAGAGCCATCAGGCTTTTAAGGTGAAAAGTAGGTCAGGTCTGCCAAGCATGCCCTTTTCTCCAGGTATGGAGTGGCTAATAGGGGCAGTGAGTCCTATCACTGAGGAAGCAATATTTGCAAACTCACCAGGCTGCAATAAATGCAGAAGACTCAGTCAGGGGTATACTGAGCTGCTAAGAGGCAGGTTTTAGCATCTACAATCTCTGGCGTTTGTATACAGTATATATGCATGTACTGTATGGGATGGAAGATGGCTAAATTCAGAAGAGTAGTGGCCCAAAATATCCAGTAGCTGCTATTTAAAAAGAAAATTATTTGGCGGTACTTTTATTTTACATAGGCATATTAATTGTATGCTTCTTTATACTTCTACTGCTGTCAGAGATTGTGCTTTTAACCCTATAACATTTATCATACAATCGGTCCAAGCTCTCCATTTGTTACCCCTCACAAAAAAACAAGTGTGTAGTTGGGGCTTCTTGTCCTGATTTAGATATCTAGAGCAGATACACAAAAGACATTTCCCATCAACACTTCTGAAAGAGCTTAATTTAAATAAATGTTTGAGGTGCAAAGGGGAACTAAGTCAAGAAAATGCTCCTGTACTTTTACTTCAGTAGGATTTCGAATACAGAACTTTTACTTACAATGGAGTACATTGTTTATGTGAATGGATTGATTTAGTGACTCCACTTGGCACAGCTACTTCTATTCAGGGTTTTCTTTAAAATGTTTATTGTATGACACCAAACAAAAGCAGGAAAGCCTAAAAGGTTCACTTCTATTTACCAGTCAAATCAGACTAAAGAGTTTCTATTGATGGCCATGAGAGGCTACACCAGCAAAGACGGACTGATTTATCCATAAAGGTAATGGTTGTGTGCTTGACCCTGATGCTTCACAGCAAGAGTAGAAAAGCCAAAGCTTATGCTAGTGCTAATGGGAGTCCTAAAAAAAGAAGGGGAAGATGGACTTGCGTTATTGTTTCCAAATGTTGGTTTCGTGTAAAAGAAAATAGATCAGCAGGCTTTTGTAAGTGTGGTTATTGTTCAGGTATCAGAATAAGTATTGGCATTCAGAGCCTGGAGACTGTAGGCATGTCAATAAAACCCCCCTGAGTTCCCATCAGTACCTGCATCTCATTTATTTTTGCCTTAAAAACATTTTCATTTGGTGAAAAATGCAAATCAAATACTGCCGAATGAATTAACCTGATAATTATATATTTTTTAACAATTGTTTACGACAAAATTAAAAATGCCAGTAAGATCTTGCTTTCTGGTATTCATCTTAAATATTAATTACTAAAGAAGCAGTAATCAAGGGGTTAACCTTTGGATTTAAATATGTTCTAAGGCATTACTGAGCAATATATAAATAATCAAAAGCTTAGATAATCTGCTGTAAAGACAATTACATATAAGCTCCAGTTGTTATCATGGCTACCGTTTCCATTAGTAAGGAACTTTCAAAACAAAAAACATTTATAATTACCACCCTGGTTTCAGAACAAGTGAGAAAAGCAACAATACATGTGACAAAAATAGCCCATACATTTTCAAAACAAATCTCTGTCAGGTCTTGCATCTTACTTGCTAACTGGAAGAAAACGGCTTCAGTGCATTTCATATTCAAACAAATGTCAAACAACTGCGAAACCAGTATATATTTAGTAACATGTAAATAATAATAACAAAGTTGACAAAGTTAACCACAGAGTGTTGTTTACTTTTGAAATATCAAGAATCTATGAAGGAAATACAATTGTTTGACATTAAGGAAAAACTGGGCAAGTATTCCAACTACAACCGTGTTTGATCAATTATTAAAGCAAAGAAAAACAGCCCAACTCAAGGCCTTATTATTATAATAGAAAATGAACAGGCTTTTGTTCTTGTTCTGATCTCTGTAGGACTTGTTGCCCCATCAGCTCCTTTTTTATCTTTGCTGAAATTCCATTACACGCACAACATGAAGTAGCCTGCTTAGCTCTTAAAATGCACATCATAAACCAGCAGGGACTAGAAAACATCATTTCACAGGGTCCCTCTGAAAAACGAATGTGTAAGAAATTGATTTTTACAGAGACTCCGGTGTGACAAACAGATTATGAAGTATGCTATTTTAGCTTTTTTTTTTGTTTTGACGTATTTTCTACATTATTGTTATTCCTGTTGTTTATTTGTAATGCAATAACTAGTTTATAGTGTCTTTACTGAACATTTCTTCTTCTTCACTTAACTCTAACTTTACTGGATCAGTATAATAATATTTCAGAGGCTGTTTTATAGTACACCACAAACTCCTAGATATTATTACATCTTATAGCACCAACTCTGCAAATCAGGGAGAAAATAGATTAGTCCAACCTGCCTACCGTCAGGGGAACATTCAGGTCCTATGCACACACCCACATCAGGTAAACCCACAGTGACAGTGCCGCACTCAGGAGTCCTTACATGAACAGGACAGTGACAGCACTCCTTCACACAATGTCAGTGTTAAGAGGTTATGTGGGCGGCAGTTGATCAGACTTCGCCTGAAATGAAGGGTCAGCAGGGCCTGAAACAGACTAAGTATCAAGTGTGGACTGGTACTATGACAGCTGCCAGTTCACCGCCTGGACACCGCTGAAGTGCCCTTGAGCAAGGTGCTGGACCTCATTCTGCTCTCTAAGTGTTCTATAGTAGCTTCCCAATGGACTGCCAACTGGGTTAAATGTAGAGACTAAATATGAGCGTGTCCAGTGCCATAAGGATTTGATTCAAATGCTCCATTTTGGCAACAGATTTAAGGTCCCAAATTCGACCAGACTGTGTATCTGATGTTTTGGAGCCGTTCTCTGAGAAGCTGTGACGATTACTAGAGGAATGACAAGCTGTGAAACAGTGTATCGCCACATGGCTGTGATTAATGAGCTGTGTTGCACACACCACACAGTAATGTTAAATTACGGACCACTCCCTGAAGTAAACTTCTACACCACTGCAGCAGGTTGACAAACAGAGGGCAAACAATTGAACTTCCTTTCAACCCCGGCCCAACAACAATAGTCACCCATTAAGAAACTATAATAAATAATGGTGCTGATAATTAAACAAAGATCAGAAGAGCAGGTAGATGGGGAATTGACACCAAGTGCTATCGATGTGTCCCTGAGCAAGGCACCGTTCCCTACACTGCTTCTCGGGAGCGGTACATATGGCAGCCCACTGCTCCTAACACATGATGGGTCAAATGCCGAATGTAAATTTCCCCTCTGTGGGACGATTATTCTATTCTAATATCAGATGAACAAGGTGGTAAAACTAGTGGACAGGTGAGGTATTGCAGAGTCCTCAAGGAACTAAAGACTGGGAGGCAGTGGCACAGTGGCGCAGTGGCGCAGTGGGGTAAAGCGCCGAGTTTCAGACCAGGGGAAAGCAGGTTGTTGTGTCCCTTGGCAAGACTCACCCCAAATTGCTCCTGTTGGGATTGCCCACATTACTGATTGTTTGTAAGTCCCTTTGGGTAAAAGCTTCTAACAAGTGACATGTAGTAATGTAATATAAAGCCACAAACGCTGTACAGAAGTCATTACAGTGTATTTTCTGTGGGTTCACATCTCTGCCATTATGAATTTGAGTATTATTACGAAAAAAGATCACACATTTGACACATATTAATACTTTTTTGCAAGAGTGACTAGATGCAGAAATATTTACTTTAAGTTTGTTTAAAGAGTTTGAGTTGTTTTATCAATAGCAGTTTCTGTCGTTCTCACAGAGTAAACATTCACATATTTATTAGTGGTTGTACTTCAAGGCTTTGCATTACAAAATGTTTGTGGAGTGACAGGATTATGGATGAATTGTCACAGGTTTGTATAAATCTCAATAAAGCCTCAGACAGACTCAAGAGTTTTTTAAATGTATAAATATAGTTTTATAGTGTCCATGGGTGTCTGAGTTTTACAAAAGGAAAAGTTATCTTAGCCTTGATGTTTGTCAAGTGTTTGGAGAAAGTAAACCTTGTATGTAAAGTCATCTCATTCAGTAGATTTAGAACAGCAGTTTATGACTTTCACATCAATGATGGGAACATAATAATCTACCTCCTGCCACAATCCCGATCAATGAGATATAAAATGCATTTCACCGCTCCATTATTGACTCTGAGCTGGAGACCATGTCTCTCAAATGTTGCATCATGCCTGCAACAGTTTCCTCCTCACTTTTCAGTGCATGAAAAAAAGAATTCATAAAATAAATAGATGTGGGACTGAGCATAGCATTTGCTGCAAATTATTCAAATGAAAAATTGATTGGGAGGGGGGGGGGTGCATTAGTTAAAAATGAATTAATCTGTCTTTACTAACGGGATGCTGGGGTGAAACTTGATTGGTGTTAATAGGCTTCCACAGATTTCGGAAGCAAGTTGTTTTCTCTGACAAAATACGCAAATAGAAAATATTATTTTGGTAACAAATGTTCAGCCATATTTGCTCAAAGACATTAGTTTGTCCTAATTTAATCCTATCTGTCCTTTCTGGCAGTATATCCCGCTAGTGACATGCACCTTATGTGCTTCTAGCTGCAGGGCTCTCTGAGAAAACCAGAAAGACAGAGCTGGAGGGAAGTTTTGTGTTTCTGGTCTCCTTAGCAACAAGAGGCAGGTAGTTTAGCATCTTTAAATTCCCCATATGATGGCAGCAAACAGCCTAAGGTTTCCTGTTTACACAATGGCACAACTAACAAACACACAGAAATATGCAAGATTAGGGTTTATTAACTTTATCCATTATTTTGTTTGTAGGTTTGCACAAGCATAAGGCTCAAAGTTTGTTAACAGAAAATACTCCAGGTCGAGGTAATAAAAAGGAGTCCAGAGCTGCATAACAGACTTGAAAAACAAAAGCAGTATATAAATGAAAAGGAGCATTGCTAACATAGTGATGTATAGGTGTATTACTCTTTGATTGTTTATAGAATAGTGTGTTAAGGTGCAACCTGGTGAAGCAGCTACATTTAATTGTTTAGTGGAGGTATTATTAAAGATAATATTCTTGTTTTCTCTGCTGCATTCAAGGGCTCCGAATACGCTGTCACATAGCGTCATTTTAAACACATTTATAGAGGTGACTCCGGCAATCATGCATGGCACTTCCTGAGAAAAAGCCTTTCACAGATTTCAGCAAAAAGAGCTCAGCTTCAGCAATTGTGCCTTCAAGAGAAATCGTTCCATTTGGTTTTTATTGAACAAAGTTAGGTTACAAAGTCAGCACTTCAGCTTTGTCGATCATGGTACTGAATGTGTAAAGGCTTGTGGCAATAATAAAATAATCTTCTCAAATAGACTGTGTCCATCCTCTGCTTACACAGAGTATTTAACAATTATACTCATGTGGCACTTGAGACGGGTTCATACCTTTTCAGCCAACAAATGGGGCTTCTTGTTTTAAAAAAGAAAAGTAATTAAAAAAAATACAATAAGCAAAGCCGTGCCTGCATCTTTAGACGATGCACATTAGTGGTGTAATTAATATGTTACCCAAAACCTCCCTGCTATAAAAGTAAACTCGACATTGTTGTCCTAGAAATAGTTAAGGATTTTTCCAAATGCCTTCTTTATGTCTAGTGTGAAAGCTTATATCTTCTTCCTGCTGCAGCAGACCATATAAAAAGGCTCACATTACCACCTCCTTAATTTGACATGACAATGAGATTTAAATCGCCAATATTTTATAACATATATTTTATGATAAAAAACATCTGTCCTTGCTGTGGAACAACTTGTTTTTCATGTTGCCTTTGAGTTTCTTCAAATGTATTACTGTGAGAACCAAATCAATTGCATTTGATTGACAGCTAACAAAATTTGAATGGCAGAAATACCACTAGCTGTTAAAAAGCGTTTTTATAGGATTCAGCCTTTTCTTTTTTTACAGAACCCAGCAAATCTTGTCAGAGCCATTAGGGCCAGAATTGTTAAACTCCAAGGTTGTTAGTCCAAGTTTCCTGAATGCACCGATTTATACATGGTTTAAAAATATATTAAATAGTGCTTTGCTTTTCCTGTGTGATATGGACCTAAGGTGGAGTTTTCTTTAAGTACAACAAAAGCATTATCTAGCAGTTTCTGGCAGCACCATAACACAGAGTTTGATGTTGAAAGCTTTGTCTTGTTCTCAAAAGTTTCCTACCGAGCACCACCTGTAAAGCCTGTGGGCTGCCTGTAGATATAAATACAATTTCAGATCCAAGCATTAAGCAAACGAAACAGGTTGACCCTCAGAAAGCGATACTGGAGAGCCTTAGGCCAATACAGACTTAGAGAAGTTATCAACTCCAGGTTTTATTAAAATGATCCTGAGGAATTTTGGGCCTCATCAGGCAAACCCAGCTCTAGAATTAAGCCAAGCAGCTTAGACAAGCCAACCATACCTGCCAAGCATCAAAAGGTGGTGGCTAGCAAACATTCAGGAATTAGAGAGCCAGATTTTTCCCTCAGAAGCTGCTGTAGACCAAGCCAGAGTGAAAACAACACTGTACTCGCAAGAAAAAAGGAGTGTGTGAATGGGAACCGATTCAACAGACGGTCCCAGGGCTTATAAGAAATAGAGAGTGAACAAAAACAAAAAAGTAGCAGCTTCACAAAAGTCCCATTAGAGTGACACGTCTTCTCTCTAGTGGGTCGCACTGTATACATCACAGGCAAAACATTGACATTTTCAGATCATATTAACAATTTAAGCCCATCAATTCAATACATTTGAACCTTCATTATTTAGCCTAAGACTCTCATTAAGAACAAGGCGCTACATTCAGTAGCTGCAGCTGTTCTTGCAATGAGTCGGATACATATTCAA
This sequence comes from Eleginops maclovinus, assembly GCF_036324505.1. Taxonomy (NCBI): domain Eukaryota; kingdom Metazoa; phylum Chordata; class Actinopteri; order Perciformes; family Eleginopidae; genus Eleginops; species Eleginops maclovinus. The sequence goes on from NC_086352.1 coordinate 25,092,156, forward strand.
TGAGCAATGCTTAAATTCTCCTGCTTTGTAAATAATAAAAGCATAGGCAGGCTCTGATCGGGGCCAAAAAACATGTTCTTATAATTACAAAATACCCTGAAAAGGCGAGATCAGATTTAGAACTGTGGCCCCAATAAACAGTAAACCCTCGCTCCCTCAAGATTTTTTATGCCAGTCTCATAAATCAAATATATTGCAATTTTAATGCAGATCAAAAGTATATCATGTCTTAAAATCAACTTCCTTTAAACCTCATCACCAAGATTGAACCATGGGAACAGATACACGCACCAGAATTCACTCCTTCGGAAGAACTATGATTACATGCATGATTAACACATCAAAGTGTGACAAAAGAAATAATACATGAAGCACGGGCATTTTGAGCTGTGGCACCTATTTTTTCTACAAATCCTTGGCCCTTAGGGCTTCAAATGTATATTCAAATATGAATACAATTCAGATTATGACCTCAAATCATACTTGTATTATTATATCAATATATATTCATGACCCATGTTCTGGATGCTCATAATTGTAATAAGATCAGAGCAAAGTCAGGTAGTGTGACTGATTCATTAAAACATTCACCTGTATTATACATCGTGAGCCCGGGAGTATATATCTACTGCACATGTTTATTTAATCAGAGAAGTAATTCAGCCTTCTTTTCATCCTTATATCAGCGTGAGTATTTCTGCTTTTTTACAGACTTCCACCTATACTAACTACACTGTCTTTTATGTATGTTCCCTTAATGGGCCCTAATCAGCCAGAATCAGAGGCTCTGCTTCAAATACACAAACCCGCTGATAGAGGAGGAGGCACACCAGATGGCTGTATCATTTTAAACACTGCAAACCTGTGTGACTACAGATGAAAGGTCACCATTTCAGAGCACAAGTAAAACGCTCTGTAGAAAAGGTAACATGAAGGATTTTTGATCAACTTCAAAACTAGCCAGCCAAACAGTAGTGGGACAATAAGAGGTTCCAAGTAGTCAGTCATATATTACAACTCAATGTTTTCAATGTAATACTATTCAAAAGGTTAGGATTTCTTGTTTATCTCAGTAATAAATCACTGTGAATGTAATACGACTCCTATTTTGGACTGTTGATCTGGGAAAGTATGCAATTCAGATTATTTGTTGTTGAAGAAAATAAGAAAATACTCATAATCAAAATCCTAATATGTAGCCAGGAGCATTCAGGCACATTGTTGTTAAATATTTTAAATTGTACATGTCAATCTTATGCACATCAGTGACTTACCTAAAATCAAGACAAGAGCAATCTAACCATGTAGACCTACAAGTAATAATATTTCCGTAACACGGCACAAGGCTGAACTGAATGAGTCATGCTCATGTAAAGGCTACAGCAGTAGAAAATGAAGTACGCACAGAGAGAACTGCTAAATGTTAACCAGAATAGGAACTGCAAAGGGAAAACTTTCACTGGAAGGATGAATGATAGAGGGTGTGCTGTACAGATGCTAAAAGACCCTTGAGGCAAATTCTGCATTTGTAATAGGTGGAGCCGACATTAAATGCAACATTTAATGTTCCCTCGTGAACATAAAGAAAATAAAATGGGTTTCATAATCCATAAAACAAATAAGAAATGGACTGATTTTAAGTTGCTGAGGAGATTCTCATGACAGATGGGTCTAGAAAGAATATTTTAGCCTAGAAGTGCAAGACAGGTTGACAAAATACAGCTACGTTGTCATATCATAATCATATATCAAACCTAAATAAAACTTGTATTTTCATTCTTGTGGTTTGTATCTTTCTGGCAAAAAGCTAAAATATTATATGTTATATCATATGTTATACTTGCTTCAAACAAGCTTTGGATCTGACCTTAAAACATTCACAATCATCAATTCGCAGCCGCAGGGGAGAAGGGTGAAGGATCAAGATCCCTTATCTTGATCCTTCACCCTTCTCCCCTGCCGCCAATCTTCATTAAAGAATACTCTCTGCAAATGAAGGGTCTTTGGGTCGCTGTCGCTGACAATGGACCCTCATTACAGTCCGAGCTGCTGAAATCTACCATCTTTGTTAGAAAGTGAACAGAAACCTCATCGTATGGAGACCCTCATGAGTGCTTTTTATTTTCGCCTTGCCCTACTTAGAGTTCAAGAGCTCATTAAATAGGATCATGTTTTAAGGATAGAAATAAAAAAGTTTGAGGGAAAAACAGTAAATGTGTATTTCACCATGTACATCTTATTGCCTTTGGGAACTCTGGCAAGTGACGGCCTATTGATGCATCTGACAAGCCTTTCATTAATGCATACGCTATCTTTCGGTGCCCCTAAAGGAAAAGATTCTATGAAATGAATTTATAGAAGAAAACACAGGATCCACACTGGCTTTGGATTGGAAAGCAGCTGATTTCTTCAAACAATAACTTTGGCTGATTTCATATATTAAACACCTGTTCTTTTGGACCATATTTCACTTGTTTCAAGCAAAAATATATGATCTCACAATACAAAATCCACCAGAAGAGACTACAGTATTTGTATTCACAAGTATTTCATTGCTATAGGCAGCACTAAGATAAAGTTGACTTGAATTAGGAAACACATCTTAATAATTACAAGTTCACCAAAACAAGGAACTTTCCCTAACTGTTAATACACTACAGAAAATGTATGAAACTTGATTCAAGCTACGGGTTGAGTAGTTTAATATTAATGTACCAATCATAATCCCAGTTTGATTCCAGATGGGAAAAATTTCTTCTAATGGTTCACTCGCTCTCTTTACAGTTTAAATGGAGATCCATAAAAAAAGCTAAGAAAAACTATCACTGAGTCAAAATAATTTACCTGAAACCCAAACCAAATTACAGCCCAAAACGTTACCAAGTACATGTTTTGGCACTTTAGTAATTGATGCACAAACTCATTTGTAACAATGTGAACAATCGGTCCTCGGTTTGTGAGGCGAATGAGAGAGTTTTAATCATTTTAACTGCCATCAGATGTCTGGTATTGTTCTGATTAATTCTGTCAGGCATATGTCATATGTCAAAACAGACTGCTGGACTGCGTGAGAGTAGATATGTGATTTAACAATGATTTAAAAGCTTAAGGCTTATTAAACTGATAGGGCCTTAACACTTCCTTCAAATCCCTGTAACACTTCTCAGTTATGCCACTGCTGCCAAATGTTGTGCAAGCATTCTTGAGTCTCTTTACATGACTTTCCACGTCTGAATAAAGTGTAGAGGACGATGGGTCAATATTATTTCCTAGAAACTACGCAAGTATACAAACAGAATCTGCAATACCAAATAAAGGACACATAATTCAGTTAACTATAACATAATGAGAAAACGTAAAATGTGCTTATTTTTTGTCTTCTAAAGATAGCAATGTTCAAAGAGATCTGTTTCAGCAACCCATATAACCCTCTATAATTATTCAGGATAATTTGGTGAACATACTAACATGTCAGCACATGAGCAGAGCTTTTCCCTCATATATCAGAAAGATAAAAAGAGAAACTCCTCATTAAAAAGAGTGAAAAGCTACCACACAGTAACATCCCTCCTATAACAGTACAGTACAAGATAGCATTTTTTCATCCTACTTTCTACCCACTCGTCATTATTCATCATGTAATAGATCCAGTTAGAGTTGGGACTAATAATGCTCATGAACCAGAGCAGTCATACAGATACATATTTGGCAACAATGTCCTACATTAAAGTGTGAGTCACCAGTAGTTGATATTTTCATGTGGGTTCCTATACCAATGATGCATAAATACAATCACAAGTAACCCGACAGTCCTCATGACTTCTCTAGCTTTTGTGTAATGAATCTGTGTGAATATACTGTATAACAATTTCAAATTTATAAAAATGTATGATGTTCATTTGTTATATATTCGTTATCTTGGTCATGACCATGTTAACCAACTGCATGGGTAAAAGACACAATTAAAGGAATGGTTTGAAATTCTGTTGTCAAACCATTCCTGCAAAATGGGGTAAAGAGCTAGACCTGCTGCAATCAAAAGTAAAGTGAAAAACTTGTTACATCTCGTTAAAGGGAAAAAAAAATAGAATTCCAGTGTCAAGATGTTGATCGGCACGCAGGTCCTTTTGCAATGCTAAGCTGAGTTGTTGCAGCCTGATACTTAGCGGACAGATGTGCGAGTGGCATCATTCATCTCTAACTATTTGCAGTAAAATAAGTGAACATATGTTCCGAAAATGTAAAACTGTTCCTTGAAACGTTTTGCTGTTTTGGTTGCTCTGCTGTGCTAACTCTGTTTATTCCAGTTGTTGCTGCTGATTTCTGAAGTGTTTATTCATTTCTTACATTTGGTTTTCTGTCTTCAACGTTTGTTCCTGTTCACTATCGTGAAGTTGGAAAGCAAACCAACAACCACAAAAATTCTGCCAAGGTTTCGATGCAGCCCCAAATTTGACTGCGTTTAAGTTTTTAGGGTGAGTTTGATTATGCTGTTGGCACACTGACCCATTTATGCCTCTTTGTGTGTCCCCTGCAGTTGGGAGGATGTGGCATACTGGGGGTGGGAGTTTGGCTCTCAGTTACCCAGGGAAACTTTGCCACCCTATCATCATCCCTTCCCTCCCTGTCGGCTGCCAACCTGCTGATCGCGGTGGGTACCATAATCATGGTGATCGGCTGTTTGGGCTGCGTAGGAGCCGTCAAAGAGAGCCGTCCTCTGCTGCTGACGGTAAGTTATTTCACAGGATGGTTTTGGATGCCATTGCTGATGATGTAGTGATGCCACGTCTTACATGTTGTTGTTGTTTGCATGACAAAAATAGTTAGTGACTGTTCATACAGTAATAAGCTTTGACATTGTGGTACAGAAGTTTCTGTTTCTCTCTATAAATGATTGATATGACACGCTGGTGATTGAACCTGGGAACAGCTGCTGCCTGGGTGAGCTACACTGAGGAATATTTCTCCTGAACAAGAAGTTATGCCTTTGACATTTGCATCCACAGAAAACAAAAAGCTTTATTAACACGAAATTTAAGCATGAAGCCCCTTGAGGCAAGCATGTTGGTGTAGTTTCTACAATGTATTTTTGGTAGTTCAACGTGTTGCTATACTCAAAAACAATGTTATCTTGCATACTTAAATAAACATATTAACATGTTGAGAAGAAATAGTATCAGAGAAGCTGTAAAAGTTGAAGTGTAATCATAAAAAGTGCAGATGCTGTAACGGCAATGATTCACAACTTCTGGTAACTATTGTTTGAAATGTTTGTTTATTTTTCTTGCATACTTGCCTTCAAGTCCTCTTTCCTCCATTTTGTTGACATTTCAATTTGAATACTAAAAAACCTTTTGGGATTGTCGGCGTGTCTTACAACTGTTTTTAAAAATGCACATAGAAAATAGTAATAGTAAATACATAAAAATTCCATACAGTTTAGAGCAGACATGGGCAAACTACGGCCCCCGGGCCACATACGGCCCGTTAGGCTTTTTAATCCGGCCCGCCGAACTTGTCCAGATTATAGTAAAAACTCCTTCATTTTCCACTTTCCCTGCAATGCCCACGTTTCCTCAATAGATGGCACACTCTAACCACATTAACCATTATTGGAGTGGCGAATATTACCGTATTTCCGCACCATAAGGATTTTAAACCGCTTTATAGTGCGGTAAATACGGCACTCTTTATTTTCACTTGAGCCCTTCGGTGAAAATGAGCGGACCAAAGAAACGGAAAGTGGACAGCGAATGCCGAGTGTTTAATAAGAAGTGGACAACAAAATACTTTTTCACTGAAGTTCGATCAATGGCTGTATGTCTGATATGCCAAGAAACTGTTGCGGTTTTCAAAGAGTACAATATCAGCCGTCACTTTGCCACGAAGCATGCAAACTATGCTAGCAAGCAATCAACACAAGAATGGGTGGCTACTGCTCAGAGGTTGGCAGCTAATTTACAGAGTCAACAGAACTTTTTTCACCGACAAACTGCGATTCAAGAGTCAAGTGCCAAGGCAAGTTATTTGCTGGCATTCAAATTAGCAAAGGCTAGCAAGCCTTTCTCCGAAGGCCAGTTTTTGAAAGAATTGCATGGTTGAGACAGCAGGTCTCTTGTGTCCGGAGAGCAAAGCCAAGTTTGAAAAAATCAGTTTATCACGCAGGACAGTGACTCGCCGCGTGGAACTGATTGACGAAGATATGGTCAGTGAGTTAAACAAAAAGGCGGAGTCTTTTAAGTTATATTCACTAGCGATGGATGAAAGTAACGACATAAAAGACACTGCTCAGCTCCTAATTTTTATCCGAGGGATTAACGACAGTTTTGAGATAACGGAGGAGCTTTTGAGCATGGAATCACTGAAAGGGAAAACGCGAGGAGAGGACTTATATGAACAGGTGTCTGCTGTCATCGAGAGAATGAAGCTACCTTGGAGTAAACTTGCCAATGTCACCACGGATGGATCGCCAAATTTAACTGGAAAAAACGTCGGGCTGCTGAAAAGAATCCAGGATAAAGTGAAAGAAGAAAACCCTGACCAGGATGTTATTTTTCTTCACTGCATCATTCATCAGGAGTCTTTGTGTAAATCTGTATTGCAGTTTAATCACGTCGTGGGTCCAGTAGTAAAACTTGTTAACTTGATACGAGCAAGGGGACTTAATCATCGCCAGTTCATTACGTTCCTGGAAGAATCTGATGCGGATCACCAGGACCTACTTTACCACTCTCGCGTCCGCTGGTTAAGTTTGGGGAAAGTGCTTCAACGAGTCTGGGAGCTCAAAGAGGAGATTCGCTCATTTTTGGAGTTAATGGGGAAATTCGACGAATTCCCCGAGCTGAGCGACACAAACTGGCTTTGTGACTTTGCGTTTGCTGTGGACATATTTTCACACATGAATGAACTGAACGTGAAGCTACAGGGGAAAGATCAGTTTGTGCACGACATGCACACAAATGTGAGAGCCTTCAAATCCAAGCTGGTTTTATTCTCCAGGCAAATGTCAAACAAATCTTTCACACATTTTCCCACACTCGCCGTGCAGAAAGAGGCAGCCCGAAATGCGAAGAAATACTGCAAATCACTGGACGACCTGCACAGAGAATTTTGCCGTCGGTTCTGTGATTTTGAAAAAATTGACAAGTCACTTCAACTGGTGTCCTGTCCCCTGTCTCAAGACCCCGAAGCAGCACCGCAGGAGCTGCAATTGGAACTGATCGATCTTCAGTCTGACTCCGTCTTAAAGGAGAAGTTCAAGTCTCTTAAACTGAATGACTTTTACGCTTCACTTAACGAGACCACGTTTCCAGGCCTCCGGAGTACTGCACAGAAGATGCTGGTGTTGTTTGGCTCGACCTACGTGTGTGAGCAGACGTTTAGCGTCATGAACATCAACAAAGCCCATCACAGATCCAAGTTAACTGACCAACACCTCAGATCTGTCCTGAGGATTGCCACAACAAAACTAACTCCAGACTTTGATGCACTGGCAAAAAAGGGAGACCAACAACACTGTTCCCACTGAAATTGGTGAGTTTTTCTGCTGTGTTATAAAAAAATGCATATGGAAAGTTTGGATGTGCGTCTTTTAATTAAGAGCAATGCGCATTTACGCACAGCAGCGGTACAGTAGCTGAATTAACACGCCACACATCGCTCTTAATTTTAATTTTCAGCTGCAGGTAGGATATTTAATACAGCCTGTGTCCGTGTGCTTGTGAACGATATACGTGTACTATTTGCGTATGAAGGTGAGGGCGTCCGTGGCGAGTTTGTAGAGCGCGCAGTCAAGACAATCCATCCAGGATTTTGCGGGGTTTAACACAAGTAGATATTATTGAGCTTGAATATTTCGTTGTGTAATAATATGTTTTGAATGTTGAAAGTGATTCAATTTTATCAACAAATGTTGATTTCTTTAACTTTGCACCTTCGATTGAAACTTATTAAAAACAGACGCTATCTTGATAAATCACAGTGTGTATGCTATTTTAATCTATTTACATTTCCTCCTCCCAGTATCGTGCAAAATAGTGTGTAAACGCCATATCTTGCATATTCCTTGAGACAAACTTATTAACTGATAAGGGCTATTTTGCTCATTTGAAAGATAGTTAATAAATTGGGTTATAGTGTTCTTACTGTGCTATAAGGTTTGCACACACTACATGTAATGCTTTAGTATATCCGACCCAAACACTCCATCCAAATGCTCCTGGCCCGGCCCCTCTGTCAAATTTTAGAACCCATTGTGGCCCTTGAGTCAAAAAGTTTGCCCACCCCTGGTTTAGAGTATTGGAGCAATTATCAAGTGCAAAAAGTGAAAAGGTGTTAATATGCATATGGCTTATTATGTTGATTTTCTTTTTATTCACTCTATCGCCTTTTGCCTTTGCTTCAGTGGCTCTTGAAGTGCTGAAACTATTTTAATTGGAGGAATACAGTTCTTATGTAATTGGCCACCATAAGAGATTGTTAATAGAGCACCGCTCAAACTTTGTTTCTATTGTCATTATGTTTTACAAGTAATAGATAGATAGTAGATTTATATAAAATAATACTAATGCAATAGCAGTTAAACTATCCGTAAAAACAGGGAAAACATTTAAATTTCAAATTACACCATGAAGAATTTTGAGTTTAAAGGAGCAATGTTTGATTTGCCACAGGAAAATATATATACACATTAAACTATAAATCATGGGACATAAGGTGTATCAAATATTCCAATACTCTTATGTGCACTGATCTTGAACCATGCGTCCTGGCTGAAGTGAGAACCCAGCTTCTTACAAGATTTAAATGTATTTTGGTAAACAAACAAACTCATGTAATCAAGAAGCAACACAGCAGCAGCATTTATCAAAAATAAAAAAAGTCTGTGAGGGAAAAAATAGAATTCATCTTTAGAAAAATGGCACAGCAGGAGAAGGCAATTATGAGCTCAGTGGGAACGGGTCTCAGTGTCGATCATTAGCATGATCCATGACATTTTGCCCACTGTGACCACCGATTCCTGTGCTGTGTCAATATAATGAGACCAGGAATTATAAGTCTGCTTTAATGAGTGACAGGGCAGCCTGTTCTGCATGGAGATTAGAAAAGACGTGTCTCCCTTCAAATTTCAAAGCCAATTAGCATGCTGATTGCTGCTGAGAGACACACAGCATTGTAACATCCCTGTGAGACACTTGAGGAATCACTGTTGAGCTTTGTGCTGGTAAAAGTATTGCTGCTTTTTGTGTGTCTTGTTATTTGTTGCACCAAACATCAGAGTTAGGGCTTTGTAGTTTTGAAAATAGGCTCTGGCACATCCTGTTATCTGGAAGACTTAAAAGACATTTAAGCTTTAATATGAATTTAAGACTTCAGCCTTTACACAAAGTTACTAAATAAAGAATGAGGGTTGACTTATTGTTGAAAAAACTCAAAAGAGGGAAATATGTAATAATAACAACAATAGAATTGCAAAAGGAGGGCTTCCGGTTTGGAATATATGTAGGAACAACACGTGCGATAAGGAGTCCCCTGACAACTTGGTCATAATTACCTTAAAACTCCTTAATATACTTGAATTTGGATCAAAACAACAGTCTCAAGAGTTTTCTCATTTTATTACTTTACTATATTTTCGTTGTGTGTTGCTGGAACATGCCAAAGATAGAACTTGAGTCGAAGAAGACCGGTGCGACGCTAGGTAGCTAACATGGCGGCTGCTAATGCCACGGACATCGCTGCGATGTTGGCGACAGAAATGGAGAAACAACGCGAACATCTCAAAGAGGACATGGCAGGACTGATTAAAACATCTCTGGCACCTATTCAAGCATCTATATTGAACTTTCACGAAATGGTGGACACACTGGGAAAAAGAGTCGCCTCTGTGGAGACCACAGCGGGCGAAAACTTTGAGGCCCTGTTTAAGGCTGAGAAAGCTATCGCCGGATTGCAAGCCCTGAATGCTACGCTGGTAGACCGCATTGACGATTTCGAGAACCGATCTAGGAGAGTGAATCTCCGTATTATTAATTTGCCCGAGGACGGTGAAAACAGAGGGGACTCAGACATGGTTACATCGGTTTCCACACTTTTGAAGAAAGCCATGGGGAACCTATTCAATACGCCACCTGAGCTGGGCCGTGCGCATAGGGCTCTGGCGCGGAAACCTAAAACAGGTCAGACACCCAGACCTGTCATCGTCGCCTTCCACAGATATCAGGACTGAGAGCGAGCTCTACGTTGGGCAAAGCAGAACGACGTGGTTTACAAGGGGAATACATTGAGGTTTTACCTCGATCTCAGCGCCGATCTCTCTAAGAAACGTGCAGCCTTCAAGAACGTCAAGGCGGCTCTCTATCGGAAGGGAATTCAATTCAGGCTCCTCTATCCCGCGCGTCTACGAGTGTTATATGGAGGGGAAACTTTGATGTTTGAGACGCCAGCGGATGCTGAGACCTACTGTTCTCGACGAGTTGAGGGTAACATCAACAACCCGGCTTCTTCCGAACAGGAGGGCTAGCAGCTAATAAAACATCCATTCACCAACGCCGGGTAAAGTAGCTACAGTGGCTACATAGTAGACCAGGGGTGCCCAACCTTTTTTGAACCAAGATCTACTTTTAAAGTTGATAGTGTGTCGAGATCTACCAAGCCATATCGAAAGCCATAGCGTAGCCACAATTAATTGTGCACCTATATAATAACACAATGTTCTGACACAAAGATCAAGTTTGAACAATAATAATACATTTATTGAAGTAAATGTACGTCGTGCAAAGAATAAGCACAAGAAGGCCTAGGACTGGCCCGTAACAACACAACAACATACAACCCAATTCATACAATGCCTAATTTAAGTTGGAAAAGTCGTTCTCTACCTTAGTGGGACTTCTGGCACTGAGAGGAGGAAGCTAGTCTCTCATAGTCTGGACAGTAGGAGCTGAGTGCCAGCCGTAAGCAGGCCGCAAGGTGGTCATCAGTCCTGGTGGATCTGTATTTTGACTTAATGATTTTCATATGTGAAAAGGCAGACTCACATAAATATGTTGATCCAAAAGGTGCACTCAAATTCTTTGCAGTTTGTCTGAGGTTGGGGTACTTCTCTTTCTGCATTAGATTCCAGAATTGGACATTTGTGTCAGATGTAGCTCTTGATTTTAGCTCAATGTCATTATTTAGTGTGAGGATCTCATTCTCAATAGCACCGCTATCCAGGTTGAAGTGTGATGCCACTTTGGAAGTTATACAATCCACATCTATATTCTCCCCAAATGGAAAACTGACAACAGGCTCAATGGATGCAAAGTCAGTAAAGCGCCTGTCAAATTCTGACAAGATGCTTTGCACTTGATCATCATAACGTGCACTCTCAAGCTCCGCACAGTCTTTGCCCTGATGCTTAAGTTCTGTGTCCATGTGTGGAAAGTTCCGCAGATCACACTGTTGCAACCTGCTTGATAGCAGCAGCAACTTGCTTTTAAAGGTGTTCACGGAGCTGATTATGCTGATGATGTGTTTGTTCTTACCCTGCAGCTCTAGATTCAAGTTATTGAGCTTGTCAGTCAGATCAGTAAGAAAGGCTAAATCCAAGAGCCACTGACTGTCTTCTAGCTGTGCATACTCAGCATGGTTTGAACGTTTCAGAAAGTCTTTAATTTCGGGCAACAATTCAGAAAACCGTTCCAGAAATGTACATCTGCTGAGCCACCTTACGTCTGTGTGCAGCAGCAGATCTGTGTGTTCTGCACCGGTCTCCTCCAGTTGCGCACGGAATAATCGCCTCTGCAGACTCCTGGCCCGAACAGAACAGGCAATCTTGTTAGCCACATCCATCACGTCTTTCATATTTAAAATCTTCCCGCACAACCCTTGCTGGTGAATTATACAATGGTAATTCAGGAAATCTGGGAAAGATTCAGACTGTTTGCACAATCCAATGAACCCAGCAGTACGTCCAATCATTGCTGGAGCCCCATCGGCTGTAATGGAGAGGAGTTTGAAGAGCGGCAACTTGCTCTTACTAACAAATTCCATAAAAACCTGAAAAATATCTGTGCCTCTTGTGTGCCCTTTCAAAGGCAAAATGGTCAGCAGCTCTTCTTTTACACTCATATTGTCGAAAAACCATTCTAATGAACACACATAGCTGAGCCACATCCACAGCATCAGTGGATTCATCGAATTGCAGAGAAACACACTCACATGTGTCAATATCATTCCTCAATTGCTGTTCAACATCCTCCGCCATTCCCTCGCATCGCCGTGTAACAGAATTTCTTGATAGCTGCATCCTGAATAGCAGACACAATCTCATTTTGATTTTTAAAATCGGCAAAAAGCGCATCTGCGGCTTCCATGAACGCTTCTTTCACAATCTCACCATCCTTGAAAGATTTCTTTCCTTTTGCAAGAACACGACAGACACGATAAGAAGCTATGGTTGCAGCCTTACTCGTGGTATTGGGCCTCATAAAAATGGACTGTTGTGCTGCTAGCTGACTTTTCAATTCCTTGACTTTTCGGGCGCGCAGTGGTGATTTAGCTGGGAAGTCTGTATCGTAGCTCTTGTGGACCGTCTTGAAATGCCGCTCCAAATTCCCTTTCTTTGGTAAAGCCACATTTACATTGCAGATAAGACAGATGGACTTGGCATTCGAATAGACGAAAAAATAATCCTCCTCCCACTGTGAATGAAAATGATAAGTTTTAGATTTTTTAGCTTCTGCCGCCATGGTAGTATCCACTCGCTCTAGTCAAGCTTCCCTTCCGAGTCCTTAGTTAGAACCTAGCAACCATACCATGCGCGCGCAGATAGAAAGAAGCGCGTGAGATTTTTTCTTTGATTATGACTGATCTACTTTACTACAGCTGTACAAATCTACACACTGCTTCACGCGATCAGCAGTTCATTGTGCCTATTTAAGATGTTTTAAGTTGGAAGTTTTAATGTAGGCCTATTTAACACAACAGTAGGAGGATAGCCTACACACAACATTTTCTCGCGATCGACTGGAACTCAGCCCGCGATCGACTGGTAGACCGCGATCGACTGGTTGGGCACCCCTGTAGTAGACGAACTGGCATACGGACTGTCGGAGCTAGGCTCTACGTTAAGGTTGTGGACTGTTAAGTCATGTTTCAGTGTGGGCCTTTTATTTGTTTACTTGTTTATTCGGTTTTGTTCATGTACGTACGTGCTCTGGATGTATCAGGAGTTTTTTCCTCGTTCGTTTTATCATAATTCAGGGGCTCTAGAAAGCAGGGTTATTGAAAGCAAAGGTGAGTTTTTGGGAGCGTTTAGAAAAGGGACGAATCCTGCGTGCTGCTAGTTTAGCAGAGAGAGGAGGGGTGGGGCTTATTGGGGATAACAGGGTAGACTGGACTCTTTTCTTTTCTCGTTATTATTGTCAACGTTATGGATTTCAATGTGTACTACTGACATTATTGGTGTTAATGAGAGGCTTGACACAAGTTTTGTATGTAAAGGGAGTTGTCATCACTAATCTATGCACACCTGTACTGTGTGGCTATGGCTGATAGAACGAAGGCTGGCGGCTCAGCTGTCAGGTTCACATTGTGGAAAACCGATATTGCTTTTCTCCAAGAAACGCACTTACGCAACTCAGATCAGCTGCGCTTAAAGAAGCATTGGTCGGGGCAAATATTTAATTCTAGCTTTAATACATAATAGCTTTAAAAAAATTCAATTCACTTTATCTAACTCTGTTTCTGATCCACAAGGCCGTTATGTTATAGTGTCTGGGCAACTTTTTCATATACCTGTATTATTGGTGAATCTGTATGCTCCTAATTGGGATGATGCTGGATTTGTGCAAACGGTTGTCTGTCAGCTACCTGACCTTAACACTCACCTATTGATCTTGGGGGGAGATTTTAATTGCGTCATGAATCCAAACCTGGATAGGTCCAGACCTAAAGTGCAGACTCTCTCTAATATGGCCTCTAAGTTTTCGGATTTTTTCAGCCACGCAGCTTGTGTCGATCCTTGGGGCTATTTGAATCCCCATAGTAAAACGTTCAATGTATCCCTATCTTCTTACCAAAATCTTTTTTCTGTCAGCTTGATAAAATGATATCTGGATTTATATGGAGTGGGCGGTGCCCTAGAATTGGGAAGGAGTTCCTCCAACAACCGAGAGCATATGGCGGGTTGGCTCTGCCGAGCTTTAGAGGCTATTAGTGGGCAGCAAACGTACACAAGATATCATACTGGATTCAATCTCCAGATACAGACTGGTGTGAACTGGAAGGCATGCCATGTATATCGTCATCCCTCCGTGCTCTGATTTCATCAAATCTTCCTGTGAAGGTTTTACAGTTCACATCTAACCCGGTTGTCATCTCCACTCTTAAAATATGGTCCCAATTTAGGAAGCAGAACAACGCGAGGGAAACCCTTTTGTTTTACACTCCGCTGTGTAACTACCACAACTTCTTACCAGCCAAATTGGACCAGACATTTGCATCATGGCATAGAAAAGGGATCATGAGGTTCAGTGATTTATATGTAGATGGGTCCTTTTTTAGTTTCAATAATTTACGTCTTAAATATGACCTCCAACAAAAGGACCTATTTCGCTACTTTCAAACGCCTCAATTTGCTAAGACCCATAGCCCACAGTTTCCCAACCTTCCTGATAAATCACTTGTACATTTAATTTTGGATGTTCCTTTTTGGTTGAAGGGTTTCACAGCACGCTCTTACTCAATGATCATGCCAATGGACAATTCCTAGCTGGACAGGATCAAAACTAGCTGGGAGAAAGAACTTGGAACTGAAATCTCAGAAGATATTTGGTCTGAAGCTTTGCATAGGGTGAATAATAGCACCTCCTGTGCAAGATTGGGTCTAATTCAGTTTAAGGTAGTACATCGCCTGCATTGGAGTAGAGCGAGAATTTCCTCCATTTATCCAGATGTTGATAGCAGTTGTGCCAGATGTCATGTCTGTGTGGCAGAACTGACACATATGTTTTGGTCTTGCCATAGGCTAACAGGGTATTGGTCTGCCATATTTGATGTACTGTCTAATGTCCTTGGAGTTACTTTACAACCTTGCGCAATGATTGCATTATTTGGTGTACCAAATGACGACACAAGCATGACTAAGAAGCAACTCAACATCACGGCATTTGTTTCTTTGCTTGCGCGGAGACAAATATTACTTAATTGGAAATCAAATATCCCACCCACTGCATCACAATGGCTGAAAGATGTAATGCTATTTTTACATTTGGAGAAGATTACATTTGCAATGAGAGGCTCAGACACATTTCGGTCAGTCTGGGAACCTCTTTTGTCATACTTTAGTAATCTTCCAGAACTCCCCGGCACACTGACTGACCAAGTTATAAGTAGTCAGTAATGGAATCTTGTGGCTTGGGCCCACGCTATAACATACTTGGCCTGACATGCAGAGCTCTGAAGTCATGCTTTATCTCATGGTGATCCTATTCATTTGTTTGTATTTTCACTTTATTTAGGAGTAGTTATCTATAGACACCTGTTACTAAAACCTTTTTTCTTTTTTTTTGGTCATTATTATTGTTGTTTGGGTCCTGTCGGGGTGGTGGGTGGGAAGGGGATGTTTTGTTTTGTGTGTTTAAAAAAGACAAAAAGAGTGAAAAATCTTATGTAACCTTGCTGATACGTCATTGTCACTACTCTTGATTTTTCAATAAAAAGATTTGAAAAAAGAAAATGTTCCTTTCATTGAAATATTATGTGGCCTTCGGAGCACTTTCAAGGCTTGAACAGATGAACTCATTATCATACCACGTAACTTTTAATATCAGCTGAATATACTGCGTCATTATTCAGAGTGCTGCCCGGTACAGAGAATTACATTTCTATTTATATAAAATAAGAGCCTTTCAGGTGTTGTAAAGATAAAATACTCTTCATTATTTTAGAACAATGCACCTGTTGTGACTTTAAATATACACTGTCCTTTTAAATTGAAAATAAGAGTAATTTAGAAATTGAGTTTGCCCAGAAATTCCACTTATCACCAGGGTTATGTGTGACTGAAGTCATGTTTCACATCAGTAAATTTTGGATGGTCAATACAAGAGCAAGTTAAAGGACACATAGGTGGTTTGGTGCGTCTGACCTAATCTGTCCACCAATAAGTCTGAGGTGAGATCATTGTGCTGGAAATAGAAACAAATTGTTTACACTGAGCACCAAATACATGGGATATAGAGCCTGTAGAAATGATTAGACCCGTCACATGAAAAAAGCTGGTATACTGCCTCAAAAGGCTTCTCAATACACTCAAGTCAGGAAGGATCCCAAAAGGTATTGATTTGCAGCCCTGGACGTAATGTGTGTCTGACATTACTGCCTCACACACAAAGAGCCTCTGTAGCTTCACACTGCGTGGAAATCACAGCATGGATGAACACAAAGGAATCAATCCCCGTTCCTGCACTTTGATTATAGTTCTCATCCCGAGGCCTAGCTGAGACATCAATCTCTTCTTAACAGGGATATCAGCACTGCTGGCCGTACAAGTCATAACATAAATAACAGCTACATGCAAGGTGGGTGTCTGCAGTGTATAAATTCTTATAATGCGTGCAACATGCATTTAGTCTTCAGTGGCCAATAATAGCTGCTGTTCTTCAGATGCATTAAAGTCTACTTAAATGTACAGTGAACGGCACAACATAAATCCCAACACTCAAGTGACTTATTGAAACACTGTGCTATTAAAAACCCGTACCGCAATAAAACTGCAAACATTGAACTACCTTTAAAAAAAATAAGCTCAACCCTGAGGAGCTCTATTCTGGTCCTTGTGAATGGGTGTCCTGCAGGGTTCTTCTCTCCTTCCAAGGCGTCCGTTAGATGCAGACCAGCTGTGGCTCATTACCTCTCACAGTACAAAAACTGTAATGGAAACAGAAACCTGCAGGACACCGGCCCAACACAACATGAACTGGAAATCCTACAGGACCACTTTACTGAGTTTTATCGCTTTCGATAGACCAACATGATAGTATACACCATTACACGTGTCAGTGCTATTTGTATCCCATTGGCGTGCACAGTGAGAGCTGTAGTGTAATCCAAAATCTTTCCTGGTTTCACATTGTTAGTGTTATCTGGTGTTTAGTAAAAAGAGGTCTCAAAGCTAAAAAGGAATCTTTCTTCCTTTTGCTCCGTCTATAACTGACTACATGATCAGGGTGAGGATTTCAGGGATGAAAGCAGCTTTCTAACAAGATACAGAGTGTTATGTGATGGGTTATACAGAGGGGGCGTCAAAGTGGTGGATGTGATGGAAAATACATTTACAAAAGTATTGTACTTAAGTAAAACTCTGGAGGTCCTTTTTATACTTCCACTTTTTCTTCCGATTATTTCAGAAAGAAAGACATACTGTACTTACTTTATACTTCGCCTTTTATTTGATTTCTGGTATGAAATCAGTTTACAGTTAAAGATTAATCCAGTGGTTTCCATCCCTTTTAGCTTGTGACATTTTGTATAAAAGCAATGTATTTTCTTCACACAATTAAGCATTTGAGACCCAAAAGGGATTTGTTCAATATTTCCAATATACAGGACAGAAGAAAAGTCTTAAAAATGTAATATCAATTGCAGTGGCCAAAGTTTGCATTACAGTGTTGATTCTCCCTTTAAATAAAAAAGGTCCTCATCCTTCAGATAGCTTGAGGGGGCCTGAGCATTAAGTTTGGAAACACTTGATTAAAATACCATATATTACAAACTACATCCACCTGCCTTTTTTCTACAAAACATGTACTTACTGTTTAGTACACATTTCAGATAGTATGTGTGCTGCTAGTTTAGTACACTGTGGTATAGAATTAATAACTTAGGTCATAACCACTAATCTAAAGGTATAGCGCTCATCTTAATTACATTTTGTATTTTTGTTTAGTCACTTGTAAGAGACTCTTACCTGCAGCACGCTATTTTAAATTAATTGAGTAAAGGATGTGATAACTTTTTCCATCCCTGACACTAAATATCAATACATCTGAAAACAGAAGAATCTCTGAACCCAAAAGTGTTTGAGAACTGTAGAAAGATATAAAGCTCAATAGAAAACCTGTATATAACCCCATTTTGTTTCCCTTTAATCTGTTCCACTATCAATCTTTCCCATAGTTATGCTGCTGGAAGTCACTGCTGCGAACATAATAACATATTTCACTTTGAATGATGACAATTGAGGAAAACATATTGAGCCGGTATTGTTCCTTTCGTAATGGGATCCAAGTCGTTGTTTATAATAATTTATCACAGTAGCACCAGCTCAAAACAAATTCACCCTTTTAACAGTAGAGCTGAGATTTACTGTATCTTCCAGATTTACAAAGAGCTTACACAATAAAACAGATGTAAATATGTTATTGCCTGTTGCATCTGTCACAACACACACAGCGTTATTGCAACCTTTAGTAGTAATTCAGATCAAATTATGCTTTTTTTATTTTATGTGACAATTAAATCTTTATCTTTACTCAGAGAAACATAATAGTTTTATTAACCAGCTGTTAAGATATGTTTTGATCGTTACATGATGAAACAAATGTTACATCTATCCTTTTAAATAAATCAGAACAAGCGATTCCTCTGTACTTGACTCATTTGGCACACCATTAGCGCTTTTATATAAATCAGCCTTTCCAGACAGTTCACAAATGGGTTTTTATCGTTTACAGTTAATTTCTGCAACCCACTTGACAATAGTAACCCATTCAATGCAGCAGTTTGAGATTCCTCAAGGTAATTCAATTTGTTGGAGTACATTATAAAAGCAAAAGGCCATCTTTTGCCATCAAATGATCCCATCGAGACTGCCGATTGCCTGTGGTCTCAAGAAGTTTTTCTTATTAAGAGCAGATTAATGGGGAAATATCAGAGAGCCACAGGGGATGGGTCTGTTTGTTTTCCAAGTGCTGGTTATCATCACTTTTCTCATTCTTAACGATGTTCCTTTGCTCTGTGGTGTAATTTCATGGTCTCACACAAACACCTAGAAGTGCAATAGCGCAAACAGCCTTAGAGACACAGCGAGTGAGATGGTAAGAAAATATGAAACTTTCCTGGATCTTCAATGTTCACTTTTTCATTTTTGTCTTTTGTCAAAATAAGTTCCTACAATGTCCTCGTAAACCACCAGAGATAGAGGATTATGTGAAGAACAATAGGCAGAGTGATTAATCAAAGTGATTATTGATTATTTTATAAATGAAACGGCTGAAAAATATAGCTAAATAATCCCCCCTACAGTTAGCAGCAATCAACAATGTGTGTCAGATTGAAAAATGAGTTGAAATAAAATGACAGTTTGATTATCAGGCTACTGAGCTGGATTGCTAAATTATTACCATTTGTTTGCAATTGGTGCTTGTTTTGGACCGACTGCCTTGGTGAGCAATAATTATTTTAGAGTCAAATAACAAACATGTTTGCCCATGGCTTTGTGAAACTGCTCCAGAATTCATGACCGGATACTGACCAGATACATTTCTTATACAGAACTTTCCATGACCCTCGCTTTCTTAAAACTGAAGAGCATATTTTCCGTCAAGGATCGATAGCAAGACAAGAAATCACAAAAAAAGCCAAAAAGAGTCGGATCCAAATGTTTCCATTTTTTGTAGATCTGCCTCTGTACCCCTGTTGGTCTCTCCCTTTGGGTTGCAGAACGTTGTAAATGTCAAATTTTCAAAGTTAGGGAAAACTTTAAAACTTCCTTGCTAGACTGGATAGTATTTTGTCATTCTGCACTGGCTTGAAGGATTTTCATCATTCACACAAAAGCATATTTCTATAGTAAAAAAAAAAGCCACAAAAAAATACCCAAAATTGGAGAAATTACACACAACAAAAAGCCTAACATTCAGACAACGATGCATGACAGAACAATAGGAATTGATTTCGGTTATTTGGGAGCACCTCTTGAAAAGACTGCGAGTGAGTCAAACACACTGTGGGCTATATTCTGTTACCTAGTCCGTCCAGTGCTGCCACATTTAGTGATTCAGTCATGCAGGTTCTGCCAAAATAGACCTCGTGGGGCCACTGAGAGCCCTGCTCGATGCCCTTCTTGTGAACTAGCAACACTCACATCCTGTCAAGCTGGAATACACAGAGGACATGTAACCATGATGTTTTCGAAAAACATCTCTACTTTTAACAATCGGTTTTGAGCCCTCTGAGAAGGGCTCATGTTTTCCAGAATCTTCAACTATGCTTACCATGAATTATACACACATTTTCAGATTCAATGTGATTTACCCCAAACGCTCCCATTCCGCACACTAACCAGCTTTCTGAAGATATTATTATCTCCAATCGTCCGCCCATTAATCCGCTTAGAAATTGTGGAAAATAAATGCTCTTAGTAACTCCATAAAAAAAAAGGTTTCTTCAGTAATCCAGTGAAATAAACACATGAATACTTACATGCACTGCTAATATGAACTGTTTATAGCCAAGTTGGTATATTTTAAACCATATAAAATGGAAACAAATAAATGCTAAAAAAATACTTAAAGTCATTAACATGTCATAGTAGGCCTTATAAAAATAAAACAATTGAACTCTATATGTTAACGTACATTACACAATAGAAGGTAGACATTTCATAATATGTTATGTGTTATAAAACTGGGAAACAATATTGTGTATGTGTCATTCATTTCTGTGCCCTTAACTATGGTGAAATCATTTAGAATTTTCATTAAGATGTCATTAAATGTTATAAAGGCAGTTTGATCACAGGGAAAACAGTACCGGGGTAGTTTTTATGAAATGGTGGACAGATTTACTTGAAGGTGAAATAACTGCTGCCATTAGCTCAGTTAGCCGTAAAGTTAGCTATAAATTGACTCTAAGATGTGTCCA
The DNA here is from genome assembly GCF_036324505.1 of Eleginops maclovinus. NCBI lineage: Eukaryota > Metazoa > Chordata > Actinopteri > Perciformes > Eleginopidae > Eleginops > Eleginops maclovinus. The sequence goes on from NC_086352.1 coordinate 25,113,069, forward strand.
GCTGTCTTTACTGACTGCTCACTTCCCCAAGAAATGGCTTACAGAGAGCTTTTAGAACACACATGTTTAACTACGACTACAAAAAGATAATACATTTGTATTATTATTATTTATTTTTTTAGAGGAAGCAAGGGAGATATTGATTGGCCTTTACCATAGCAAACTGCACTGAATGTGTGATGTCCCCTGGAATGCCATTAGCGGCTCTTTTATAGAGCACCAACTTCACACAGCTGGACCAAAACCAACAACTGGACAGGTCAGTTTGACAACAGGAAATGCAGTACAGAGATGGTTCTCTTTTATGTGTTTTTGTCCTAGCAGCGAGTGGGACCGCTAGCTGGATAGCATAATAGGCTAACTAGCTAACGGTTGCTATAGTTAGCAATTAGATGACAAAAAAGTAGCATTTTATCCACCACTCCATTAGTGACCTCATCACAGTATACCCTGTGATCAAAGGGGACATATAACATTTAATGACATTTTAATAAAAAGCCTCAATGCTGTCGCTGTAGATAGAATTGAGATCACAGAATTTATTCATTAAACATTTATAATGTTCTCATGACAGCTAGTGCCATACCAGCCAGAGCTTACAGTATCATGTAACGTTAACACATAAAGCTACATAGTTGATGATTAGGTCTGCTATGACCATAACGTCAGTCTTATGCACACCAATTCATTCAATTGTTACTTATATTTATTACTAAGTTAAACAGCTTTCTTATGAATCAAAGTCCTCAAATAATTTCACCACTCCATGGTTCAGACAGTCATGTGTGGGAAACGTGTCCCCTCAGCAGAGTGGTTGATGATTGAGCTCGTAACCATTTTAAGCACTCACACAGGTCCACAGGAAGAAGATGCATCACCTATCAAGCACGGAGAGGATGGGTTGGATGGGGGACTGGTGAGGAATAAAATGTGGCTCCATTAACAAATTCCAACATGGACAGAGGAAAACTATACATCACCTCTCCCAATGTGTCCTACTTGCTATGATTACCCCACCACCTCCTCTCTCTGCTCTCTTGACCTGTCACTTGTAGATATTGAGGCTGAACGATCTATGGCTCTTCGATCGTCCTTACTTCACCAACTCCTTCTCCTTGACACTCTAGGCCCATTTTGTTCCTGCTTTTATTACTTTTTCCTATCGTTCGCCCACACACACACACACACACATCACACATTGTTCAGACTGCTGCTTTTTCCTTTCTTTTCAATTTATACTTCATTCATTTTTCACAGACAGATGCTGATCATCTCCCTTGTTGTTGCATTCTTTTCACTGATAATTTGCGTCTTAGTAACCACTTTCTCTTCCCTCTGTGTCTCCACAGTTCTTCATCCTGCTCCTGCTCATCTTCTTCCTGGAGATTCTGTCCATCATGCTTTTCTTCATCTACCAAGATGAGGTAAGACACCTACATTTGTTTCCAGTATAATATTTTCAGTGATTTTTCTCCGCTTGGACAAGTTAATAAGAGGCTCTGGCAAAGGAATCCATATGTGCGGTGGTTGATGCTTCAGATAAGCCGGCATGTAAAATGATGCGTCATAGGTGATTTTGATATTCATTCAAGCAATGTTATTGTTTGTTCAGAAAAGAGCATATCAGCTGACATTCAGCATAAACAATGCTTTAAGAAAAACTGGCAGAGAAGTTATTTGGTAACGCTTTACTTGAATGGGTGTTCATAAGACTGACATAACATTGTCATAACCATGACATGACACCTGTCATAAACATTAATGAATACTTATGACAGTTGTCGTTAAGTGTCATTCGGTAAGTTATGTCACTTTTAATGCAAAGGTGGCATTGTTTGAGATGTCCTTGTTATGACAACTTGACATAAACCAAGACAACAAAACCTGTCATAAACATGTCATAGCAGACCTTACTGTCAAACTTAAGAAAAACGTTTAGCTTGATATCTAAGCGACATTAAACCGTCATATATGGATGTCTGCTATGACATGTTTATAACAGGTTTTGTTGTCTTGGTTTATGTCAAGTTGTCATAACAAGGACATCTCAAACAATGCCACCTTTGCATCTAAAGTGACATAACTTACCGAACGACACTTAACGACAACTGTCATAAGTATTCATTAATGTTTAGGACAGGTGTCATGTCATGGTTATGACAATGTTATGTCAGTCTTATGAACACCCATTCAAGTAAAGCGTTACCAGTTATTTTCTGAAATGCTTCATGCACACACATGTTCAGACAACCATCTCTGGGCTGCATTTGAAAAACATACACTGCACAATTTCTGTTCCTTGTCAATACATTTCAATTTACCCAAGTCATCCATTTTGCATGATTTCCCCTGCAAATAAACAAGTCAGGCAATAGACAAGAAGCAGATGAGCTAGCCCTCTGCTAATATGAATTCATAATCCCTTCAAATTTTCATCTACCGTTTTAATAATTAATTGAAAGGGTGGGTAATTCCCATCCATCCTAATCTTAATTATTTGTCTGAAGGGGCCGGATTTCAGAATTGTTGTGAAATTAAATGTGAACATATCATTGTAACATTTCAAGTATTAATCCCTAAATATTCAAGTTGTGTAAGCTGTGACAGTGTGTCCGTCCATAAACCAACACAGAATGGCAATCATAATCTTCAGTTGGGTATTAGTCGGACACTTGTGAGATAAGTTGTGCATTGGAGAGAAATTCTTTAAATCAAAAGACGTCTTTGTTGATGCTACAAATAACTCAAAAGATTTAAATGATGGTACTTGTGCCTTCTAAAAATACTTAGTCAAGGCCCTTGAGGTTAATGCAAATGTTATCTCAGAGGACGACTCTGACAATTTCCATAGTCATTCAATAAAACATTATTCTTAAAGTCTGAGCTAATTGCAATAACAGAAGTCCAAAGATGTGTTGCTGTGTTTTAAAACATTTTTTTTAGTAATTAGCAATTCAACTATTGTTTAAAATTCTGTAAAGTATTAAAGTCTACAAAAGACAAATGTTTCATTGAAGCTCAAGCGGTAGGTTTCTGTGACAAACTCGTTTTTTTTGTAATATCAGAAGAAGGCTCTTAACATTTTCTATGGCACAAGGTAACATATATAAATTGCTTAATTGTTCATCCCGTAGCGCAAAACAAAGATATATGGTAAATGATGATTTGGGCAGCTTAATTTTAGACAGCTATTTTTACCCATTACAGGAGTATCCTGCAATTATGAAATGATGAAGTCAACATAAAGGTAATTGATACGATAGTGGATTTGAAAACATATGTAGCCCAATCATAAATCATTGGCAACTTCAAACCACTGCTGTTTTATTATTCATGTTTTGGGACAGAATGTGATCCCTGAAGACTTAGGCCAAGGCTAACACCAACTCTAATGCCTTTGTACATTGTTTGTAAATAACAACCTTGATGTTTCCCCCACTTTCTGTATGATTTACATTTGCAACCACAGACCTTGGACCTGATTTCTTTGTACTGGCTTTTTTCTCTTTGTTATTCTAATTCTGGTATGATTATACTCGCCTAATGTGTTGTATCTCTATCTCAGTATGGCTTTGGTGGAGTAATGTAATAGTATTTATGGACTGGCACGTTATACTGGGCATTAGCAAATCAGCACAGCCTTGTTTGGATTTTTAATGAATGTTGTCTTTCTGTCATGCTTCACCTCTCTCTTAGCATCTGTGTTCCCTGATGTTCAGCACACCCCATTATTCAGCCTCTGAATAATTCAGTTTGGTCTACCCAGGAGGTGATAAGCGGCAGAACGCTGTAAAAAGTTAGTAATAGTGAAGATGTTCTGCTGGCCTGGTGCACAGAGGGATATAACTCTCAGGAAAGAATGGCTAGCCATTAACAGTACTGCCACTTCTATTTGTTTTATATACAGCAGGAGAGTTGTTATACTTGCAGATTGGTGAAATTGATCACTGTTGGATCATTTAATTAAGTGTAATATGTATATTTAACAACAACAGTCCTTTTATCTTTGCAAAGGAAGTACTTTCTTGAGCTTCTGTACATATACTAAACTTGAAAACTTGCTGTGGTACTCCGTCTCCATTAGGCGAAAGATTACAAGTAACAATAATTATTCTTAGGTTACAGTTTATCATCACATTGTATTAAAAAAAAGTCCACTATATGAAAACTTAGTAAAAGTAACGACTTATAAGTGCTTTTTCAACCAATGCAAAAGGTATGTTCAGCCAACTTTAACCTCTTGTTTGGGGTTTGGACAAGATCACCACGGGTGATCAGTTAGGAGACAGGAAGTTAGTGTTGTCTTAGTCCTCTTATTTAAGTAAATGAAACATCATTTAAAACCGTGTGTTGAAAAATCATACAAATTATGAATATAAATACATCGGGTTATAAATTATTGTTTTGGCACAGTGTGAAATATACATTCAATGTTTCTTATCGTGGATGAAAACCTTTTTGTACCCATATTTTAGGATATTTATCCACGTGTCCTATGGTTTTAGAGATCTACTTTTTCTCTGATCATAAGGATCTGCTCCTCTGTCACCATGGTAACGTCTTGGAAGCAGTCCTGCAGCCGAAGTGCAAGCCGACGCCATACCTACAGTGTGCAAAAGCCTTCAGGATATCATAACGGTACAGAGTGCAGCATGTGTGCATGTAAATACACTCTATCTCTCTAGGGACGGCCACGCTCAGTGGTCCAGTTTATTAAACCTGCTTTAGACCTGACAGAGAGCTCTGACGCAGCGGGAAGCTTCTTCAAACGACTCACAGATCTACTACACCTGAAATTGTGACAGTTTGTTTCACTTTGTTGGTTCTTATAAGGCTGATGAAAAGGTCCGCTGAGGTTAACTTCAGTGGATCCATTGTGTTTTCAGAGTGTCAGAAGGAATAAAAATGAGTCTGACTTAGGACTGGGCGATATGGACCAACAGTCATATCCCGATATACTTAAGTTGAATATCGATATACGATATATATCCCGATATTTTTTCCGCAAAGTGAGAGCTGTGAAATGAAATGCTCAGTCAAAGTCAAAGCCAAATACGAGTAGTTTTATTGAAAACTCACTATAAAATGTAAACATAAACACTGTATAACAAAGCTCCGTAAGGTGCACATCTAAATAAATAAAGTATCTTAAATAAAATTAGCCTTGTTTGGAGACAAGCTGTTTTCATCTCCCAGTCTTGCATGAAGTGAACTGTCACGCTCATATAAGGCTCACACGTCCTGCTTGACCACATATCGCTGGTCAACGCAAAATGGGTGACGTTAGCGAGCCGGCCTGCAACGTTCTGTCTGACTTCACTATACCTTTGCGGCAGTGCTTCTCGTGCAAAATAGTTTCGACTGGGAAGCTCGTATCTCGGGTCCAGCTTTTTAATTAGCTTTTTGAACCCGACCTGTTCCACTGTTGCAACAGGGACCATGTCTTTGCATAGCCGTGGGAAGTAGGGGTGCTGGGGGTGCTGCAGCACCCCCTGCTGGAGGTCTGGTCCCGACAGTTGGAATATCGTAGCAGCCCCGCCAGTTGACAAAAAAAAACTAACGATAAAATACATAAACTATTAAATGCATAAAATGTCTAAAATTTAAAATTATGTTGTGTAATATGGTTTAATACAGTTTCTTAATTATTACAAAAATAATCTTCAAAACGTTTTCGATAGCGCTGTGCATTCTGGTTATATCAGATGTCATATGAAGTAGCCACGGGATTGTTTAAGCTAAAATGGCAGCCTGAACGTTAAAATGGCACAGAAACGAATTTCAGATTTTTTCAGTGGATTACCAATACCAGTGTCTAAAACCAGTAGGTCTACACCACCAGAGTGTCTCCAGATTGGAGAAACGGAAACAAATCCAGCTAGCAGCAGCAGTTCATCCTCCGTTTCAGAAGATGCAGAGATCACTGACACAAATGATGACGGTAATAACGGCCCTCCAAAGCCCGCCACGTCTCTGCACAATGCTGCTGCCACTGACAGTGGATGTGTACCCACTGAGCCTTTCCAACCGTTGAACTTTAATTTTCCTGGTCGACGTTGTGGGAATGAAACGTACAGTCGTACATTTTCACCATCCTGGTTTAACAGGTGGAAGTGGCTACATTATGTTCCAGAGATAGATCGTGTCTTGTGTTTTGCTTGCCTGAGAGCCAAAGAAAAAAGACTGATCAATGCTGATAGTGTTCGTGCAGACAACCCATTTCTGTCGGGTGGTTTCGGAAACTGGCGTAAGGCTACCTCAAAATTCAACGAACATGAAAAATCTAAACTGCACACAGACTCCATTCAGAGACTTGCTGCACTGGAAGGCACACCGATTAACGCTCTCTTATCTGATGCGGTTTGCAAACAACAGGCGACTGCTCGTCATGTTTTGGAACTACTGTTCAGAAGTATTCGTTTTTTGGGCAGCAAAGGTATTCCGTTCAGGGGAGACACTACACGTGATGGTATACTGTTTGGATACATGCTGGAGCGAACATATGATCTTCCGAAGGAAAGAGAGTGGATTATGAGACGAGACAATTGGATGTCAAACACCATACAGAACGAGGTCATTCAACAGTTCGCGCATGCAATTCAGAGGAACATTGTCGCCAATTCTTCCGAATCCATGTTTTATGGACTAGTTGCTGATGGCACTACTGACATTAGCACCACAGAACAGTTCTCATGTTGTTTGCAGTTTGTTGACAGCAGCCTGGAGGCGCATTGCTTGTTTTTGGGTTTTTATAATGCTCCTGACTCTACCGGACAAACTTTATTTTCTTGCATCAAGGATGTGTTTTTGAGACTGAACATTCCGATTGAAAGACTTATTGCTTATTGTTTTGATGGCGCTAGTAATATGTCCGGCTGTTTCTCAGGAGTCCAGGCCCGTCTGAAAGAACTGTGCCCTCTGTCCATGTACGTTCACTGCAACAACCACGCACTTGATTTAGTTCTCCAAGAAGTCGCCTGCGAAGTTGGCCTAGTGGCCGATACATTAAACTTTGTGCGGGGTGTTGCTGGTGTGATACGAGAGTCGTCAAAGCGTAAACAGCTTTATGAATCGCTTTTCAGTAGTTGCGACGAGGTTGCAGTTAACATCCTAGGCCTGTGCCCAACCAGCTGGTGTGTGCGGGCCACAGCCATCAGGCGCATATGTTCATCTTACAACACTCTGCTGGCCACACTAACGTTGTTGAAAGATGACAAAACCACAAGAGGTGACAGCAGAGCAAAGATTGTCGGGCTGTGGAAGCAAGCCCGTAAAGGCAGAACTCTCTTCGGCCTGCTCTGTTGCCAGGCACTGTTTGAACCGTGTGAGGCTGTGGCACGGAAGCTGCAGAGCTCCACAATGAGTGCGCTTGGCACACTTGAGTGCGCAAATGTACTGAAAAACAGCATTGCGGCCCTTCGAGACGACCCAAATGTTGTGCAGATGTTTCAGAAGGTGGAAGAACATTCCTCAAGAATGGATCTCAAAATGCCAGAAACGAGAGAGAGCAGAACCCCGGCACGATTTAGGCAAACTGCAGAGCCAGAAGCACTCACTCGCAGCGCACCAACAGCCTCTTGGAAACGGGAATTCTATGAGGCTGTCGATCTAGTTTCAGGGGAGCTTCAAAGAAGGTTCGACCAAGAGACTTTGACGCTAGCGGGGAAAAGAGAGAGGGCAGTTATAGCAGCAGCACAGGGAGAAACAGTGGACTTGGACAGCCTTCAGCTTCCTATGGAGCTGGACAACTGCCGCCTTGATCTCCAGCTTAAAATGCTGAACACTGTCACCAAGGAGTCTCGGTGCACCACAGTTAAGATGTAGCAGCACGTCTTTGTAATCTCCATCCACAGACGAGAGCTCTCTTTTCTGAGGTTGAGAAAGTCATCCAGTTATGTCTGGCTCTGCCAATATCAGTGGCCTCATCGGAACGATCGTTCTCCACTTTGAGAAGGTTAAAGACTTGGTTAAGGTCCACAATGACACAGAAGAGGCTGACGCATCTTTCATTGATGAATGTCCACAAAGACATTATGGACGATGTGGACATGAATGCGCTCATGAGAGATTTTATTTCCATGACGCCTGAGCGTCAGTCCGTGTTTGGAGTAGTACTGTGAAAGGCCCAACGGTAAGCGCTTGATTTGATCAGCTCAGCTGCCGCCGAGCAGTGTACTGTAAATAGTTCGACGCTGACTTTTTTGTTTTTCATGTCAGTTGAGATTGTTGAGATATAATAACTGTTCTCAGTTGTGTGCGATTCTAAGGTACAGCCTATAAAAGGTTGAACTAAATGCTTGTTCAGTAGTAGTTGATGCCGTAGTAGCTCTGACCGTGAGACTGATGTGTCAGAGCACACCGAATAAATACGCCAAGTACGGCTAAAGATAATTCACTCTCCGTGTATGCTTTTCCTCCGAATGCAACGTTATCTGTGCAACAGTAGTGCACCACAGCTCAACAGATACTAATAGACATATTGTGCATTCTTCCCTGCCCCTGAGAACACTGCAGGTTTCTGTTGATGCTTGTTTGGTTTAATGTTTTTTCGGAAGTCGCTCATTTACAATACCGTCTTTAAAGCTGTAAACATTTTTTTATTGAAATAAGTAGCCTTTTGTTTTAGTGTTCACATCACAGTAGCCTATCTGGTTTACAATGAAATACATCGTGTGGTGTTTAAATATTGCGCACACGTATGCCTGTCTTTTATTTAGCCTATCGGAACACCTCTCAGTCTTCAGCACCCCCAACCCAAATCATCTTCCCACGGCTATGTGTCTTTGGCAATGTGAAAGGACACCGCCTTTGTTATTGCGCGCCACTTGTCGCTTTTCTCCTCATACGGCACACAGCGGGAAAATGAAGCTTGCAGTGAGCTTTGTTTTGGGGCTGGAGCTTTGTCGGGTTGGGGACGGCTTGTGCCTTTGGCTTCTGCAGCGCGCAGTTTCACACACTCTTCATATTGCACTTTGTGCCACGTTTTTAGGTGATGAAAAAGATTCGTAGTGCTTCCACCACTGGCTGCAATGTGCTTATGGCACTCCCTACATATAGCTTGGTTTTGTTGCTCGTCTGACAATTTGTATCCGAACCATCTCCAAATGATTGAGCTACTGCTTTTTCTTTTACCAACCAAGGGGCTCTCCACCGTACGCTCTGCAGACGTTGTTGCCTTCTCCATGTTTGTTGAAGAGTGCCGGAGTGTCCCTCCCCCTCCCCCCTCTGTGCATGAAAGAGGAGGGGCGGAGCCGGGGCTCGGGAAGCAGTGCAGAGAGTTCCGATCAACGGCTTGCCTGAAGCAAGTATTACAGCGCAATTTTGAACTATATCGATATATGCGATATGGTCTAATTCCATATCTTATTTAAAAATATATCGATATATCGCCCGGCCCTAGTCTGACTTGTTTCATTCTGCCCTGTCTCTACCCGACACAGAATGGACGATTAAAGCATATTCCAGTTTGCTTACACTGTTTATTTAAATCTGTCACTGGTTCACAACCTAGTATAACAACTCTGTCCAGCTACCGTTCCTAGGTGTCACTCTCTAACAAGTCTGTGTTGAAACAAACACTACTATTGTTACATCCTTTTTCTTTTCCTTTTGAAGTGTGATATATTATTCAACAGTCTTACTTCAGTAACACCACCTAACTGTAAACCTAAACCATGTCACTTTCTTTGTATCTTCTGTTAACAATAAACACATTGCCACATGAAAGTTTGTTGCTTATCAATGTTGAAAATAAATCTTCTCCCTGTGACATCTCAAAACAATATTGTACAAATAACATTTAACAATGCTTTCCAACATGTTCTCCCTTTTTTACAATGTTTTATTATTTTCAGTGTCCTTATACCACAGTTCAGCCCGCATAGTCCTTCAGGTACCCTGGCCTAACAACTGCTCGGCCAGATTTGGTAGTTACGGTCTGTTGTGTGTCACCCACGACTCTGCCAGGGGTTGCAACAGTCTCTGGTGTTGTGTGAGTTTCATCAGTCACTGTGTGGTTCGACACACTGGGTGCTGTGCCCTCCAGACTGTGGGGATCAAAAACACGGTCTCCCTGTTTCAGTGTATCCATGTCCTTGGCTGTCCTGTAGAAGTATTTGGCTTGTCTCCTTTGCCTCAATAAGTTCTTGTGTTTGTTTTACTTCTGGCTGCAGAAGAATATCCCTTGTTGGTAGTAGGGTTCTGGTTCTCCTACACAGCAGTCTCTGAGCTGGGCTTGACTTTAGTCCTTCAGTTGGTGTGTTGCGGTGGTCCAACATTGACAGGTATGGGTCCTCTCCTGCAGCTCTGGCTTTCCTCATCAGTCGTTTTGCTGTTTTCACAGCAGACTCTGCCTTCCCGTTGCTTTGTGGGTATCCAGGAGATGAAGTTCTGTGCTGAAATTCCCACCTCTGACAAACACTGGAACTCCTGGGAATTGTACTGTGGCCCGTTATCTGAAACAACTACATCTGGAATACCTGATAGGCAAAGTGAGCCTTCAGCTTCCTTATCACAGTACTTGTTTTTGTATCTGGTAAGTAGTCGATTTCCCAAAAGTTGGAATAGTAATCAACTGTAATTAGGTGGTCTTTGTTGTCACAAGTGAACAAATCTGTACCAACCCTGGCCCACGGTCTACTTGGTACTTCATGTGGCTGTAATGTCTCTTTTGTTGTTTTACATCAACTGATCTGCAAATGTCACATGTTGCTATGAATGTCTTAATATGTTTGTTCATTCCCGGCCAGTAGACACATTCTCTCGCGCGCCTGAGGCATCCCTCCACCCCCAGGTGAGCGGAGTGAATACGGCGGATGATCTCACTGCGGCGTGTGTCCGGGATGACAGCTCTCTGTCCTCTGAAAATAATTTCCTCCTGAACTCTCAGTTCCTCTTGGAATGAGTACTAGTGCATGATGTCCATTGGCGTGTCTTTTCTTATTTGGTGGCCATCCCTTTTGAATGGTCTTATTCTCGGGTAGCAGAGCGCATTGTGCTTAGTCTCTCTTCTGAGATTGGTAGGAAGTCTACCATGTTGATCGTCTCAATCTCTGCCTCCACTGAACCTGTAGTTGAGCTCTCCGTCAAGTATGCTCTGCTAAAGGTATCTGCAAGCAACATGTCACGTCCAGGGACATAGTTCACATCTATGTCATATCTCTGAAGCCTGAGCAACATTCTTTGGAGTCTCTTTGGTGCGCTCAACAGCGGCTTCTTGACAATGTTCTCCAACGGTTACTCTGTACTGTCCCTTTTCAGCCGTAAGTATATTGATGGAATTTTTCCATCCCAAAGACAATAGCCAAACATTCCTTTTCGATTTGGGCATAGCCCCTTTCCGTCTGTGTCAGTGATCTGCTCCCGAAAGCTACAGGTTCCCCTTTTTGTGTCAGTGCTGCTCCTAGCCCCGTTTCTGATGCGTCGCACTGCAATGTCAGTTCCTCTTTTGGGTTGTAGTATTTAAGTACAGGTGCTTTGGCTATATTGTCCTTTAGCCTGCAAAACGCTTCCTCATGCATCTCTGTCCAATCTCACATATTGTCTCTGTGTGTGAGCTGTCTCAGTATCTCGCAGTCGTTCGATAGTTGTTGATAGAATTTAGAGAGATAGTTCACCATGCCAACAAGTCTCAGGACGCCTTTCATGTCTGTTGGTCTCGGCATGTCCCTCACTGCTCGAACCTTATCGGGGTCAATTTTCATTCCATCGGTTGTAAGCAGGCACCGATGTATGGCACTTCCTGTCTACTCAGCCTGAACTTATCTGCGTTCAGTTTTATGTTCTTTTCCCTGCATCTGTTTAGAAACTGTCTCACTTTCACATCGTGGTCTTTGTCCCCTCCAGCACTTGTGTCAGCTTCAACTGGAAAATATCAGGCGCTGGGCTGATTCCCATAGGCATCCTGAGCCACCGAAATCTGCCAAACGGTGTCAAGAATGTAGTCAGATAGCTTGACTCCTCCTCCAGTTTGACGTGCCAAAACCCATGTTTTACATCACATAATGTCAACATCTTTGCTCTAGAGAGGTCTGGGAGGATATCATCGATGGTAGGGAGGGGGAAATGGCTGCGCTTCAGTGCCTTGTTGAGTGGTCCTAGATCCTCCCATTAGGTTTCTGCACAGTGACCAGACTGCTGATCCACTCCGTGCATTTCTCCACCGGTGTGATGATCTCTCTCCTTTGAAAATCCTTTAGTTCTTCCTTCAGTGGAGTCACCCTGGCAACAGGGACTCGTCATTTAGGAAGTTTCACTGGCTCCACCCTCTCATCGATCTCAATCCTGTACTCTCCTTCCAGACAGCCATCACCTGTGAACACATCTCCGAACTCCTTCTTTATTTGTTTGATGGTTAGTTCACACTGAGATGGTTCCTCTTCAGTTACGATGCTGTCTATAGCTAGAATGTTCTCATATTGTACTTTGATCCGTTTCATAGCTTCACTTGTCTCCTTGCCAAGCAGTGGCAGTTTGCAGTCTTCATTCACTACAATAAACTCCAGCTGGTATAGTTTCTGGTTTCTTTGGTTCCTCACCTTCACCTTGCATTTTCCAAGTGGATGCAGCTTGGTTTCGTTGTACATAATCAGTGCTTTCTTTGTGCGTTCCATCTGAGTGTCTGGATTCAATAGATTTATGGGGATTACATTACAGGTAGCTCCACAATCTATTTGAAACTTCACAAGCTCTTTGCCTACCAGCATCCCCCTTTCCATTTCTCTGTATTGGATTTGCATCTGACTGCAAAGTGATTTTCTTTACCACATTTTTTGCATAGGCTTTCCAAAGGTTGGACATTTGGCCTTGTTCCTTTCATGTGTCTTCCACAGAACATGCATGACACAGTGTCCATGTTTTTATCTTGCCTTGCTGTCTGTTTCACTAGGTGTACTTCTTCCACTGTGCTTCCTTCAATGGTTTTGCTATTTTCACTGCCAACTCTGTAGCTCTGCACAACTGTAGACACTTGTCCAATGTCAGCTTTCCCTCTCTGAGTAATCTCTCTCTCAGTCCTGAGTTGTTGTTGCCACATACTATTCTATCACGTATAAGTGAGTCCTTTATGTCTCCAAAGTTGCATGTGCTGGCTAACACTCTGAGATTAGTTACATACAGTGGTGTAGTCTACGTGATACGCCGTATACCCACTAGAAAATGCCAGTGATTTCCGTATACCCTCTTAAAAATGAGCGATGATACGTAACAACATCATTTTTTGACTGTGCTTTCACGCTTTCGCCCCTTCTGTGTTAATACTTTTGGACGTCTGGGGCTTCCGTCGCCTGTGTCCTGTTGCTAAGCAACAGCAACACACTTTGTTCGGCTCTGACAAACTCCGCGTTTCTCTAACGTTATCACAATTTGATCCGTCCACCATTCAAGTTTGCGGAGCGCTAAACAGGAAGCAAACATGAAACGAAAACAGACGACAATATTTCAGTGTTTTCCGAAGTTTTCCCCTACTACCACTACAGAAGAAGAGCCAGGTCAGGCGGCTGTCCTAAAGGTGACAGAGAACGAGCCCGGCGCTACCGCAAAGTTACCCGGTAAGTGAAATTAGCATGGTTATCATTAACGTAACTGTAGCAGGGGATAGTTGGTTAGAACTAGCTAACTTGATCAACGTTAGTGTGGTGGATCAATGGAAGAGAAAGGGAGCGAGATACTGCGTGTGTGTGTGTGTGTGTGTGTGTGTGTGTGTGTGTGTGTGTGTGTGTGTGTGTGTGTGTGTGTGTGTGTGTGTGTGTGTGTGTGTGTGTGTGTGTGTGTATGTGCAGTCATAAACAGAACACAATGTTTATATTATCTCCTTGTTTCAGATGATGACACAGATGAGAGCTCCTGGCCAGCCTTGTGGACTGAAAGTCAGGCTAGGGAATTTAAGAACAGGCATCCTTGGTTAGAGTGGAGGGACAGAAAGTTAGGTAAATGTCAGCACACATGCAAAGGAAAGCTGATCTAAACAACAGAAATTCATAAAGTCAATGACTATGCAAATGAGAGTTAATGCATGGTCATGTTAAAAGTGCATTTAAAACCTTTGCACCATTTAATTACTATATGTTAGTTATCAGTAGTTGTCAAATAATTAGCTATTGAAAAAGTGGAACATTTTTCTCCTTTTATCTGCTTTTCATGCATTTGTTAGCCATGATGTAAATATTGTAAGCAGTTTATTAAATACTTTTGAGTAAATCTTGGCTCTTTTCTGCAGATGTTATTGGTAAAAAATTGTATTATGCTAATTAATCATGGTTTTGTTTATTTCCAGGTTGTGCTCTTTGCAGCGCTACAAAATCAACCGGTGTCCTCACAGAACCACGAGTGTCTATGTCTGAGGAGTGGGTGCACTTTAAGATCCAGTCCTCAGATTCAAGCAGATCAACATCTCTGGCCTCTCTGAGAAACAAAATTAGACGACATGAGACGTCCAGAGCACACAAAATAGCCCAGGAGCTCACGGAGAAGGGTGGACAGGATTTAGTTTGAAATTTGGTGAGAGCTGTGTCAGAGACTGTGTTTGCAGAGACAGATTCTGTATTCAGAACAGCATACTATCTTGCGAAGATGAACCGACCTTTTACTGACCATGATAGTCTCATTGAGCTTCAGGAAAAAAATGGTGCCAACATGGGCACTAGTCTGCACTCAAGGTACAGTTCCACAAAAATTGTAGAACACATAGCAAAAGAAATGCAGAAAAAAATAGTTCACAGTATTGTGACATCTTCAAGCAAGTTGTCTGTTCTCATTGACGAGGCTACATCTATCAGCCACAAATCTGCAATGATTGTCAACTTGAAAGCCTCAGTGGATGGAGCTACTCCTGAATTTTTGTTCCTGGAGCTGGTTGAGCTGGAGAGCCAAAGGGCAAAGGATATAGAAGAAGCTCTGCTGAACTGTTTGGACACTGCAGGCTTCACTGAAGAGTGGCTTCAAAAGAACTGGGTCTCATTTGTTTCTGATGGAGCCAGTGTCATGTTAGGCAAGAACTCTGGTGTGGCAACCAGGCTGACAGCAAGGTACCCTAACCTCTTCACATGGCACTGCATGAACCACCGTTTGGAACTGGCTGTATCTGATGCTGTGGATGAGGTTCAGGCAGTCAACCACTTCAAAGTGTTCCTAGAGAAGATCCACAATCTCTAGTCAGTCCAATAAAAATTCACGAGAGCTTCTGGAAGCAGCACAAGAAGTGGGCTCGCAAGTCCTGAAAATTGGCAGAGTTTTAAGTACGCGATGGGTGGCCAGCAGTTTCCGTTCTGTAAAGGCTGTGTGGACATCATATGAAGCACTCAATAGACACTTTGAAAATGCTGCAGGCGACCAAACAACCAAACAAGCACAGAGAGACAAACTTATAGAGGCCTGGCACGTCGAATGCAAAGCAAGGAATTCCTGTGTGACACTCGGACTCATGTTTGATGCACTGTCTGAACTTGCAAACCTGTCTCAGCAACTCCAGGCCCATTCTGTCACACTCTTGAGAGCAGACCATCTTCTAAAGCGCACCATCAGAGTGCTGGCATCATTCACAGATACCCAAGGAGAGAAATTAGAGGAGGCACTGACTGCACACGCTTTGGGACATTTAGGATCTGTTCCCTTGGAGTCAAATGCAAAGCTCACTCCAATTAATGCAAAACAACTCCTACAAAGTCTGATCACCAACTTGGAGAAGCGCCTCTCATTTGATGGTGAAATGCTTCATGATCTCAGTGTTCTGGATACAGGCAACTGGCCATCAACCCCTGGCATACGGCATGGTGAGGCACAAGTGAAACGACTCTGCAGGCGGTTCAATCTTGGTGAAGAGCAAGCAGTCAATGGTATGAGAGATTTCCTTGAGCACCCAGACAGTGAGCCTGAAAGCTTAAAGCCACTCATACAATGCATGAAGACCATCCCTTGCAGCACTACTGAGTGTGAAAGGGGCTTCAGTGTCATGAACAATATATGCACAGACAAGAGATCGACACTGTTGTTGTCAAATATAAGTAATTTGATGATGATCAGCATCAATGGGCCCCCTGTAACACTTTTTGAGCCAAGGAAGTACGTCACAACATGGCTGAGAAGCCATCGCTCTGCCACGCAAGCAAGGAGGCAATGCACACCTCAGATGCCTGAGTACAAACATATCTGGAAAGCTCTGTAGACTACCAGACTATGTCTAGAAGTGTTCCATCCTTTTTTCAGGGCTTGTGGACTAACACAGTGAACCCAGTATGGACATGTTGAGTGCTTTTTCAACCTTCATTTATTGAGGTGAAGCTTATTTGTTAATTTGTTTCTTGTTTGAAGCTAGTTTGTCTTGTAGCACTTCAAGGATGTTTGCTTGTTCATTTAAGCTGATACAGTACATAGTTTGACAATGATTTATGGAAGATAATAGGGCTGAACAAGTTTGAATAAATATCTAATGCATTGAAAAATATGTTTAAAATGATTATTGTGTGATATTTGTGCAGATCTATGCGAAAACAAAGATTGTTTTAAGTGTAGAATATGATGTGTGGGTCAGGTCTGTATCATGACCATATGTATTGTATATTACTTGAAAATTGCAGTAAGCCATATTGAGATTTTGATAAAAAATGTCGATTAATTGTTCAACCCTAGAAGATAAGTGGGCTTTTTCCATCAATGTTCATTCTTTTATTTGTTAATGTCACTGGCAGTTAAAAGTCACATAAAAATGCTTATAATACATTGACATGTTGACACATAACCAGTCTCAAGATGCATACTCTATGCCATGGCTGCCCAAATTGGGGCCCGCGGGCCAAACTTGGCTTGACCGATTACATTTGGCCCGTGCCTTCCCGCACTGTCCCACCATAAACGATCGGAAGCTCTCGTTGAAAATTATTTATTGGCGCACTACCAAATAATGCCATAGGATGGCGCTGTTGAGCTCCAGTCAGCTCCTAGCTATCCGATAACGCCCAAGATCAGTGAGTGAGAGGATTCAAGGATGGAGCGTAGTAGGCTGTGGCACACAGACAAACGAAAATTAAAAAAACTTGGGAACAGGACTATTTTTTTACCGAGGTAGATTCCAATGCAGTGTGTCTGGTATGTAAGCAGAGGGTCGCTGTTTCAAAGGAATACAACATTCGCCGTCACTATCTAACTAAGCATGCGGCTGAGTTCGCAAAGTACACTGGAGAACATCGCAAGGTCAAGTTAGCAGACTTGCTAACAAAGCTAACCACCCAGCAGCGAACTCTACTTCAGCCGTCGACTGCACAAGAAAATGCCACTCGGGCTAGTTATCGCATTAGCAATGCAATCGTGAGAAGTGGGAGAGCTTTTGCAGCGGGTGATTTCGTCAAGGAGTGTTTGACAATTGCTGCCCAAGATGTGTGTCCAAATCAGATGCGTGTATTTTCTCAAATTAGCCTGTCACGGAACACTGCCACCCGCCGCGTTGAGGACATGGCCGAAGACGTTCGAGGTCAGATAGCCCAAAGAGCAAGTCACTTTTCTGCCTTCTCCATTGCGTGCGATGAAAGCACCGACGTGTCCGACTCAGCACAGTTGCTGGTGTTTTTGCGAGGCGTCAATGAGGACTTTGAAGTGTGTCAAGAACAATCGGGCCTTGAAACATTGAAAGGGACAACAAAAGGTGTGGATATTTTTATGGCAGTGGAGCGAGTTATGGACAAGAACGGTTTGAAGTGGGAAACCCTATCTGGCATCACGACTGATGGAGCCCCCGCCATGGTCGGTAAGCGAGCAGGGCTAACTGCACTTGTGTCGGACAAGGTCTCCGAGTTTGGTGGCTCGATTTTAAAGTACCATTGTATTTTGCATCAGGAGCAACTGTGCGCTAAAAACATGGGCTTGAAAAACGTAATGCAGGATGTCGTCGCCATTGTCAACAATATTCGCTCAAAGGCCCTCTCACACCGTCAATTCAAAGCTCTGCTTGATGAGATGGATGCCCAGTATGGTGATGTATTGTACCATCAGGAGGTGCGGTGGTTGAGCCGTAGGAAAGTTTTGCGGTGTTTCTTTGATCTGCGCGAGGAAATAAGAGAGTTTCAAGCCACGAAGACGAACAACATCCAAGTGCCCACGGACAGTCACTGGCTTGCAGACCTGGCTTTTCTTGTGGACATCACAGAGCTGCTGAATATCCTCAATCTTCAGCTCCAAGGGAGAGACCAGATGATCACGCAGATGTATGACCATGTCAGCAAAAGCTCCAGCTGCTTAGCAGACATCTTTCAACAGGTGAGATCTAACTTTAATATTTTATTGAACATAAAACAATGTATTACGCTTGTTGTCACAACCATGCTATCATAGATATATTGTTTGTGATGCATGTATACTTTGTGTTGGTGGAAAATAGATGTTCTTTTTAAAACCACTAAACCAGGCATTAAATCCAAAACAGTAGTTGTATTGCTTTTCATAGTCTACTGCAGCCATAAACAAAACAAAATATATCCCCTGCCCACCATTTGATTGATGATTGGTATTTCATTTCATTTCATGAACAACCTTGCATCTTACATTGCTGCTTTTGTCTTTGTGTCTGTATTTTCAGGAAATTTGGCACATTTCCCCAGCCTCAGAGAAGTTGGGTTGATGGAGGAAGACACACCAAAATACCTCGACATTCTCAACAATCTTGAGGTGGAGTTCGACCATCGCTTTGAAGATTTTCGTGGAAATACAACAGGCATTTGAGCTGTTTGCTCAACCTTTTTCTGTGAATGTGGATGCAGTCAGTGAGGAGCTTCAAATGGAACTTTTGGAACTTCAGTCTGATTCAGACCTCCATAGCAGGTTCAGAGAGCTTTCCTTACAAGATTTTTACAGGTCTATTCCCGCACACAGATATGGCAAGATCTGCAAACATGCCCAGGTTATGTTATCCCTCTTTGGAAGTACTTATGTCTGTGAGCAGGCTTTCAGCCTTATGAATCTTAACAAGTCCAAACTGAGGAATGCTTTATCTGACTCTCACCTACATGACATTCTCACTTTGTCAGTTAATCAGCTTGAACCTGATATTGAGAGGCTTTTAAAAAACCAAGAACAGGCTTCATGTTTCCCACTGATTGGACTACTACAGGCAGAATATGTAGGCCTGACCTAGGCCCCCATTGTGTCACCTGGGAGTATGGTAGGCCCAAGGACTGGTAATGTTCCACACCTGTCCACAAACATTTCATAGTGCTTCAGTTATTTTTTTAATTTAAAGAAGCCAGATCGATGTTATGAAATGTTATTGACCTAAATGTGAAGCACAATAAACAGTGCAATTCATTTTTCAAAATGACTTTGTGATATAGTGTTTATTTTGCACACGTATGCTTAACTTACACACGTAATGTACTGCACTCATATATTTACCGCACACTTAATGTACTGCAAAATTATAATTTTGGCCCTCGGCCCTCCCCTCACGTTCAATTTTGGCCCTCCATCGGGAAGTATTTGGGCACCCCTGCTCTATGCATTAGTGAGTGTGATGGTGTTCATCATACACCACACTGGTTACATATGTATCAATGTTTTCATCCCGTCCTTGATTTCTCATGAAAAAGCGATACCTTTCGACCGTCTCATTTACCTTAGGGTTGCAATGTTCATGAAATTTTCCAATCAGGTCACTGAGTTTCCTCCTGGAAGAAGTGACATCGCTCATCACAGTTTCACAAAGTTTCCTACTGGTCTCTCCGATCAGGTAGTAGAACAGTTTCACTTTCACATCCTCTGCTGCCTCAGACAGGGAAAGATCCATGTAGAGTGTAAACTCCTCCTTCCATGATTTCCAAGACTTCGCTATGTTGCCGGTGTCCAAACACAATGATGGTGGAGGTTTCAAACCTTCCATTTTTCACTGCCGAATGACTGGAGCGTCCTCTTCAACACCCGCGAAATTCTTGTTAGCCGCTCCGCTAACGTTAGCTAGTTAGCTGCACAGTAGAAGCCCGTTTTTCTGTCCGTCCTCTTTAAGTTTCCGCTGCCACCATGTTTCATTCTGCCCTGTCTCTACCCGACACAGAATGGACGATTAAAGCATATTCCAGTTTGCTTACACTGTTTATTTAAATCCGTCACTGGTTCACAACCTAGTATAACAACTCTGTCCAGCTGCTGTTCATAGGTGCCACACTCTAACAAGTCCGTGTTGAAACAAACACTACATAACAATACTATTGTTACATGACTCAGCGTTGTGATTTTGAAATATGATGTATGGGTGTTTTGTAGCACATCCGTGTGGGTTTACAGCCTTATCCGCTAGGCTTTATTATCGCCTCAAGGGACTCTGCCAGACAAACATAAACAGAGCAATAGCAACAGAAGACCACCGGCAAGATTTTGTTTTAGAATTTAAAGATCATCATTTCTGTTATAATTTCAGTAAGCCACAGTAGTAAAAAAGTACTAAAGAAAATCTGACCTCATCACAGTCCGAATTTAGTCATCCATGCACTGACTAAAAGTGAATTTAAGATATTTGTCTAATTGATCTCTTACTTCCAGGTAACACCAATACAGTCTCAATAACTACTTTGCAGAAATAAGCGGCCAGCTATTTCAAAATACAAGCCTACAAGCAGATCCTTGGGACTGTGTAATAAACAGCCAGCAGCCATAAAGTCAATACCGTTAATCTCACAAATAGTGAGCAGATATCAAACACTTCACAGTATCCATGCAAACCGCAGCTTCCTACCTTGTTGAAGTGAAGCAAAGATCTCAGACACAAAAATCCCCAGTGAAGCAGAGAATTGCTGCTAACAGAACCAACAGGAAACCTAATAGAGGGAAATGAAGTCATAAAAAGTTTATAATTTCACACCATCCATATTTATAGCATAGATAATCAGATGCTAGCTAACAACTACTAACTAGCATGTTTTACGTTAGCTCTTGAAACAGAGAAGCTAGAGTTAATCAGCACGACAAGAAGTTAGAACTTGTGAGACTTGAGCTGCATTCATTAACATTAAGCACATGTTTTGTTTTTGTGACAGCAAATTGGGACAGCCACCGTTGCCAGCATGTTCATTTGTTTTATGCAATGACCCATAAACTGTATATAATGCATAATAGCGTCACATTCACACTTGCAAACTCACCGAGAACTCGAATGCTGCAGTGTTTTCCATAAATTACTCCTCTTCTTTCTGTTCTTCAGTCTTACAGATTCGGGATGAACGCAAATTTCTCCCTCGCGTAGAAACATTTTAAACATTTAGCGGTGCGACCACCTTCGAAATGAACCTCCATCAACACAACAGGACTGTTTACATGCTAGCTTGTTCATGCAACATGAGCCACAGTGGCAGCAACAAGGATGTATTTGGATTGAAAGGCCTAGCATGCTTACAGGTGTTTGCACTCACAGCTAGTTAGACCACTGCTTAGGTGGAGTTTGGGCGAAGTGTAGCAAAGATAAAAATGCGACTTCATCAAAATCTATGTATGCACCCCCATACGGCTCTGTTATGCACTAATAAGGACTATGAAAGTGCAAGTTGCACAGTAGGTCTTGTTATAAAGTATTTAAGTACAATGTTGAGAGACTTGTGCTAAGACTTTGGTTAAATCTGGAGCAAACTTCACAAGCTACCCTGCAGCATACCAAATATTGTAACAGACTGGTTATAATGTCGATGTTCATGGTTTTGTTGTTTGCAGTTGGTTTGCATTTTGCAGGGTGTCAGCGAAAGTGTCACTGTGGATGGACGGTTCTTGTGACTTTGAGTTGAGTGGGAGGGTGCTTGCTGATTGGTTGGGTGTGGAGAGGGGAGGTTCCTGGAGGGTGAGACGGAGGGATACTAGGAGAAAGCTAACGGGGATGTGTGTGAGACTGCCGGCTTTTATTGTTTTTGGCGTGGTTACGGCCAACAGTAACCTGGATCTGCAGTTAATAAACTCACGGATAAAATCAATAAAAGTTTTCTTTTATTTCCTATAGCGAGATGCTTCAATATCAAAGTTTGTAAAGATGCAGCTAGATAAAATCAAACACAATAATGCATCAATAATTATAATCGATCAAATAATATATGGATTAATTTGCATAATGAGTAAAGCTGTTATGCAGCTCTATTACTTTTGCAACATTCCTTTCAAAAGTACCAGACTATTCCTACACTCTCGTACTTTTACTACAAGATCTAAATACTTCTCCCACCGCTGACAACAGGCTGCAGTACTACAGTGTGTGCATCCTCAGTCCACAATCTTTTTTTTAATGTGTATGTTTTATCCCACTAAAAATAGTAGGCTATTCTTTTAGTGTCCTGTTTACAGTATGTTAAGGACACCATGTGGTTTACATAACATATGGTGTTATGTAATCAGTGGTGGAAAAACTTGAGTAAAAGAAAAATTACTATGGTCTTAAAGTATTCTATTACAAGTAAAGATCCTGAATTAAAACTGTTTATTAAGTCGAAGTACCACTGTAGGTAATGCATGTCTGCACACACCTACAGTAGGCCTACATATACAGTACATTTGTGGAAATAATAGTATAGCAGAGTTAGATTCATTACCTCATCGAACAGCCTTTAGGGATGCTAAGTAGTGAACAGCCAATCGAAAAATGCTGACACCCTTCGCGCACATTACAAGTGATAAATGATCGGCCTTTCTTGCTATAGCTCCTTGATGAGTTACCCCTGAGGTGCATAAAGCTGTTATGCAGCTATATTGATAGGACATGGAGTCAGTTATATAAAGATTCAACCCGAGATCAATAACTGAAAGGCTGTGTTTGTGTGCAGTGATTTAGAAGGTGTATTACACTGGAAACCTTCACATTGCAAACAGTGTACTCTTTATATGGTATATTTGTAATAGTTTTCACATCCAAAATGTGCTCAGACACGGTTCATACTATGCTGTGTTAGCATTTTGAAAGGCATCGATCAAAAAATATAGCTTCAAATACAATATGTGTTTAACACTAACGGGGACTCTTTGTCATCTGTTTGGATCTGAGTTCAAACACTGATTGCAACAAAGGTTTCAAGGTTTCAAGGTTTGAAGGCTCTGTCGCAAAAATGATTTCATTTTGACATAGATAGGTTCAAATCAAAGCAACATTTCTGCCCTCAGCTACTTTTACTGCTTTGTGATGTTCACTGCAGTTATATGCAGTTTTTTAAGTTATGACCTAAATGTGTCAATAGTAGAGAAAACAGTGTAGTTCTGAAAATAAGCAACAAATGCTTTGTCATATTTATAATCTAGTTTACTAACTTGTTTGGGGAAACATTTGCTGATTTGAATCTTAATTGTGCAAAAAAACATAGTAAGGGTCTTTAAATGTTCTGAAAAAACAGGTTTCTTAATGGGGGAAAATAATCAAATGTTTTCCTACCTTATGGATGCGTTCTGGTATGTCCTATTCATTTCTCTGACATGAAACTGTGTTCCTAGTTCATGTAGTTTCAAATTTGATCGCAAGGCCCCCGCATCAACCCATAAAAAAAGTAATTAAAAAAATAGTAATGGTGTAAGTCAGTGCAGCATGAGGTATTTGCTCTGCAGCTCAGAGGCTGACAGATGAACGAGCTGCCTGTCATGGGGGCAGCTGTGGATTTGATTTCCTATCTGCTTGTGTGCTTTGGGACAAGTCAAGGTGAGGTAATGCTGCTGTAAAGATGAAGTCACTAGAGCTATGGTCAGGGTTGATCCTCAAAAGACCTCATTTAGTGACCTAAAGGTTACCCCGGCAGTTAAAATGAATTATACTGCTACAACAGCTGACTTTGTGACCATGTATTTCGCTCAGATGGTGCCATTTGTTAAACTGCCAAGATGCCTACTATTAAAAATCTGTAACACTTTATTTTAAACACCTCTTTAAACTTTTGCATCCAGAATGAAAATAATTGAAGGTATAGGCACATTGTTATATAGTTGTAAGCATAGCTAAGGACATGTTTTTCCTTAAGATTTCTTCAAAATAAATATTGACGCCATCATCAATAAATCTTCATGCTCAACTTGTCCTCACTTTGGCCCATACTGACATATCCCAATTATTTGGATGAGATTTTGAACATAATCATGTTCATCTTCATAGGTATAGTATGTTAGCTCAATGACTGTTTTGTTTCTTAATACAATAAAGTGATTTATTCTGTTCTGCTCTGTATTACAATTAATAAATGTATATACACCAGTTACAGATTATGATCATACACAATTTCTAAAATACTTAAAAACATCTTTATATCTGCTCTGCAATATAGTTTGTAAAACTATTTACAAAGTGTAACTTAATCAAAAGTGATCTTTCACATCTGAACAAAGACTTGCCTTCACATTGTTTGTTTCTACTACCTGAATCGTTGATTGCTTCTGTTGGATGTGTTTGAAAATATGATTTAGTTTTTCCAGAGAGAAGACGTCTCACAGTAAATTCTGTTGACATGCATAATTTCTTGGGAGAACCATGGTGTGTTTCTGCTGTCAGTCTCACTCTCACATCACTGTTTTCTCTTCTATGGCCTGTTCTGCTGCTGTTAGACTAAACCAGGAAAATTATGAATGATATAATAAGGAGAAGAAAATGCAAAAATATCCACTTATAAACAAACTACTTAACATGCAGGTAGGCTGAAGTGCAACCACTCATGCAATAAAGAAAACTGCAAGCATCGTATATCTAAAACGGCAGACTTACACCACGTGAGACGCACTGAAATCCCATTACAAGGCTGATAGCTCCACTTTTTCCACATCATTACTGTTCCAGCATTAGATGTCAAAACATTTTAGGTTGTCAAGATAGCAAAATGCAGCACTCCTGTCTGAAGAAATTTCAAGCACGAGAAATTTTGATTTCATGTTGACTGGAGAAATTAAATTAAAAAATGCAATTAAATAACCCCCCTTGGCTTATCACATTGCTAAAATACACCCACGACAGGGCAATGCTAATATGGAAGACAGATTGAGATGATCAGCAAACAGACAAGACATTTTTTTCATTTTGGGAAAAGTTTGACAAGGGAGTTTGCAGCTTGATTGCTGCAGAGAAAGTTGAGGAACTGCAAAGACGGGGATAATAAAAAACTAGGGTGCGGATGTAAAGAACCACAATTACTTTTCATTATATCACCACTCCCACAATACATTTTGAATAAAATGGTTTAACGCATTATGTCAGCCAGATTCAGTCAAGAACTGAACCACTACAATGCTGCAGATTATAACCTGCAAATTTGAATGTAATGATGTGAATGTGATGGCGTATTTGATGTTTAAGTGGTAGGTTACTCTTGTTTGTTCTTTCACCACTGTAATTTGGAGTTGGTGTTTCATTCCCTGTAAGTACAAAATATTTACACTGTAATTTGCAAGCAATCATCACCGGTTCCCTACGAGATTAGACAGAACAGTACAGGTTCAACACTCACTAAAACATCAGATTTCAAATATTTTAGGATATTAGCATTATAACAAGAGAGATTTTCTGTATTCTGTCTTCGGTTCAGGGTTCAGAACTGTGAACAGCGAGATCATATCCTAAGTTTTACATTTAGTCCAAGTGAAACTTTGGGACAAATTTGAAGACATTTTGTCCACATTTTGTGAGATATTGCTCCAATGTATCTTGACAGCATTGTTAATGTCTTACAGCAGAAAGGTTCCCTGCAAAATCAATAAGGGTGCTCAGTAGTTACAGTGTGGAAAAAATTATGCGAACCTCCTATCAGGTCATAAAAAGCATTTCAAATAAACAATCCATATGTAATGGTTTATTGCAGTCTTAAATTACACATACAATTACACAAGCGTTTTCTTCAGACAGGTCCTTCCCAAACCACTTCATCTGTTACAAAAGACTATCAGCAGCCATACATACTGTACTTAGCATTTAACAAACTCACTCAACTAGGTGCCACTTTATTTAGCATCTGCTAAAGGCCAACATGTATAAGGACAATGTCATCCAGATGTACTACCTGAAAGGTTTGGTGTATTTTGCTGCTTCTGCTGCTGTACAGCATTTCAAAAGTTGTGACACCATCTCATTTTCTATAATCCCCATAGACTTACGTTTTTATCAATTTAACATAAGTTACTACTACTCACATTTTGCGTTCTTGTGTGGAGCTAAGAAGTCTTGATGCAAAATATCTATGCTGTGCATACTGAACATTTACATAATAATCCATTTGATGTGAGTTGGATGGCTTAACCAAAGGGATGTAGAAGCAACAAAGAAAAAGTCTTAAAACTTCAGAAAAACGCAAAAAAATACATTGATGAGAAATAGTTCAGGATGGACTGAAGGCATCAGATAGGTGTTTCAGGAATACGCACATGTTGTTTTCAATTGCTGCAGGCGAAAGCTTTAGAAAGTGTTTCAGTTGCGCAACAAAATAGAGCGCTGCTTATAGCATCAACATGGAGAACAGAGGGAATGAATAGGTTGATGTAGTCATCACAACGTAACCAAATAGTTTGTGGATTACAGTTTTGAAGCCTTGAGTTTGGCATATTGGTTACATTTTAGTAAAGTTGCTATCTTGGTGTTTTGGAATCAGAAGTGATACGAGAAGTTGTAGCAAATTACAACGGACCAAAGCTGACCAAAATGTTTCAATTGACTTAAACTGACTGAAAACTCACTGTGAAACTTTAAAGACCAAGACAATGAAGTGACCTCTCAATCATACAGTGAGTAGTCCTGCCCTAAAGCATGAATGCCTTATCCTCTCTTTTACTATAAATGGGAACATCATTTACAGAATGAACATCAGGCTTTTTCGAAGAAGCCAATACTGTACATCATGTGACAAGTAGATTCATGTTCTTATAGACTTCTAGGCATCTTAGATGTATTTTGCTCCCTGCAGGCTGTTAGAAGGAATTACAGGCACATCTGCTTTGGATTCACTTTTAATTACAGGGGGTTGCCGCTTAAGAACAGTCCATGGCAAGACAACACCCTGTGTTGAATTTCAGGTTCCAATAAATTAATAAAAACACAACGGACGTTTCAGTTTGACGTCCGATAATGAGCCTCGACCTTGAGTCGTTGTCCAACTACTACTACCTTGATGAGGTCTGTTCAAGTATCATCCTTTACTTCCAGTTTACTGCTTCCCCCGTTAGCAGCATTGATTGTCTACTTGCATGGTTTGCCAAGTGTTAATCAGGAACTGATTAGAAGCAGAGGATGGAAATTGTAATTGATTTGCCCCAGCTAAGGACTGAGATTAGTCACTTAAAGGGGAATGCCACACTCTTTAACTTATTCACGTATGTTATTGATGTGCCCCGGGACAGAATTACAATTCAGAGACAGGAGCCTCGAATTTGTGACT
Organism: Eleginops maclovinus; assembly: GCF_036324505.1. Classification (NCBI taxonomy): domain Eukaryota; kingdom Metazoa; phylum Chordata; class Actinopteri; order Perciformes; family Eleginopidae; genus Eleginops; species Eleginops maclovinus. The sequence goes on from NC_086352.1 coordinate 25,140,401, forward strand.
TGGTTGCCCCATTCATTATCTGAGAAGCACTGCCAGGTTTCACATCCCACTTTACAAATTTAAGGGTTACTTCTTAAGTTTCTAGCTTTAGAGAAGAGTTGTCTGAAGTTATTGATCAATCTTTCCTGAGGCACAGGAATAACAAATGTGGATTCTTCAGAAGGGCAGCATTCCACTATAACTCCTTTTTCGAAATGCAGTGCAACCCTTCCAAAGATTTAAGCTGAAGCTGGGGGAAATAAAACGCATGCAGGTCACACTCAAGTTCAGTCTGCAGTTAAAATGCCCTTGAAAAACCTTGACTTTGGGCCAAATTGGGTCGGAGTCCAGGGAATGTAATCTGTGCTCCCTCGAAGGAAGGATAAAATGAAAGCATTTGCAGGAAACCAGCCCTTGCCAATAAGCATAGGCATCCAATATATGTGTAAGGCTGAGAGCCCAGAGGAATATTCAGAGGAGACAGGAGGACCAAATTACATTTAAAATATCTGAAACATCACTTTTTAAATAAACATTCAATCCAAACTTGATATAGGGTGATCCTGTGATATAAAGCTGCCACGGCTTCAGTGATGTATTCCAAAGTTGAAGACAGTATTTTACGTTTTGAATCAATAATGTAAAATCCCCCGCTTTTAGCATCTACAGCGTCATTGTAACACATGTTTTATGCAGTTTGGCGTCTGAAAGTGAAATTGTGTCTACGACGTCTGCAGGGAATATGATCACAGATTTTTCCTCTTTTTCAACAACATTTTTCTACTTCACTGTATCACTGATTTCGCCTTCCACCTACATTTATGACACAGGTAGTGGGCATCCACTGTTTGGAAGGAGCTAGTAAATTGAGCCATTTCTCCCTCATTATTTCCTCTCCTCTGAAATCTCTTTCTTCTGTTTCCTTCAAACATAATGTCCTTTGTCCTGTTCTGTCACAGATGGAAAAGATCTCATGCTCATTTTCTGACTGTGTCACAGAGTCCAGGAGTCATAAAACCACTTCATCTGCCCCACAGTGTATTTGCTTTTACATATCCCTGCCCTGCTTCATCTTCTGGTTCATCATCTCTCTCTCTTTTCCCCTGTTTACATTTTTTTAACAACACCCACTCCCGGCCGTGCCTCTCATCTACTTTTAAATAAACATCTCCTCTCCTCTCCTCTCCTCTCTCACTTCCTATCCACTCCATACACATATCTCTTATCTCTCCTTGTATACCCGCGATATAAATAATTGATGGCCCATCTTTGACTTGCCTGGTGTAGTTAAAGGGCAACTGAAGTCCCAAGGACAACATCAATACTGAGCTAAAAGAACAGCTGTGTGCTAGGCACAGTCTGCTCTCCACACTTTGTCAGGACTCAGTCTTTACTAATGGCCTACTAAGATATAAACAAAAGTATTGTTCTTTTCTTTTTTATTTGCACAACTTCAGAAGTCTTTATCCAGTTCAGTCAAATAGGATATAAATGCTCCCTGTGCCAGATTCTTGCATCACACAGCTTGTATGTTGCCTTTTGCCAGAGTCGTGATATCATGCAGTAGTGTATAGCTCCATTCTGTGTGGAAATCAGATCAAGAATTCTTTATTGTTGCAAAAAATAACAAGCTGTGTCGTGTTTTTTCTCATTTAGACTTCTCTTTCATCTGTGTCTCTTTGAGGCATCCAAATTATGATTAATAAAAAATGTTTACAAAATTAAATGCGTCATCTTCTTTTGACTGTGATCGGGATTTAACCTATGAAATAGATGTGCTGTGAGTGTAAGTGTGTGAAACGTGCACTGAAAATGGCTTTGCACAATATTTAAAGATCAACTATTAAATTACAAGAAATGTAATTACTTTGCGGAAAACTCACAGGGAATTATCAGTAAACTCTGCAGAACTATGTAGCCTCAGTCTCAGTTTATCAGCTCATTTAGTTTGTGGTCTTGTCTCTTTATAGAGTCAATCCTGAGTTGCTAAGAGAGCAAAGATAATTTACAAGTTAGAGACTAAAGCAGACATAGAATGAAAGGGAATAATGGAGTTCCATTCTTCAGATAGCTGAAAACACAAGTCCAATTGAATGCTAATGAGACTTTGTGGCTGCTGTATGAGGATGAAAATGGTTTGCCCTTCAGTGGCCAAAACAAATAATTTATTTATCTTAATGTGCTTTCATGGCATTGAAAACTTAAAGTAGTTTATAAAGATACATGGAATAATCCTAAACTTTTTTTCTGGTCTTTTGATACTCTACATCCCAATCTAGGTTTTTCTGACAGGGCTCAGGCGTATACTGCTCTTTCTTTTAAACATCTGACCATCTTTACTTTTGCTCTTTTATGCATAAAAGAGACACTAAAGTGCTCTTGACTGTTAGGGAATTAATGAAAGTAATGTGGAAAAAAGACAGTGAATGGAAAATGAAATGCCTGTTGCAAAACCTGACAAAGTTCAACCACGGTTAGTGTTTGAAATAAAACCCCATCAGCTGTTAAAGCAAATTACAACAATGTCTGATCAAAGACATGTTTTTTAACCATGAGAAGAAAGAACCACTTCATTTTTGTTGGCTGGAAATGTGTTTGTTCACAGTTTGCTGTTTCCCCGGGCAGCAAGGGCGCACAAGTTCATGATAGTTTTATTGTTTTCTAAATGACACGGCATGAAGTAATACAAGTGGGCCTGTAACATTTGTATTTCAAGTCGACCTCAGACTGTCAGATTGCTTTTCTTGCTTTAATGAAGAAGATTGTTCTTTTTTTGTTGTTTTATTTGAGGGGTTTGGGGGTGGGGGCTGCAAGGATACAATTCTCAATTCTCTGGGTCGACACACCCAGAGGCAGTTTGTGTTGTGTGATCAACATGGTCTGTTGTTAAATCACATTTTCAAGATGAAACGTTTCGGTCCGTTTATGTTGATTCAGTCTTTCTCTTGATGTGTTGCAGCTGGTAAAGATGGGTCTAATTCTAATTACTTGTACTTCGCGTAGATTCACAAATAACAATGCATCATGGTTCATTAGTGGATTTGTATTTTGTCTGAACAATCTAAAACCAATAACAGTTTAGCAAGTGCGTTAATGAAATTGTGTAACAAGAGTATGTTTTATCATGGTGGTGCCCAAAAGGACTTTGTATCATCTCTTATAACACAGCTTATTTGAAGACTCTATTCTGATTGGTGAATTTGGATATCTCAGAGGCAGGTAATATGCGCCAACACACCACTGCACAAAGCGTTGTATTCATGATGGCTAAACTGTCCCCGTGTGGGGATCCATGATCACCCTGGTGATCCTTTACGTATTACATTGATCGTTATTTGTTGGAAAGCTTTTTCACGTACAGTGGTTGACAGTTACTAAATATTTACTCAGGTAAAATCGAGTAAATGTTTGTTTGTCACTTGAGTATTTCCTTGTTATGTTACTCTGACTTTCTATAATTCATAGTCAGATATTGCACTTTTATTTCTTAGACAGATTTGGTATCTTTGAATATTCAGACGATCAACGCAAAACATAGTCAAAGGTGTAAAACCTTATTTAAAAGATCTCAGCACCACAGCCTAAAAAGACTTCAGGTCATAACGAATCCTATCCATCCCTTAGAATATTTATTATACTGCCAAGGTTCAACACTAAATGAATGCAGCAACCCATATTCAACATTGACATGCTGTTTGCCAAAATGAAGGTCATGTTGTTTGTTTGAGTGTTTGAAAGTCAACATGGAGTTTGGTGAAGACTGCGGTGCAGTACAGAGCAAGGTCAGTGCAGATCAATGCATCGATGCCTGATGGGATTGACCATCTCAGTCTGTCAACAAGGTTGAGCGGCTTCTGTGTCTGTGTCTGTGTGTGTGTGTATGTGTGTGTGTGTGTGTGTGTGTGGTTCTCTCTGATTGTATTGTTGATTTTTAAACTAATGTATGTATTTTAGGTTCAGTAGCCACAATGACTCGCTTCGAGCGTGTTTATCTCTGTGACTGTGTTCTCACCTACAGTTTGTTTTCTGTGATAGAAAAGCTGATTTCGTTAAATGTTTTTATCTTGTTTGTTTAGGTTTTGACTGCTGAACCAAAGCTTTTAAATGAAACCCACATGGATCTGCATGTAGCTTGTTTATTGAACAGACACTCTGTGTGTTGGCTCAGACAAAGCCGATTCATTTGATTTCAGCAAAGTGGATTGGTTTCCACCGCTGGCCAAAGTTTGTGAGTCTTAATACCATGTAAAACCAGTTTAAGAAATATTAGCGGCGTGTGAGCATCAGTCCATTTAATTGTGCTTAGTGTTGGTGGAATGTAAATAAGGACTTTTGCTTTAGTACAGTTTTTACTTTGATCAAGCATTTCCATCTTATGTCACTTTATAGGTGGCAGGTGCGGGAATGAGTGGAAGGCAAACTTTTATTAACTATGCTGTGAGTGGTCAGAAGAATCAAAGCACATCCACACTGAAGCTCCGTTATCGCCTTTTATTTAAAGAAAAGATAAACTGACAAAAATGTTTAACGAAACGCAACACTTTTAAACAGAAGATTGGGTACTCTTCCCCATTTTCCCTGCGGTCTATCATGCGGTTAATAAAAGTTTGCCTTCCATCCATTCCCGCACCTGCCACCTGTCCCCTGTTAAATGGCCACGCCTCTGTGACATCATAAAATTGGAATGCGGCATCAATCAAAAACAATGGATATGAATAATAGAACATCATGTGCAAACATTCATAATCATTTCATTATACATATAAATCAGGTAGAAAGGCAAAATGGATTCAACACTTCTACTTCACTACATTTAAGAGGCAAATATTTTACTTTTTTTAATCCATACAAAATGTAAATAGCTACCTGTTAGTTTTTAAGGTAATTAAATTAGTCCCATCTTTACCAACTGCAACGATCAAGAGATGAACACATTCATGCTTCACTAATCAGAAAATCTAATGATAATTATCTTCTGATGTTATTTTATATAATTTACTCAAGTAGGATTTGCATCAAGGGCTTTTGTATCAGAATTGTAAAAGACTGTGATATTTTTTGTATAGGTAATAGATCTGAGTATTTCCTGCTTGGCAGGAGAAACTGCAGGCAGTCAGGAATCAAAGTGTCTTTAATGTCACTAAAAGCGCAATGCAATACAAGATGGTGGGCAAACAGGATAGATAAAGGGAGCCTTTGTACCTTGTGCAATCAATAAAATAAACCAACAGCACTACAGTTTTCAAATGCAGAGATATTTCAATATGTTTTATCAACCCTCTGCTGTGCTCTATTTGTAATGTGTGTTTTTTATTGAGTTTTGTTTTTTCTTTGCATTGTGCTTATTGTGTTTTTTTTTGGTGAGAGAAATGGCCTGGCCTGATAGGAGAAAAAAGAAGATCCAGGTTATTTATTACTATTATATGCATGTTGTTATGTGAAGCCCTGGTCTACCATCAATACATGATTAACAATGACTCCTGCTTTTTCATAATAATTATATTAAAAACTTTTGATTTACAAGATAACTGAGAATATGTTGGGTTATTTGTTAGCACTTGACTTCAAACAACATTTCTTCTCACCTTCTGAAAATGGAAATAAGCTTGTATCACTCAAACTCACACAGAAAGGAAATGTATTAAATGACTGTGATTGACACAAACATTTTTCCTTTCTTGTCTTATCAGATTGATCACTACGCCCAGCGGGATCTGAAGAAGGGCCTGCAGCTCTTCGGCACGGAGGGAAACGTCGGTCTGACCAACGCCTGGATGATAGTACAAACTGATGTAAGATGTGGGGCCACTGGAGGGGATGGGCGGTGTTGATATAAAGCACAAGTTCTGAGTTATTTATGACACGAAGCCTAGAAGTTTTAAGACATTTTTCTTCCTCTCAGTCACAGTCTGCTGAGGTGATGAAGCTCTTAAAAAAACATCTGTTGAGAACAATGCAGTCTTTTCAAAATTAACTTCAATGCCATTTAACAACTCTTGCGAATGACCTTGTCAAAAGCTGAAATACATGACAGTTTGACTGAATTATTCATTGAAGTAGTGCTTACTTATGATATTGGCAAGGCTTCACCATTTGTTCCACTGTGATCACATTTTATTAAAACGGAGTTGTCAAATGTTGAAGGGCCGTTTGATTTTACATATCAATCAAATTACATTTTATTAAAACTGTAGTCAACGGGATCTGGACATTAACACGGCTGGTATAAAATACTGGCTATCTAAAACAAAATGGCATCATTAAAATGTATGAAATGTCTCAGCCGACAGTAACAAGCACTCGTAGCTTTGCGGCTTTAAATGCTGTGGTAAAATGCTGCCAGAGAGATTCATGCAAACATTGTAGACTCTCTGAGGTAATATTTGTTTCCAGCTTTCGCTTTGATGTGCTTTTTCCCTTTGTATTATTTATTTATATTTTTCTTCACAATGTAATGTGTGGAATAGAGATTTGGAATTAAGGATTGCGGAGGACGGATGCCACTGCTGGTGAATGCCTCTGGGAGAGATCAAATGATAGATTGTAGATTTCAGGGCTCTTTAGACCTTTTTCACATCAGACTGCTTGCTTCAGTTTGGCTCCATTAGCACATATTCAGTAATCACTGAGTGTTTGGCTTTAGTGTGTGTGCATTCATGTGTAGTGTCTACAAGGCATATTGTGCAAGTGGGTGCGTGTATTGGGAGCGAAGAGGCATTATGACTAGAGAGACATGTATTGCTGTGCAAATAATATATGCAAATGTGTGCATGTGTGGGTGTTAATATGCAGTTTTCTTTTTTTTTCTGAAGCATTTTTCTTTTCTGCATACACAATAATAACACAAGGATAATTGCTTGCATGAGCCACCATGAATGTGCACTTTTTTTCCTGTGTGAATGTATTGGGCTCCGTAAAGTCTGGCTGAGAGGAAGTCCATTAAAAGGCAGCTCTCCTTCTGTCACCCTTCTCCCTCCCTGGCTTCCCTTGTACCTGCTGAGTCACTGAATAGATAATATAGCAGATGTCCCTGGAGCAAAGTTCACCCTGGATATTATTAATGGCTGCTTATGGAATTGAAGAGAATCTTCACACATGAGGAGAGGTAGTAAAAACATCCACGAAGCGCAAAATGTCGGCTCAATAAATCATAAAAGGGAAATATTGCCTCAATTGTTGTAAACCTTTCAAGGTGAAACACACTTGAGTATTCCGGCTGTGTTGTATTTAGCCATTGTTTTTATACTCAAACTTAAAACTTTGCTTCAGATGCTTTCTGGTTATTGCAATTGAGGTTTATTTCATGATAAATTGCAGATTGATTCGTAGTTAACTGAGCAAGTTCTAAATTAACACACAATCTCTGATTCTGTGCACAGAGCAGCATGTGGAGCAGCTCGAGCAACATCATTTCTGTGTGGAAATAATGTCTACTCAATGCACAAAACATCAGGGGCACTTTATCTTTTCACGAAGTACACTGATGAATTGGATTGTGGTGGAAGCCATGATCCCTTATCAAAAATCCATAGCAATCACAAAGGGGGAAGATGTAGATAACAAGAAGCAGGCAAGTTAGAAAATGATTTTAGGGCTCTGAGACAAATGAGATGTGGATTGTACCAAAAGGGGTTGGAGCTCAATATCAGAAAGATTAAATGTTTTCTATGCCCAGCACATATGATTGTTTTGCCCACTAAATCGTATTCTATTCAGGTCAATAATTTAGTTTCCATTAGTGGAGATATCATGCATTAGTATTTTAGGGTCACGGTGATAAAAGGCCAGACTCTCCTGACTCATTGTGTTTCTCTAATGCAGTTTCGCTGCTGTGGAGTCACCAACCACACAGACTGGTTCGAGGTTTACAATGCCAGCCGTGTGCCGGACTCCTGCTGCCTGGAGTACAGCGACAACTGTGGCCTAGACAACCCAGGAACATGGTGGACAGCGGTAAGCTCTGGCATGAAAACCAAAGTGTGCATCCAAAGACACATATAATTAACTTCAATATTTTCAGACAGGATTATATATCACTGTTTGCTTTCCCAGCAGTATCGAATCCCACCAATAACCGTTATTAGGCAAGTTAGATAACAGTTTGAAAACCTACTGAACTAAATATTTAGATGATCCTTACCGGTTGGTTTCTAGCTGTATCAGGGAATGACAGTCCACATTTATTTCAGGTACGGAATGAAAAAAAGAAAAGAAAAACAAAGAGGAAAACAAAGTGAGTGGGGTCGTCACAGTGTTATTCTCATTTAATTTAAATGCTAATTTGTAATATCCAAAAGGTAGGCTAATTCCTCATTTAATCCCAAATCATTCAGGGAACATGATTAATATGACTTAAAATGTCTGCTTTTCTTTCGGTACCAAGGAGATTTAAAAGATTGAAGTAAACAGTAATCTATTGAAAAACCACTTGGCTCCCAAATTGTCCAATTAAGCAAAGCCAATAGTGAGAGACTCAAAGTTGAATTTGTCACTTCTGTCCTGAAGGACTTGACTGCTGGTGCGACTTAAGTTAATCTGATACAATCACTTTTTCAGCTCACTGTGAAGAGAGCTGTTTTTAATTTCTAGATTGCGGCATACATTTAAGAATGCAACCACACAACTAAATGGCAGACATGTTCGATGTCGTTAAATACTTCACCAATACAAAGAAACCTAAGCTTTAAAGGTCTCATACCCGAGGTGCATATCTGATAAGGTTTATTTTCTACATAGCTCAGTGTATGTACGCTAGTCAACCAAAAATGTACCTCTGTGATCTCTGATGTGTTTGCGAAACTCCTCCCTCCTTATTATTTTTCCAGTCTACATTTAGCAAGATTTTTTCAGACAGACTTAATGCATTTTGAACAGGAAATAGCTATTTATTTAATTCAATGCTTGACTATGTTGATAGTCAAGTTGTGTACTTGTACAACTAAAGAGAGTATTTCAGCAAGTTTAATATATTGTGAATTTGGGTAATATTTGTTGGGTAATATGGTAAGCATACAGAAGCTTGCACAAGCTAAATCGAGTTAAATACAGTGATAGAGTTAGAAATTAAGTTGATAAACATTCATTTATTTGCACCAATCGGTAATTCCCGAGATGCATATTCCGTAACACATGGTGAAAACACAAAAGTGTGTGGAAACGAGATCTTTAAAAGCATTAAAATGCCACAGACTTTGTATTCTGACCAGTTTTAAACTGACAACTGATGGCAAACCAGATGGGAAAAACAGGTTGGCAAGTGAGTTTAAATTCATTAGTGTCATGTGAAAAAAAAACTCTGCCAAGAGCGGTGAGCATGACTATTGATTCGAGTGAAAACAGGATGTGCAGCAGAGAATTACGTCAGCCAACAGGGAAGAAACACAAGCTACATCATTTTTGCAAGTTTGTCTTAATGAATATGTAACAAATGCTGTACTATGCGGTGTAATATTGCCACAGAAAGTATGCAAATAGATTAATTTGAATACGTTACATGATTTAGCAAGACTCGGTGTGGTTACCGGAGAGTTAATTGAGTGTGTCGAGATCATATGTATTAGGAACAGCTGGTATTAATAACACATTCATTCAGAACATCAATTACTCCGCCTTATTGTGACCTGAGAAACTCTGCTGCATTGAAATCGTTTACTGCAGTAGCTTTTCTGAACTGAAGCATATTGTTTCTCACGTGAAAGCAACCACCGGCTCTCTCGACAATTTCCCAATAAGTTGTCATTAACACAATTAGACCCAACAGGTGTTATGCAAGACAAAAAAAGAAAAATCTCCTGTTCTGCTTTTCCGTTTCATTGTACCAAATCTCACTCTATAGGACAGAATCAGGCCTCTTGACTAACGATCCTTTTGGCAGCTGATGCATCAAATTGTGAGCTTCCTCTAGATTTATATAATCATCCTACGACACAGCAGAGCAACGTATACTTAGCAAGTGTTTTTGATCTTGACTGGTCTGTAACAGATTTATCCAAAGGCTCTCGGTCTGTTTTAATTCCCATCTTTGATCCCTCAGGATTTGATTTTAGGTCCTCTTAATTTAATGGTCCCACCTGACCAAATGGCTCAGAAAATCCAATCTTAGATGCAATTGTAGTTGTTGATGGTGACCTTATCTATCAGTCAATACAAAAATGTTTTGACCTTCATTAAAATGAAGGCAGCCCAACAAGCTGTAAACACAACATTGAAATGTTATCATTATGGAAAGTTCATATGAACATTTAGTACACATTTGCTTATTTACATATCCAGCAAATTCAGAGAAACATTTGCATTTGTTTGAAGTGTTTCCGGCCACCTGGCAAATGCAAGCTAATATTGAGCATCCTTTTATATTTAGGCAGGTCTCCGCCAACTTCTGAGATAAAATATCTGGCTCTTTAGCGACTGAATGCTCCAGCTTTTTGACTGAACACAGCTGCCTGATGCAGATGGAAACAAGGTTAACAGAAGTGGTTAATGAGCCCAAACTGTAAAGTTGCAGGCTGTAAAATATGAACGCAATTAGCTTAAAGACACAAACATCGCTTTATGCAAAGGAACGCAAGAGGTGAGGAGAACTGTAGGGTATTTTGGTTGAAGATTTGTCTCTCAAATTATTAGTTAGAGTATCTCTGATGAGTAATTTATTTTTACATGAACTTAAATATGTCAGTATGTAAACAATACAGAAGTACCAGGTTAATGCTTCAATAGCACATACTGCATTACACTTCCTCGAGAAACTAAAACAATCAATAAAACAAACTAAAACATACTAAGGTAAAAAAGGTAATGCACTTTTCAAACCTGCGTTACCTGAGAAGTCTCGTAGCTATAAAAAGAATAAACGCTATCTTTGTTTGTTTACATTTAAATTCTCATAACTTTTTCAGTTCACTCAAGAAAGACAAAATGGAAGGAACAAAAAGCTGCAAACAGCTGCTGTTCAGCTCTGCTAGCTGCAAAAGCTGATTATTGCACTATTATTTGGAGGATCAGTATGAAAGATAATGGGTCACAATAAGCAGTGATGTCAGGGAAATTAAAAATAAGTTTGAAGTCAACACATTGTCATCATTAACAAACTAAGGCCAATTACCAGCCGAGGTAGTCTGCTTCTGTCATCCATACAGCAGCCCTGTTAATCATAATGAGTGAAGATGATGAACATGGCAATGATTTCAGTGTAGCTTCAGATGTTATTGAGTTGATGCAACAAAATGGAAAACATTTCAAAAATCATATCAAGTGTGCCGGATGTTGTCTGCAGAAAGAGTCACGGTTGGTTTAGCTCCACATTAGATCTGTCTGTCACACATCTCTTTTAAAAAATGACATACCTGGTTGGTTTTTTATATAAAAACACATTTCAAAGAGTATAAAATATATAAAATCCTGCTGTTAGGAGATTTTTTACAGTATCACACAACCTTCATCTGCAAAGGGAAGCCTCTAGTTGTCATGGGAAACAATTCAGTACTTTAAAACTGTTTAATTGAAAAGAGAAAGTACCTAAAGTGGTACGACAACAAAGCAAATTCTGCTGATGAAATTTCCAGGCACTACTTAATGAACCGTGTGTTGAGCTTTTATCATCATGCAGTGGAATGTAATGGTTTTAAAACCCTGAAAGACTGCCTTGTGTATTTTCTGCAGTCAGCCAGAGAACCACTTCCAAACTATCTCATTCTTTAGTTTATTACATGAAATCAATCTTTAGTAAACCAGTTTACCCTTGTAAATGGCAGATTAAACGAACAAGCCACCATGGTCACAGGTGGGAGTAGACAGCCTTTCATCCTTAAATGCAAAGCCTTTACTCCAATTGTTTGCAGCTTGATTCAATTTGTCCACTCAGCAGAGGAAAGGCCAAACTACAGCTATTCTCCATTTTAGAAATGAAGGCCATAACCTTTTAAAACACTTTTCTTTTACCTTCCCGGAAACCCCATTCTGCATAAACCAGTTAAAGATCTTTCTGAATTAGCCATATTTAAATCCTTCAGGTGACAGTTTGTTTGCCTTCACGTACAAACCTCTGAATCCCACCGGCCCTTCTGAAATACAAATTAATCTGGGGGTTTTATTAATATTGGCCCCGTCAATAAAGAACTCATTCAGGTTACATTGAAGCATTACAATTCTCTCTCCCAGTAATACCTTTTTTTTCTTAAATCTATTTATTTTCATTTTCAATTTTAAACTTATTGTATGTTAGCAAATTCAAATATACACACACGTTGGTTTGATGCACATACAGATACGTTCTTAGTTTAAAAGCATCCGATTAAAAGTTTCTTCTGTAGATAGATAATGTGGGGTTCTTGAACATTGAAAGTGTTATTGCCATAAAAATAACAGCAATGGTTGTTCAGATGCAGACAAGCAGCAGTCACTATATGTATACAAGTATCTGCTGTCTCTCGCTGTCTGTCCTCTGCCTGCTGTCTCTCCCAGTATGTCTTCCTGCTGCTCTTCTCCTTGTACTATATTTATAGGCAGGGCTGTTACCTGCAAATTGGCTCCATGTACCTCTTATTTTGCCATCTCAGAGTCGATCAGCATGGCAGAAGTAAAGGGGTTAAAATCACAGTCTAAACAGTTCAAAAATAAAAGCATGCAACAAGAAGTAAAACCAGTTAAAATTAACACAATGGATCACTTCAAAGTAAAAGCAATCTGAATAAAAAGAACATAAAAACCACGCAATTTAAATCATTCAAAATGATTTGCCATGTGACATATTTTACTCACTCAAATATATGGATTCATAGTTAACGATATGTTCAGTTATTTCTCAAGTCTTTTACCTTGATGTCATTGTTCCTCATGCTAAATTCCTGCAAGAAAGAGTGAGACAAAATCCACCAGACCTTATTCTGTGCATACTGAAGCTTATTTGAGGCTTTAGGAGTCTGAGTTACAGTTTTCCAAGTATATAATTACCTCCCTCCATTGCAGCTCTACACTGAGAAATCATCTAGTGCTTCTCTCTGTTTATAAAATTGTAATGATGGCACGGTACTAGTCCCATTAAAGTGATACTGATGCAGAGAGACTACTTGAATTGATACTTTTATTTCTATAGACAGTAGAGCAGTACGGCTGCTGCAGAAGTGAATCAACCACGCTGCAATCAAATAACGCTTGCAGTGATTGTGCTTTGTGAAAAACTAAATGGGGATTTTCTTTATAGACTTTGATTAATAAAGTTTCTAATGTAGGTAATGTTGGCTGGACAAATGTCGTTGAAAATTGGAACTGGTTTTTTTTCTATACCCCAAGCCATACTCAGGAAACATAGGGGCAACTTTCACCAAAAGAGCAATCTCACATGATTTGTGTGAAAAAGTGAACTTATTGTTTTCCTTTGTCCTTAACCAGTTAGTCTCCTGATCCTCAGCAAACGTTATTTTTATAAAACAGCGATTAGCGATGTTTTGAGCAGCATGGTTTATATGATTAATTATAATTTGTTATGGTCCGTGTCACAAAATAATTTAAGGCCAATTATACACCTACTGAGCTTTTCCGAGCTTTCAGATGAGCATCCTACGCAGAGCAGAACATCTTATTATCAGTGAGGAGGAGGACAGAGAGGGCAGCAGGTCCAGGCAAAGAAGTGGATGATGAGAAATCACATATAGACTGGGACAAAGACTGCATCGTCAGCACGGACCACCGAGAGCACCCCACTGGAGCTGTAGCCAGAGTTTTAAAGTCACATAGCACACAACTTTCTAACACTCTGAGTCCCTGTGCTGGGATTGGTCGAGCAGGTTTACTTATTAGCTTTTTTATGGTTTTTATGGTAGGAGTCTGCAGTGGATGGTGTACAATGAAAATATGAATTTATTTATTTTCAGGTGCAGCTCTGTTGTCTAGGTTGCAGTTTAGCTGAAGTTTATTAAATACATTTTTTTGGCCGACTGCAAGACTTTCCATATTGATCCAGCAGAGAATTAGTTCCCCTTGTGTTATGAATACATGTATTTTTTTTCTCTCAGGCAGCAGTTATATGTAGAGTAGATGGTGTTCGGTTTCCCCTGCTCCGACTCAGCTTCTTGATCTAACGGGATTTTTAAACAAGCACAATCGTGAAGGCATGTCTGCAGAAATTAATAATTAATTTAGAGCAGCGGTGTAGACCGTTATGATAGCACCTTTTTCATTTTTTACAGTATGTCAGACTGTCTTTGCTCCAATGTTACATAGTCAAACACACAGTGTGGCACACACATCTTCTAAATGTCTTCTGAAGAGGTGAAGGAGCCATGTGCCACCTGGCAATTGTTACTCCCATCTACTTTAATGTCACCCTTAACTGTTCTTAGAAAGCTTTCTGTGCTTTCAACATTCATCCTCTTTTCATTACTTGCTCACATCCCTGACCCAGAAGGGCATTGCGCTATTTTCTCTATTAATAATAGTTATCTTTCTTTTCTTTCTTCTTTTTTGGGCCCTATACTGCTCGGAGCCATTTTCCCAGAGCTTGAAAAGTGATTTTGAAATATATTCTATGTTCTGACAAAAAAAGGAAAAGCAGTGAAAGGGTTTTTTGTCAAGTTGCCTTCAAGATGCATTCAAGCAATGCCAGACATGAAAAATTCAGCCTATTCCCATGTCTAAATGACATCTATGCTGTATGTGCTGCTCCCATATTCACATTACTCCTGTGTTCACAGCTCAGGGGAAACAAGGACAGTGGAGAGTTGCTTAAGTATTAGAAAGTTTACCCAAAGAATATTAGGTCAGAGGAGTAGAAGTAAGATAAAGTTGTTGCTACTGGGAATAATTTAGCCTAAGAACAGTTCTTTCCACAGCTACAGTAGGAAAGGTATGGTGTAATGTTTTTTATACTGTAGCTCTTTACATCTAAATGCTTATATTTTGTGTTGTTTTTGCTAATGCTGTGTGTGTGTTTGTCTCCACAGCCATGCTACGAGAGGGTAAAGGACTGGCTTAATGAGAACCTGGTGGCACTTTGGATCTTTGCTCTATGCACAGCACTTACTCAGGTAATTACAGCTTTTAAGTTGTGCAAGTTATTTTTTTCAGTAGTCATTAACTGGGTGCTTGCTATCTGCAGCCTGAGACGGAGGCTTTTTCTTTGTGATGAATAACACTCACAACGTCCTCTGCATTAAAAGCTGAACAGAGGATTTCTCTGGACTTATAAGCCTCTTGTGTTTCCGCTGTGGACCACATAGGAGGATTTGACTTTCTGTAAGAAAAATGTATTTCTCCTTTTCAGCCAAGTGGTACGTGATGCGTTTACACAAGCTGAGAGGAGAAATACTCTGTTCTTGAAAGCATCAATCACAAGAGGATGCTGTGATGCTGCAGGCTCATTTTCAGTCACCGGTTACATCCTCTGTGCCCTTTTTCAAAATCTTTACAGAAAAAAGAGAATGAGAAAAAGACACAATCTCTGCCATTTCAAGTCAATATCTGAGATGTTTACCAGCTGACTCGGTTAAGCTTTAAGTTCAGGATAGAAAAGCACGTTTAAATCATCTTCAGCTGCTGCAGATCTACCATGTCAGGTATGACCAGTAGTTATGATGTCCAATGTTAGCCAACTTTAGATGAACTGATACATAACGACATTACTAAATCAGCTCAATGACAGTAATGTCTTTCTGCTTTAGCCGTTGTTATGTTACACTTTAGCATTATTCATTACCTTTAATTTATTATTAATAGTCTGTTTGGAAAAAGACTTACTTATTTTGCATTAAGGACTTGCACACCCACATGTCAGAGCAGAGTAGACCTCTTGTTTTTCTCTTACAATGTGTTCTACTGCACCACAGCCAAGAGGCAGCCCAGATGAACAGTTATCTGGTCGTGTTACTATTATACCACAGCTGTGTATTTGGCTCTATTGACATTTAAAATGAGTGATGGCAGATAAAGTAGGAGGGGACTTAAAGTTGTCCTTTAAACTTTTCTGGCACCCAAACCCAACTTTCAATTGCTGTCTTACGTCACAGTTTTGCTCTGTTTACCCCATTAAAAAAAAAGCTGGAATGTTAGGATGTACACTCTGGAGGCCATTTTGGTGACGCTTATTTTTGGGGTGAGAAAAAATGCTGCTTTAGTTTCATTGGAAGGCTGACACAGAGAAATAAAAGATGCTCAAATTTGACCAGCTTAATGTGGATGTCCTCTTACCCTGCTGTACATACTGCAGAGTTATGTACAGAAAGTTGCATTGTCATTATATTATTGCCCTCATAACTAATGTTCAGTTTGTATGTTTATGTGTATTTTAATCTTTTGTGAGGACTACTGTCTTTTGCGTACATTTCTTTTCTTTACTTACTGACGAACAAAAACAATGGAGAAATGGGCCATCTGATGTCAACAGGGAAAGTAACTGTAACACTTTAATGTCTATATTTTGTTCAACACAAATGTTGACTTACTTAGAATTTAGATAGACATCTGGTAAACAATAAGAAAAAGTGATAACAACAGAGTGTCATTTAAATTGAAAAAGTGATTATGCGAATTTCACAGAGAAAGAGGAAAACACTTTGCGTTTTATTGGAAAAACAGAAGTGTGTCCTCAAACTCCAATCTGTGCGATAAATGAAAAGAATATTGCACAGATTGGATGCTGTTGTGGATGCTTTTCTTTTTATTATTCAAGAAATAAATGTTTAGGTATGATCTATTTGCAGTTTATTGTAAAAATATATATATAATGACTAACATTACTCTGGCTCTACATCTGAAGCTATTAATGGCAGGTTTTAATGGCTGATTTGTGTTTGTGCAGATCCTGGGCCTCGTCTTCTCCATGACGATGTTCTGCCAGGCAGTGAAAGTAGAGACCTTCTACGCCTAGCGATCGACCCTTCCCTCGCTCTTCAGCACACTTGGATTGTTTCTCATCAGAGAGGGACAAATATAGACCCCCTCCTCCCTCCTCCTCCTCCTCCACCTCTTCCTCCTCCCTCGACAGACTCTTCTTCCCTTGTCCTCTCTGTGACATTCCCTCTCGGGTGTCACCACTTCACAGTTTTTCTGCTAACTATCAAGACGCACAGTGTCAGTGTTTTATCTGAGTCGGTTCCTATGGTTTGCTCTGTGTCGAAAAGCTAATTTTTGTGATACATTTTATGAAGCGGTATTATGAACATGTATAAAAAAGTGTAACCCCCCTTTTTTTTAATATATGTTTTGTTCTAAATTATTTCATGGTTTGTATGTGTTTTCAAAATGAGAGCTACAATTGGGGACTGAGTGAAGTGCTGCAAGTGCATGTCTCCTGCGATGATGTGTATTAAATGTTCTGGCTCCACTAAACAGCATGCGTCATCTTGTCATTCCTCAACAGGAAGGGTTTCACGTGTAATCCTGCTGTATTTATGCTCTAAACCCTGGATGACAAACACAGGATATTCTACCGTAGCTGGTATTTCAAATTATTTATATATTGCCTAAGCTGAGACATACTGGAGTCATAAAAAAATTAGGAATCACTTAACTAAACAGGAATACATTAGATAAATCAAAAAAGGGAAAGGGTACTGCTTTGTGACATCTTCTTGCCCTATGTGACTTTTTCACTGGGTAGATTTATATACGACACAAGAGACAGACTACAATGAAAAAAGACTATTTCCGGAGAAATTTAAAATGAACAAGTAACGGGATCCTGCAGACTTGCCTTGGGCGATTTCCCTCCCAGCACCCATCACTGCTCCAATGACAAAGATTCCTCTGCAGGCTTTGACGCCCCCTCTGGCTCTTTGGTGACTCCTTCAATTCTGTTTTTTCCTCCTTCCTTACCTTGGGCGTCTAGTATAATCCAGCCTATAAGTACACCAGAGACACACTTTGATTTAATAGCTCAACGGGGAAAAGGCCTTAAGAGGTGTCTTTAGCTGCAGATTGAGGTCCAAGCACTGCAGGCACTGGAACTGTTTAATCATTTATTATGAGTTTCTTCTCCCTGTGCTTCCTTTTTTTCAAACCATCTAGACTTATGAGACCAACATGCCTTCAAATATGTGGCAACATTTTATTCCCCCCTTATTTAATTTCACAGATAAGCCTGTCGGTGGGGCTGTGACTGGATTACATTTGCTAAATTTTGAGTCATGGAAAATGAATAATTTACTCACCTACTATGTGGTGTTGTAAGAGTGTTGTTCTAAAAGAGGAACAGTGCACTGGCTCTGAAACACAACAAGCTTGAACCCCAAAGTATGACACGGTAATCAGTCTAAACTGGAAAACATAACCAGAAGAATGGGGGTCTGGTGAAGAATCATCAATCAATTTCAAGCAAAGGGTCAAACAGGCAAAAACAAAGGCTGAAAAGCAAGAATGGATGCAACCTATATGCAATGTGCCTGAGAATAAGAGGAGATAGGCCAGTATAAATATTGCTACGCTGATCAGGAAATGGTAAGCAGGTGAGTAAGTGGAAGGTCAGGTGATAGAAATGGAAGTAAAGAGGGGGGGTACGTAGTAGAGGCTGGATGTGAATTCACAGAATAAGTCTGCATGGGTGAGTAAAAGAGGCAGCAGAATAAATATTGTCTGGACTGGTTTTTGACACACAGTTTTGGACTTTGTCTGTACACTAAAAAACTGCCAAACTTCATTTCCTGTCCAGGCAGCCAGAAATGACTTTGCCCAAGCTAAACAATAAGTTACTTTAGTTCCTGCTATCTGGTTTCTGCTGTTAGTTGACAATGATGCATTCAGTCTACCTACTAAAAGCTTCCTGACCAACTGATAACATCCTTTGCACTCAATTCTTTGAGATGCCGTTTTCGTTGTTGGGAACGTAACTGGTTTGCAACACAAGCAAAGAGGAGAAGGACGTTCTGTTTTTTACACAATGGAACTGACAACCATGGATGAGCTTACAAAGGAAGTTCTGTTGTTGACTGGCATATACATGTAGAGCACGTCCCAAGGCTACCCGTACAAATAAAATCTGAAGTGTTTTTATAGTTTACTATCAACTTCACCACTGTCACAACAATGCTGCTGCTGGATACAGGGGGATCAACAGATCTTGCAGCAGTAGATCTCCACTTTCAGTTAGGAGCGATAAAAAACTATTTCACATGGTGTAGTGACATCAAATTTAGCTGAATCTAATGCCAGCATGCGCAGGGTAAAGGGCAGTGTAAGACAATCACATATAGACAGACACAACACTTACATTCACATAGTTTATGTATCCAGTATATTCCGGTTAAACTGAGTGATCCTCCACCAGATCATGATGTTAAATTAAACAACCAATGACAGTGTTATGTCAAATCTTGACACTTAAATGTGGCTAACACGAGTATATGAAGGGGCCCCAGGTTGTGTCAAAAGCTGATTTTCTGTAATGTGAGGATACATGTTTTTAATATCTAAGGCAGTCTGGCTGATAGCCTGGACCCTTTGACCAGCTGCAGCAGTTATATCCCCATATCTGTATTGTTGATACCTACATTAAATTCCACACGATGAGATAAAGTTTGAAAACGCAAAGATGGATGTAGCCTATTTTCTGAGTTGCAACACAAAAACAAGTATCATGGTATTTACACGCATTAATTTGAGGTGTTATAGGTCATGGATTTGAACACCTCTGTGTTCATGTAGCTCTGTAGTGTTTTATTAACAAATATGTCAAGTTTATGTGTACAGCCCTTGAATGCAGTTAGAGTCTCAAAAGGCTTCACTGCGCCGGCATTATGAGACAATAAAACAAAACGATAAATGAAAATGACAAATCACAATGCCCGGCTTTCATTGACAGCGAGGAAAGACTCATTAAAATCTCATAACACAAAATGGAGCAACTGTAACAGCAAAAACAAATGTGCACAAGCCTTTCACAGCACAGTGGAATATAGTGCATGTTCATGTCCCAGCATCTAATGGTGCTGGAACTGTAATTCAAGTGCAGCAGCTATAATATAAAAAACAACTATTCTGAGGGTGAAAATGAGCCTTGAATATCACTGGTCGATGTGACCTTTACAACATGTTGTATTGTTTTTACAGAGCACATAAAGAAGACAAAAAGACACTAGGTTAAAGAGGCCCTACTAAGGTTTTGAGGGTTCTTCCTTTCCTGTCGTGGTTTGTATAGGTTTTTGTGTATGTAAATTGTCTGCAAAGGCAAAATTCCCAAGTTCCCTACAGAGGGAGTTTCTCTCCCTTTTTTTCTTTTATTCTGTAAAGGAGTGACATCACTATGTAACACTCTTCTATTGGCCAGCACTCCAAAACATTGTACGCTAGGCTAAGGGCAGGACATCTCTAAGCAGTTGATCAATCACAACCGAGCCGGCCAACTATCCAATCAGAGCAGACTGGGCTGGGTGAAAAGAGGTGCTGCAGCACAGGCAGTATGAGAAAAATAAAGACCTTTTTGACACACAAAAGAAAAACCCCAGGGGGCCATAAAATGAAGACAAAGAGACACTGAACGACCATAAAGAAATGCAGGGTTCCACAAAATGACCAATGAGTGGTACAAAATATCCACACAGATACACAAAATTAGCACAAGTAAACGCAAAACGACTACAAACATATTCAAATCTGCTACAAAGAGGCACAGAACAACTAAAAACTGACACAAAACAACTATAAATTGAAACCAAACTACCTAAATATGACTCCAAATTACATTGGGCGTTAGACAATTTGTGGTTTGGAGTACTTTTGCACAGCTTCCAGTCTGGGTGTATTGCTATTAAACAGTTGTGACAGGGGGCCTTTATGTCTGCACCCAGGGGCCCATTATATCCCACTTTCAAAGTGAAGTACTCTAGGGGGGAATAAAGGCGATTTATCAAGAGTGACAAAACCATTTACCTGAAATCAGACATGCAAAAGGCTAAAACACAAGTATAAGATGCCTTGTTGACTCCATTCATCTGGAAATGTGGTTGACTAACAACTCGGCCAGCACACTTTCCAAATCCGAACATCATCTCTGGTCTCATGGTTGCCTTTCAAATTCACCTTACCTCTTCAGCACATCTCTGTTTCCTTTCCCCCCACCTGATGCATTATTCATTCTCATGTTCACCGGCTTTCTCCCGTCTTGTGCTTGATCAATAAAACATACCTGTGTGTTTGCTCCCTCACCTCCCCATCCTCTTGTCTTGTTCCTGCAGCCAAACAGCGAGCCCATGCTGAGCTGATAAAACAGCATGGATGGATGACCTTTTCAAACTGGCAGAAAATGACTGCATTTCAGGGCATCGCTTGTTTCGTGAGTTGTGTCTCTAATTCGGGTAGTGGAAGCAGATCAGGGTCGTTGTCACTCTCATGGAGTTTTTGTGGGGCTTTACATAAATTTGAATCACTTTCTGAGTGTCATGATGCAAAAAGGAAGCACAAACAAGGATATTTCATCACCACAGAATCATTTTAAGGGTTTGAGAGGGGTCAGTGTCCTGCTTGTTAACCTCTGAATTTCCGGAGTGAAATGTTCTCTAAACCTCGAAAGGATTTTTACACAAGGGGAACCACACATTCTGCACCAAATACAATCGAGCCCAGGTTGATTATACTCCACTTGAGTGTCTGGACTTTATCAGAAAGGAAAGGTCATTAATCACTGACTGTGCTTCTCATGTTTGAACTTTACAATGGTTTATACTGATGAAAAACCCTCGAAATAAACACAATGAAAGTTGACACTTATCTAGGGAAACGCTGGCATACATAATTCCTCATTACTGTGACACATAAGTAGAGACTTAACACTGAAAACTCCACTAATGGCAGCTCAGATTTGATCAGAGCCCTCTTCAACACAAAATGATTTGGTTACCCAAACATTACACCTGTATGTGATTGTTGAACAATAATCGTCTGCTGAAACTCTGCTCAGAAAAGCTAGAAACACTACAGCTATGGCTACAGGGATCAGCTTCTCTCAAATGATAGCCTACTTTCACAGAGTCCTGGCTGTTTACTTCATTTGAGGGGGCACGAAAACGAAAGGTCATAATATGATAATCATGATGTGATGTGATCATTTTTTTACTACGTAGCTCTCAATTATATTAAATAGATATTCAGGAAATACTTATTAATGATTCAGCAACTATCAGGTCATCACTTATTTTTCCAGTGCAGTTCTACGTTGCTATCTGAATGTGCTACCCTGACTTCATCTGTCAGCAGCCCCTCTGTGAGCTACAGTGGCAGTGGTGTTGTATATTTCCTTTTCACAATAACAGCACACAGTTTGGCAGATCCAGCAAATCTAACTGATTCATTTGAAAGATTCCCACTTGTGATAGCGCCACGTTATCTGGAAATTTATCGAGCTCTTCAGTACAACCCAGACTTTAACAAATGTGTCAATGGACCTCTTCCATAGTAGACATTTTGGCTTGTCATGGATGAATACACATGAGTAACAACGTTGAAAACGCATTTCGGTGAGCTATAGGACCAGGGCACAGGTAGAGGGCGTTTTTCACATCAGACATGTTGCCTACTCATAATAGGAAAAGCAAAGGTGTTCCTAAAAAACATTGACATCTGTCCTAATAAGTCAAACCGAGTGACAGTGAGTCTACATACACATTTACAAGGCTTTGTTCAAATTTATTTAAAAAATATTACATCCTATGTAAAAGATTTATTCTCTCACCTCGATGGAAAACGCGATGAAGCATTGGAGCACCTTTACTTTACATTTGCTCAATTTTGAGTCATGGAAAATTAATTAATTACTCACCCACTATGTCGTGTCGTAAGAGTGTTGTTCTTAAAGAGGAACAGTGTACTGGCTCAGAAACGCAACAAGCTTGAACCCCAAAGTATGACACGGTAATCGTTCAAAACTGGAAAACATAACCAGAAGAATGGGGGTCTGGTGAAGAATCATCAATCAAAATGCGATGAAGTATTGGAGCACCTTTGCTTAGCATTTAAAAAATCTGGGCAGTTCAAATCATGGCTGCCACTAACTCCACATTTAAAAAAATATGTTCCCATCAAAACAGCCCAGAGTCCACAACTGCAGCAGCCTCATGGAGTACAGCTATTATTAAGGTCTGCTGTGCATACTGGCTTTTCTTTCTAGGATACTTGATTGAACAAATTCATTGTTAATACCAGCATTTAGTTTCAACTGTGCTTTCTCCCATGACAGGTTAAAAAGTGTGACGTGTAGCAGGTCTGTTGAGGCTGCAAGCCTGATTGTATGCACCTGTTAAATGGCAGTTGAAGCTAATAATTGCTAGCAGCATCCACACATCAGAACAGTCCCAGTTTACATAATGTTAAGAAATCAGGGGCTTAAATATCTCTCTGATTTTCAAGTTGAAAAAGTTTCCAGATCTTCTTTTTAAATCTCTGTTCTCCAGTTTAAGGTGAAACAGTGAATAAAATGTGTGTGCTTGCTTGGTTTGGCTTTGAACTGACTGTGTTAAACTGAAAGTTTGCACTTGGCTGCCTCTCCCGTGTGCGGACATCCATCAAATACTGGCTTAGTTTGTTTAAATCTCCACCAATTCAGTGACATAACACATAACAGCGCAGTTTTCATGAAGCACAAAACAACTCCTACCTCAATGAATGTGTACATTTCTCTAAGTGTGACAGGTAAAAAATCACAAATGACAAACTACTGACTGTTAAAACTCTTCCAATTGCTTTTCCAATGTGCCGCTTTGTTTAACCTTTGATTTACAATTTAAAACCATGTCATGCCTTGATGCTAAATTAGGATGTCCACATTGATAACACTGTCCTGATACAGAGCTCAGCAGGGCGTGACTGCACTGGGTCAAGAAGTGAATATACACCTTGAAGTGTCAGTGGAGATTCACTAGACTGATATTCCATTATGTCAAATTATTTTACCGGTAATATAATGCTGTATACTTTTACTTTGCGTCTTCAAACATCAAAACATTGTGACTTCAAAACAAACAAATCTTAAGGTCTTAAGGGAAGGTTTAGGCAAACAAGTGTAAAACAAAGTTCTGTAATATTTCTGACTTCTTTAAACATAGTCTGTATATCGCTGTTTGGACCAACCCTGCTCCATGAACACCATGGATTTATAGACATATGGGGTAATGAATTTCTATCCTTTTTTAAAAATCAAAGAGACAAAATATTATTAAAGTCAACTTGAAATTGTTTCCTGACTTATACAGTAGTTTTCACTCATGGCAGACTGATACGTTAACACAAGTCACAACATCATGTTGCCAGCGCTTCTTGTTGAAACACAGCAAGCTTAAATATTTATCCATAAAGTAACATGAGTTTAAAGCTTTGAGGTCATTTGAATAAAACAAGTATAAGTAAATGGGAAATCTTCCAACCAGCATCACAAATCAAATCTCTTGTCATGGGGGCTGAACAATGTTTTTAAACTTTGAACCTCTGTGGGCACACAGATATTTCAAAGACTCATCTAATGACAAAATAACTAGTGTTGAATGATTTAAAGTACCTAAAAAAACAACAACAGTAAAACCTTCACTTCAGAGACAGCAGCAGGATGGTGCTTACCTCCAGGTCCATGTGAGTGTACAGTGCAGCGTCAGGTTTAAGATGAATGTTTTATAGCCGTCCCTCAGTTCCAGGTCATGAGACAAGCTTACATGCACAATTCATGACCAGAGTTTAAATGTTTTATATATTCCTGAGCATGAAGAGATCATCACCTTTGGTTCAACGAATTAATCACATTATAAAAGCATAACATTTTATTTGTAATAGTTTTTGGCTGTGGGATTATCAGTGTCAGTCAGTTGTTCAGTTTTTCACTTTAGTCCAGATTGAAATATCAATCATCTTTTGTACATACTGTATTCATGTTCCAATAGATGAATACTATAGATGTTGGGGATTCCATCTGTCCATCTGAGTTTGACCTTTATGGTTTCTACTGAAATGTCTTGCCCACAGATTTGCCATTTGTTAGAGACACAGAGTGCTGCAGGGATGATGTAGTTTCCCTTAACACAAAGTCAATGGGATTTTTTTAAAGGATTTTGGATTGTAGCTGAAGCTTTCATTAAACACACCCTATGGTACTTTCAAGTTTTGTTTAGCAAGATAATTTTCACAAATAAATTGTTACAAATAGCCAAATTCAGCTCCATAAGCTCAAACTGACTAGCCTTATTCAGAGACTTTCCAGCAACCACCTTTTTTAGGACTTGTTAAAAGCTTCAAAACTCACTGTGTGGTGGAACAAAACTAAAACCTCTCTAAAGATTGCTTTAACCACAAACCATGTTTTAGGCATTTCACAAGAAACATATTCAAATCCATTGTCTTTGAAAAGTGCTGAACACTAACTCATTTCGGGGTTTTAGGAACAATTCCTGAAGCACTCTATTAAGATCCCCCCAGATGAATTGTAATTACTCTGGTAATTACTCAGCTTTTCACTTGATCCACTTTAACGTGTTCATTTGGCATTGTTTAATTTAAATAACACCGGCCTGCTCTACTCTGTTTAGTAGTAATGGGCAAACCAAATCAACGAAGCTAAACTAAGATGAAGAATACGGTAAAAATGAGTGGTGATTCCTGCTTTTGCCTGTTTCTAGAATTCAATTCACCCTTCGGTTTGCAGGTTGGTCATTACTCCCTCTCTGCAGGCTCCCCTATGGTTATGTGTCAGGTCAGTATTTGTTTTTCCTTGGTTCTCTTTTCCTTATTTTATGCATTTTAACACATTCACACACCATTCTCACCTTGTATGCACACCCTAAAACTGATGCCCGTATGCTTTGGAATGTGTGGTGTGCACATACTTTAATTAAATCATTTACTTTCCTCAATCTTTTAAAGGTTGTGTCTCCCACTTTGGTATTGCCTAAGTGGGTTGTGAGACATATACTAATAAATACATACATCCACATGCAAGCACTATCTTTAAGAGCATGTTAGCAAGTTTATGTTAGCATTAGCCTCACAGAGCTGCTAGCTTGTTTTCTTGAAGTTTGCTCATAAATACAATCTTAACACCACAGAAAGTTGAACGCTTTTACTCCTCAGTCAATAAGATACTACATCCTGAATGTTTTTGTCCTTAGCACACACACTTCTATCGTCATGTTATCATTACAAAGCACTACAAAATGTCTGGGCTCTCCCTCTACAGCATAATTATATGTTTGGACAACCAGATTAGCATCTCAACACAGCTTTCAGAGATAGGCTGTGTTATCAGAATCTCGCCTCCAGTGTGCCAAAAAAAGAGAAATTAAGATTCACTGCCTAATGTAGGGCACCTCTATTTGAATATTTCATGCGGTTCGCCCGAGATTCAAAACCAGTCCCATTTTACGTCGACACTAACGTGATTAGAGGCGCTACATTATTAACACAATTGGGTGGAAATGATTCCAGAGAGTGTGCATTAGTCATCTCCAGCACAGTTTCCCATCAAATTTTATCTTCACGTTGAAGTGTGATTTCATGGAAGCTCTGGTCATTTCTGACTAATAATAAAGACAGATGTGTTGTTCTTATCACTAGTACAGAGAGGGGTCCTCAGCTTATTTTTTAGCCAGACCATCATGATTTATGCATTAAAGTCGACCTTGAAGTCTCCACATCCCTGTCAGTGCTCACAGGCATCTCCTCCCTCCTGTGTTAATTACTGTATGGATGATTGTGGGATGGGGATGGCAATAGAGACAGTCTTTAAAAAAATCAACACTGCAATCTTACGGTAATCTAATAACATAACAGTTTTGCAGGGTGTTAAAGTCTAAATAAATTACAGAGGGTATTTTTATGCTGAACATAAAATTACTTTAATAAATCTCAGTCAGAATGGTAAGAAATGCATGTAGTCTTATTCTGAAAATATTGGTTAAACACTTTTAAGCAGAAGAAACTGAGGGATAAACAAAGAGCAAAAACAAACAGCCCGGATCAGATTTACTCTGGTTGGATCATAGACTTCCAGAAGGATAGAGTAACCAGGGCAAGGCTCCCCCTCAGATGCTGCAGGACGGGGAATGGCAGAAACAAATTCTGTGCCAGAAAGCATCGGCCTCTTGCCAGGACTGAATGCATTAACCATGCTGTTTAGACTCCATAAAATAGTCCACTTCTTTCCTCTGGGAATTCCTACTGAGTTCATCCTGGGACAATGTGGAGTTTCACTTGCTTGAATGAAAGACAAAGAGCGCAGTTTTACTTTCTGGAGACGAGTGAATCCAATAAAACGCTCAAACACAATTTCAATAAGTGCTATATCCCTAGGTGCGGAATCACAAGCAACTGGTGGAAAAAAAACTGTGTTTTACATGAAAATATATAAAAGACAGTCAATTCTGGGGGGTCCAAAAATGGAGGTAATTAAGAAGATCCAAACCTGGGTGTCATGACATCCCAAGTGTTCTCAAGATTAAGCTGAAGGGTCATTTGCTCATTAAACATGAAAAGGTTGCAGTGTTTCAAGTTTCAGTTTCAGTTTCATTTGGTTTAGGGTCTCAAATTACCTGGTAAGGTTTAGGAGAAACATAATTACTGTGTTCTTAATCAGATACTTCTTTTTAAATCTAGTACATACTGCAGCTGCCCTTACCTCACTGTTGCCTGCAGTATGCTTACAACAGGGAACTACTACTACTACTACTACTACTACTACTTTGTCCTAACATTGCATCTTCTTCTTTGACCCTCTTTGTCATACTGTGTATCCCCTTTGCAAAGAATTGTGAGTCAGAGTAGCTAGAAAAATAGTCTGGCTTGCATAGTGAAATCGAACATGATGCATTACAATACCCTGGTATTTTTGGAAAACTGCTTTGGACTTACTGAATCATTTCCGTTCATGCTAAATAGTATGAAAATACGGGTAATGCAACACAATATGTTTTGGTTTAGAGCAAGTAACTTTTCTGTGTTACTGTTCCATGTTCTTTTGACCCACCTACCCTGACACTTTATACTATCTCTTGGGATTTCCTTCTATGTATTTGTCATGATTACTATCGATGCTGCATCCATTTGAATGGATGATAATGACATTTTAAACCTTCTTGTAGATAAAGCAGGAACTTTCTTACCCATATCCAGGGACGTTGATATCTACTGATATTGGCCAATAAATGATGCTTGAATTGTATTTGTACACCCACTAGAACGAAGAAAAAAAGGGAATATTTAGGAAACTTAAATCTGAATGTTTGTTTAAGACAATGAGGCCTGGAGTCACACACTTGTGTTAATGAACCTTATCTTAATATCACTTGAAAAACAATGCAGCAAAGTGCTTTTTAAAACCGACAAAGATACCAAGTTAAAGAAAAATTAAGAGAACTAACACTTTATCTAAAAACGACATTGACGTTGGCTTAAACTCTCGGTGACGGATTTTTTTAAAGCTATAGGGGCCCGACATCAAAGACTCAAAGTGACTTCTGGTGCTTGGAAATGTCCAGCCCTCTGGCTCAAGCTCAGTGGGATTAAAACATGTGAGAGATGTAGCTAGTAGACAGACAGGCCGAGGTGTGCAGAAACCTTATCAGTGAAAACATTCAACTAGCCAACTGCGAGCAAGCATGGCTCTCCGACACCTGTTTAGACTGGCTACATAACCACACGTCAAACAATCTGACGTGAAATGATTTGCTTCAGCCTCCCAGCGGATCCAGTGAACCCGCTCGGTGTAATCAGCACGAGACTGTAGTTGTACAGGACATTTCCCAGAGGTGGTTCTACATGGTTGACCTTCCTTCTCCTCTTTGAAGTAAAAGCCGCCCTGAGAGCATGTTACACACGAGGATAGCACCTCTGTGATGTTCGGTGCCTCGCAAGAGTTATTTCAGAGCGTCTATTTCATGTATCTAGCCAGAATACACCACTGCTTTTTACATTAGAGAACAAACTTCTACTTCACTTAGTGATTTCCTATGTTTCCAGAGCAACCAGGAACCTGAGCTTGTTTCACACTGTGGGTTATACAGTGTGTGGAGGTGGGAATAGCTAATAGCTGCTCACCCCCTGGGCACGTTTCTGTTGAGCGTTCTGACTTCTGGTGTATTGTACATGGCGTTTTGATCTCAAGTAACGCAGTGGTCTCCTGAATTAGACTTTCTGCGTGTGTTCTGAATGACGCCACTACTAAAAACGCACAAACAATGCCTCTGAATGGTTGAATTAGTTTTTTTATAATAAGAATTAAGGTTTCTGTTGCAGTTAAAAGTACAGATTCATTTTAAAGCCCTTTTAATTGAAGAACAAAATGTCCATTATTGTTGTTCCTCTAAGTCTGCAGGGGGAAGCCTTGCTGCAGAAGCTTAAACCCTCATAGCACAAAAGAAGCAGGTGCAAACAACAACATTAATTACCGCTGTTATCCATTTAATTGTGAGTTGCAGGACCCTGGTGTTGTGGATAATAGCTCACTCGCACATCTTCCTGGGACACAAGCTCAGCCATCTTTAATATCATTAGTTCCACCGCGGCTTTCCTGCTACCTCCAGTGAGTTGCTGTTATGTAAAACCATCATTTGTAGGAATGCTTGTTTTTTTATTTTATTTAGGCTCTGTTGTTACTGGTTTTGAACTGTTGACATTTATGCAGGTCTGCTTGGGGATTACATGTTTGATCGTCTATACTACCCATCTACTCATGTTCCATATATAGAAAACCATCTGACTAAAGCTAAGCCTTGGGTGTTATAGTTGCTTTAGGGATAATTCTGATGTAAATTATTATTTTAAAAAGGCACTGATAACCTTTTTTACTAATTTAGAATAAAATGCTTGAATTGACATTGTACAACACATTTTCCCTTTGCAGCTGATGAAACAGTCTCTAACACCACAAATGTAACGGCTAAACTCCAAAATCTACAAGCAACACTCACTAAAATGTACTTTTAAGCTTTTCTTTAGCTCCTGCTCTCAACCACGCAAAGTAAATGTCATTCTGGCAATACTCTCCTAATTTAGAAGAATTATGAATGGTGGCTTTCTCAAGGGCAGTGACCAGGAGGTGAACTGGGTCCTCTTCCGCTACCAGTCCACACTGACCCGATCAATGCGTAAATCTTCAGTTCAATGACCAAGTCCCTACAGATTGATCCACTGCCGCCAAATGCTTCTAAATCTTTAGCAAAGAGTTCTAGTTTGGAGTTAATTTTCGAAACTGCCTTTGGCAACTCTGAGCAAGAAAAATGCAGAACTTTTTGAGTGAGGAGGTTGCTTGATATGACTGATTCTTTTAAAAAGATGAGATTGGTGATAGTTAAAATGTTTAACAAAGTGTTAAAGCATTCTAATTGATACTCAGCACAGAATGGAGAGCTTTATCATATAATAAAGACTGTATTAAGACATGTTTTGTTTGGAATGCTACTTATCCAATGTAATGAACAGCTTCGTTGAATAAATTATAAGCCTATAACTAGCCAACACATAGGCACTACAGTAATACTTGCACAGTGGCCTATTCACATGCTGATAGTTGTTATTTTGAAGTGCTTATGTTTATTTACCATGCTTTATTAGTACGTAATTTATTTGTTCTGAGGGAAAAAAGGTCCAGCTTTCATCGACTTCTGTAAATGCCATTCAATACAAGTAGCAGCGTTGGTTGGTATCATACGTTGGTATATCTACCATACAGAAAGCAAACGGCTTCTGATGAAAGGGTATTGTCTTGGTGTTGTGATCACTTTGATTCCTGGTGTTAATGCTTTGGGTGAAGTGAGCAACACTCTAATGAGATCGACCACACACATTAGAACGCCACAATCTAATTTGTAACATTTTATTAACTCACTGTCTTTCAGCGATTGAGAGGATATTCCCTATCGCTGACTAATACACAATTTCCCCACAATTTTCTTCTGCTTCAAAAGCTTTTCAGTCTCTTAAAGGTTCTCCCCCCTGCTCCTAACAATGCTTCACCTTTGGAGCTCTCTTAAATGCTAAGTGAATAGCTTTCATAGCTACCAGGATCTAGTCTTGACTCCAAAGGAAAATAATTCAAAGAGTTTTCTAAGAATTTCATCACTTTGTACTATGAAGCTTTGTGAATGCGGCCCTGGTTCTGGGATTTGACCTGGCCTGCTTAGTAGTCCAGCCGGTAGATCCATTAGTCTCAAAAAAGTTTCTATTTTATATTGGACAACCTTTACAAATACTCTCTGAACTACAGCACCTTTAGAGCATCCGTGAATCCCCACCTGAATGAGATCAATCCACACCAACACAATGCCATTAAAGATGTATATGTGTTTGAGTTAAAGACCAGTAACACTGATACCGATGTAAAGGGTTATTTTTCTTAAAGCGGATGGGTAGATGTGTGTAATTGCCTTTTTATATGACAAGAGCAAGAATAGACTTTCTAGTGTGTCCTTGGTATTGCATTAACACACAAGTTATCACAACTACTTCACACATATTCTAAAATATGAATCCACCAGCATGTTTTCCTTATGAGTTTAAATGAAAATGTTACGTAACATCAAGGAAAAAAGGAAGCTTCTACTATTCATTTATTCCATTTCTATTCACCTCTTCAGTCTTTATAAGCGCTATCGACCATTAACAGAACAGGATGATGTTTGCCGGTTTTATGTTAAGCTGTTATATTTATTCAAATTGAGAAAACAGGTGAAGATATATAAGGAGGGGTGAGGATGCAAACAATAGGGAATCAGGGGAAGAGCAAAACAAAAGCCTGTTTGCCTCAGGATGGTGTCAGAAGGACAGAAATAGCTTGTGTAACTGGAAGAGGATGTGTCTACCGCCAGTTTGTGGCCAGTTGGCTTCAGTAACCTCAGTTTAAAAATGCAACGCTGTAGAGAATTGTGATTGAAGCTGGTTTGTAACATCACTCTGCCAGAAATTCAGTCTGTCACCTTTGATATCTTAGACTGAAAGAGCTGGTTTCTTGCATTTTTTAGCACGTTTTACTGCTGATGAAAAGAAGTATGCACATTACAAATATTAATGAGCTGCTTGAGAAAGCAATATACAGTAAAGTTCAGCATTTTGAGCAGCAGAAGGAAACCCTGTGTTAGTATGCACACAAACACATTTATTAAGGCTGCGTGGGCTACGTGTCGTGAGGTTGCTTTAACTTTAAACCGGGCCGGAATGCTGTTTTAATTTGATAAACGAGGTCAAGATCAGCGTTGCAGAGATCAGTTTGTTAAAGTGTATATAAACGGTTTTATATAGAAGCATAAAAATGTTCTGTGTAAAAGCAAGTGGTTCATGCTGAATAAACAGGCTTCATATTTAGTTGATTCCGTTTAAAGAGCTTCAAATAACTGCCTTAATCATGGTCAAAAAATAGCCCTGAATACCTGGAGCACTTTACATCAAAGAGAGCTGCAAATGTTGTTTTTTTTGGTGAATACCTCTAGAGAAAAATAAAAAAACTACTGACATTAGTAGGCTGGGAGAAGTAATTCATTATAATGTTATAGTGAAAAGCAAAAACACATGGTGATGGAGCTAGGTGAGGGATCAGGAGTTTAAAGGGGGCCAATTGTGCTTTATTGGGTTTCGCTCTGCAAATTAAGCATATTAATTGAAAAAAGTGTTATAAAAGCAGAGCGTCAGGTTCTGAGGACAAAAAAACAACACAAGTGTCAACAGTACTAAAGCAACGTTTATTAGAATAAACAGAAAACATCACAGAGACAAAATAGCTATAAATCTATCTTTTTCCTCATTTTGATTTCATACAGCGTGGTAACTCCAGACTATAACTAGAACTTGAAAAGTGAAAGCAAGTCAGATTTAAACTGCGGGGTTAGGTAGAGGATCTGTTATGGTCACAAATATCCCAGAGAATGTTTTTGGTGAGGAAAATCTCTGATTTCTCCTATTTATAGTCGCACGATACTCCACACAGACGCAGTCACACAAGCGTGCGCGCACACACACGCCGCACACGCGCACACACACACACACACAGACCAATGTCTTCACTTTGGTCTTATTGTCGTCCAAACAGGATGCTATGCACTTCGCCTGGAGACTCTGGTTTGATGTCAACGTGCGGCACAGTCAGTGCCTTACCGGTTTTAAAAATCATTCTAGTCTGAAGAACGGACATGCACGCACTGCTTATTTATAAGTATTTACAAATCTGCGAAACCCAAACCGTTCCTGGGCTTTTTGACCATCGCTCTACCTCGGGCACTCTCCTCTCACTCAGTGGGAGTGGGACGTGGTTAGTGGATCCTCGTCAGCTCCTCCACAATCTTAATGACCTCGTCCACTGTGGCCTCACGCTTCATGCCGCTGCCATCATCGATCTGCAAGTGAACAACAAACAAACAATGAGCCTCCACATTCAAAGAACAGATAAACAGGGGAGGAGGGAAAGGCTCTTCAATAGTATTTAAAATGTTTCACCTTCTTTTGGTAATGTTTTGTATATCAAGATACTTGAAGAAGCTCATAAAAATCATCACATTGTAATACGTTCCCTATTTTAGTTTTAAATGCATTTTCTCAGAGTACCAGTCTTCTTCTGCATCTCAACGTGACCATCATCTGGTTGTCTTCTGTTCTGTTGTACACCCTGCCCTTTGACAGTATGGCCCCTCAATATGATACCTAGCTATATTTAAGACTCTTGGAAGGACTTTAGGAGATTAAGATCGGTATTTCTAAGTGTTCTCTGATAGCTCAAGCTTATCATCATATTTTGATTATAAACGTAATCATCAGGTGCAGCACTTATCACAGATAATAAGATTACAGGTCTGCCAGTAATTATTTTAAAAGGTGTATATTTTTAGTTGCATAAGAATGTAAGTGAGCAACTGAAGCGACAACATATTGTATTTGTTGTACAATGACCGAGCGCCAGTAGGAGTTTCCTGGCAAGAAAACTGTCCAAATAGAAGTCTTAAGAAGGAAGTAAGGAACATTCTTTGTTTGTTAGCTAAAAGTTTTTTTTTATTATATGTTTATCTGCCAAAAAGGATCTTGCCACCTGTTCTAGCATGAACATCATTCCCAGTTCCCACTCACAAAGCAAAGGAGCAGCTAATAAAACTGTCAAAAGGGTCTTTAAAGTTCAACGCCGCTTCAAGCCAAATAAACAAATGACAACAGTTTTGGTTTGCTTCTCCCCTGGGTTCGACTGTTATTGGAGCAGGGGCCCGGACTCTAATAACAGTCTGACATCTCCGGGGCCTTTTCTTTCACATACCTGCAAACTCAGAAGGGCTGAAAAAGGTGACAAACTAAACTGTTGTAGGGGGGTCTGGGGGCATCCCCCCCCCAGCCAAATTTAGCTATTTTAACATGTAAATTAAGCATTCTGGTGTACTCCCATAAGAAAATAAAGGGAAAAGACAACCTTTTCTTATGGTAACAATGGCACATTTATTGACCCATAAACTGGTCAGTCAGAATGTGAAAAGCATTCAGGACAGGTAAACAGTAAATCCCATTGGCCAAATTTGGCAACATATCAACGTAATATTATTTTCATTTTTTCATCCTTTTGGCCTGGACAAGCCTTTCAAGGGCCCGTTTTCGCTGCTTGGCAATGTGCCTCTTTCGGGCCACACTATCGTTCTCCACCACCTTTGCCCTATTACTAGCAGCACTGGTAGATGGCTGGCAGCCAAACTCAACCCTCCTTTCTCTGATTACAAGCTGATTTTCCTGTCGTTGGGCTTTGTCCCTAGTTCCAGCTGCAATAATGTTAAAACACAACCTCCTATCTACCTCCTCAAACTTCAAATCATCCCTTCTGAACATTTCCACCCCAGTCTGGTTCCTGGTCTGCAAAGTGTATTTAACAGTCTGCACAGCACTGAGGGTGGAGCTCTTCATTGACGTTGATCGTTGATCAATGATGGTCCCCATGACACTGAAGGAAGACTCAACCAGGGCACCATGGAAAATTGAGAGGGCAGCCTTGACTGCCTGACACAGTGCAGGGTACTTCCCTGTATTGAAGACGACGGCCCACCACTTGACAACATCCTCTCCATGCTGAAAACTGGGAAGCGCCTGATCAACATTGAAACGCAGAATTTCTTGGTCTGTGTCAGCATCTGGTGGCAGCAGGTGACCCATCATATGTATGAGCTTCCTCAAATATATTCTCTTCATAGCTCTGACCAAAACGACCTGTACTCTCGCTTTGTACACGTTGCCTAGCAACGCCGCGCATGCGCATTATATCCTGCTCCGCTCCGAGTTATAGTAGTAGGCTATTCATGGGAAACGCATGAATAGCACGTTAAGATCTCGGCCAAGTCGTATTTAAAAGCAGTTCTTCATTATTTAAGTTAAGCAGCGGTAACGCCAGTGTTAAACACGGAACACGCAAATGCCGGTTGGTGTGCGTACGGTACTGAGTGTTTATCGGTCCACGGCCGTAATGAACGAATCATGAATCATCATTCAACATGTTAGCTAGCAACCTAACAAGCTGATAAGCTTAAGCATGTTAATACACTTTATTTGGCTAAAATAATTTTACTTCAGCAACGTTAAAATGATACAGCATACAATGTTTTTGCCAGATTACCTGCAACTAGATTTACCTCAAAACTTGTATCTGTAATTGTCCAGAAGAACCACTCGCTGACGACTGAGCACTCCACTCCAAGAGGGACCGATGGGTAAAAAAGCGCGCGCTGTGGTTTATCTTGCTTATGATTGGTCGGTGGTCGTGGAACGCGAGTCATTTGAACAAAGATTTTATTTATTGTGAAGATAGCAAACTTGTTTCTTGCTCATTATACAGTCGGTTATACAGTCTATGGTTGGTTGGTTGGTCGGTCAGCCCCCCCCCCCCCCTAAAAAAAACCTCTTCGGATCTACACGATTCACGTCAATGACATATTTTGAGTTGAAAACGGCGAATTTCGCCGAAAGGTGACTAGTTTGCAGGTATGTTTCACCTGTGCAAAGCAGCGCCACTGCCAGCGCTAGTTTTAGACCAGCATAGTTCCCATATTCTTGCCTAGCTCCAACATTGCGAAAGTAGAAAATCTACTAACTCCCACTATGCACCATAGGGTGTGTTGGTCTTATAATGGGGGGTGGTCAGGCATAGCTACCATTAAGCTGCAGAAAGAAATTGCGCCATTGACAAAAAAAAAAAAGTTTAAGGTTAATGGCAAGTATTTTGCTGTTATTCAAATGCCGTCATTAAGATGCTTTGACATATGGACGCACAGCAGCACCAACCTGTAGTGGTAATGTTAAATATGTCAAGGGAAATGCAATGAGCAGGCAGAAGGTGACAACTGAAATTATAATGGAATATAATGAAGTAAGCCTCTCAGGCATTCTGTGTTGCTCGACCTGCGGCATGCTGTCAGCGCTCCTCCGCTCCTCTGGTCACCGCTCTGACCGGAGAGATCACTGCCAGAGACGTGACTTGAGTCATAAGCAGCAAATTCCCTCTGTCATACACACTCAGAGGCTCTCACACACGTTTTTTTTATATCAAAATGAAAAGCAATAAGTGCTGGTGTGCTCAGCGTCTTCTCTCCCCATCTGGCGCACACATGTTTCATTGCAATGTCTGAAAGGACATGTTTTGGGGCTGATGTTTCAGCACATTTTGGCTGCCCCTCTGCAGCCGAGTCCAGCCTCATTCCCCCATTAGTGCATTTGAAAAGCAATACACTTTTCATTATTTATCAATATATGTTTTACTATATTTAATGTTTATTATCATACAAGGACTTTGATAATTTTGGGAATCACAATAGCGCATCTGGAGAGGAATTATATATATTTTTGATGCATGTCCTTATATGTAGTCAAATGGAAATGTGGATGGGACAGGGGAATTGGACAGTAGACTTGGCAGTCGCAAATACATCTGCTGTGCAAAGTCGCTTTTGCAATTTGCCAAATCCAAGACTTAAATAGCTATGTGCCGGGCACTGTTGTACCTGGCTTTTAATGGGAATATGAGATGCCACGCTAATTGGTTTAAATTAAACACCTATGATTAATTTCAGACTACAGCCCAATTGCATTTTACATTACACACAGATTATACACCGTTTATGTAGCGGCGGTGCAGTTAGATTCCCCCTTAATCCAATTTTGAGAAAGCACTATAAACCCATAATTGGGTTTATAACAGGTCACCACAAGCTGTTATCACAACCTGATAATGATCAAGATGTTGAATATGCCTGATACCTTAGTGCTTAATGTCCATGAGTATCAAGACATCCAGTGTGCTCACAAAATTGAACAAGCGTTGATCGTTCTGGTTCTGCCTGTGTGAGCCTGGCCGAGGGCTCTGAGCTCCTACCTGCAGAGTGCTGACGACCTCCTGCATCTTGGCTCGACCGAGATCCAAGAAGCTCTCGATCAGATCTCCGTCGATGAATCCTGTAGCCTGCTCTGTCTTGCGCTCTGTGTGGAAGGACCTCCAGGTGCAGTGGAGTCAAGGAAAATCAATACAAGGATGCTATTTCGCCTGAGGATTGCACTTTAGATACATTATCACATATTTTACCTCAAGCACAGTCAAAATAAATTCAGTATGTGTAGGAAGTCCAATAAAAACATATCAGGTCGCTGGGTGAATCTGTACAGACATGGTATTTAAAGTTTGCAAATGGATTTTACTTTGAGATGTCAATAACAAATCACCACCAGTTAATCTGGGTTACAATCACCCTTCATTTATATATCATCATATGAAAAATCATTGAAATTATGGAAGTTGGCAACAGTTTCAGATTTGTTGGAATACAATAGTGACTTTCATCACACAATTCTGACAAATATTTTCTTAATTTTCACCATTTTATCTAAAAGATCTATGAAAACTGAACATTTTCTAGAAACTATAGCAATGTTTAAAACATTTCTCTGAGAATTGGTCTTAAACCTAAAATAATTTAGATGATGTAAGCACAATTCAAACCATATAGAAATCAAATCATCACACCCTTCAGCATCGTGGGTTCATATAAACAAGCTTATGCATTTGAAGCCAATTAAAAGCTTCCATCATCACTTTGTCACTTCCCTGCGTGATAGTTGCTGCAACCAAACCTGTCAGTGCCGGTGGTGAACGATGCAGAGCAAAGGTGTGAACATATAAGAAGGATATAAGCTGTGCTCGATCTTCCCCACGCTCTTGATGACTTTGTTGAGGCGGTTCTGCAGGTCCAGGAGGAGACTGTACCAGCCCTCGGACAGGGACGTCACCAGACCTAACACACACACAGACCACACAAACATCAACACAAGCCTCTCCTTTGGAAGGTTCAAAACCACACCTCACTGCAGCAGATGGAAAATACTTTGGATTCATCATCAGTGAGAAGAAAGCAACACTGGATTTACTACAGAACTCATGAAAGCTTTATACTAAATACAGAAAAAGATCATTAGTGTCATCACAAGTCTCCTAATGCAGCTGTCATGCTTGTTAGCTAAGACAATGTAGGGAGTAAAGTAGCATGATTTGAAAGCGTCAATAATTCATGACCATTCTAAAACGGTTTATTTTGAGAGAAATGTCCCTGCAAATGTCACAAAGCTTTAGGGAGTAGCGTGCTCTCCTTTAAAAATGTTCATGTTCAAGTGAGTGAAATGTTCTCGGTGTAATGCTCTGGGGGAATAAATTGCGCTGATATTGACAACGCACTAAAAAATACAAACTTGTGAAAAAACAGGGATTGCCAAAGCAGTTTGTTTATCTGCGTCAGAATCCAAGGAAGTGGATGGGGACAAAGTGAAACGACCTGGTGGATTCTTAGTGATTGTTTCATTATCAATGAATCTAGTTGTTTCATACCAGTTGTTCATTTTATGATGCATTTCCCAAAAAACAAGTTGAAAAAAAAGAGCCATAAAAACTTCCCAATGCCTTAAAAAAGGTTATTCTGTCTAACTCGGCTTACCTAACTCACTTACTGGCGAAGAGTCAAACATTCATAGATAATATATTCAAAGAGTTACAAAATGGAGAAAATCTTCCCATTTTTAGCATTATTGCTATATATTAAAAAAAAGGATATAGATATATATATATATATATATATATATATATCTATACACGTGGATTTTTGTGAATGCGAGAAATGCCTGGACGTGAACTAATTAAGTAATATTTTATAAGTATGAGGGGTGAGCCTATTGGACTCAACTGTCCACCAATGTGGTGCAAATGTTGCGCACTGCGAGACGGACGTTTTAAATAATCAACCATCAAAATTAAATAATTAAAAACAATGTTGAGCGACGTTAAAGCAGTGGTTCTCAAACTGGGGGGAAGGAAGTTGTAAACAAACATTGTTTGCGCTGTGTTATAGATTTCTTATTTATTATTGCTACATTAAAGTTATCTTGCACATTTTATCGAACCAAATAAGTTTCTAGCTTGCAATATCATTATTTCCGCTCTCTTCTCAAGAGAGACCTCTCTCTCGTGTGTGTGTGCGGGCTGCTTGTTCACAGACAGCACTGCAGCCCTGTGCACACAGAGATCTGCCGGGGACAGGGAGCACGGAGTGTTCAAACGTACACTCTACAAGGCTCGATGTGGACAACGCTCGTTTGACAGCAGTAATTTCGCGTAAACAGGAGAAATCGGTCAAAGCAGCTGGCCAAAACGTATCATATTCAGACGGAGAAATGCACAGATTTCTGCCATAAATCGAAGCTCTGTTGCCCCAATTACGCGCAAGGTGGGAGATATACTAAAGTCTGATATAAGGGTTGATTATATTTCACATCATTAATCCAAATCTGTAAAGTAAATAAAAGGATGAAATAAATGTAGTGGAGTAAAAGTACACCATATACCTCTGAATTATAGTGGAATTACAAAGTAGCAAAACCTGAAATACTCAAGTACAAGTACCTCAAAATGTTTGTACAACTACATACAATTAATCCTACCAATCTAGGTTCAGGGGGGCTCGAAAATATTTCCATTACCCAAGGGGACTGTAGAAGTTTGAGAACCACTGCATTAAAGTAAGGAGTAAAGCTGCAGGTACTTCAGAAATAGATGAAACACTGAAATATATGATGCTTTAAATTTGCCTTTAAAAATACAGGAGAAGAAAAAGAGAGTGGAACAGGTCATGATGGTTTTTGTTGAGAAAATTCTCCCTGGGGCCGACCAACCATGCTGTTAACGGTGTCGAAGAGCACAAACTAATCATTTTCATTCAGCAGTAGTTTGGTGCCGTGATGTCATAATCAGTACGGTCATGTCATTGCTTTATTTTATTTCAGTGACCAGTCTGATGGTAAAGGCATAACATTTCTTTAATTTAGTGGTACATACAGATTAAGTATACGTATACATACACAGCCATCTTGATCTGTAATATCCATCACACAATGTCTAGGTTATAAAGACACAACAAGTTTATTAGGAGTTGGTCCACTTGTTGGTTGGCAGAATAATCGTGTGGCCCGCAGCTTCTTCCCGTCTAATATATCACAACAAGTCGAGGAGCGATAAGACGACCCAAGCTGTTTTTCTTCATTACTGACTGAAGCCAATTTCAGTGTAACGGGCTACTTCAGAAAGTTTTTACTGGGTTGTACACTGGTGGTTCTCATTTCCTGGTAAACTTTCCTCGGAGACTTTTTAAAGAATAACACAAGGTGTTGAGGTGGAATAATGTGCTGTGCTGTTGGTGCTGTGAGGGCGCATCGCGTAAATTACTGCTGTGTCACAATGATGTGCACTTTCTATTTCTCAGCTCTGACATCATTAAAGCCAGCCTGAAAAATACTGCTTTAATCTGAGTAATGAGGTGTAAAAAATATCTCTTTGCTCTTTCTCAAATGGAAATATGAGCTCTGAATAAATGGTTTTGACAAAGGTTTGTGTACTCTGTAATTGGTCTGAGGTCAGCTGCTACAGCCTCACACTGACAAGTGGCTGGGAACCATTAAAATGTAATCTTCACGCCGTTTGCTTTCTGGCATTTTGCTGACTGAAAGTCAACTATTGAGAGTAGATTCTTTTCACTTGAATTAATCACAATTAATCACTGTTTCAGATGTAAACTGTTTTCTACTTAAAGTAAAACAAAACTGTTCAAAGAGAAGTCTGATGATTATCTTGAGGAACAGGGGCAGCTTTTTCTAAGAGGAAGCTGCTGATTTTCTTAAATGTAATTTTACCTTAAATTTTGTTCATCTCCACTGAATGATGACTGAAGGTTGAGCTTTCCTTAGATGATTAAAAGATTCCTTTAATAAGTTAAATTTAACACCTGAGGTCAACTTAAACCTTTTCTTGAAGACTTTTCTTTTTGCCGCTGCTTTTAATTAAACTATTCATATCTAACACTGCAACTTTTATTCATGTACCTTTGTTATTTTATTATCTTCCCTTTTTAATGGCTGTTTTGCCAAATGCCATTTTAAAATACATTTCCGATGCACTATTTCTTAATGTCTTTCATTTCTGTAAAGCACTTTGAATTGCCTCGTGTTGAAAGGTGCTGTATAAATAAACTTGCCTTGCCTTAAAAGAAAATCATGTTTTTTTTGTGGTTCATAATAAAAGTTGATATTTAGTACAGCAGGTGTTATACATGCAGGAACAGTTCTGTGTGTTTGTGTGTGTATGCTTGTGTGAAATTGTCCGTTGGCCTACCAATCATGCCGTTAATGGTGCCGAAGAGCACGGAGCCCTGGGTTGGTGTAGAGCTCTCGCCCAGGTTCTGCAGCACCAGCGAGCCGTGGCAGAAGACATTTACAAACTCCCCGAGGTGGAAGACCCCCACCTCCTGCAGGTGCTGCCGCTCCTCGTCTGTGGTGGCCGCACTGATTGCAGGAAGGACGGTGGGAGAGAAATACAAACAGGGGAGAGGGAGCAATTAGGAATACGAAACAAAGTAATATGAGAGTAGAGTAGAGTGGTGAGGACAGGAGCGATCAAATGCGAGTGTAAAACTAAAATAAATAGATGGCAAAGCTAGACAATTTTAAAGGGGCAAGAGTGACTGATGAATCAAAAGAAAAAAGAGGTGCAGAGCTATCATAAGTG
This sequence comes from Eleginops maclovinus, assembly GCF_036324505.1. NCBI lineage: Eukaryota > Metazoa > Chordata > Actinopteri > Perciformes > Eleginopidae > Eleginops > Eleginops maclovinus. The sequence continues at coordinate 25,182,369 of NC_086352.1, forward strand.
TTGGAAAAGGTCAGAGAATGACAGCGCAGTAATGGATAAAAAGGTGAGAAAAAGTGGGGAGGGGGACGAGAATCAAAAATAAAAAGGTCAAAAGCATTGAGTGGTGCGACCTGATGTATTAGGTGGATAATAAGTGTTGGCATAATGTGACACACCCACTCTCAGACCACATCTTTGTTCCTTTTTATGAAATCAACACTCGTCTAAAAATGACTGAAGTGGGATGTGAAGCCGAGTAGCTAAAAGCTACGTGGTGAAATGAGTCATCCATTCAACAAAACAAATGACAATGGAGTTAAAACACATTTGTATGGATGATGCTGCTGTAAGGAGCATCGTGGGACTCAGTATAAAAAAGAACAACCTCTAATGTTGATTTCAGTGTATAAAGACGAGACGATTACGCCTGACCAAGGCCAAAAGGGTGGGTGGAGGGGGTCCGGAGGCGGGATTCGGGCGGACGACCCGGGGGCAAGGCAGAGGCCGTGACGCCCCAGAAACAGGGGCGTAGGTCACGGCGGGGGAACACTGAGGGCCGGAGACAGGGGCGAAGGACGAGGCTAGGGAACTCTGGGGGGCAGAGACTGGGGCGGAGACTGGGGCGGAGACAGGGCCGGAGACAGGGCCGGAGACAGGGCCGGCGACGAAGACGGGGCCAAAGACGGGGCCGGAGGCCGCGACGGGGACACATTGGGGGCCGGGCAGGAGGGCGGCAAGACGCCTCTGGATGAAGGACTGGAAGACGGTGAGACGCCTCTGGAGGACGGGCTAGAAGACAGCGAGACGCCTCCAGAGGACGGGCTGGAAGGCGACGAGACAGCTCCGGAGGATGGCCTGTAGGACGGCGAGGCAGCTCCGGAGGACGGCCTGGAGGAGGAACAGGTGACGGCGGGGCCCCCAACGGAACAGGAACAGGTGTTGGCGGGACCCCTATCGGAACAGGTGATGAAGGGGCCCCCCAACTGCGCAGGATCAGGTGTTGGCGGGACCCCCATCGGAACAGGTGACGGCGGGGCCCCCAACGGAGCAGGTGTTGGCTGGACCCCCATCGGAACAGTCAACGGCAGGGCCCCCAACGGAGCAGGTGCAAGTGTTGGCAGGACCCCCATCAGAACAGGTGAAGGCAGGATCCCCAACAGAACAGGTGCAGGTGTTTGCGGGACCCCCATCAGAACAGGTGACGGCGGGACCCCCAACGGCGCAGGAACAGGTGTTGGCGGCACCCCCATTGGAACAGGTGACGGTGGGACCCCCAACGGGAACAGAGCAGGTGTGGCCGGAGATGACAGGACAGGCGGGGCCGGAGTCAACAGGACAGGCCAGGCTGGAGACGACGGGACAGGTTGGGCTGGAGTCGGCCGGGCCGCCGACAGGGCAGCAGGGGCTGAAGTCGGCCGGGACGCAGCTGGAAATATGGCGGCTAGGGCCGAAACTTCAGCCGGAAGCTTGGCTGCAGGAGGCTTGGCTGCAGCTTGAGCCGGAAGCGTCACTGCTGTGACCCAAGGTTTCAGGATAGGGTGCAGTCTTTCCTGGGATGTGACAAATGTCCTCAAATACTCCGACAGTAGCTCACGAACCATGGCTTCCCTGCCACTTCCCGACGTGCACGAAGGAGAGCTGAATCTTGAGCCTCTTTAGAAACTGCTTTCCTCCATTCTCCCAAAATACACAAAATTTTGTATGAAAATTCCACCAGCGCATCGTCCAAACATACTACTGGGTCCATCTTTGGTTCGGTCGTACTGTCAGGGTTTGGGGAAACAGGACCCAAGTGCAGTTAAATGAATGGGAGGCAGGTATGGGTCCAAACAAAAGGCGAGCTTTATTTAAATTAAAGAAACACAGGGGCAACAGGTGAACACAATGAAACTATCAGGGAAAGGAGGGAAACTAAAGACAGGAAGTGAAACTTAAGCTGACACAAGAGGGAAAAACCTTTCAAAATAAACACAAACAAATGACAGACACGAAACCAGGATCATGACAAGGACTGTTTTCCTTACCTGTCTTTCTGGCAGACAAACAGATTGAAAGCGTTCTCTGCCCCCAGGAAGTTGTCATCATCCAGGATTTCCACAGCACTCATCCAATTAGGATTAAAGTCACGGGCAATCTGAGCAAAAAAAATGAAGAATCAGATATGTTGTGTAAAGCGGTAAACAACGCGGAGGAGTTGGGCCGATAGCAGTGCGGTTCCTGCCTCCGAGTAAATACTGTATAATCTATGAGAAAAGAAGTGCTGACTGCACACAAGTGCTGAGATCCAAACCCCCGCCAGTGTGTTTCACTACAAGAGCCATAATAGACTTTTTAAACACCCTTGAAAGAACTCGCACACCACAAAAAAGGAAGAAACTACCCAAAAGCCTGGAGCATCTGCACTATCTATGCAGGCCTGCACTCTGTGAGCATCGTGATTAGAGACTGTGACGGATGCTCGGCCAAAGAAGCTTTAGTGAAGAAAAAAAACCTCTGTATTGTTATATTTAAAAAGACAAGAGTGCAGATTCTTAACTTTCTGCATTTGTTTCCCCTCACATCACTTTGATTCAATAGAGAAGTATATTCAAGTTACAGGAATGGTTTCACATGTTGGGGGATACACTTATATGCTTTATTACTCCGTTATATTAGAAACCTGAGGAGACGAGAAGAAACTGGTCTTGGTGAACTTTTAGAAAAACAGCTGTCTTTTTGGGATGTTAGGTTCTTGGCAAACTGAAAAATTCAAGTCCAATATTCACTTTATTTCAGCTCCATTTGTTGAGCCTTTTGAAGCTGTCCCCAATGACGCAGGCTGTCATTTTTATAAAAAATGACAGTTGGAGTATGAGGTAACCACAACATACAATTTGGGACTCAATAGGTTTTTTCGCCTCGTCTGTAGAATACAATATGTTTATTAGAGGTTAACAGGGCAGACATTTATAAAAGGCTTTTCTAGATCCCCTTTTTCAAGACCCTTGTAGTGTAAAAGGGTTATCTGTTGAAGGCTTAGAAGGTGGAAATGTGCTGGAGGGAGGCTGTGGCGCAGTGCGCTGATCTTCGGATCAGGGGAGTACTGGTTCAATCCCCACTGCAGTTAGCATGTCATTGTGTCCCTAGGCAAGAAACTTCCCCCAAAATTGCTCCTTTGGGGATTTTCCACAGTATTGAATGTATGCAAGTCACTTTGGATCGTCTAATAAGTGACATGTAATGGATAGACCCCCACAGATGGTACTTGCTACATTCATTTTTTTAAGAGCTCTCGGTAGAACCCTCTGGAAGAGTTCAGAGAGGAGAGTTAGAAAGTTATTAACAAGGGTTTCTCCTACTGGGAAAAGCTAAAACGGTGGCACCTTTATTTCTGAGTGTAGTAGAAGATTGTTTTTCCAATAGTTACAAACTTCTATTTTCAATCTGAAGTTTTGAGGAACACTGCGGTATGTGCCATTTCTGAATAAATGTAAGTTATTTCCCCCACTCAGACTGAAGCACGGCACCACAGCATGCCTTTACAACAGTGTGCGTGACTCTTCCTCAAATCTCTTCATCTTTCTATCACTAATCGATTTCAACACTCCGCTCATCAAACGGCTGGGAGGTAGAATTCAGCTACAGTGCTCGGTAGAGACAGAAAAAAAAACACATTTGTACCCCAAAGATAAATCACACATCAAACCAGCCAAATATTTGTTTGATGTGAGAAGGTCTGAGTATGTAAAAGATAAAAGACAGAGAAACTGCACATTGAGTCCTTGAGCCCTTTAGGAGATCTTGTGTTATTTCCTCACCTCTTCAAAGTTGCCCTCCATGGGTTTGTAAGCCAGCAGCAGGACGGACCTCATCAGGTCTCCCACCAGGATGAAGTCCCCTTTGGTCTTCAGGTAAAGAGCCATGATGTTGTTGTAGTGGTTACACTCAGTCCTCAGCTCCTTCTCAGCCGTCCACTCGTACAGACGGACCTGAAATGAATGGTTTGTTGTCACACAAGCTGCCAAAAGGTGGAGGAACAGCTCCTTAGCCAAGTGGAGCTAAAATGTCAGCTAGTTCCCAGCTGGAGCCATCATGCTGAATATGTTGTGCGTCCGTGAAAGATGATTAACAGCGCACGTTATCAGCTGCCACGCTGGTGACGGCTAATTACACTCACTGCTTCACACGGTCTGCACCTTCTTACAATTTGTTTAAATAGTTTTGAGTTACAGAGAGAAGTCTCTGTATATAATTACTGTTCACAGGATGCCAAAAGATTTTACAACACGTTTAATAAGACTCTGAGACATTAGTGATGAATGAATTCAGCTCAACATCTTAAAAAAAAAAAAAATTGCATGAACACAAGAAATAATAAGTACGTTTATTCAAAGGAAAACGAGAATCTTTGTAGTTTTGTTTGAAGAAATCCGATAAAGACTGCTGTGATGTGGCATTTTATTTAATGTATTGCGTATTTCAAACTGTGTTCTCATGGTTTTTCTAGTTTTTAACAATGTTTTTTCTTATTTTTAAATAAAAATGTAATATGTTCTTAAATTGTTTAACTTTCTTCATTGTAATCCTTTTATGTGACGCACTTTAGGCTCGATCTTTTCATTAACGTTGATGCACAAATTAAATGTTCCTATCACACAAAACATTTAGAAATCCTCTTTATTTCTAGCTATGCATAACAATATAGACATCTGATAAAATCCAGAGATTGACATCTTATTCATCCCTCAAGTTAATGTTATTGTATCCTCATTATCGAACAGGAATAAAACGGGTATTGATTTTGTTCAGATAAATATCTCTTTTTTTTGGGAATCAATTTCTTCAACAGCTTGGAATTATAAGAGGCCAGCAATCCCAATATTAACTGACATAAATATGATGTTTTCACCAGTGATTGTGACAGGAAGTTATTCAGCCAAGAAAATGTCAGAGGAAACCAAATAATGCAGCGGTGAGCTGTGTTCAGTTGATAGAAATGATTGAAAACATAATCTAGGAAGGCATTTTACAAGCAGTAGTGCCAGGTCTGGTCACTCTGTATTAGGTTCTGATGTCGTCAAAAAAGATAACATTAAAAATTGTTAATATTTTCTGTGATTAAACTGGGCTGCAGTTGCTCGAAGACATTGAAGTCACTAATCGCCATTTTTGAAATAAGAATCTTCAAAGTCCAATTCAATAAAGAAGGTGTTTAAGAAAAGCCATGGTATGAGGTGGTAATGTGTGATGAACTCCAGAAATCTGCAACCCATCTCTATTAAACTCTCAATATCTTAAGATAAAGCTTCCTTTTCAAGCTTTTAATCCTTTAATCTATCTATAGCTCGGTGTGGAAGAGCGCGGTATTATAGGACAGTAGGGGAGGGGGGTTGTTTCTCTCTCACTGTATGTCAAGTGGTTTCACAGAGCAATCCATATGGGATGAATCTATTTCAATATTGCGCTTTAAAATGACTGAGGAGGCACTTTTCTTGCTGAACAGATCAGCTCCTTAAACAAATCAAAGGGAGACAATTCAAAACACACAAGTCATCATCCAGAGGGTTTCTTTCTGTTGAAGGATTCAATTGAATATAGTGAAGGGCTTCTAGATCACACAGAAATTAAGAGAGTACACCGTCTGAATTTTGTTCAAATTAATTATATCAACCACCCTAACTGTGACTCTACTTAATCCTTTGATATGAAACACAAGTTCAAATGCTTCGTCTTGGTATTTTTAGAACTTTCAAACTATTATTTATATATGTTTTTTTACCTTATTGTGTCAAAAAGGTAATAAACAGTTATATATTCAGGTAAAGGTATGCTTTGTTGAATGGGAAAATTAGGGGGAAAAGGGTTGGGTGAAAATCAAGCTTATATTCTAAAAACTAAAGCATTTATAAAGTAAATAAAGGAATTATTTAGTAAAAGTATAAATGTTTCATTGCAACAAAAAGTAGGTATTGTATTTAGTATGTAGCATACTAAATGTACATGAAGGGTTTAAATATTCTCACATTTTACTTCTTGTCTAGGTTAAAAAGAGAATTGAATGACAGCCTTCCAATCCTGGGCTTAAGTAGCTGTAGAGCGTATCCAGTTATTTATATTAATCTCCAATGTCAACATAATCATGTTACAACTGACAGTTCTGTTGACGTACGGGCAGAAAACAGAAGCAGAATTGAGATACGCTGGTTTAATCCCTAGACTAGGTGATAAAGTATTGTAGAAGCAACTTCTTTAGGAGGTGCACATGAAAGAAGTCAGCACTTTCTTAAAGGCTGAGACTTTGTTAACAAGTCTTAAGACTTTCAGAGTCTCTGATTAAAAAAAAAAGTAAAATTAACTTATTTCTAAGTGTAACCTGCACATTCATTGTTCAAGATACAGTCATTTCAAGAGTTCTTATAGTGTGCATAAATAGAAGTGCAGTGCGAGAAAAAGTCAAGTGTGACTCGCTGAAAAGTCCAATGCCAACGAGCACTACTTACTGTGCTATTGATGCTGGCCAACAGTTTGCCATTGAACTCCACCATAGAATAGACGGCTCCTTTCACCTCCTTCTCAGCCACAGTTTGCAGCTTACCTGCAAGAAAGAGCACAATGTTTGTCAGTCAGAGCGAAGGCAACATCAATGCCCACCTTAACTAGCACAGACTATCTTAAATGAAAAGCTAAGAGTCAAATGATGAAAGGCAAGCATTGCACCTTGAAAGGCACAGAGTATGAAAGAAAATCAAGAGTAGTTGAGAGGAGAGAAATCTGATAAGAAGTGATAAGAAAATGATTAAGTGAGAAGGGAAACAAGAGGAAGGTAGGACAAAGTGTCCCCGAGTGAAAACACAAGACAGAGGGCAGGGAGGAGAAAATGAAACCGGGTGAAGGATAGACGGAGCCAAATGAGATGCTGGAGAAGACAAACAGAAAAGGTTGATGGAAAAGACAGGGGAGTGTGTGTGTGTGTGTGTGTGTGTGTGTGTGTGTGTGTGTGTGTGTGTGTGTGTGTGTGTGTGTGTGTGTGTGTGTGTGTGTGTGTGTGTGTGTGTGTGTGTGTGTGTGTGTGTGTGTGTGTGTGTGTTTTCCTGAAACAGAGAGAGTGAAGAAGAGCTACTGACCGTCAGTGTAGTGGAAGACAATGATGCGACCCTGCTTGGGCTCAGCCTCCTCTGGGTACACCATGGCGGTGCCGACGATAAAATACACTGAAGGGTCTTTTCCCAGACGACATGACACCATGCTGAGGGCATACTCGCTGGGGAGGAACTGATGGGCATGGAGGACTGATAGAGGAATAAAACATAAACACCTTAGGAAACTGAGTGGGAGGCCAGCACAATACATCTTGCCTTAATAGGATTTCACATTTATATGTTCATTTTTCATGAATCTCCACCGGTGTTCAGTGAGACAGGATGCTTCTAGTTTATTACAAATAAAGTCTTATTGTTTTCTAGAAACATGATAACACAGAACAAGTGAAGCATGACTGGCCAGATTCACAGACAGGTTTTAAACAACAGATAAGGAGGTTATATAAATTTGTTTTTTCCCCACCCAATAGCTAGCCCATCAAGTCTCTCCCTTAATCAAATAAATACAATGGTGTGCGTTGGCAGATGCATACAAACTAAAGAATGCTTTTCAAAATGTACACATAAAACATACCGTTTATTTATTTATTCATTTTAGCAAATGCTGACTTTTGAGCGACGAGGACATTTATTTTTAAAGCCTTTATCTGCATATGACATACCTATATCACGTCTATAACATTTTATTTCCAATTAAAAGTTAGCACATCTTGAAGGTCACTTTCCATCCCTCATCGCACAGTGTGCATACACAACTCTGGCAAGAGGGTTATAGCAAAGTTGAATCATGGACTGCTTTATCTTCTAAATAACTTTCAGCTACCATGGAGGTTTGTTTGAGCTTGTAGGAGTGCCTGACTGCTTGTTTTCCTGGCCTTATTCATGTCTATTTTGTGTCATATTCTCTTTAGTTCACTTTTCAGCGAGTACAAAGCTGGCCAAGACTAGGGAGATGATGTACAACATCCAGATCCGGGTGAAGTCTGTTGCTTGTTATGTCTAAATATGTCTGCACAGTGTTATTATTTATTTATTCATTTCCCTCATGCTCCTGTTAGTTTTATTGCCTCTGTCAGGGAAGGTTCACCTTTCATTTTTATCACTTGTTTTGCTCATTTCTCTAACACTTGTGGGCTTTATCATGGCAGTGAATGAAGAGCTACATGGTAAAACAAATTAGAGCCCAGGGAAAGGTACAACAAAGAATCACATTGGCCATACTGTAACATAAAGACATACAGGAAATAATGCATCCATTGAGGCATATTTAACACAGGTAATGTGGATTAGACAGACGCTAAACAATGCATAGCAGTTGTGTCTGACTGAGTGCTCATTATAGGTAAACCTCATTAGAAATAACTGCAGATTTCAGTGCTGTCGCAGTAACAGAATTACTGTTTAGACTGTGTATATGAACCCTGCATTTCCTCCTAAATAAGTGAGTACCAGAGCAGCTGTAAACATCAATAACCTCACTGTGCATCTGAAGTGCACAAACTGTACACTGCACAACAAAAGCTCCACATCTGATTGATAAAAATCCTCTCATGCAAATGAGCAGTTATCTGATCGCACATTGATAAATTTCACTGAGCTGTGGACATTATGTGCAAAACCAGTCCCTTATTTACATATCATTAACATATAACATACCCTAATGTATGCTGATGTGGTAACTCTTAGATTTTTAAAGGGAAGGCTTGGCGCAGCGAAATTTGCAATGCAAAACAGAACTGAGCAAAAACCTGCCACATTCAATGGGCTTCAACATGGAAATGTACCGCATGACGCACATCGTGTTCAATCATTAAGTTTTTCCATAAAGAATCTGCGTGTGTGTTGAATTTTGAGGAATAATAAAAACGTCTTTCATGGAGCACGTAAAAAGGCTAATATTCAAATAGGATATGATATTAAATCAGGGACGACGACAACATATAAATAAAAGTTAGATTGATAAAATCAGTGTGCACCCATTTGGAGATCAGATATAAAAGCTTGATGATGAGTGCCAGGACTAGGCTGTGTTTTTTCTCCATGCTGAGCACAATGATTTATTATCAGAAGCTGCATATGAAAGCATCAGCTTTGCGGACTCAAAAGGAAATGCTCATCCAGCTGTCTCACCTTCAAAAGTGTGCTGATCCACCACCAGCAGACTGTGAACCTCTACCTCTTCACCAAAGGAGGTCTCGTGGGGAGAAGTGCTGCTGGGGAATAGCTTGCTTGAACTCACGCTGCTGGAGAGAGCCTGAAGGATGGAGATTTATGAGGTAGGACAGGGGGGGCGGTAGATACAAGAGAAATCTAATAAAGGCTGTAAAGTATTTCAAATCTCTATTTCTGTGTGAGCTCCGCAGCACAGACGGCACCATCTGTAGCACCAGATGTCTAGCTTTTATAATCAGGTAAACATGTTTGTGTTCATCACGTGCGAGAGGCTATGGTTCTGCTTTGTTCATTCAAATTTATGTGCTGAAGCAATACATATAAAACACAAATAAAAGTACACACATGTCCCCCTTGGGGAGAGTACAGAGCCAGGCTGAGTGGACACCACACGCTGTCACTGTAAATCTGCCTGAAAATACTTTTTTGTTATCTCTCTAGTCCAAATCTCTCGTAAATGTTGGTCCTACGGTTTTTTTTTTAGAGCAGCTGAATATTCACTGTGAGTATTCCTTGACAACAGATCGAACAAAAGATGATTAGGCTTCATGGAGTTTTGGACTCAACAGTGACATTTAGAGCAAACTTTATTTCTAGTATGTATAGTTTTGATTACAACTATCTGTTTATAATAATGATTTTTGAGGCCTTTTCAAGCATCAACATAAAAACAATGAAGGTAACATCCTTATTTGCTACAACACTTAAGACTATAAAAGAAAATGATCAAGACAACAGTATACTGATTTAAATGTTGGAATGTTTTCTCCGGTAGAAGTAACAAGACATTTGTTGTGCTGACAAGCTCCGAGTCTCACCTTATAAATAATGTTCTTAGTCAGCAGTCCTAGTAAGATAAACATGCAAAACAAACAAGCCCTTGGGTGTTTATTAGCTGAACATAACATGGAGCTAGAGTACCTGGGTGCTGGCGCTGGGGCGCACGGCAGATGTGGTGCCGCTCACATCCTGAATCTCCACCCTGCTGGATAAAACACCAAAACACTGCGAGACCTCCTGGTAACAGATCCGTCTGGTGGAGGGAGACAAGGGGATTGAGGCAAGGCAAAGGGAAGAGACCGGTGAACATAAAGTGCAAACAAGAGCAAGCTAACAGAAGATGTTCTTATTTTACAAACTCAAGTGTTGGTTGGCACTTAAACGTTTGAGAACTAAAAGATAAAACAAATATAGTAAACTTCAGCGTTCACCAACAGGAGAACGCTGAAGCAGAGCAAACAGGCGAAGCCAGCGCAAACATGAAGAACACACAGCATATCTGTAAAGATGATGGGTCTAAAAGTTTTTTCTGAGGGGTTCATTCTAACTACATATTTGTACAATGGACTGACCTGGGGGACTCGTAGAGGGGAACGGTGCGAATGTGGAGTTTTTGAATCTCGTCGATGGTGCCGATGGTCAGAGTGCTGTTGTTAGCCAGAGCTAGACTGCAAGATGAAATAAACAAGATGCAGCATTACTAGAGGGAAAACAAGAAAAATACACCCACTGCCTACAAAAACAAAACAGAGTTTGACTGTATGCATTTCTCTAGTCAACAGAAAATTCATCCCAACCATCTATGCTGATGATAAAACCCACAAGCGGTAAAAGTTCTGCTGCTGACCTGTCGGGATAGCCCTCGGAGTTGAGCGGGCACATGTAGTTGACCTCCTTGAGGTTGACGTTGGAGAACACCAGCTTGTGGTTGGAGGAGTAGATGACAGTGGGTCTGTCGGAGCAGGCGAACACGTTGGAAGTGGACAGGGATCTGAAGGTCCTCAGCACAGTGGGCTGGGTGCCCAGAGTGACCTTCTTGCGCTCGCTCAGGGCGCCTGCGGGAGGGAAATAAGACGGAAACACAACTTTAAGTCCAGTTAGAACGGTGGGTGTACAAATCATTTTTTTGGGAGTAACTTGCCAAGTGCCTTCAGCTAGTAAAGTTTGTCCTTGTGTGCAGAATATTTATCTCCTTTTTAAATGCTCATAAACCCTTTTGATGAGCCCGTCAGCCCTGCATGGAAGCATCTGCTTTCTTTATGTTTCGCCACTCATTTATCCACGGTTTTCGTTTCATTTGTGTACAATAAGTGGTAATACTACTGATGCCCGTGTGTTTCGACCATGGTGCAAGAAGTAAAAGTAAAAGCACAATTATATGCACACTTGCATCTAATGATTACTAAATTAATAACAAAGGAGAAGTAACATCAAAATACCCTATCGATTTCATATTCGTGTGCACATGATGATAACATCCAGGTCTCTGATTACTGTTGGCAGTTTGTGCAGGAGTTCGTCTGAGCCTGGCCAACAGAGCCCGAAGCTATAAGGTTTATAAAACTCCCAACATATGAATCAGGTTCACGTTTTTTTTTAAACAATCAATGTGGGCTTTGCATGGGAATGTCATCATGAACCCTGCACACTGGACCTTTATATTGAGCATTTGTTGGGCAGACAGTCGTTCAGTAGTGCAGTAATGTAAGGGGCTCCTCACAGGAAGCACTAGACAACCTGTAAAACTGTTCTGTTTTTGTGGCTCTTAATTTCCGTTCATTATTCTATATTACTCGAAATTACATCACTTGGGTGTCAGGGCTAGATGATGTCATTTCAGTTACATCACCCAGCCTCAAGCATGGAGACTAAACATTTTAACAGCAAGTGCTTTCTCACAAACTGGGGGTTTGGAGTTTGAAAGCATTTAACACGCAGGGAGCATGTAACAGAAAGGCACAATTGAGCAATATCTTATATAACGTAGGATAGAGTGGTTTTGGAGCTTGACATCATACTTGGTTATAAAAGTAAGGGAATGTCAGCCTCTGCTGTTTCCACTTTGATGGCGATGCAAGACCAAAATAGAGCTAAAAAGGCTTCAAGTGCGACTCAAAATAAATGAAAACAACGCTTCGTAACAGCTGGATGTGTGAATCCGCAAGTTTGCTACAGGCTGGACTGTTCCTCCGCCATTACATCCACATATAATGCTGGTTGTTATAATTCTCCATAAAATAATAATTTAGAAATGTCTTCAGACAGCTGCCTGTGGCTTTGCCTGGAGGCCCTCATCAGCCTGAGAAGTTTGAGAAGCTCTCATGGAGCACAGGTAGTTATGGTGATGGTGTGAAAAACCTACCAGTCTGCAGGTCCAGTCCAAAGTAGAAGAGCGCCCCGTCTCCCAGCGCACACAGCAGGTAGTAGCTGCCTTCGAAGGTGGTCATTAGGATTGAGCGAGGGATGATTTCTGAGGACACACACAGTCACATGATTTATTTTTCCTGTGCTCTGGAGTAACAGGCTCACAGATGAACCACAAAATGATAAATGTCTGCTAAAATGTCTTTGTCAGAAAAATCGATAATAGTTGTCGGCCAGATTGGCCGGTAACTTTTGGGATAGAAATAACATCTGAATGCTGCGGGGCAAATATAAATTATTTTGTCCTTTCCGTTTACCAACATCAAATTTCTCACAGCAGGACCATGACATCAAAACAGCTTTGGCTCTGATTAAATGCTTCTCGTGCGACTAATGACACAAAACAGCAACGTCTGCAAAAGTCGCTACTTGGGAAGTTGAATGTTTCAATGGTAACATGCATCTAACACCAAAAATACCATAGAGTTCAAATCTATAGTTATATAATTAACATAATTGAGTACAACTGTGTTGCAGTGTTTAATCTATCATCAAAACAAAAAGCTTAACAGTCCAACATTGAGCTGAACGGCGCATTTTAATTTGAAGTTTTCCTGTTCATAATTCAGTTTCCCTTCAGTCTGTCCTTGTTAGGGGAGACAGCCAGAAAGTACAGTTTGTGCATTGAGCAGCTGTCAATCTCACACACACTTGGAAAATGAAGTGTGACAATGTGTGAGAATGTCTGGAAATATTCTTCATGGGAGAAGCATTGAAAATGGAGCCCCCGAATGTGCCGGATCCTCATGTTATGAAACATCGCCTCTGCTAAACTTTTCATAAGTTTAACCAAAAACCGCAGTCATACCCTCTCCTGCGTATTAAATCATTCTAACTTTAAATATTTTGCAAGCATTTTAATACCAAAGTTAATGCATTTGGGTTGGGAGCATACTTCAGTTTGAAGTAAGTACTTATTTCGGAAGTATGGGAGATGTCATTTACATCTACTAATGAAAATAGAGATAAAGACCCCTTCCTCACTAACATGATGATGATAAGTGAGCTTAAGAGCTTTTAAAATGGCCAGTGCTGGCTGTTGCCCTTAATTACAGTCTTTATGCAAAGCTGTTGATTTCAAAAACCTTTAAAATGATTGAATTAACAATTTATTTGTATTTACTACCTTGATACAATAAAGTAAATCAATATTTTAACTGATTTACTCTTTACTTTATATCCATCACTTCTATGCCTCCCCCAACCGGCAAGGCTGCAGTTTACATCGGTGTATGTCCAAAAGTGACTTTATTTCGAGTTTTATCTTATTAGGTATTTGTAAAATTGTCATATTTGAGGTAAGAATTGATGTGCTATGGCCAAAAACCTTTTTTGTTAAGGCACAGTGACCTTTGATTGTCAAATTCTTAAAATGTTATCCTTGACTCCAAGCAGACGATTCTGCCAATTTGAAATGAATTTTCTCAAGGCGCTCCTGGGATATGACATTCACAAGACAGCGCGAGGCATGATAACATAAAAGCAAGTTTTCTTAAAAGTCTAATTACAAAAGGTTTGTTTCTGGCCTTTTCTACTGTGGTGCTATTTAGAGCTCCTTTTATAAAACAAGTAACTGTTTTCACAGTGATACAGTCTGTTCACACTGCCTTAATGAAACCGTCACCTGGCCTGTATTAGGACTGTGGCTTGCTCAGGGATAATGAGCCTTGGATGACAAAAACATCTTGTCCTTCATGATCTATTCTTTCATTTCCTCTTGCTATGTGAAAAAAATGTTTTCTTGCTTTCAGAAAGAATGTTGGATATGAATCATTCCTTTCGTGTATCCGTGAATCCCATTGAGACATTCTACGTGCTACGTAGAAAAAGAGACTCCACTTGATTTTACATTATGTGCGTCCACACCTCTCTCTCCACCAGTCCCTGAATGCATGCAATTGTCACTCAGTGGCATTGTGCCCTTCTGTTCTCTCACCTCCACCCAGCATTTCCTTGTGCAGGGCTGTGAAGCAGGGCAGTTTGAGGACACGGGCTGAGATGTCGGTCCAGAGTCCCACAGCGCAGAGCGGCGACTCACCGCCGCCCTCCCCCAGAGGTGTGATATCCAGGCAGGCCACCTCGTGCTCCATCTCCGTGGTACTAAGGAAAGTGTAGAGGAAGTGGGGAAAAACAGCATAATGATTGTGTAAAAAGTATACAGCATACATAAGTTGGTGACACTGAGCACAACTTTTCTTATGTGAAATAGGAACTGAGAACTGCAAACCAAGTGTAACGAAAAGAGGTTTAACTACTGTGAAAATGAGCATGAATGGAGAAAGAAATAGCCTGTATTGTAACAGGAAGAAGCCACTTAATGTTGAAATATAATGGAAGGATAATCACTGTATGGTGTGTTGAGCACTTACGCTGTAATTGCATTACAAAAGAGAATCTGAACCATGTTAACACCTTTTATCTATTGCTACCTAACATTTACAGAATGTTGTAACTCATGCAGCAATGATGTAGTAGATAGTAGGTCAAACATTATTTCACAGCTCTGGTGAGACTGGTGTGTATCTTTTGTTGTTACAAACAATCCCAAGGCTGCAAACAAACACTCTGTGCTGCAAGCAGGCCTTGTGGCCCTTTTACAAGCTGTGTGTCTTTCTCCAGCAAGAAAAACATTTTGTGTACCCTCCACTTTTTTTTTTAAATACTGTAAAATAAATATTGGCTCAAAGCTGTTTTATTGCAATAGTGGCACGAAGCCAGCCACAAGGGCTAAACCACAGCAGGAGCGTGAATGAAATACAATCAAATGTAAGACTTAACAGTTCTACTGCAGCATTCAGACTTTAAAAACGAGATGCAAATCCCTGATCTCAAACTTTTCCACAGATGCGAGAAGAATAATTTTAAAAAATGAAGGTTGGTTGGTGCTGTAAAATAATAACATGTAACTGAGTTAAAGAAACAATGGTTGAAAATGGTTTGATTAATTTGCCTTTCAAACAAAAGCTCGGTTGGGTATTGTATCGGACACAAATTGTTATCGTTTTTACTATTCAATTAAACTTAACTAAATGAAATGTATTAATTACTCGTTTTTTTAATATTGAAGTCTTGAGCCTCAACATTTGTATAAAGATCAAAGCTATGGAGCGATGGGTTTTTTTTTATTACTCTAAAAGCTTTGCTGAATTTGAATGCTGACCCAGTTTTTAGGCATCTCCCCATCAAACCCACAGACGAACTGGGGGGTGTTTATATAAACTGTTTGACATTTTGAGTAATAGGCTTAGTTGCTCCCCCTCTCGCGAGTTAGATAGGAAGCTTGATAACACTCATGTCTATATGGTAAATATGTAGGCTATACACGGTAACTGGCTGCTATCAATCTTTTTATGCAACTCTCCCCAAGAAAGTGAATAAGCGTCGCTCCCAAAATGTTAAACGATTCCTTTAAAGCACACATAAGGTTGATCTCTTTTTGGAATGTCACACAAGGAGTCCGCCAGACATCCTGAATTAAGATACACACAAACATCAGCATGACAATGATCCGCTATCTCCTACCTGATCTGTTTGAGCTCCCCAGCCAGGATCTGCAGGTAGTAGAGGGCTCTCCCCACAGCGAGAACCACCTGGGTGTGGTTGCAGGCAGCCACGCTGATGTTCCTGCCCTGTGGCTCCTTCCATTCACTCACTAATGCCTTGCTCTCCTGCAGCACCAGGCGCACCGAGCCTGACGTGATCTGCAGGCACACAGTTTTTAACCTTTTTAAAATGGCACTCTGCACAATGCTTCTGGAAAGTGACAGGAAGGATGATGTGAAGAGCGGGAGGGAAATTGTGAAGCCTTTTCAAAGCAAGTCTCATTGTTTACAAGTGGTTCTGTGCCAGGATTGTTATTGCCTACTTTTCAATGAATGGTAAGAAATAATGATTTATTGCAAAGAGAACTTTTTCCCAAATATTGGTATCATTTTAAATGAAAAATGTATCACTGTTCCAATAAGCCAATCAAAAGACTTGTTCCAATGGGTTCTAACAGTCTACTGCAATGTCTTTTTTGATAAAGCCACTAAAGGCCAAAGTAAAAATATAACTCCACATCTGGTGGCTTAACTTCAATTCTACAAAATATTACTGGGGCATCAAATGCCACGCCACACACCTCAGTAACAGTTTCTTTCTTCAAGCCATCAGGATGCTGAGCAGTTTTTTAACATGTGAATAAAATCTAAACCTTGTGGCTGTAAGGTCTTACTGCATATTGTGGCTAATGCTTTTCATTCTGTCTGAGTTTGTGTAAGGCAGAGTGCTACAGTGCAAAAGCATGTCATTGTATTCTGAAACCACTTAACAACATTTAAACATTATATTATTGAAAACAACCCTGCACATTCGCATTAGTTTAAATGTGAAAATGTATTTTCTGTAAGAATATCAACTCTGAGAAGCGAGAGACAAAAATTGTCTTGCCTTGAAGTAGAGGCATCGTTGTCATAACAACCTATATATTTATGCTTGACGGGCTAATAGTTGGCAGAACTCCCAGCAGGTTACATGCTCATTTCCAAAAGGCAGACTAAAACCTGAATTTAAATCAAGTGCAATATTCATCTCAGCCAAGTGTAAAACACATAAAGTCTCTCTGCCATTCAAATTCACAACTCCACTTTTAATCATGTATGATTCAGCAACAGCTAAGTATATCTAACTAAATGGAAAAAGGCCACAGTTGAATAATAAATGTTTCTATAATTTATTTAGAACATTTGAAATCAGATGATATTTCTGCTTTGAACTAGGACGTGGAAGTACTGCGTGTGCGTTCATTATAGACATCAAGTGAGGCTCAGTGTTAAACTAACTAAAGCATGTTTTGTTGAAACACACTGACAGCACACATACTTTATATATGACAGAGCGTGTACTAACTTGAATGAGTTGTTGGTGCGCCACGTTGCCGCAGTAAAATGTCTGCTGGTTGTCCACAAAGCCGGGAAGCTCTGTCTCCTCGACTTCCTCACCACTCAGCATCAACACTCTGGGGGAAAACACACTCTAAAGATAAGATAAAGACAGACGGAATTGACTCTCCGCTTATCTTGCATTGCAGCACGGCAAACACTCACCGCGTTTGACCCACGAAAGACAGCACCAGCATGTCATCTGTCTCTTTGCCTGCCTCCGAGCGGAGCGGCCACAAACCTTGAAGGGAATTCGAGAGAGGGTGTTAAAAGGGAAAAAGTTACTTTCTGCAACATTCTGCAGGGAAACACGACAATCGTCTGATCGTTCAACTATTCAATCTGTCAAATGGCCACATGCTAGAAGATGTACAGGCAGGGATGGGCACAAATACATCAAAATGTATTTCCAAATAAAATACAAAATACCCACCTTAAAAATGTATCAAAATAAGCTACAAAATACAGCAGCCAAAAAATGTATCAAAATAAAATACTGTATTTTTGTATTTTCAAAATACTACAAAATACTTATTTCTAAAAACCTTTTTCGTCTATCCCTTCACTTGTGCACACTATCTGGAAAAACATCTGAAAGCAAGAGACTCCTTCCATATTCAGTTAACAGATTAGATATGCTGACCCCTCAGGTTAGACATCCCAATATGTTTGCCCTTACTCTATTGTTGTAATAGATTGCCCACTATGAAGCAGTGACAATTACTCAAAGACAAACAATCCAAATTGATGATTTATTTGGAAATGTAAGCTACAGTAGGTAGCATAAACACCACCACTACCACACTTGGTGGGTTTCATCACAATGCACAACAAAAAAGTAAAAATAATAATAATTAAAAAAAAACAGGTTGTCACATTAATACTGTAAAACAGGAAAAAGAAAGGAAAATGGCAAACTCAAGTGTTGTGATCCAAGCATGTGCAAAACAGTGTGTATAACCTAGTGGTGTCTCCTCAGTTAATGCCTTTAAGCACAACTAGCTTCTCAAAGAGATTTGCATTCAGACGCCGCCTATGGGGCCTGTTGATCAGTCCAGCAAAGGAAAATAAACGCTCTACTGGAGCAGAGGATGGAATGATGGTATTGAACCTCACAAAAAGGTTTTTGATGAGGGGATACTGGTCCAAGGATGGCAAGTCCTTCCTTTGGTCCTCCAAAAAATGAAGTGACTCTAGCTCTGCCTTGCTGTGAGTAGACTTCTGGAAAACCTCCACGTCTTCTGTGAAGATGAAGAAGTCATCCTCTTCCTCTACCGCAGAAGTTGCATTTGAAGCCTCACTCTCAGTCACAAGCCCAAGATCAGTGGCAGCCTGAAGCATCAGTTCTTGGATTCTTTTTTTTTTACCTGCCAGGTGTGGAGGGAGCCAGCGCATCTTAAAGTACGGATGGGTCACACTCGCCAGGATCGCTTCGTTTACTTCTGGTCGAAGATCTAGAAAGGCACCAAATCTCCGATGGAAACCATCCACTATGGCATGCAGAAGGTGCGAACAGTAACGGAGGTTGTTGGCATGCAGAGCTTCAAGCTTACCCTCTATTGCAAATAGGGTTGGAATTAATTCTGCGTAATAGCACGGTGACTGGCTCTGCAATCGATCTATTGCCTGCGCAAGGGGTTTCAGGACTTTGGTATACTCTTCAATGTACTCCATCTCTGCATCCTTATACAATGGCAGGTTTAACTGTTTCATGAGATCAGGGAGGGTCTCGTGGATGCTGCAGAGCTGATGAAGGCTGTCATAAAGAGAGTTCCAACGCGTCGCACAAGGTGTAATCAACCTGAATTTCAGTACTGCAGACACCACTTCAGCGCTTTTAGGCCTTCCTGCTGCATTCCACAGTGCAGAACATTTTCCCATTGTGGAGTTGTTAAGACGCGACAAGCTAGAATTTTCTTTCATGGCCTTTTTTGCATCAATTGTCGCAACCAGACTTAAAGTATGGCACGCGCATCGCAAATGAGTAGGTAAAATAATGCCATTCTCATTTTCCTCAGAGTCTGAAGAGTCTATTGCGATAAATGAGAGATCTTCTTCATCGTTTTGACTCTCCTCGTCCACACACACTGCTGAAATATTAAATTCTTTGAACGCTTTCACGAAATTCGACGTATTGTCTGTTACTGTAGCAACAATACGTTCATGGGACAGCCCATATTCGGCGTGGATTTCATCCAGTGTCTCGGCAATTCTATCGTATGTGTGTGGACTAGGGAAATGGCAGCACGCTAGTGCTGTAGACAGGCGGCCAAGTGTATCTGGCTGAATCCAGTGTGCTGTCACACCAAAAAAGCTTGAAACTTTGGTGGACCAAATATCAGCTGTGGTGCATAAGTGCTTAACACCTTTCAAAACTTCCTTCAAATCATCCACTTTTGTTGTAAAGTCATTGTCAATCCTTCTTCCTAGAGTTCTTCTAGAGATAACAGTTGCTTCTGGGTTCAAGCCCTCAACAAGGTCAATGAATTCCGGCTGTTCAACAGTTGAAAGAGGATGCATTCCTTTAACAACATAGGCAGTGATTAAGTCATCTACCTTTTTCTGAGAGATCTGGGCATTTCTGGGAGAACACTCTGTAAACAACTTTGTCTGCTTGAGTGTGGTACCGATGGTCCTTTTCTTTCCGCTGCTGAAACCCTGCTTGTGTTGCTCAAACTCTGGAAGTACCTCAGCATGCAACCTCTTCAGGTGAGTTTTGAAGCCTGAACTTGCCCAGATTCTGTTTGTTTCACAATTTCAAAATAAGTCCCATCTAATATCGCTGATCTCACAGTCCACTGAGCAGTACTAGTGCTTGGGGTAGGATTCTCCTCTGGTATTTCCAGGGGCTGGTCAGAGCTGTGAGATAAAAAGAAGACTTCACTATCTATTGCATCTAAACTACAGAAATATTTTTAAATTGAAATATATAATAGTATATAAATAATAAATACATTGAAAATCAGATTTTCATTATTTTATTTTATTATGTATATAGTTTCATTATTTATAATTCAGTATTGGTTTGTTAATAGCACCCACGGGTGGTGTAGGCCTACTTTGTTTGAAGCTGCAACTATTATTTATAATGTTAAAATTCCAAATGCATCACAAATTGAAAACTGCGAACACATTATGCACTGAAAAAGCGTAGCCACTATGCTCAAAGTTCATAATTCCTGAAGCTTAGTAAACAAAATATTCAGAATCGGCATCCATAAATGCTTTATTTCTATAATACCATTATAAATGCTACACAGCTGTAAATGTGTCAAGAATGCAGCATACAAGCTTCCATCAGTTCAACTCCCTTACCTGCTCTCCTCATTGTCTCCCATTCTCCCACTCATTCTCACTCATTTCTCCTCACAGGTCCCTGCAACTCCTAACTGTCCCTCCAATCACGTTCTGAACCTGAATCTGAGGGAGAACAAATTTGTGGCATGTTGTACTGTATGATTGTTGCTTACTTTAGCCTACATATTGTGTAGGCTACATACAGTCAACAGCAGAACATTAGTTAGGTACATTTCTAAGAAAATGTATCATTAAATGGCCAACAGTAGCCTATGAGCCAAAACTAGCCTACTACAAGTGGCGGAGGGGGTTGGTTATCTGTGGTGCTGCAGCAGCACACATATAGACAATGACGTACAAAACTCCTAAGTAGCCTATAGGCTACATGAAACAAACGGAAACCGTCTAACATAACAATAACTTTAAAAACGTGATTATTTGAATGTTCACTGGATCAAATCAAAGAGAGTGAAACTAACACAGCGAGTTAGCAGCCAACATTCAAAAGTGAAATAGCCTAGCCTTACAAAGAACACCAAACATTACACTGAACAGGAACATGCCATAAAAAGAATGATTCAAGGTTTCAAGGTTTCAAGGTTTCAAGGTTTCAAGGTTTCATGGTTGAGATTGAGAATAAATGTGTTACTTAAATAAATTAGGTTAATTTGGTTGCTCACCTTGCTTTGAAACAATGTATGACAGGTCCGGACAAAGTAGCCAACGTAGCTACCCAACTCAATCTGCAGCACCGAACGTTTTGTGTTGTGAGTGCAATGTGCATGCCCATAGCAAGTGTGAAACAGCGCCAACATTCCCTAGTGGCCGAGCGTGGCGTCACAGGGGCTTAACTATGCGAAGGTGCCACAGACAGAGACATTCGTTTATAGATAGATAGATGTTATCACAGTGTTTCACAGAAAGTATTTTACAGTATTTTGAAAATACAAAAATACACAACACTGAAGTATTTTGATACAAAATACGAAGGCATTTTCATAATCTCAATAAAATACAAATTACAAAATAGTATTTTGTATTTCAAATACGTATTTCAAATACATGTATTAGAAATACTGCCCATCCCTGTGTACAGGTTACAGATCGCTCTTAGAGCCATTGATTGGCTGAGTGAATAATCGTCTACCATCAAGAGGCCAGGGGCAGGAGGCAGGAGCTGAGGCTTTAAGGAGCAGAGATGGTCAATAAACAGCTGAAGCCTAACAAGAGTGAGCAGACCTTGCCTAACCTGCGTATCTCATTTAAGAATGAGAGAAGTGTCTCGGGATAAGAACCTCATTTTGTGGGATTAAGAGGTGTCTGCCATTGTTAGACCTGACGGGATTCAACTTGACACCTTACAACTGCAGACACTGCAGTGCTCATTGGTTTGCTAAATGAAAACAAATGTTTCCAAAGCCAACCTCGGCAATTTTCCTGTTCCTTTTGAAAGTGCAGAGCCAAGACCTATGACATCTGCACCATCTGCTCACACGAGGAGCTTGGAGGAGCAACAGCTGGTGTCTTGGCCAAGCGAGGTAAAACAGATGTACAGGTTGTAGTGATGCTACTGTCAAGAATACGTTCCAGATAAATTCAAGTCTTGGGAGGGAGATGGTTGAGAAACACACCCATTTACACATACATGAAGCACACACAAACCTTTGATTCCTGGCAGGTCAATGCTGGCATGCTCATGAATCCCAATGCCGTTGCGAATGATTCTCAGAGAGCCTTCCTTAAACGCACCAGAGCAGGTCACCAGCTGAAAGCAGCAAAAAAAAAGACATTAGGACATGATGTGAAATACAAGGGCTTTGATTTATGCATCTTTTTTATAGTATATATGTAGTTGTTCCCTATTTGTACTTCTTAGTTCTATTTGCCTAAAATATAACTCATATTTTACTACACCTTGGTTTGATTTTGTAGATTCACATTTTACCCACTAATTAAAACTGATGTTAATCAAACCTCTTTGAAAAAGAAAAGGCAAAGGGTTAATTGTTTCCAAAACGGTCTGACGTAATCATCCCTCACAGTTTACAGGTCAACTTCTTGGTTCAACTTTGACCTACCAAACTTCTTTTAAATGAACGTACTTTCTGTTTTATGAAATTAAAGGGATTGAAAATGATCAGATTTAATTCTGGAGCAACGTTAACTTTTAATATGCGAACATTATCCTTAAAATATATGTTTTGTTTTTTTTCAGTGTTTAGATTTTTGCTTTGAACAGTTCTGCAATATAAATTATTCAATATATAGAAAAAATCTGTTTACTGCCATTTCATTTTCTTTCAGCCACTACTACTTGCTAAACTCCTTTGTTTTTATTACTTGTAACAGCAGTAGTTATTATAGCCAGATTTAATGGCTGGTTGCACCAATATTAGGCCTGGTAGTGGAATTAAAAAGTGAAGGTCTCACTGGAGTCCATGTCATCCAAAATACATGTTATGACAGAAATAGTGACAGAAGTCAGTGTAGCACTAACAGTGAAGGATTTCAGAATCAGTATCAGTTCAAGAAAGATCTTCTCTGAGATTGCCAGTTCAAACATCAAACAACAGCGCTGAGATCTATCCCCCTGAAGGTAAATAATTCTGGTGTCTGTAAAGTCAGACTGGTGAGCATCAGAGTGTTATTTATTCATCCAGTCAAGGTGCGGTAACAAGATTAATACCTGAGTTTATATAATCTCAGTTCCTACCACCTGCCACCCAACAGCTCCGATGGAAAAACCCACAGTGAACCTGGCAACCCAACCTAACTCCCCGAGTGTGCTCTCAAACACTCTCAGAGGTCTGACTAAATCCTGATTATCTGACCGTTAAATCTTATGTATGTGTCTTTGTTATCATTTTATTTTATCTGTCATAAACCCCAACCTGGTTTGCAGTTACCCATCTGTGAATTCAATCATTTTTTTATGCCTTATTCTGAGAGAAGTACGGTAATATGTTTGCCCTGCAGCTTGTGCATCAATCCTGTCTTAACTATGTTGGAAAGTGTCTGCAGCAATTAACCAGGTCAAATTCTCTGTGGATTACTGCAAATAGCAAATTAAAACAATTATTGGATTTAGTCCTAGACCCCAACAGACGGAAATGAGCCTGAGTGTGAGAATGAATACAGTCTGTGGCTGATTGTGTGCTGGTCTGGACCCAGAGTGGCTCGTGGCTTGTTGCTCTAGTGGACTGCTGCCTTTGGAAATACATCAAGAACCCCCGAGGCCTGCTGTTACACCCTGCCAAGAAAACCTTCTGTACTGTCCCTCTCTCTCTCATTACTTCATTGTTTCATCTTCCTCTTCCTCACTGATTTCATACAAGGAGGACAAATGCTCAAATGAAGAAATGTATATTGAAATGATGTCAAAGAATGCACTAAAAACAGATTAGTTTCAGTTAACAGGAAAAGGATTTCATTTTAATATGCAACAACAACACAAAGAATTCCTTTACTGGATGCATGAAATAGGCTTTAGATTTTGTTGGCTTTTTTAACTTGAATTTGCAATATGTGTTGTATCACATTGCATTCTGAATACTAACTCTCTGGAAACTGCCGAAGGTAAACAAACATAAGCACGTAGTGATTAAGATGATGGATTGTTGTGATACATGCAGACAGGGAACGACCTAGACAAAGTATTCACTGTCAGTATTAGGGTGGAAGTATTATTATTTTAAAATAAAATGCACAACAATCTGCCTTTTTTGAAATGGAACAAGAAAGCCAAATTAAATGTGTATACCAGAGATGTATTTTAACAATCAGGTGTAGTGCAGTGCAGCTAAATCATATCTAGATGCAAATAGGATACCGCCTAACACTTATGCCAGGTGTTCAGGGACTACTGTCAACTAAAAAATAGACCAGACAAAATAGGAACACCCAGACTTCCTATAAAAAAACCCACAGGAAGCTTTGTATTTGATGTCAGCAAGAATCTCCTGAATACACAAGGCTTTCCCGGCTGGTGCAGGTTTGTTCATTAGTATGTTGGATGCTTAATTCTGCTCACAAAAACACTCTTAACACATCTCCAGAAAGCTGCTGCAGTGGCGTTATAAGCCCAGACTCCCTGAGGGTTGTGACAAACCGTATGATAAAAAAGAATACAGAGATGGAGGCTCCCCATAAGCTATAACGTGCATCGGGTGATGGTGGAGACGGTGTTCTGTAATCACTATATCATGTCTACAAGAACGCCCCAAGACACATGCTTTCTATGTGACACGATAAGCCCCAAGTATGTAGCTGTTTTATAATGGCAATAATAATTCACTTTTTCACACATTTAAAATGATTCAGCTTTTGATTTATTTACCTGGCCTTGGCCCTGCCTCTCCAGATCCACCACACACATGTCCACAATGGGCCCCAGATTGGTGAACGTCTCCATCACCCCCACATATGAGCCCTGTTCATTGCTGTCCACGTTGAGCTGTGGAGAAATAACAGGATTTAAACAATAAATACTTGAAATTGAAATATAGATTTTCATTTAAGCCTAAAAGAGGGACCAATACTTATTACTTTGCCATACTTTAATCCATTTCTTGAAATCCTTTTATTAGCATCTAAATTATTTAACGGGTTTATGGAAAATTTGAAAGATTAAAAAACATCATGCATTTTATGACTGCAGAAGGTGTGAAACCGTCTCCTGCAGCTTACCTTGACCAACTGGGAGTCGCCTAGTCTTGAGCCCACAAAGACCACACCGTTATCCAAGTAGGTCAAACACTCAGCGATGGATGTCTGTCATTGGAGAGAAACACAAACACATCTCAGTCTCTGAGGCTATATCCACACCAGGGCTGCAAGCCTATGATTATTTCTTTTTTTGGCAAAGCTAGCAGAATGGCTCAAGGGATGTCACAGTCCATCTGTCAGAGAGTCAGTCAGTAGTGAAGAATGACTATCACAATTTCTCAGAGTCCACAGTGATGTCTTCAAATAGCTTGTTTTTTGGCAAACCACAGCCTAACCCCAAAGCTATTTAGTTTACCATCATGGGAAAAGGAAAGCAGCAATTCTTCTCATTGGAAACGTGGAACTAGCAAATATGAAAGCATTTTTGCTAGAAAAATGACGTTCTAATCAATCATCAAATCATTTCAGATTCATTTCAGTCAACCGACTTCCTCATTGCTTCAGTTTTATTGCACACTTATGCAAAGAAAATGAAATACATCCTTATTCCCTCCACTTTGAACTCCAAAGCACATTAGGTCAGCATTAACCAAAAAAGCTGATCAAACATAAAACAGTAATCTCAATGGAACAAGTTCCCTTTCCGAGGACACCATTTTTATCATTTGAAAATCGACAATAATTCAATCAATGAAAATGTTCATTACATATAATTTGTATTATTATCTGTTAAAGCAATTCATGTAAGAACCTAAGCTTTGCAAATAGAAGTTTGTGCTTGCTGCCCTCACGTCTTGAATTATTTTGGTTTTGTTTTCATAGTTGACCAAACAAAACAGTAATTATGAGTAATCTCTTTAGACTCTGGTTATTTCAGCGGGGAAATGATCATTATTTTTTTTACCTTTCACATATAAACCACTACAATAATTGGTAGATTGCGTGATAATAAAAATAATGATTATTTGCTGCCCAACTCGTGAAATCATCTGAACAGACAATTAACAGAGTGAGGCCAACTCGGAACCTGTAGCTCTACTGAACCGTAAATTAAGTCCGAACAATGACGGCGGATAATTGTTTAACTGCACAATTTAGTTTGTTGGGCCAAATGGAAGATAAGAAAATTAAAATACAAGCATATTGGTTTTCTTTTTATTAAAGTTATTTAAAAGTAGACAGACCTGTTGAATAAATGTTTTTAAATTCACCATCATCAGTGTGAATATAGTGTTATACTCTGAGGTTTTGTGATACACATAAAGAGGGTTTGTCTGTGACATTTTACTGCAGGGCTGCTGCTGCCTGTGGAGTAAGCACACGGGTCCTTAGGATAAAGTTCAGACTGATTTGAAAAGCAATCCTTCTTTAGTTCAGCGGTCTTACTCTGCGTGATTGTTTCTTGCTCCAGCATCACTCAGCACAAATTTACCTTTGTAAACTCCTTGGCGAGTTATTAGAAGAAGGTGGCAGAAGCCAAGAGCTGTATGCTTTTAAGGTGTGATTTAGCTTTGAGCGCGATATTGACATACGGACATCGTCTGAATCAACGCAAAAGAGATAAGTGACAACCTGGAAAGTTAGCAACAAAGAGGTGGGATCATTCTTTCACATCTTCTCTCCAAGTGTAGACTGATCCATTAGCGCCTGTCAGAGCTATAAACCATTAGGGAGTCAATCGTAGCAAAGAAGGTACTGAAAGGAAAAGGCAGCAGCAGGAGGAAAATCAACAAGCAACTGAAAGGACAGGACAGGTATAGAGAGACATAAAGAATAAGATAAATAGAAGACCTCTCCAAGCAGCTCCACATGCAGGTCTTTGAGCGCCACTGTGCCGTCCATCAGCTCCTCCTTCTCCAGCAGCAGCATAAAGAGCCGTCCCTCCATGTCCCCCAGCAGATAGCGGGAGCCATTGGGGTCCACCCGGTTGTGACAGACGATGGTGCTTTGCTGAGGGTGAGAGTGGGACAAAAACACATTGTTAAAATGACACGAACAGTGGAGGAGTAGTAAGAGGTCCTTTTATTACAGAAGGAGTGTAAGTCCTCACCTCATGCATTATCTATTATGAGCATGTCCAAGAACAAGCCACACAGACCTGTCTTCACAATGTTCCTGTTCATTTATAAAAAATAAACTCTGAGTCTCCCAAATGTACAGTTTAAATCTTATTTACAGATGTAGAGACTGCTCAGATTTTGTTTGACAAGAAAAGCTCAGATTAAACAAGTCTGCCTGTCGTCCCGTCAGGACCCCGTATGCATTACAACAGGAGATAAACGAAGATGCTGAAAACTTTCTTTTTGCCTCATGTCTGAGAGACTACAATTTAAATGC
The DNA here is from genome assembly GCF_036324505.1 of Eleginops maclovinus. Taxonomy (NCBI): domain Eukaryota; kingdom Metazoa; phylum Chordata; class Actinopteri; order Perciformes; family Eleginopidae; genus Eleginops; species Eleginops maclovinus. The sequence continues at coordinate 25,210,024 of NC_086352.1, forward strand.
GAGTTACTAATGTAATGCGACACACAGGCATATGATGTTGATGTTTTTCTTTTACATTTTCAGTTTTTTTTAGGATAATACTTTAATTTTCTTACAGAACAATCTACATAAAGAATATCCAAGAACAAAAATCAGTGTCTCGGATATCAAAAAACAAACAAAAGAGAATCAGGCCTAAAGTATAGAGTACTGACTTCTAGCCATGGAATTATAATATCTTTGCTATTCTAAATACTCAGGTTTAAACTTTTTTAACAGAGTCGCACTTACACTGTTATTAGGAAGTTTAAATGGTATTGATAAATCAAAACTGAGCTTAAAATTCTTTGTGTGAAAAAGTTGAAATAAAAAGAGCGGCAGTATTTCATAACCGAGTTGTCTTTGGGGCTCTGTATTTCTGCCTTTAGGGGTGAAGACTGTGTGTAGAGTTTGATGTTTTCTAGATGGCAAGGTGAAAGTGCATCTACTCTAATGTATTATTCAAAGGGTAAGTTGTTAAAGAGTGGGGAAAACACTGTATGGGATGGTCATCGGCAGACAATCAAGGTTGCAGTATCTGAAATGAACGAATATTGAGTCATCCCTTTTGGGATCTTGAATTCTGCAGAATCCTTAAATTATATGATTGAGCAGTACATTTGACATTTTATGGTTGAAAAATAACTCATCAGTGCTCCCTGGAGGTCAATTGATGCAATAGCTTCACTATTTCTATATCACCTACTGTGAAGGTAACATATATTAAGTATTTATTTACTTTTGACTTATCAGGTGACGCTAATACAGATATGTGCGATAAGTTAGTAGCTCAAAATAAGAGCTGGGTAGTTGTCGAATCAATATATGCTGACATAGGACTGTGTTATACAATATATGTTCCCCAAGTAAAACTGCATATCCACTTAGAGTAGAGGAAAGACAGAAAACCCTACAGATGCGAAATATAAACAGGAGTGACACATAAAATGTCTTCTTCTCGTTTCTACTGGAACAAGACTCCCCAGGGAGTATCTGACTATTGAAAGATAGGGCTGTCCTGAATAGTTTGAGGCTTTCAAGATCTGTTCATAGAGTTGACGTTCAAATTCTAAACAAACTTTTGACTGCTGCACAGATTTTTTCTGGCATATCTAGTCCATTCATACTGTTTGGATCCATTATTTCTGCACAGTTGAAAATAAAGATATGGCTACACGAATTCTATTGTTGTTGGGTTTTTTGTGAAAATGTTATTCCAGTGGTGGCTACGGAGAATTCTTTAATGAAAGATGTGACCTAAAGATTGAAAATCACCAAAAAGCATAAACCTAAAAGTACAAAAATGTTGAAAAAAATAAATGTTAAATGTACTACATGTTGTTGTTGTTGTTTTCAAATAATCTGTTGACATTCCTACTCGTTGGCCTCTCAAAATCTAAATGTTCCCTGTGATGAAAAACAGATGACTCTCCCACTGGCTGCACACGGAGCCAAGCAGCTATATTAACGCGTTTACCAAACAGCATTATAAATTATATTTAAACAACGACAAAAACAATATGGTATGTGCCTTAAACTGGAGAGCCAAAGTCTCCTGTCTCCACTATTAGCTCTTTAACAGAGAAGTTGTGTTTGGAATTGGCATTAAAATCAAGCAGAGTGACTAAGCTTCTTCTACTTTACCGTCAAAAGAAGCTTTGTTATTGCTGTTGTCTACAGTACAAGCCAAATCAATTTCTCACTTGATCGCACTCTCAAAAAACGTATTTTCCTGACTGTGGTTTTGTTTACATCTTCTGTTAAAGCGTGAATCCACTTTTCTTTTCACGAACATCTAGCATCCCTCTCTCGGCTGAATGGCAGGTAATTAGCTTGTTAGATTCAACAGCCGAAACCAGTCTGCTGTCCGAAACACAGACCAATAAAATATGAGACACATGCTGGCAGAATCTGGTGTCCCACAATTGTGTTCCACTTCTGTTCTCATGAGTGACAATTTATTAATTAGCTGCCAAAAATGTTGTTATACATCAGAAGGGATGCTTTCGTGTGCTTGGCACCGCTGAAAGAAGTGCGTTTTTCAGATGAATACTAATGTAACAGTAGCCGTGTGGGGAAAAAAAGTACAGAATAACTTTATTTTGAGTTCTTGTCACACTGCAACAATGGATGCCCCACTAGCTCTGTCCTCAGATGTCTGCTGAGCAACAGTGAAGCAATGCTAGTGTGGAAACCGAGCTGTAACAGAGACACGACAGCTTGCAAGGCATACATGAGCCGTGTTTGTGTGCAGGTTGGTCGGGGCTTTTAAAGACAAAACCAATCAGCAGGTCACAGAGATGAGCCGGGAGACAACAATGAGACAACTGTCAGCTTGGAAACATTTTAGGATAAGCGTGTGTTGCATTTTAATTTGTGTTGCTAGGGTCGTGGAAAGGACAGCTTTGTGGCGCAGCGGAACAGCACTCCAAATAAAGTAATGGAGAATTTTACAATTTCTACTAGGTTAGTTAACTGATATTTTAGTTTATGTTCATGTCTATTAATCTTGTACTTTTGAAAAGTCCCTTGTTTTATTGAAATAACAGAGCGTAGTTTGCAAGTGGCTGTTTCCTGTACTGTAATAAACGCACTGCTTTATGAGAGGCTATTACAGATACTTTAAAATAAACACAGCTAGAGTTATATTTAAAGTACAAACAGTAGGAGCAGCAATCTGTCGCAGCCTGGTACGTCCAAGAAATTTAAATACGGGGAAAAAAAGTCACTTTAAAACTTCCCCCATCTGTGACAATAGTTGCTGGACAGGGAATACAGGGGATCAAATTAAAAGGGAAAATAATCGTGGTAAGAAGCAGCTGTTTCGGAGATTTAACTGACACCTGTTAAAATACAAAAAGTAATTTCTGGCAATAAAGTGTGTCTAAGTTTCCCTACAGATTATATCAGGCCAACAAAGATTGCCTCAACTTCAATATAGGAAAAAAATATGCATAACAATTTCCAATATATTAATTTTCCCGTTATCCATAATAGGAAAATACAAACATATTTTTCAAAATATGTTAAGGTTGAAAAGTTTGATATTGCTTTCGAAAAAGGTGAAAATCAAATCAACCCTACATCTGACCAATAGGTTAGTTTTCAACTTGGCAAAAAACTCTTGCAAAGACATAATTTTTTTATCATGAAGACAAAAAAAGCTGTGTAACTCTTAATTAAACCCTACTACATCTAAGTAACTTGAAATTATCTTTTCAAAATGTATGAGACAGTCGTAGCAGAAAGCAGCGAGACGGGGAGAGAACATTCTCTAATTATAGACGGCACATGCTGTGGAGCGGCTCCTTAAGGCCCTGAGCTTTGTTAAATGTGAGCAGAGCCGTACAGGCTGCAACTTAGTCTTGATAGTATAACATTAAAAGCAGCGGTGCATGGGGAGCTGAAGTCATCATCACAGCACTTAAAAACTCGCCTTTAAGAAACCCTTCAAATATCAATCACAAGATTAATAACAAATAGACTCCGATGTGTACACCTCAGAGACTCCTAAACGTAGCAAAATGTGATTTAAATGTTCGCATAAACAGATGCAGAGGACTTCGTTTACTAGCACCATTTTTATTCTTTCATTATAAAGAGTGATGCTGCTGGGACTCAATTTCCACCAAAACCACAGTTTAATTTGACATAATTTAGCTGGAGGCTGTCTCACCCTCCTATTGCTAACTGGACTTGAATGTTTATGAAGATGGATAACAGTCCAATCCTAACGACTGATAGGTATGTAACATTACATCACCTCTGCACGTAACTTTGCAAGCAGATGTTACACAAAATTCTACACGCCTGTGGATGCTTTATGACTTGGGGCTTAAGATCTGTAATTTGTTTGGCATTGCTCACATATTAAATCAGTGTGGAAATAACATTATGGCGTTACTAAACACTATATCCATCAATTCTACACCATTGCAACTGAATGCCACCTGAAGGATACATAATCTAAAGTTAAGAGTTTAGAAAAACATCTTCTTTTATAGACACGGATAATAAAACCATTGGATTATCAACACCCATTCGCTGATGGCTTTACCTTGATAGTCGGTGGTGCAATGGCCAAGTATTTGTCTCCATTGTGGTAAGTGATGGACTCTTGTCCTATGATTATAGCTCCACCAAATGGCTCTGGCACTAAAAGACAAGCACATAGGGAAGAGTCGGTTTCATTTGGTTCAGACAGGGATGTAGGACACAGAATATGTTAGAAACAAAGATACGTTTTAGTTGGGATTCAACAAATAATATTTTCATGATCAATATATTAACCCCATCCATGTTTTCAACTAATCTACAATGTTGAGGGCTCCAGTGGAGAATGTACTATCATTTTTTTATTCACTCATTTATTTGCTGGTTTATCAGATAGGAACAGAGCATCTTAACGAACAAGAGTATAAAAATGCCCAAATTGAATTACCAGAGATAGCAAGAATACTAATTTACATCCATATTCCCAAAGCACCAAATGTTCGTTCTTCTGTCCGACTTTTCCCAACAACAAGAAGTAAAGCCTGAGATAAATACTAATAAATAACATCCCATGTACCAATTAAAACCACTTTTTTAGTTTGAACCATTGGTAAGACTCACTATTTCCTTTATTAAGATTTTTTTCGTTACAATTCATATACAAAATTATTCTGATTCAAATCCAGGATGATGATGACAGACATAATTAACAGCACTTCCTTCTCTCTTGATTATCTAACTGATTAATTGATTAATTAAATGCTCTGATTACCTGGGATGACCATTGATGCCTCTGCCTCCACATTCTCCTGTTTCCAGGGGCCCTTGTTGAACTCCTTCTCCCTCAGAGAAACCTCATAGGTCTTCACATGGCGCCCTTGGGGGTCCTACAATACACAAAAATGTCTTGAATGAGGACAAGATGACATCATTTTGGAAGTATTAATACAATTTGAGTTTCCATGTAGCGATTAAAACTTCTGATAGAGTAATGGAGCTGTTTTTCTAACGGTGGCAATTTGTTTACGGTGTGCAAGTGCACAATCCTACAAGTGGCATCATATTGTTTCACTGATCAACAGGTGGCAATCACACAATCAAGTTTTGCCACAAAGCCCAGAGAAAGCAGGGATGAAAAAGACTGCATGCTAGTTATCACAGATTTAAACAATGTTGGATTTGAAATACCTCTTTAAAGAAATGGCTTGCACAGATTGTTCACACAACAGGAACATTCCACAACAGCACCTTCACACTTCACCATCAAACAGTTGAGTTTTTGTCAGATGTGGCTGTATTGTTTCATGTCTTTTTGATTGCCAGAGGGTGATCCAACAGATGTTTTTATGTTATTTAATTTTTGTTTGAGGCAGGTAATGCGGGGCAAATGTTCGCGTGAACAGTCAACAAAGTGGTATCTTATGTTAAACTGCTGCCTAACTGCTGCCTCAGTATTACAATAACATTTAGTTTCAATCACTATAGGCTCCAGAGAATACTTTACATAATAATAGCAAATGTCCCACCAATATGAATTTACGTACAAACTGATTTGTATTCCAGGTCTCATGAAGCTCTTTAAGAGTAAAAAAGAAAAACAGCTAGTAATCAGACCAGAGTAAATAAACCAAAAATGTTCAAAATCTTAAAGCCTCTATAATTCAGCATATGGTTCGAGGAGTTATATTAAAACACAGCAGTCAATGTTAACTGTCACTTTTTAATTATTTGGATACATTATATTTTACTAGCTGTTCATATTCACTTTGATTGTATGTTTTGATCGTGATTATTTAACGTTTAGCTGACCCTGCTCTGCTCGGTTCTGGTGTGAGTAAATATGTGGATGAAACAACATGAATCAAGCTTTTTTCAATGAGTGTTTTATAACCGATGCCTAACCTTGAAAGAATAACAGTTAAAATTCAACATTTTCCAAACGTTTAGCACTTTCTATGAACCCTTGTTATTCTCTCTAACACACAATCCCACTTTCATTCCTTTTCCAGTACCTGGTAGATGAAGCAGACTGTGGGGGCCTGGCAGCCGTACAGGAAGTGAACATCGATGACCTGGAGCTCCTCCAGTCTGATGTTGAAGGCCTTGAGCTCACGATTGTCCCGGTCCAATGGGATCACCTTAAACAACCCGTCATACAGCCGCAGGCCGATCATACGGCACTCTGGGTCTACAATTCCAATAATACCGGTTTCTGACGGACGCCCAATACGATCCTGAAAAACAGCATGGGGTGTGAAAAGGTTTAAGTTGCTGTTTGAAAACCTCATAAAACATTATCAGCTTCTATATTTAAAATGAGCTAATTATTCAAAAACTGTATTTATATGTTGTATACAAACTCTATTAAAAGGCAATAATATCCTTGTAAATGATGAACATGCCAATTTATATTCCAGGATATTCTATTAACATGTAGCTGAATTCAGAGTCTAACTGAAGTTTGATTAATGACGCTCTACTGTAGATAGACTCAAGGTGAACTCTGGTGCATTGAATCAAAGTTAATGGGAGAAGGTATAAACCAAAACAGTTATTCATATGAACAAAGCTAATTGAATGAATTAATCCCCTGAGAGTCACGTTTATTGAGTAGATTTAACAATACAGTCTAATTTCAAGAATAATATTTGTATTTCTGTCTCACCTGGACATTTCCATGGGCGCGAGTGATGATGTCAATGCTGTCCCCATTCTGTTTGTATTCGAGGATGCAGGCGTTGTACTTGGATGTGAGAATGAACAGCAGGTCTTTGCTCTCACCCTGAACAAATGGGAAAAAACACCCAAGTCATCAGAAAAACAAGCATGAGAGAGGCCTGCTTCCAATTTAATTCCCCCAGCCAAATGACTTTGGACAGACTCGACCAGACTATAAATTCCCTCTTCAGTCAAAAGTAACTGTCCAACTCGGATAATGGTATTTTTCAGACAACACTTATAATAACACTAATATTTGGGATGTCTTTTTTCTTTTTCAAACATATGTAAGGTATCTACATTACGACTGGCACAGACATCATTGAGGTACAACATAACTATATACTTGAGAGGTAATTCCTTTCAATAAATAAAAGCCTTTGATTATGGTAAACCAGAGATACATTTTAGAGTTTTTCCTTTGTTTAATGAGAAGAAATGCATGTGCATTCTGTCTCAAATAACAAGCTTAAACGTAGTTCTTGAGTTACTCCAAGAGCCCTCCAACCAATGACTTTTAATAAACTTGTACACATTACTACCGACCACAAAACACTCACCTTTGGCCTGAAGAGCTCCATGACAGCAATCTTCCCATACATGCCCACCTCCTTGACGGGCCGCAGCCCCTCTGCTGTGACAACATAGATCTCCAACCGTGTGTTTTTAGCAATGAGCAGGTTGAGGTCATCCGCAGAGGTGAAGTGACCTATAGGCACAACAACATTTATAAAAAAGTTAATTAGGCGGTTGTTTGGGTAAGAGCCGAGGAGGAAAAGATGACAAGGTGGACAAATAACAAAATAGGGCTGGAGAGTAATACTGGCAAAATAGTAATTCCCAGTGTCTTACCAATTGTTTTCATTGGTAGGATGGCAATGTTTTAAGCATAATTATTGGTGTTTTTAATATATCTAATTTAGGGCAGAACTTATTTTTAACATGGATTTAGTTACATGTTACATGAGTCTCTTGGTGCTTTCACAAAGGATCAATTGCTCTTGATTGCTGAGCATTTTGTGTCTATTGGTGGTGACAAAAGGGTGAAAGAAAACATCAAGGACTCTATAATATCGAGATTATGAGATTAAAGTTTTGCCTGCAGAGAAAGGGGAGGTTTTTTCAAAGCCTCCTGTTCAGTCGAGTGTACTGTCTTTTGAGCAGCAGAAAGAAATGTTGACAGCTGGAACATGACAGAGTTAAATATGAGTTAGAAATTAAAAAACAGATTGAAGTGGAACGAATTCGACAAGAATCTGAGAAAGCCAAGCCAGATATGGAGGGATGTCGCCTGTCTATGCTCAGAGATGGCATGTTGTCCGGTGAGGGGCAGGGTGGACAGGGGCCCAGGTCTCCTCATCGTTTTGATATTAGTAACATGCGCTTGTAACCTCACTTTAATGAAAGTGATCCTGACACGTTTTTTTTATTATTTGAACGTGTAGCAAAGGCTAGGGATTGGGCCGATGCAGACTGCGCTCTGATGCTTCAGTGTGTGCTCACAGGAAGAGCACAGTCTGCTTATTCCTCTCTAAGTCTTGAAGATAGCTCGAGTTATGTTAAAATTAAATCTGCTGTGCTTAGAGCATATGAACTGGTGCCAGAGGCATATCGTCAGCGTTTTAGGTTCCTTGAGCAAAAGCAAGGTCAAACGTATGTGGAGATGGCGAGGGATTTGTCTATTCATTTTAAGCGTCGGTTAACTGCTCTGGACATCAATTCTTTCGACGATTTGTGTGAACTAATGATTTTAGAACAGTTCAAAAATGTTCTTCCTGATCGCATGGCCACATACATAATAGAACAAAAGGTCACTTCTGCTGCTGAGGCTGCGGTGGCAGCAGATGAGTTTGCGTTGCTTCATAAGAACAGGTCTAGAGGGCGCTGTGGGGCCCTAACCGCTGTTGAAGGGAGGAGATGTGCTGCTGATGGTAGTTCATTTGGGATGTATCCAAAGAAATTGGGTTTCGTAAAATCAGATGTTGACCATTTGGATAATGTTGATAATTGCAACTGATGTCGGGAAAAAGGACATTGGAAGGCAGAATGTCCTGCGCTTAGAGCAAAGTCCAAGGGACAAAGATCTTTTGTTAAGCCTGTTGCATTTGCTGCCCCTGTGGAAAGCTGCTGTGTTGCTGAGGTGCTTACAGCCCACTCATGTGAAACAGATGTCTTGGCATCTTATGCCCCTTTTATTAGAGATGGCTTTGTGTCATTACTAAATAGTGATGTAAGAGTTTCAATCAAAATCTTGAGAGACACAGGTGCCTTTGACTCCTTTATTGTTGACTCTATTTTGCCATTGTCTGAGGAAAGTGACACTGGTGACACGGTTCTGAGTCGTGGGATGGGGTTAAAGGTTCTCCCTGTTCCCGTTCATAAGTTGTATCTTAACTGTGACCTTGTCAAGGGTGAAGTGGCTATTGGTGTGCGTCCGGCTTTGCCGATCGAGGGGATACATTTCATTTAGTGAACCATTTGCTCATCTCATAGTTGATTGTGTGGGCCCATTACCATGTTCAAGGTCTGGTTGCAATTATCTGCTCACGGTAATGTGTCAAACCACTAGGTATCCAGCTGCCTATCCTTTGAGGTTGATTACAACGAAAGCTGTGGTTAAGGCTTTGTCACAGTTTATTTCGATATTTGGAATTCCTAAGGTCGTCCAGAGTGATCAAGGTTCAAATTTTTCTTCTCACATGTTACGACAAGTGTTGAAGCTTTTGAAGATTAAAAAGAACCAATCAACAGCTTACCATGCACAAAGCCAAGGTGCCTTGGAAAGGTTTCACCAGAAATCCTTGCTTCGTGCATACTGTACGGCTGTGCAGGAAAGTACAGGTTTTAGCCCTAATGAGTTGGTCTTTGGACATTCTGTACATGATCCCTTGGCAGTGCTGAAAGATGGCTGTGTTGACACTGAGCCACCAGGGCGCTTAATTGATTATGTGAATGGCTTCAGACATCGTTTGTTGGTAGCTTTGAGTATGGCACAAGAAAAGCTGTCTCTCTCTCAAAGTAAAATGAAAGAGTTGTATGACCGTGGTTCGGCTCAATGGGAGTTTAATCCAGATGACCAAGCGTTATCACTTATGCCTATTGTTGGTTCCCCATTTCAGGCTAAGTATACAGGTCCATACACTGTCATTGAAAAAAGGTCTGACCTAAATTATGTTTTGTCAACACCAGAACGGAGGAAGGCCAAATGTCTTTGTCATGCAAATCTTCTGAGACCATACCACATGCGTGAAGTAAACACAGACACAGGTGAATGATAGAGTGCATCCAGCTCTGGCTGTGACATCAGATAGTTTGCTGCATCAGAGAGATAGAGTGCCTGAACCTGATGATAGTTTGCTGTATGGTCGTTTGAGAAATTCTGAATCGCTAAGTGATTTAGACGGGTTGTTTTCTCATTTGCCAGAGTCGAGACGTGAAGAACTCTCAGCATTGGTACACAAGTATCTATGTCTGTTTAAAGACATTCCTTCGCAAACTGACTGGGCTGAGCATGACATTGATGTTGGGGATGCTCGGCCTATTAAACAACATTTTTATCGCATGCCACCAGTTAAACGCAATTGTTTGGATGCTGAGATTAATTACATGTTGGAGAATAAAATCGCTGTCCCATCAGCATCTAGTTGGGCGTCTCCATGCATTTTGGTGCCAAAGCAGGATGGAACACCTAGATTCTGTACTGACATGAGAAAAGTGAATTCAGTGACTAAATCTGACTCATTTCCTTTGCCAAGAATGGACGATTGTATAGATCAGCCAAGTATGTTAGCAAGTTTGATTTGCTTAAAGGTTATTGGCAGGTTCCTTTGTCCAAGCGTGCACAAGAAATATCGGCATTTATCACACCCTCAGGACTTTATTCGTATAAAGTAATGCCATTCGGGTTAAAAAATGCTCCTGCTACATTCCAACGTTTGAGGAATCGTGTGGTGTCAGGCCTAAAGGGCTGTACTGTGTATCTAAATGATTTGGTTATTTGCAGTGATACTTGGACTTCGCATATTCAGCGCATCGAGATGCTTTTTGAACGATTGGCTGAAGCACACCTGACAATAAATTTGGCCAAATGTGAATTTGCAAAAGCCACAGTGACATACCTTGGCCATGTGGTGGGACAAGGTTGTGTGGCCCCAGTTCAGGCTAAGGTCAGAGCAATAGCTGAATATCTACAGCCCACAACCAAAAAGGAACTCCAAAGGTTTCTGGGTATGGTGGGATACTACAGGAGTTTCTGTCAACATTTTTCAACTACTGTGTTTCACCTGACTGAACCTCTTAAGTCTACTGTAAAATATACTTGGTCGGTTGATTGTCAAAAAGCATTTGATGATATTAAATCTCTGTTGTGTTCCTCTCCTGCACTAGCTGTTCCATGTTTTGATCGACCTTTTATGCTCCAGGTGGATGCAAGCCAGGTGGGAGCGGGTGCGGTTTTGCTCCAGAGAGATAACCAAGGCGTGGTGAGACCAATCAGCTTCTTCTCCAAGAGGTTTAACAGTTACCAGAAACATTTCTCTGTTATTGAGAAGGAGGCGCTGTCACTCATTTGGGCATTGCAACATTTCAATGTTTATGTGGGAGCAGGAGGACCAATTTTGGTTTACACCGATCACAATCCACTGACTTTCTTGCATTCTATGAAATGTCCCAACCAAAGATTGACACGGTGGTCTTTGTTCCTTCAGGCTTACAACCTTGATGTTAGGCATATTAAGGGATCAGACAATGTTATTGCTGATGCCCTGTCACGTGCTCCACTGAACTAGTTAGTTAAAAAAAGGTGGTACGTATATTTTTTGTTTGTATTAATCTTTGTTTTTGGGATGGAATTAGTGTTACGGTGGTCCTAGGGACACCGACTTTAAGGGGGGGGATGTGACGACCCTGTGTCCCTGTTGTCCCTGTAATGGTGTCTGTCCCTTTTTTAATATATATCTTAGTGATCTGTTAACATGTTCTGCTGGGTTGTACAGGTTAAGTTAAAGGGATTTTTACTTTTTGAAAAAAAAAATGGAATGTTTTTATTGTAGAAGAAAAGAAAATGCCAGAAAACAGAGGCCGTACAAAGATAATGTGGGGGAATATGGTTATTACACTTAAATATTTAAATTATGGGGGAAAATAGTTCCTTTAAAAGGAGTTTATTTGAATGCATTTGAGAAATATGTTATCAGAAGACATGTTTAGTTGAAAAAGTGAAAATTAAGTGGATTTATTTAACCAGTGTGTTGAGATTCATAGGGTAAAGTGGGCTGCAACCTAGACTGTCCCTCTGCAATCTGGTGACAGACCCCCGACCCTCCTGAGCAATGCGAAAGACCAACCCCCACAGCGATTTCCTCACTATTCAACAGAAAAGGAAGGCAAAAGCAGGGCTTTGTCTAGAACTGCATCCGTCTGCCAAAGAGCTGTCAAAGGAGACCAGAGACAAAATTGTAGACCTGCACCAGGCTGGGAAAACTGAATCTGCAATAGGTAAGCAGCTTGGTGTGAAGAAATCAACTGTGGGAGCAATTATTAGAAAATGGAAGACATACAAGACCACTGCTAATCTCCCTCCATCTGGGGCTCCACGCAAGATCTCACCCCGTGGGGTCAAAATGATCACAAGAACGGTGAGCAAAAATCCCAGAACCACACGGGGGGACCTAGTGAATGACCTGCAGAGAGCTGGAACCAAAGTAACAGAGGCTACCATCAGTAACACACTATGCCGCCAGGGAGTTAAATCCTGCAGTTCCAGAGGTGTCCCCCTGCTTAAGCCAGTACATGTCCAGGCCCGTCTGAAGTTTGCTAGAGGGCATTTGGATGATCCAGAAGAGGATTGGGAGAATGTCATATGGTCAGATGAAACCAAAACAGAACTTTTTGGTAAAAACTCAACTCGTCGTGTTTGGAGGAGAAAGAATGCAGAGTTGCATCCAAAGAACACCATACCTACTGTGAAGCATGGGGGTGGAAACATCATGCTTTGGGGCTGTTTTTCTGCAAAGGGACCAGGACGACTGATCCGTGTAAAGGAAAGAACGAATGGGGCCATGTATCGTGAGATTTTGAGTGAAAACCTCCTTCCATCAGCAAGGGCACTGAAGATGAAGCGTGGCTGGGTCTTTCAGCATGACAATGATCCCAAACACACCGCCAGGGCAACGAAGGAGTGGCTTCGTAAGAAGCATTTCAAGGTCCTGGAGTGGCCTAGCCAGTCTCCAGATCTCAACCCCATAGAAAATCTTTGGAGGGAGTTGAAAGTCTGTGTTGCCCAGCGACAGCCCCAAAACATCACTGCTTTAGAGGAGATCTGCATGGAGGAATGGGCCAAAATACCAGCAACAGTGTGTGAAAACCTTGTGAAGACTTACAGAAAACGTTTGACCTCTGTCATTGCCAACAAAGGGTATATAACAAAGTATTGAGATGAACTTTTGTTATTGACCAAATACTTATTTTCCACAATCATTTGAAAATAAATTCTTTAAAAATCCTACAATGTGATTTTCTGGATTTATTTTCTCATTCTGTCTCTCATAGTTGAGGTATACCTATGATAAAAATTACAGGCCTCTCTCATCTTTTTAAATGGGAGAACTTGCTTGCAATTGGTGGCTGACTAAATACTTTTTTGCCCCACTGTAAGTGGAACACATTTAAAGAATTTAAATTGGCTTTTAAATTTACATCAAAAATAAAAATGTTCATAACATAAGATTTTATAGATTGGTAAATGATAATTGAAAAATAGAAGTTTTTAAAGTGAACGAGTAAATAAATCGGAAACACATTATTGGAAAAAGGGGGAAATTACAGATATAAGCAAGATCCACTACACTTTTGGTAGAAACTGTTCAGGAGTCAGGAGAACAGGGTAGGAACATTTTAATCATGTTAACCTATTATTATTTCAGAGCCTATATTGGGGTGTGTCTTTGGTAAAGTTAAATTGTGGGAGTTTTGATCTACAGAAGGAGGGAGTGATTTAGTACACACTTGATCTCAGATATGATATTTAAATGAAACAAACTTGTCATAGTGATAACTCCAACATTAGATTACAGACCATGTAAAATATAATTAACCACGTGAATGGAAACCATTATTAAAGTCACTCCTATTTTAACATTTTTTATTGATTGAAGTTGTAATTATAACATGTCAGAGGTCTCATAGTTTCACACATTATTTTCCCGATTAAAGACTTGAAATATTTTTCAAGAAGACTGAAATTGATAATTAATAATGAAGTATATTAAGAGAATCGAGCAGAGTCATACAGATCCTAATAATGTTTTGATTTACGATTGTGAGTATGTGAAAAGTATTGGAAATAAGATCTATTAGATATTTTTGTATGAATTAGGTGGGGATGAAGATCCAGTAGATTAAAAAGGAAGTGGTGACTTAGTAATTACTTAATTTAACATGAGAGAAGCAGTTTTTGTTAATGTAATCTAAGTAAAGTATATTGAAGTAAGAAGGGACTGAGATTCGTTAGAAGGTTTCACACAAGGTGCGACACCAGATGTGTGCAATATCTCAACAGTTTTGACATTATATATTGTGGGAATAAAGCTGACGCCTTAGAAGGTCAAAAGTCAGTGACCTACACATCTGAAATATGTTCATTGGACAGGTTAATATAAGTAGATTGGAATGTGCGTACGTCTGGGACATCTCTCTATATATCCACGACACTGTCCTAATAGAATGATAAGACGTATTTTAAAAATAGTAGTAATTAGAAGGAAACCTATGATGGCAATCTTTTTGTAAATGAAGAATATGACGGAATAATTAAAGACTCTGCAGACCATGACGGGACTTATTATTGTGGAAAATAAGTATTTGGTCAATAACAAAAGTTAATCTCAATACTTAGTTATATACCCTTTGTTGGCAATGACAGAGGTCAAACGTTTTCTGTAAGTCTTCACAAGGTTTCCACACACTGTTGCTGGTATTTTGGCCCATTCCTCCATGCAGATCTCCTCTAAAGCAGTGATGTTTTGGGGCTGTCGCTGGGCAACACAGACTTTCAACTCCCTCCAAAGATTTTCTATGGGGTTGAGATCTGGAGACTGGCTGGGCCACTCCAGGACCTTGAAATGCTTCTTACGAAGCCACTCCTTCGTTGCCCTGGCGGTGTGTTTGGGATCATTGTCATGCTGAAAGACCCAGCCACGCTTCATCTTCAGTGCCCTTGCTGATGGAAGGAGGTTTTCACTCAAAATCTCACGATACATGGCCCCATTCATTCTTTCCTTTACACGGATCAGTCGTCCTGGTCCCTTTGCAGAAAAACAGCCCCAAAGCTTGATGTTTCCACCCCCATGCTTCACAGTAGGTATGGTGTTCTTTGGAAGCAACTCTGCATTCTTTCTCCTCCAAACACGACGAGTTGAGTTTTTACCAAAAAGTTCTGTTTTGGTTTCATCTGACCATATGACATTCTCCCAATCCTCTTCTGGATCATCCAAATGCCCTCTAGCAAACTTCAGACGGGCCTGGACATGTACTGGCTTAAGCAGGGGGACACGTCTGGAAGTGCAGGATTTAAGTCCCTGGTGGTGTAGTGTGTTACTGATGGTAGCCTCTGTTACTTTGGTCCCAGCTCTCTGCAGGTCATTCACTAGGTCCCCCCGTGTGGTTCTGGGATTTTTGCTCACCGTTCTTGTGATCATTTTGACCCCACGGGGTGAGATCTTGCGTGGAGCCCCAGATGGAGGGAGATTAGCAGTGGTCTTGTATGTCTTCCATTTTCTAATAATTGCTCCCACAGTTGATTTCTTCACAGCAAGCTGCTTACCTATTGCAGATTCAGTTTTCCCAGCCTGGTGCAGGTCTACAATTTTGTCTCTGGTCTCCTTTGACAGCTCTTTGGTCTTGGCCATAGTGGAGTTTGGAGTATGACTGTTTGAGGTTGTGGACAGGTGTCTTTTATACTGATAACGAGTTCAAAAAGGTGCCATTAATACAGGTAACGAGTGGAGGACAGAGGAGCCTCTTAAAGAAGAAGTTACAGGTCTGTGAGAGCCAGAAATCTTGCTTGTTTGTATGTGACCAAATACTTATTTTACTGAGGAATTTACAATTAATTCATTAAAAAAATCCTTTCTCATTTTGTCTCTCATAGTTGAAGTGTACCTATGATGAAAATTACAGGCCTCTCTCATCATTTTAAATGGGAGAACTTGCACAATTGGTGGCTGACTAAATACTTTTTTGCCCCACTGTATGTGATCAATACAATTGCATGAGTTTAGAGAGGAACAGAGACTAACTGAGCATGTTTTGAACTAACACAAGCTAAATCTAGAGATTGTTTCTTCCAGGACTGATGGATTGAGAGAGACGCTCTTTAACGGGAGCGTTTGATGTTTAAACAATAATGATTTGAAGTGTCTGAATAATGATTGATGTGTTTTGTAACTTTTGCTTAACTGAAGTTCTTTTTCTTGACCAGGTTTTTGTTACACCTTTTTGTTAAGATATGTAAAAAGGGGGAGTGGCAACATGTTTGCTCAAATTAAAATTCCATGATGAACAATTCCATTTTTATAAATGATGATATTGTTTCCATTCTCTTTGCAATTTTTACAGGAAAAGCAGAATTAGTTGCAGATAGGCTGCTGACAGATACAATTCCAGAGTGGAACCAATTAAAGAAGTTGACCTGTGATAATGATATTGAATTTGTAAATGGGTTTTTTAACAGATATGATACCTTGGGTTAGTAAATGTGGAGATAATAAGAATAGTTTAAGTTAAGCTAAACATATTTGATGAAATGGGAACTAAGTTAGTCAGCACCCTTTCTCTAGTAGAGATTGAGAAGTATCAAATGTTCAAAGGTTTTGTTTGTCATATGCACAGCAGATACAGCGTATAGGTTGGCAATCTAAATCTTATATCCCAGGCTCCTCCAACTACTCGATATGCATAGTGCAGGTAAGATGAATAAAATAGTTTTTTTTTTAAAAGGGTAAGGCTCAGCTACAGACTATTTGAGATTATGAGTATAAGGAGAGTGATAAACACAACAATAATTTCACAGAAGTAATCTAAGGGAAAATGTGATAACATTGTTGGAATTCTGAATTCATGTTCCCAGCTCTCTAACTTCTAAACACTAACAGGTAGAAGCAGTTTTGTCTGGTGCTTAAGGAGGGATTTCTGCACACGATTCAGGCAGAGATTGACATGGGGTTGGTGAATGGACTTTGGCACGAGAAAGCTAAAGATACATCTAAAGAGGTTATGTGATTGGCAGGAAGGGAAGCCTTGGGTTATTGATTCTGAACCCAATATATATATTTCATCCACACCTTTTCGGGAACAACAGCCAGGAAATTCATTCATTCTGGCTGCATCATGGTTTTACTGGGTCTTATTCTATCTAAACAGTCGGTGTTTCCTTCTCCAGAAATGAGAGGAGTTGTTAACATATTGCATTTTGACTTTAAATAGGGATTTTAAAATGTAGGAATAATTTGGATACTCATTGGAAATTCAAAGCTAATTGCAATAATGTAACATAATTTACCGAAAGAAGTTGGAGTTTCATTTTGTTTGTAATTATGGCACAAGCCAATAATGTTTTGAAGTTACGTTAGACCATAAGGAGTTTTCAATGACAGGAATAAATGCTGCATAACAGATAATACTAGATGGGGGTTGGAAATGATGAGCATAACATTCATATTTACTTATTTAGTGTTTTGAAACCAATAAGAAACAAACAGGTTGTTACAACGACCCAAGAGGACAACTGTGCATGTATAGACTCTATGAACAAAAATCCCCAGCAGGCTCTACTGATATTGCATTAATGTACCCCATCATAAAAGAAAACGACATTCCACCTGTTTTCACTCCCTATGAGGGCCTTTATGATTGTATTGTGAAGAACCACACGAAAAGGCACTAATATGGGAACGTTACAATGGTGAAATTCCACAACAGCAGTAACCAGCCAGGGCCTTCATTCCAGAATTGCTGTGGCTAACATGCAATACCCCAGGGCAGATGTTTGGTGGTACTGTGGTACTAAAACTTAGTGTCCGGTCCTTCCACATGACTGGCCTGGAACATGTGCACTGGTGCAGTTAGTGATGCCTTTCTATGCAGTACCAATGACAGCTAGACCGCTAACAAAGCTTGCACAGCACCCCAAGATCAGCAGAATGAAAAAGTCAATTCCAGGACGGAGTTTTATTCCCTCAGTTTATTTTGACTATATTGGGCTGCCCCGGGGAGGTCCAGATGAGTTTAAAGCAAGAAATCAGATAACCGCAGGGTTCGAATCGATATTTTCTTTGGCCTACAATCGAGAAAAATGTTGAGATTCATAAATTACACCTGTGATGCAGTAAAAGGGCTGCACGAACAGTTGGACAGAACCAGTCTGATGGCCTGGCAAAATAGGGTGGCCTTAGATATGTTTTTGGCGAATAAGTGGACCCGCCCCCGACGACTTCAGCCAATAAGAAGAGTCCGGAGACCCCCATGTGACAAGCGGCCAACAAGATACAGCCCCCCCGCTACCAACCAAGGAGAGCACGAGACCGGAGCTCGTCTTATTTTGAAGTTGTTTATTGTATGACCGCAAAGGGGTGGTTCTATAAAACATGTTAGTATTGTGAAATCGATCTGTATTTTGTTCCGGACCGCCAGACAGTAACTACTGATGAGCTCCACTCATTCAGCGGCCTGTGGACGCGTGTACCGGGCTATTGAGCCACAGCTGTGAAACTTTTGTAAAACCTACTGCTGCATCCTTTTATTAAACACTCCTTTTAAAATTTATATGAGGAGCTTCACTTCGTTTTCTTTTAAATCGACTCCTGGGCTTCGAATAAAAGAACATTTCTTACACAGGCATATATTATTTCCTCAAGATCTTTTTGACTCTGCAGTCATGTAAATAAATTATGTAAACAGTTAACAAAGTCAAAGGTTAACAGTTATAGATGATATATCTGTATACTGTCCATCTCTGAAAATGTCAGATTTAAATCAACATCATTACAGTATGCTGCAGGCTTGCAGAGAAGCAATTTTAAACAGGTATAAGAATAAAAAGAGAAATCAACACTTGAGACCCCCATTTTTAATATTGTAATTAGGGAAAATCTTGTTTAAAAAATGAAAGCTAAAGATCACGTTAGACACTTGAGCTTAGAGAGTCATGCCATGTGTACATATCCAGATCTAAGATTAATGCCACATAAAGCCAACATTTAACGTAAATGGGACAAGGATTGCTTTAGCTGCATGATATATTTCATAGGAGAAATGTGAGGTGATTCAATAAATACTACCACTCAAAATGTTAGTTTCAACATCAGTAGCTTCACATATTAAATGTAGGCTAATGGCCCATGTATGTTAGATCAAGCGACGACACCAGCTTTCTAATACAAGTGGAAATTATTTGTCAGACAACACATGCAGCTAAACACCACCTGCCTGCATGCTTCACGGAGTTTGCCATAACTGCGCTTATGTATGATAATGTGTATCAGCAGACGCATTATGATCTGGGGTAACCAAACTCGACACAACAACAGCTAACGTTGGATCCAAACCAAGAACCAACGAAAGGTTAAACCGGGCCGTGTGTGCGCAATAGCAGACGAGATAAAAATACATAAAAGCCGTGTGGGTCATGACTTACATGCATAAAAGTATTCATAGACAAGCAAGTAAACATTGGACTTAGCAAATCCCTAGCTATCGGCTGCTACAGGCCCGTCTGGACCGCTGTACTTGCAGCGCGGGAGCTCAGCTAGCACGCAGGTGGCGAATGTTCATGCAGCACTGAGAAAAACAACAACCTGCGGAGACTTACCTGTGACGCAGGCGTTCACTGCAGTAGGTTTCTGGGCTGTTACCACGTAGTTGTACGACATGTTTTACAACAACAAAAGACAAACACAAGAGAAGTGTTTTAATCTCAGACAAGTGACAAAATCATTGATAATAAGCTTCCGGAAGTAGTTAGCTCTGCTACGAACGTAACGGAGGCGAAGGAGCACTCACTTTGAGCTAAGGCGCCCCCTCTGTGGCGGAGGCCTGAAGGTGTCGATGCATAACAACCCAGTTATGTGGATCAAAACATATGTGTTTATTGATCTAAATATGTCAGAGCAAAGTTATCGTGGGTATATCAGTTAAAAAAGTTTTGAAAAGAAAACGTTAATATCTGAATCATAATTATGTTTTTGTTTTGCCGAATGTTTAACAAAAGGCTTCCAAAACAGTCCATGTACCTTACGGAAAACAATTGATTGTAGGCCGAGTATAAACGCAGCATAATATGTTTTTATTAAAAATATTATAAACTTTTACAATCCACCATTTATAATTGAAACATCATGCTTAAGCTTTAAGATGTGTTTTCCAAAGTCCGATATTTCAGGCTCTCCCTAAACGTACCACCGTGTGAAGGGCAGTTGCCATAGAAACGGAATTCTGTGTATCCAGCAAAAAGAGCAACCAAGGATCAGTACAGGAGCTAACCTTTTTATCTCTACACAATGGAGACGACAGGAAATTCTGCAGAAACAAACTATACAACTATACAAATAACTGTCATCCGTGGAAATAACCTGGTAAACTCAGATTAATTTAAAAAAAAGGGAAGCATCTCACACATGTTAGCTTGTTAACGTAAACGTAGCTGATTTACAAACGGCTACAACGGCAGAAATCTGTTTAACAAAACAATCTTTAATAACGTGCATTTCACTTTTTATTTCAGCTACGGTTTACTAAACCAAAACACTGAAAATGAACACCATCTTACTGAGTGTTATCACCTTAGGTTTGAAGCAAGGCTTGTAACGTGGTAGGCTAATGCTAAACAGTTAATAACAGTTACCTTTTTCTATTGGTAACCTTTTGCGCTTATATGAGGTAAGACTGTTATTGTAGTTAATAAATATTGCATTACATTCACCCAATGGAGGAAATTACTCCCAGAATTCACTTGGTAGACATGGCAAATGCCACAGTAGGAAAACACTTAATTGTGATGTAAGACTCTGTTTCAAGTTTTGAGAAGCACTACTCCTACAAAACAATCCGTATATAATCTTAAATTAAGATCAAAACATTTAGTATTCTCATCATGGTGCCCTGTTATTGTTAGATAGTTGCCATACTATATGAAATTGAATGTTCATTTACAAATGATAAGTTCAAGAGCACTGCACTGACACCTGTTCTGTAGAAGGCTGACATAAGCCATATCATCAGCATATTTACAGTTATGCTGGAATGTGTGACTCATCCTGTCTTATCTTTTCAGCAAGGAAAAAAGACAGACAGCTTCCAGAGTTTTCTGCAGGTTCAGGTGGATGGAAATGTGCTGGGAGAGTCAGAGAAGAAGCAGGTCGACCCTGTGGAGCAGCATGTTGATTATGACTTTACCTGCAGCTTTCACTGTTCCAATAATACTCAGGCTCTCAGTGACATCGCCCATAAACCCATCATATGTAGGTTGAGTTTAAATGTTGTTCTGTCTCTTGATATTTGGTGATACAGACCATTGAACTAACCAGGCTGACACTGCCTGGTTAGACTCTTCTTGCACGCCCCTGCTCACTTTCTCTCCGCCTGTATCTTATAGGATTTTAACAAAAAATTTGAATTGTCAGATCTAAACATCTAGTTTCAGACCTTTGCTTCTTTCAACTTTTGTTAACTCTTGTATTTTTAATCTCCAGCGTCTTCTTAAAAGCCAAACTTAGCTTAGCTGATAATGTCAGATTTATGCTGCTTTTCCAAAGGTGATGTATTGTTATTTTACCACAGAAAAGATCTCGTATTTCTCTCCTTGAACCTGTGAAGCTGACATTGTGTAAATACAAACTCGGATTTTTTAATTTATGAAACTAAGGATTGTGACCTAGATTCAAATACATTTCACTGCACAAACTAGTGCTTTAATGCGCTTTAGTTAGTTACTATTTGTACCAAAAGTAAAGATAAAACCTACATAGTTCACGTATGAACAACATGCAAAATAAACCAACTTTAAGCAAATCTTTATGGCCTAATTTTAAGTTAAAGTTAAAGTCTGAAATCATCAGATATTTTTGCTGCATTATTGTTGTCAGTTGATGGCGATACTCATGACAGTTTTATTTTTAGTTTTGTCAACCACCCATGAATTATTCATCGCAGAAATCCTGTCTTGACATAGCAAGCTCATTCCCAATGAACCCCTGTCAAAAAATGGAGTAAAGACTGACAAGCAGCCTAATTGAAAAGCAGAAGTGCAGCTTAAACTGTCATTTCCATAACATTGGTGGTAGTGTGCTGACTGGTGAAATAGCAAAGCGGTACTCTTGAAGTTTACATTCCGGTATCAGTTTTCACAGCTCTGTTTTTAATGTTGTTGTTGTTGTTGTGGTGGTGGTCAGTGACAGTGAGAGAGGTCCTGTCTGAGGAGAAGAAAGCTGAGGCGAAGACAGCCATGCTGGGCCAAGCTGTGGTCGACCTGCTGCCGCTGCTACAAGGTACACAGAAAACGAAGCAGTCATTTACTTCATAGGGCGTTCTGTACAGGGAAACTCATTGCTGGATCATTGTGTTCTCTTCTATCTTCAGGTCAGTGCAGCTTTTCGTCCACAGTTCCATTGAATCCGGTGTACAGCCCTTCACCCAAAGATTCTTCCCAGGACATTGGCTCAAAGGTCATTTGGTTAACGAGTTTTTAATGATATCATTCATCTATTGTCAGGGACAGAGTCATTCCTTCTTTAAATATCAGAGATGTGACATTCTCGGTATTTTTGCAGTTCATACAATTTCACATTTCTTTTTTTCCCCCTAGGTTCTGTCTTTAACTCTGTATGTATTTTGGATAAAATAAATGTTAACTTTATCTGTATTTGAGGCTAGATGCGCAACCAGACTATATGAAAAACTGCACAGGGGCCTCAGATCCCCAAAAGACCCAAACTTACATTGCGTACATTTTTTATGAAGTATCAATTAATTGCAGGTATCACTTGCATTTGTTTTAGAAATGTTACCATTAATTACAATGGAAGTCAAATATTAACCCTGCTGTACTACCTTATTTTATGCATGTCATGTACACAGGCCCTATCCTCTCATGGTCAATATTAATTATCAATCCTAAATACAATATATATTTTTTAAGTCACCAAAATAGGGTACCGATTGCAAAAAAAAATGTGTTTGCTGGCCACCACACATCAACCATTAATCTTGTCATTCCTGCAAGAAACTTGCTTTTTTAAGTGCCGGAAAGCTACGCAAATTCAAAATATTACTCCTCTTCTCTGCTGGAAAGGTATTTAATTGCATTGTCCTGCTATCTTAGGGGTTAGCAGTATAATGCTTTGAATAAGAGACAATAGAGATTGATTTATTGGTAGACTATTTGTTATACCATATCTACTGAGTTGCTGTAACCATTCCTCTCATTTTGCTGATATGTAGATGAGTGTATTAGCCATTAACAGATTTTAACATTTAGTTATTTTTCCTATCCTTACTTTCTCTTTTCAGCTTCCAGGAAAGTGTTGGAATCAGACATGTAGCATCTTTTCTGCTCATTCTTCCCTCTGTCTGTGCCTTCTTGTCAATGTTTAGGTGTTTAAGGAATGGCAAAAGTAAAAAAAAGAATCATTTTATGCACTTTTTTGTTAAATGTTGATATATGGTGATACGAATACACTTTTGTTAGGTTAATCTTGAGAATGAATGGATGAGACCTTAAATAGATGGCAGTTGTTTGTTCCAGATTTTTTAATCAGCGAATGTTCTACAGTCACAGAGCAGCCTGAATGTGGAGGCAGCATGTAGGGCCAGACACAAGCAGGTGGCCAACCAAGTCATTCCAAAGTGGAGGAGTCAGGTAATCCCATCAAATCACTTGAGCTAGGACAGTTACAGGGTGAATATCTAACTGACAACATGTCTTTTATCTGGTATATTAAATTGCTCTCATAGCATTCCCATGCTACCGTCTCTAATCACACTAGGTTTCAGAGGGGACATGTAGCCTATAAGGATTGCACTTTATGAACATAGTAAAAAGTACCAATAATTATACCAAAGAGAAAGCCTGCACAAGATGAAAATCACTTTGTTTCAAGCAGAATTGGTAATTAAGCTACTCACTTATGCAACAAAATGCTCAGGATTTAGATTTTTGCTGATTTCTTCTGGGTCTCAATAATGAAAAGCAAAGTTGCCCTGCCGAATGCGTAATCCTAACCCTAACCCAGTTAATTCGAATAATGACATTTTCAGAAAATGTAATGAAACAATTAATTCAAAAAATGTGCCTCATCATTTTTTTCTTCAGCATCCAAACTTGGATGTGTGTGTCAGTGTGACAGATCCATTGCTGTCAGAGGCTGAACTCTCAGCCTCCAATCTGCTGAGGGTAACCATGGAGACAGCCTACTCTATTCCTGAGCCATGGATGCTGCAGACGGGCCCTGCCCCCCCTCCCTGCACATACACTGCTGCCATGGAGGTGCCGCTGACTGCACAGGTGAGTGTTTCTCTTTGGTCCTCATGTAATATATTCAAGCTATGTTTCTGAACAAGGACATTTGTAATCAGTTTGTAACTTTTAAGTGAGGCAATCCATGGACAAAATGTGTGTATATGATAACTTGTCATGATCTTAAGAGTGTCATGATGCTGTTGAATGAAAATGAAACAGGAAACCCATGCTGCCCCGTTCAGATCAAGTTCAAATCTGAACCTCTTCATGGTGACAGATTTTAATACTGTGGCTTTACGGTTCCTCGGACTCCCAGAAAAATCAGGTGCTGGTGTTCTGTGAGGGGCAGCTGAAGGCAGGGGGAAAGAGGGAGGAAAAGGGCAGACAGAAGAAGAGGCCCCATCGAGCCCTGCTTGTCCCAGGGAATCACTTCCTGCCTGCTGCCTTTTCCCAGGAAGAGCACTTCGAACTGGAGGACGGCCAGCTGACTGGTTTAGAGGTAACCACAAATGTGGCCTGAATTTTCTGCCGTTGTATGCTTCAGTGCATTCATTTTGCAGTATGGCACATTACTGTTACTTTAAAAACATGGAACTTCATGAAAGTGAGGGATTTCATATTATTGCCTTATTTTTGTTGTTGACAAGATCAGACTTTAAGGTAAAAGTGAATAATTGGCACACAGACTTGAGTACTGACTTCTGATATGAGTGCCCTAATAAAATATATGTATAAAAAGTTAATTAACCATGGAAGCCTTTGTAATACTATCGATCGGAAGATCTAACATTATTTAATTTTGTGTGGAAGCACGTCAGTTACCCTGCTGGTCTAAATGTTCCTACAGGACAGGGAGTTTCGCAATGAGGCAGAGACCACCAAGGATAGGGTGAGCTGGGACACTGAGATGCCCTGTTTCCTGGATGCAGGAGGAACTACCAGGTCAGCCAGACACACAACTCACTGCTCCTCCATTCTGATCATAATGATGCCTGTTGGCCATTACCATGAAGAGATTATAGTGGAAAAAGTTCATCATTAATTGGACAATCTATGCCAAGTGTGAAGTCCTGGAAGTTGTCTGAACTGAAAATGAAAAATCTAAGTCTCAGGCTCCTCCAAACAAGATACAATATACTTAACAACTAAAAAAAAGACATACTGTATAGTGAAATAAAATTGTGCAATAGACATAATGTTGCAATTAAATTGCAGATTAAGAAACATACAGTATATACATAAAATAAGAAGAAACAGAGTTTAAAACTAAACACTATACATTTAAATAAATACTGTGGACTATAATGATATATAAATATGTTGTGAATCCATCAGTGTTTTAGAAACATAAACTATGTGAGTAGTGGGACTTGACCGAGCTCAGGACTTCAACACTCTTATAGCCTATGGGACAACCTGCCCTGAAAATACAGAACGATAGAGGCGGAAAAAGTTCTAAAAATATGTGTATCGATGTTCAGACTGCGGCAGAAGATCACTGAGAGCAGACTGTGGCCGGTGGAGATTTCGAGGTCTTTGGCTCCGATGACAAAGGCAGCAGAAAACAAGATGGTGAGATGGCTTTGATATCAAAGGTTAGGTTCAGAGATTTGTCTCCTCTCTCCGTCTCTGTACTATATTGATCTCTCCAGCCTGAACTAAATGTAGGAAAAGGGGGACAAAACGTCAAAGCTCCAGCGTGTTTTTTGTATGTGTTTGGATGCATGTGTGTTTACATGTAGCTGGCAGAGGAGGCCCCAGAGATCCCCTTCCATGGTGTTGTGTTTGTGGACTTGGGGCGGTTGCTCTATCCTGGAGTCAGCCACATCCGTGGAGCATACAGCATACTTCCCTTCTCCGAGGCTGAGTTGCTGAAAAAGGTCACTCAAATAAAAACTTTATTTTAGAAAGTGAATTACCTTGGTAGCATGGTGGAATGTACAGTTGTTTCTCTGTTAAAATGAGTTTGTCATTGATCTTAAAGGCCAAGCGGAGTGTCAGTGTGTTGAAGGAGCAGGCCAAGGCTGCAGCCAATCAGCGCCAAGCTCGTGCTGCCTCCGCTGCAGGCTCGCATAAGGCGAAAGCAGGCAAGAACTCTGATGGGAAGGCCACAAAGGATTCCAAGGAGCAAGCCAAGAAGGTCAGCAAGGATGTGACGGTCATAGAGGACATGCAACAGGGTTTCAGCATTTAGTTTCAGCAAAAATGTTACTTTTCAAACTTTACGTCCAGGTTGTGTTTGTGAATGTTGGACTCTAATGTAGCTTATTTTTATTTTATCAGCAACCTGGTAATCAGAGCAGGACTTGTGCAGCCGACGGTGTGGCGGACACTGTGGCTGAAACTGAACCGAACGTCAATATGGAGGGAAATGTAAGCAACACAACTCTGTACAGTTGAATCAGTGGCGTTTTCACATGTACAAAACTGTTGGGGTACTAACAACTTCAATATTTATATATAGGCTTCTTGTACCTTAATACATGGAGTAAAGAGTGCTATCACAAAGCAAAACTTAACAATAACAACAACCAGACTAAGGAAAACACCGACCCTCGTCACCGTGGTTACAAAAATAATCGTTCCAGCAGATCGATAGCCTAAAGGCTAAACACAAACAATCAACATAAGCCATATTTCCCTCACAAAAACTCCAGCAGATGGTCAACTTCTTTCATTTTCAGTTTTTAATTATTCACCGCTGGTGTTGTACACTAAGCTCTCTCGTCTCACTTTTCACGGCACACACACTTAAGGCCAATCAGCTCTGACTTATGATATGATGTTTTAGTGGGGCTGCGAGCGCTTCGCCGCACACATTGAATGAAAAACTACTCTGAAGATGCACAGTGTAGTTTTCAGTACACCTTCTTTTTCACAGTGAGAAAGGGGCAGCTCGGAGATTGCCCCACATTGCTCAGCCCGGCTCAATAGGCACACTGCGGCCACTAATCAGAACAACGCAGTCCGAAGCAGCAATGTACAGACGGCTTAACATGATCTTAACATATATTCAAACATATATTTTAAACATATTTGGGGAATTATTATTTAAATTAATTTCTGCTGATCGTAGGTGGGGAAGTAAACGGTGCTTTTCTGTATAACAGAAAAGCACCGTTTAGTTCAAGCTGTCGTTGTGGTTTTAGATCCAGCGAGAGCAACAGGAATACAAACTCCTAACATTATTGCTTAATACTGTAATACTAAATCGTTATCCAGTTGAATTGCTTCCTTCAGTATATTAACTCCTCTTTCCTGTGTGTCACAGATGTATGTGGAGGCCAGAACCTATATTATCATTGATATAGCCTTGGAGAAACCGCTGGTACCCAAAACATCTTCGGAGGAGCTCTCTAGGAGGTACTGTCTTGAATTATAGGGAGACTGTGTGCTTCAGTGGGTAAGTGCGCTCATCTTCAGATCAGGGGAGCACCGGTTCAATCCCACCTTGATACGCAGTGTAGTCAGCATCTCGGCATGTCCTTGGGCAAGACACTTCAGCTCCAAAATTGCTCCTGGGGGGATTTCCCACAGTATTGAGTGTATGTAAGTCACTTAGGGTAAAAGCGTCTTAAAAAGTGACATGTATAGTAAGAATCACTGTATTAAAATAAACTCCTACTCATTTAAAGGCAACATTTCATATAAGACAGAATTCCATCCGATGGCATGGCATGTGTCTCTATTTCCTGCAGGGTGAAAGCATTGATCCCACCCAGATCTCCACTCCCAGCGGGTCCTAGCAGAGCAGAGAGAGTAAAACAGTTATTCACTTTGCAGCTTTTATACATGCATACACAGACACACAAAAAAAACACACAAAAGTGGAGATCTGCTTACTTGCTGAACTCTCTTCACGATTGTATGCTCTTTCAGGCAGTGCTGGACTTTCACAGGCAGGTAGGCAGTGTGGTGACCCATGTTTCTGACCAACACGAGGAATTGTTTGGATCGAGATGCAAGGCACCTGAAGACTGCAGCCGGGAGCAGATGATGGTTCAGCTGATGGGGTCGCTTAATGTCTCTGGGAGATACTTTGCTTTTAAGGAACAGTTGAAGGTCAGAGCAACGGCACACATCCCCGGTGGAGGAATAAAACTCTGTAGCCCAATAGTTTTTTTTTTACGTGTGGTGAAAAATAAATGTGAAGGAACATGTTTGTGTGTGTGTGTGTGTGTGTGTGTGTGTGTGTGTGTGTGTGTGTGTGTGTGTGTGTGTGTGTGTGTGTGTGTGTGTGTGTGTGTGTGTGTGTGTGTGTGTGTGTGTGTGGTGGTGGGTGGGTGGGTGGGTGGGTGGGTGGGTGCGTGTAGCATGCAGTGGTGAGGATCGTACGAGACAAAATGCAGCGGACAGAGCCCTTCACTGACCCTCAGGAGCTGAAAGCTTTTGTCAGCAAGCTCTACGTGTACCTGGTGGACGAGATGCACACAGCTCTCAACAAGGTAACCCAAACACACACACACACACACACACACATACAGTATATGTATAAATAGATAGCGTGTATAATATACATACTTTACATGGGTGCATACTATTCATTTTCTGCTCCTCTCCTCCTCTCCAGATGTATTCAGATGACATCCATGATGACTCCCCAGATGAGATCCAGTTGAGTTCCTCTCAGCTCAGACACTTTGCCAGAGAGGCTCAGCTCACTGGGGATTATCAGCAGGCCGCTCAGTACTACCAAGAGGTGCCATACTCATAATACTTCTGCACTTCATTGACAGCTTAATGAGGAAAATAACTTCCCAAAAACATGTATACTATACTCATGAGAAGATGGGTAAAAATGGAACAGGGCAGGGTTGACAGCCAATCAAAATGAGTGTTTTCCCTCATTTTCTTTTTTTCCCCTACAGCTGGTGGTGAGGCATCCCAGCGAGCCCTCTCACAAATTTGAGTGGGGAAGCCTCTACATGAGGACCGGAGACTACATGAAGGCTAAAGAGTGCTACCATGATGTTGTTTCCATCCAGCAGGCACACCAACCAAGGTGAGAAACCCTCAACATAAAATATCTGTAGAAAAATTCAGGGAATTATTATTTAAGAGAACATGAATAAATGACTTCTGCTTTATAAGAATGAACGATTACGGATTAAGAGGAGCCATGAGGTCAATACTACAATCTTAAGTGTATATTCATTTAATCCTTCTTCTTCATTTTTTTAATTATTGGGAATACAATAGTCGCCATGTGTCTATTTAAAATGTGTAACCGTAAACCACTCCAACTTCATCTCCACCTTATCAGCTACTGCTTATAACTAGATATGTGAGATATGTGCTTACGTCAACGGAAGGTAACTGAATGGTTATGTTTGAACAGTGTGATATTGATAAAAAATGTGTTAACTGTGAAATCCTGTGTGTGTTTCTCCAGCCTGATGATGTGTGGGGTCTTGGCAGCGATGATTGAGCATCACAACGAGGCTCAGATCTTCCTGGAGAGAGCTACCAGCTTAGACCCACACAGTGTGGTGGCATGGACGCTGCTGGGTGAGATTATAGTCTGTCTCCCTACTTACTGCTGCTTACCCTGTGAACACATACCGTACAAAGAGCCACTACTGACATATTTTATGCAGTCTATGCTAAAGACAGTATTATGTTAATCTTTGGTTATCAGCCTGTCAGTTTTGTTTATCCCCAGTATGATGGATTCTTATGAAATTATATTTTGTATGTATATTATTTTTATTTGTTGAATTTTTTAGATAATTTTTTTCCCTCTATTCTTAATTTCAAGACAGTAATAAGTAACACTTCACTTTCTTAGGAGTTTAAAAGCCAAATATATGAAATGATTTCTGTTTCAGTACAGTGTTGGTGAAAATAAAATACAGTTTCAGAGGCTTTTTTGTAAAGCTAAAAAAATACAAAAAAGAACAAGACACAACATAATCGTTAAAATCAAGAAGGCCTATCTATGAAATCTAGAGAATTATCAACAATTATAAACTTTGGTTGAAAAAAATCGATATCCTCTGACCCTAAATGATCCTGTGAGTGTTTAAGAACTCTGGGAGTATCGTCCCATTTCATGTTTACCGGGACTGCTCTCCAGGTTTGCTTCATGAGAGCCAGAACGAATCCATCCTGGCTGAGAGGGCTTTTCTGGAGGCCAGAAGGCAGCTGAGGGCAAAAGAGGCAAAGGAGCAAACACAGAGTGAGGAGGAGGAACAAGACAAGGAGGAGAAAGACGAGAAGGAGAACGACCAGCGAGAGGAGGAGGACGTGGCTACACCTGCATATCTCGCTCCTGCTGTTAAGAAAGGTGAGAAGCAACAGAAGACTGTAATGTGATTTTCTTTCATCACATGAGTAAATTCTATTCTTGGAGAGAAAGTCAGAAATGCTAGAGGGGACGAATGGTGACTGAGAAAAGAAGACGTTAACATGATAAGATACATTGTTGTTAATTGTTAATACAGAGTTTCGATGCACTCTGTTGGCAACATTCACTAAGAAATAGGACTTGTCTCCTCTCCTCTGAGAGAATGTGATATGCTCTTTGGAATTGATTCTCTTCAGCCTGAAGATATGTAGGCAGCTAATGCTACCTGACAATGTCACCCTCATTTTCTTTTCAGACCCCGAGGGTGGAGGCCAGGACTCGGAGGTGCAGGGAGAGCCTCCAGTACAGACTGTCAGCTCCAGATCAGAGGCAGCTAAACTCTCCTCCTCCTCTATTTACACAGAGACAGTTCAGTTCCTGCTGCAGAACTCTGCCCTGCAGGTACAAACACAGAGCAGCTGCTGGTTTAAACAGCAACAACAACAATGTGGAGTACTGCTGTAAAGACATTTTGAGACTCCCAGTTAAGTGCGTTATGCTGCAAAAGGGATTTATTTATACAATTGATGCTCTTGTTGAAAGCTGGTTGAACAGTTTTGGAAACTCAAAGCAAATTATGACAATAAGACAATACAACAATGAGTATCTGCACGTTTTTCTGTGGTTTAATATTGGCATGCTCGAATGAAAAATTGGCAGCTTAAAAGTTTTGAAGAAAACAAGATGCTGTAGTTCTATAGTTGTCAGCAGTGACTGTTTTCCTGCCGTCAGATGGCGGAGCAGGCTCTGTCCCTGAAGCTGCTGTGTTCACACGGGGGGCGCAGCGGCTCCTATCTTCTTCATCTGGCCCGGTTGCAGATGCTTAGAGGCGACTACTGCAGTGCTGCAGCCAGCCTCCAAGAGGTGCTGGTTCACAGAGAACAGGTACTTCAATTTTCTACTATTTACTGCAACACTAAGGACTGGGTGGATAATGTGACATGTGCAGTATGGTTTACTGCTTATGTACTGTTCTGGTTGATCTGGGATTTATACACTTTCTCCACCTTGTCCTTGTTGTGTGTGGTTAGAACAAATATGTTGTAATGTGACTTTGAATATTTAATTAGTTTACTGTCCAGTGGTGTAAAGTAACAGAGAACATCTACTCAAGTATTGTACTTATGTACTACTTTGACATACTTTCACTTTGCTTGAGTTTTTTATATTTAATGATACATGTACTTCTACCCCACCACACCACAAATAACTAGGCTACCTTTACATCTAAAAACACACGATACACTTATATAATATATCTTCTATTGTATTTTTTTTAAGTCAATAAACTGGTAAACTGACAACTTACTGTTCTTTGAAACTTGAAATAGATTCTGCTTATAATATTTCTGTACTTCTAGTGAAGTAACATTTTTAATTCAGGACTTTTACTTCTACTGGTGTTTTTTAACATCGTAGTATTTATACTCGTACTTTAGCAAAGAATACTTCCTCCACCTCTGGTACCGTCGTTCTGAAAAGGTCATTGGTTAAAAATATACATTTATTTGGTAGTGGTTTGTGCGTGAATTAAATTTTGTAATATTCCCTCCATTGAACATTTCAATGAACATTCTCTCTACATCGGTTTAGTTTGTTTTTGTTAAGGTAATGTGACCAGACACACAGAATTAGATAAGCTCCTCATTAAACCAGCATCTCCCCTGAACCCTTACCTGAGAAGTGTTGTCCACATGGTGAACAGGATGTGGATGCGTGGGCACTGAATGGTCACTGTCTCCATTTCCGGGGAGAGGTCAGTAATGCCCAGGAGAGCTACGAGCGGAGCCTGAGCTTCCTGCAGCAGCCATCAGACCCACACCTTGTCCTCATCCGTCTGGGCTCCATCTACCTCCAACAGAGAAAGGTCAGATATTCAGGACAAGCTTATGGAGGTACATTTGTCACAATATATTTTGTGTGAACAGATAAATAATCTGTGTCAATGTGTTATCTGTTAATGTACAAAGAAATGTAATTTTGTGAGTTTTGTAAACTCACAAAATTAGTTTTTGATATCGTTTATGAAACAACAAATATAAATACATGTTGCTGTTTTTTGTTATGTTTTTATGTTTAGTTTGATCAAGCCAAAGTCGTCTTCCTTCAAGCCTGTGAGCAGTCCCCTTCCTGCCTGACCTGGCTGAACCTGGGCATCGCCTGTTACCGGGTAAACTCTACCTCAAGACCAACAACTAGAAACCTGAAAGTATATTAAATGTGAATTCTGTTTTTTTAAAGGTTCAAAGGCAGTTAATTTTACTTGTTGTATCTTGTGACTTTACATTGTTAAAGGCTGTTAACCTCAGCAATAGTTGTGAAAAATCCTCCCAGAGGGGTAATATTTAAGTTCTGTCCTAATTCAACTGTGAAGACTTGATGTTATTCCAATGGACTATATAATGAGTTCATGTTAACAAGAGTGCTCTGGAGGTTTTTTTTACTCTGTGACAAACTGAGCCTTAGTTGTGTTTGTGTGTGTAGCTGGAGGAGCTGTGTGTAGCTGAGGAAGCTTTGACCGAAGCCAACCATTTGAACACTCAGAACGCAGAAGTGTGGGCTTACCTGTCTCTGCTCTGCATCAAGGTGAGTGATGAAGACACTCACTAGCTGCGGACCAATTCAAACTCTGCCTCCCTTTAGGTCTACATTCCTATATACAATGGAATGACACCAAGAAATATAGCCTTAACTCAAACAAATGGGGGGCACACCTGTTGAATCCTTTAGTCCTTAGTAGCCCAGGCTTCATTTCCTTTACACATCTACAGTATTTCCCTTCAGGCATGCAGCCTCTGACGGGGGACACAGTTCAGCACACACTCACATTTGAATGCCACAACTACATTTCCAAGGCAGGCTACAACGACCTGAACTAACCATGATGAACTTTACATTTTCAGTCTGGCCGACAAGAGGAAGCAGAGCAGTTTTATAAGTATGCATCACAGGTGAGTGTGTTTTTATTTTTTTATTTTGAAGCAGGGCTGGGTTTTGATTTTATTGGTAGTTGTCAATAGTGCTTCAAAACCTTTATTCCTTAAACAGTCTTTACTGACGTATAAACCTGGCACAATAAAACTCAGCACACAAAAAGCACACCATTGATTTTTTTTTTTACTGAAAAATACATTTCCTAGTTGATTTTGTTTAGTAATCACACAAACAAACATAGGGCTATTGCCATGTTTTTTATTTCACTAAAAATATCCTTCCAAAAGCTATCTGATATCATATCTCTTTTTAATTGACATGAAGTAACCCATTTATTAAAACCTTTTTTCATTACTTGGTTTGCAGTTCCAGCTGCAGAGGGAGTCACTCCTCAGAGAGTACAGTCAGCTGAAGGATCAGCTCCGCTTCTCTCATCTGCAGTCATGCTTCGGAACAAGCTCATAAATCACATGACAAAGTACATTTTAGAAAACTTTTTTATTCTATTTTAAGTATTTTACACATCCTGTGAAGATGAAACACAGCTAGCTCAGATGCACATGATGGTCAGAGATCTTACAGACGGTGCAGATTAGTAACTGTACGGACCGTGATAAAGTTCAATATCCACATTTTAAATAAACTCAAAGCGACACAAAAGTCTGAAAGGTATATAAAGCAACTTCAATGTGGTCAATATATTCTTTAAAAAAAAATACATATCAAAAAAAAAAAAGAACAAGGGCATCTGGTGACATCTATCAAGACATTACTTTTAATCATTATCTCACTTTTCATTGCATTTCTACAATCTGAACAGCAAAAAAGCTGATAAGATGCTGTTTTTGTAGTTGTTCTCTAATGTCTTACCAGATTTTGGCACAATCCATCCTACACTGGAAGGAGATGTAAAGAGGAATATATATGTTGGCTACAATTTCTGTAGAATTGACTAAAAATGCATGTGCTGAAAATATGCATTTTAAGCCGGAAACTATCGGTTATTTAAACTTTGGAAATGTAATGTTGTGTTTGATTGTAACTGCATTTCAGATGCAATTAAAACAAACTGTATTTTATGGAAGCACTTTTGCATTCATATACTTTTAAGGTGAAATCACTGTCTAACCCGAGAGAACAGTTCTCGCAGCCACGGCGAATCCTCGTAGAGCCGAGGGTCCCCCAGATACTCTGTGGTCCTCTTGTATAAGTAGTAGTACAACACTGAAGCTGTGTACAGAAAAAAACACGTGAGGAGAAATTATCGTTCAAAAACATTAAAAGAAAAATACACTCAATTTCATGGTGCTCTGACTCAGACAGTGAAAAATCCAGAGCAGTCAAATGGCTGAAAGGATTTAAATAATTGTTGATAAACAGTGATGATTTAGGGTTACTTAATTACAGCTGCTGACATGTTTGCCTTACATACATAATCCAATGCTCAACGAAGCAGCTAAACACATCCAAGACTGTAAATAAAAAATAAATAGAGTATTCAAGTTCCGTTGAATTTCTAATATGCCAGTATAGTTGGAGCAGTTTAATAGAACCACGCTAATGTTTTGTCTTTTTAACAAAATTACAACAAATCACACTTTAATTACATTACTGTAAGCTTTTGTCTTGTAAAAACCGCTGCATCATCATGAGAATCAACTTGCAAAAACTTGAGAATCACTTCAGTTGTTGTCAAAATCTGCATCAACATCATTAACTTAACACCCTAATAAATCCCAACCGCATAAAAACGTTCAGTTGTGTGAATAAATATTTCAATGGTTTGCATAATTCATCAGCCATTCCCAACTGTGTGGCTCCTGTGATAGACTTTGAACAATGATTAAAGGTATTTAAGACAATGTGTGATTGTAGACACAGAGAAATGTGAAGTCACCACCAGCATTTACAACTCAGCCCAGCAGAGTTTACAGTTTCTGAAGGAAAGCTCATGATGAAGAGACTTTGTGATCTTTGTGATTAAGCTGTGAAGCACAAACAGCTGGGTGGGTCTCAGACAAAAAGGAGACAAATAAGATGGATGCAGTCTGTTCTAATACTTAATAACAATACCTAGATAATAAATCCCATTATCCACTTATGAGCTTATATGTGTATGAAAATTACACCCACATGGTGATGTCAGATCTCTGCCTGGAGCATGTTGACAGCTTTCTGTGACAGAGCATAAAAGCAAATGTAATGATGTGACTTAAGGATACTTGTTTTAATTTAAAAGATGTGTTGAAAAAAGGTTGAGTGAACACAATTACATCTCATGAAATGTGAGGTGATAAACTGTAGCTCTTTCTTCTATAAGAAGCCGATTTCTGCAATCAAACAAAGCTCTCAGGACAGCAGTAAGCATTCCAAATAAATGGTTTTGTTTGGCGTTGAAAATAACCAATTTAAATGTCATCTTACCGACTCTTTGGACCAGAAACAGCACCTGAAGGCCGTCCGTCCAAACAAATCTGTTGGTATTCAGCCAGCGCAGGTTCTGGAAAGATTATACAGAAATAATTAATTTAATGCCTGAACTTTTAATAACACATTTCTTATTCAAAGGAGGCAAAAAGCTGATGGGAAAAACTTGGGCTGTATGAAGGATTCAGAAACACGTTTTTTTCTCCAAGAAGGGATTGAAAATAAATCCCAATCTTATGTAGTTATTATATTATTCATAGTTTACTTAGTTTCTGTCTGCGATTTTGCCCCCTTATGAAGTCTCTGCATTTTTACGATCTTTACATAAATACATCAATTAAAAAATGCAAAGACTATTTGGTTCATACAGTAATGAAACACTAACATTCATAATACATTTAATATAGTATATCTCAGCGTGGTTGTGCAGGTACAGCATGTACCATGAGCCAGGAGTGGAGTACGATACTGAAGGTCAGATAGAGAGCAGAGAGCATTAGCACAGCTCTAAAACGCTCCAGTAATACAGCCACCAGGCCGACCTGGAACACGTAGGTGTTAAACAGCATCAGCAGAATGATGATCAGGTTGAACAGGATAGATATGTCCTGGATTCTGTCGAAGGAAAAGCATGCAGGAAAAGACAAGAGAGGAGAAAATGAGTGACAGGATCAGAACAATTTACAAAGTTTACTGTCTTAGGATATTGCTGTTTGTGCTAAAATCATTTCCATATGACTCAGTGAGAGAACCAAAGCGTAGTATACATTCCCTCCTGTAGCCAGGTTTGAAAACAGGGATGAAAGTCTGGCTTACATGAAGAGTACCAGCATGGTGGCGGGTTCAGTTCTCAGCAGCTCGCTGGAGGAGTTTACGAAGAGGTCGAAGGAGAGCAGGCTGAGCTGGATCAGCAACACCAGAGAGTAGTTTTTGGTTTTGAGCGCTTCCGGCCCGAAGGCTGGGTGCCCGGGGGGACTGGGGTTGTTCCACGATGGATCCAAGGCTGCACTGCACTCACACACTTACTACATAGAAACATCAATCCACTTTTCGAAGCCTTCAAATAACTCCTCTCTGAAGTTTGATACACTATCAAGGAACCATTTTTTTTATTTTAAAATAATTCCTGTTTACTCTGGGGAAACCTTTCAAAATGGGAAAAGGGGACAAGTTCTGGGATGAGCCCATGGGAAATCACAGGTGTCAACATGTCACAAGTGTTGAGTTTTACAGCTCGAACATAAACAGTGGCGCAGTTCAGTCCATGGGGTGGTACAAGCATCCAGGTTTTCTTTCACCTTCATTTCACAACTATAGTGAACATCAGGAACCAAGTAAATCCAGCAGACACTCTGAGGAAAGAAACACGAGAGACACATTAGTATTCCTTTAAAAAACTCACTGTACATTGCAACTCTCATTTGGTTGCTAATGTATGCACACTCAGAGGAAAGAGTTGTTCTTTAACTTAACCAAACACAGCACACAGATTGTAAAATGAATCCATTTACTACGATATCTAGTGATGATTCTTAAAGATCTGAGAAGTATCCCATTATTGGTCCTCCTGTGAAATGATTAAGAAGAACTGGAGGAAATAAACCTTCACATGGTAAATACGTTTTGTAAGGGAGTGACCCTGTGCATCAGTGACTGTAGTATGAGTAACCTGGCCTGCTCTAAGACATGGGCAGGCATGTTGAACAAATACATTCACAGTGTCAATACAAGCAGACTCCATTTCCGGGTGAGGAAAAACTGTGCCTGCCAAATGATCAGGACTGTCCTGCCTGATCTATTTAGAGTCAGTTCACCTACATAAAAAAAAACATATTCTAAACTCTAGAGGCATATTGTATAGATAGTGTGGGTTTTATTTGTTCATATTCTGAGATTCCTGCCTCTGTGTTAGGTTTTGTTGGAACTACCTTGCTACTAAAATATATAAAAAGGAACTTCATTCACCCTTATTGTATTGACCTGTCTGATATCTGACAACAAAAAAAAAATGTCTGCACAGCTAGTTGCCAAAAGAATTTGGGTGAACCAAACCTTTAAGCACATCAAAAATGTAATTTATAAATAAATATAATGTTTTAACAAGCCCCAACACAAATTAAATAACATTCAAGCTAACTTTACACCAGGATGATTAACCATAAATAGCTAACAGAAAGTACACACCAATTATATGAAGTTTAAATAAAACAAATATTAGGTTCAACTTCATAATATTGCTTTCAACTCACGTAATACAGTTATGTGAAATCTATTGACATAAAACATTTAATTAAAGTCAATGTTTAGGCTTGATTCTGATTCCGTTTATTCAGTGTAGAAAGGCATCTTTTCTCTCTAAGGAGCATTTTTTCTGGTGATATGTAATAACATCCCGGAATTACAGAAAATAATCAAACAAATCCTGAGGTGTTCCTTTCACAACTATTGTCTCCACTGAGTAGGAAAAGCAGGTTCTGTAAATCATTACCTTGGATCTACTTGTGAGCAGGATCACTATCCAACATGGCCTCTTGACACTGACTGTCGCCAGGTGGATCCTATTATGTATCCCGTATTTATCTATTTATAACGTGGTAGGTGTAACAAAGGTTAAGACCCCTTTTAAACTGTGCAGGGCCTACCAGAAGACTGATTATTCTTAAATGATGTCCCACTGAGATTGTTGGTTAAAAGAAGTACTAGTAACTTGGCAAAACAAACTGGAGAACCAGTGCGTGTTAGCAAAAAGATTACTAAACCACAATGTCAAGGTGAAGATTCTTATTTAAGAAGAATTTCTGCTCCATCTTCTTATAAAATGTCCCTGAAAACATTTCGGGAATCTCGTTTTCCATTGCTATATAATAGAGGTTTAATTTTAAAAGTCTTGTTGTTGTTGTCCTGTGTCTTCATCTTTTAGCTCTGAATACCATGTAATCTTCTTAGGAAATTCTTTAACAGCTTGTTTCTTTACACATACGAGATAAATCCTCTTTAATACACTGTTTTAGAATATCTATTCCTACTAATCAAACTGCTGCCAATAAAACAAAGTGTGAGTACCTGTAAATGAAGATTGATATCAGAGGCTGGAGTAGTATCTGTCCAAACAACTGAAATGTGCAGCACAGATTGAAAATTTACGTCCTTCTTAGTTAAAGGGTTTATCCCCCCACCTCTCTAATAGACAGGCACAGGGTTTGTGGATGACGTTGTGTTTAGATTGTTTACCTTAACAACAGCAAACTGTAGCTATTGACCAATTGTAGTACTAAAACATAACAATAGAAAGCTGATCAGATGTATTAGTAGTGATGAAATCCTATGAGTCTGTGATTTAAAAATGTGTTAAGGTCAATGGAGCAGTTGTTTGGATTTCAAGCACATACACATTTTTACATTTTCTTGTAGACTGAATTTTTCACTTTTGTATGTATTCAATTATAATTTATTACTTTTTTCAGTGTAGGCCTACATATTGTTATACTGTCTACCTGTGTTACCCTGAAATAATATGGAGGTTTTTCACTTTTCTATCAACAGCAAAATTAACTTAAATGCCAAAAATGAAGATGTAAAATATATGTGGGGGTTAGTTCAATAAAAAACTGTTCTCCCTTTGGAAAAACAGGGTCAGGTTGTATATGTGTGACCAACTGCTGAGGTGTAGCTAGAAGTTGCCTGAGCTTCTTCAGTCACATTTCCATTCAAGATTACGGTAATGCTTCTCAGAAGGCTTTCTGGAGGCGAGCCAAAATAAACCACTGTCATCTAGTGGTGAATGTGTATTACTACAAACACACACAACAATGCTGCATTTACCTGGGCAGGAAAGTAGGTCTAATTTCTATTTTTACAGTGCATTTTCTCTATGTAGACCAATATCAAACATCACACATGTGGACGTTTTTGAAATTGACTTTTTTCAATGGACATGCAGTTTCAGTTGTGTTTGGTACATGTATTCTAATAGTGTTTACGACACAACATAAAGGACCTCGTCTGAATAGCTTATGTCTTAGTACATGACACTTCATGAGGATTTCCAGTATGTGCCACCAGGGTTTAATTGAGCCATGTGAAGACGTTGTGAAAGTAGTGGAGAACAATCTTAAAAGCTTTTATTATCCACATATCCACATACTTACTTCATCAACATCTTTACAAGATGCTGATAAAGTACGCTGAATAAAATAGCCCTATTATTTTGGCTTGACCATTATTACAAATACATATTCTTTATTTAAATCATTATTTCCTTGTATGCTCTCTGCTTCTCCCTCAGTATCTGTTTGCATCACAGAAGCATTGCCCCGGGACAGAAAAAACACCCAGAAACACGCAAGGTAGCCCGGGGTGGAGTCAGCAGCACCAGTCAGTGAGCTCGGCACTGTGATTTCCCTGGTCTCCAGATACACACGGCTGTTCGATAGACCTTGACCAGAGTAAAAAGTGGAGTGAAAACAAAGGACATTTAGGAATATTTCCAAAACATTTAATCGCTTTATTTTACAGAAGATCACTGAAACAGCAGGTAAGTGAAAGCAGGAAGTGCCCTGATAATGGTTAGCTCCACACTGCGGTGTCGCATTGAGCAGACAAGGCAGCATTGCTATGATTTTACCATGTAGTTAAGACATTGTTCAGCTGTATTTCAAATCTACGTTATCAGACATGTGTCCACTTTATTGTTGGTTTCTTTTGAAAGTAGGTCGCTT
This sequence comes from Eleginops maclovinus, assembly GCF_036324505.1. Taxonomy (NCBI): domain Eukaryota; kingdom Metazoa; phylum Chordata; class Actinopteri; order Perciformes; family Eleginopidae; genus Eleginops; species Eleginops maclovinus. The sequence goes on from NC_086352.1 coordinate 25,250,687, forward strand.
TGATAAACCCTGTGTTTCCCCCTATATCAGCGATGATACGTATAACTTTAGCGTTAGCTCCCACCGGCTGAGAGATGCGCTGTAGCGTCAGCTGAAAATCATCGAGGAAACCAACAAAACTCAGTTTTTTGTGTCGGTGTGTGCTCCTGTAAATTAACACACATTGGAGCTTACCCCGCAGTATTCAAACAAGGTTTATAAATGGTTAATGTGAACTCAAACTTAGTACCCTAACCATAGGACTTTTCAGAGGTTTGACTGCTGAGCCGTTGTCAGGACGGGCTGTAATGGACATGTTCAGCTAGCTCACTTTTCATTGTAGTCCGAGCTAGCTAGTTAGTATACCTGCAGTGGTGTAAAGTAAATCATGACAGTACCGTACTAAAGAACAATTTTGAGGGACTTTACTTGATTATTCACACGTTTTACTTTGTTTTTCTACCCCTCTACAATTCAGATGTAAATAGTGTGCTGTTACTCCACTACATTTATGTATTACATTAAGTTACTTTACAGATTTGGATTAATGATGTGAAATATAATCAACACTTAAATAAGACTTTAGCACGTGCCAAGTAATCGAAAGTAGCTGCACCTTTACTAGCTTTTATAAACACATTAACACATCACTGATTGTGATCAAAACATATTATATGTTTCTGCCGTCTTGCTGAAATAGGCCAATCTTGGGATTACTTTTACTTTTGGTACTTGAGGTGAATTTTGATGCTTATAGAGTACTTAGTACTTTCACTTGAGTAACATTTTGTAGGTCTTTTACTTATAACAGAGTATTCCTACACTTTGGAACTGAGAGATCTGAGTACTTTTTCCACCTCTGTATTATAAACATCTTTTATTATTCCTTAAAATTGACATAGCAGCTATTCAAACAACATTAGATGTCATGACAGAGTAGATCTTATGTTCAATCTTGTTTCACACATCTACCTACATCCAAATCAGACTATTTAGGCTGCCAAATCTGGCCTAAAAATATTTATTCCTCTAGTATTGTAAAACATAATCTGTTTTTAAGCAGAGTAAGTATTTCCCACTGAAAATTGAATTTATTTAATGATTCAGTCTTTTATTTAGATGTTTGTCTACCAAATATATTGGAGGGGATCTGAAAAAGGATCTGTGTGGCATACTACCACAACTAAATAATAGTGGAAACCCTGAAAAGAATAGATTAAAAAGTATTTGAATAGTTTCTTATAATTTGAATTGTTTAGACCTAAAGAAAATCCCAGTAAACTTTGTACTACACCTGCCCCCCTAGACTTCAGTTTGACGTTAAATATATAGCATGAGGTCCAATTCATATACAATATTTAGGCTGCTCGAATTAAATGTGGCACTGTATTTGAAAGTTGTCTTAAGATATTCAAATTATTCATATGAAGTCCCCACTTTGGAGCAATTGCAACTAACACTTCAAATGTTTGATTACTCTGTGGGTTGTTTTAGTGGTTTATCTATAAGATGGTAGAAGTCATCTAAAATGTCCATCACAGTTTCAGTTTGCTTATACCGATTAAAAAAAGTTACCTGGACCTGCTCCAAGTATTTCATCACTGTAATCTCTGAGAGTAGACAAGACAGCCATTATCCTACTTAATGAAATTGTTCCTGAGTGCAAGCAACAGTCTTGTTTAGTGTGCACTTCAGTAAGAATATCACATCCTAAAATTAGCTAAAGCTTTTAATAAGATTGTACAACTCAATTGTTCTTTTACGCAAAACTGTCCATGCAGAACATTTCTTGGTTGCTGTCTTGACTCAGCTGTTTCCCCTCCGTGTTTAAACAGTAAAATAAGGAGTTGTCATTTTAGTCTTGTTTGAACTTAATTAACAAGATCCCACTAAATGGTCCCACTATAACACTAACAGATGGTCACCAGACAGAGCCCAGACACACTCACTCATTCATGCAGTGCACTCATCTGTATTGACAGTAGTAGATGCGGGTGTGGGGTGCAGTCGGAGTGTAAGGAGGGGAAAGAGAGTTTGATTAGAGGCCGTCAGAGGAGGGCAGGTCTGGGCTTGACAGGAAAGTAAGCTAAGAAAATTATGGGTCTAAAAAAATGGATGTGAGACATGGGTGAACAAAGATTACATGAAGGTAAGTGTTGCTCTGTGATGTCATCTATAAATCTTCAAACCCTCGTGTTTGACATTGAGAAAACCTGTCAAATTTCACTACAGTGTAATTTACTGCAGTTCAAATACAAGACATTGATTGGACAAGATTCAATCTGTTTTATTTCAAAAAGGGATTTTTTTTAACCATGTTAGTGAAAGTTTTTCACTTCATTCACTTAGTGGATAAAACACTATACTAAATGTTACTATGAATATTCTATTAAAAGAAGAAGGTTTTGCTTCTGGAAAAGTGTTCAGTGTTGTAACCAGGTTCCAGGGATGAAGGGTGGTTTCTAATTTCCAGCGTTTTGGCCGACTCTCAGCTCCTACTCAGTGCTTAGTCATGGATCTCTCTGCATGCACATGTAATAACTCAGCTCACTGATTGTGCCTACACCGCTGATCTAATGCTCACTCCCCCATGTTCTGCATCCGCCTTGTAATTTCTCATTTGTTAACAGCACCTCACAATGAAAAAGAAAGTTGGCTTTTATTTCAAGCTAGAGTATAAGTCTGTGTCCTCTGTGCAAACTACAAGCCTCTATTGTACTTAAACAAAGTGTATTTTAATTGTACACTGAACTTTTTTGCGGAATAATGCTTGATAAACAAATCCTGATATTCCTGAATGTATGACCTTAAACGCAATAGTAACCTTTTAAAACCGTATGTTATCTCTTAAATCAGTGGTGTTTACACTTTTAAAAAAGATATCAAGGGCTAAAAGCAAAGCCTCCATCTGATTTTCCTGTCTTTACTTATCATACTGGCTCCAAACCTTGTGAACTTTAGGAAATTGGCATTGGTAATCCGAACTCAAAACAAAACAATTTTTTTAATATGCTGCACAAAAAAGGACACTGTCACCAGAAGAGTCTTTTGGTCACCATTATCTTTACCAACACATTACTTTGGGCGAAAGCTTAACATTTGGTTCATGGTCACATGTTCAAACTGAGTGTACAGTGAGTGCTGTATGAAATGTATTGAATAAAACCAACTCTTTCTGTGTGTAATTGTCATAACTGATCTGAAATCTGCTTTCTTTTGCAGCATGGGGGTCTATGAGGAGAAAAAGGAAGCATGTGGAACTGTCTGCCTGAAATACCTCCTGTTTGCCTTCAACTTTCTCTTTTGGGTAAGTTTTATTCTGGCATAGTTGAGTTTAACTATCAAAGTGCTTGTGCTGAAGTGCTCCTAATGCACATGCATGCTTCCCGGAATGCACTTATGATCATGCAATCTCTTTTTTGTGTTGTTTTATTTGGGTCATAATGACAAAGACACATGCTGAAATCTTAAAACACAGTGAAGCTAAAAGGGAGTCAGGTGGGGAGGGCAAGAAACACAGGCAGTCAGACAATCTGGTTTTAAACAAAGCATAGGTTGCTCAAACTTACTGTGTTTGGAGGCGAAAACAAAGGGAGGATAATACTATCATTTACAATGCTGTATTATTCGCACAATTTACAGACCTGATCTCCAGATATCAGCATAACTAACTTAACTTAAGTATTTTATCCGAAAATACAACTAAAATGATGTCAAAATAAAATAATTGTAACCCAAATGGTAATAAACTAGTTGATCCATTGACCGGTATGATATCTGGAATACATACCAGATGAAACTCTTTCTAAACCCTTCAACAGAGCCTTCCTATTCAGGCGGCAGATTAATGCATGCTGCTATTCCAGGAATCAAAGCCAAGCTGCATACTTTTACAGAGGACACAGAGCCCAATCCCCCAAAACTTTCCATTATCAAGAACATGGTGTTCCAGTAGAAAAGCTCTACAAATAACTTAATCATTTGGATGTTTTGTGTGGAAAAAGAGTCAAATCTCAGCACAGAAGCAAAGGAAAAGTGACTCTTATTCTCACTTACTCGGTGTGAAATCACAGTTACATCTTTTCCCATATGTGATAATCATCTGGCTGCCAAAGAATCAGATCTCTATCAAACTGGCAGGCTAACCATACTGTACCTTTTCTGTGATGCCAGAATTACAACCAAATATTTCCGGATATTGCAGTTATTTTCATCAAGAAAATGAAATAAGCACTAAACACTTCATCAAAAGTATTTTACACATTTCATGCCCTGTTTTCTTTTTATGTTGTTTTGGTAGGTTTATGACTTATGACACAGAATTTTATAAAAAAGTGTTATAGAAGTTTCAGCAGCATGAGCTAGTTCTTCTGTCTCATGCTGGTTGCTAAGGGGATGTTTTTCCACAAAGTAATATCAGTTGTTGATAATTATTCATGCATTATTTTGGCCATGTTGAGTTTGAGCTTAGCAGTTTATCAACACTATAAAGTAAAATATTACAAAATGTATTCAGTTTGGGTTGTTTTCAAAGTATAGATTTGACGAATAAGTACGTACATGTATCACCCTTGGAGGTTTCAGGTTGAAAAAAAGGTTTCAGATATTTTTCTGTGTCTCGTGCTTAAGTGGATTCATGGATCCAGATCTGCTGTGAACATACACTTGTAATATTGAAGGCCAAGGAGTTCAGTTTGAGTGAACAGTGCAGCACATTGACTGCATTGATAGTGAATACACTTTTTTAATTCATGTGCATATTGTTTTACATCATTTGAGAATTCTAAAGCAATGTAGTCAAGTGTTGTCCCCTCAGCTTCAAGACGAATTGCAACTAACCCTGTTTACTTCTAAGAAACATAAATACATCTGTAGGTTTCATGAATAATAATAATATACCCTCAAACATTCACTTCATGGTCCTGTAGCCTTTTTAAATGTTCCATTGATTACCTGTGGCTGCCACTAGATGTCGCCATTTCTCTTGTGCAGCTTTTGCTGACACTTGGACAAGATTGACCAATTCCTGTATCCTAAATCCAGTGCAAACATCTTAAACGGAAACATGTTTAATTTAACTTTGGTTTTATGTAACTTTTGATTCATGAGAAAAACTTTGACAATCACTGACACTTGGTTTGCACTTTATTGATAATATTTCTTAAGAAAACACTTTGTTTTATAGTTGCACTCCTCCTGCTGAAACTGCTGCACAACAATTTCCCCCTGGAAAAATGACCTTCTATGTCAAGTCAGTGTGCATGTCTAGAAATGACACCGATGCACCCTATTCGAATTTGATAAATAAAACAACACACTAAGATATTCAACATATCGTGTAATGTAGCCTAAGTTAATACCTGCTCCTCCTCAGTCACCAGTAAACCACTGTGGTTAGTGATTAAAACGGTAAGTAAGGAGTGTTTCCTTGCTTATCTCTGCTATGTGTCCCTGCCTCACTGTCTCTGGGTGTGCCGTACAATCCCTCTCACTGTCTAGCCTCTGAAGCCTTCGCCTTGTCTTTGTATAAATTAAATCTAAATTAGGACAGCTGTTAGATTTACGGCTTTGGCGCAATGACAGATTTCTGTTGCAGTGCTCTACCATCTGCTGACTCGTCACTCTTGATATGTCAGTGATTTAATTTTCCCAAAAGAGTTTTCTTAGATGATGCTGAAGATGTCAGACTATGACAGTTATATGCTGGATGGAACCATTGATATTTTATGCTTGCCTATTGTATCCTCAGGGTTTCGGATTTACTTGGTGCTTGATAAACTCTCAGACTTTATCCTTATTATTTCTCTGTCTTGCTTCTCAAAGCGTTTTTAAATGCTTCTTCCCTACAAAAGAATTTCTGAAAAAAGATCAGATTACAGGAATGCGATTAACTTAATTTATAGCGTGCCAGTTGCTGAGTAAATAAATCATTAAGTCTTTGATTTTTATAAATAATCATAATAAAGCTTTATTTATATAGCGCTTTTCATACAGCACAAATCACAAATTAAAACCAACAACAAGAAATTCTCCCTTAAACCCAAACTTTTTAAAATGACTTCCATATATGACAAAGAAAAGTAGCAAATCCTCTCATTTCAGAAGCTGAAAACAGAGCATGCTTGGCAATTTTTCCAACCCATCATCATAATATTGATGCAGCAGCTCAGTCTGTAGGGCTTTGCTGAGGACGTCCCAGAACGGGCCAAAAACTGAGTGTGGACTGGTACCAGGTGGAGGTGCCAGTTCCCCGGGTGCTGTATAATAGCTGCTCACTGCCCCTTATGCAAGGATGGGTTAAATGCATACTGTACATGCGTGTGACAATTACAGGGGATTTAAAACAAATATACTTGTTATAATAGTTGCCAAATGTATTGTATGACTATCAATTGACTGCTGCTGCTGTTGCTATGCTTTTCAGCGGTCAGCTCATGCAGAATTAACTTGCAGAATTAACTGATTCAGGATCAGATTATCTCATGTAACAGCAATTGGTCCATTTTATCATTTCATATCAAACCATTTGATCGTCATTCATTTCTCCTCTTTTGTCACATTGAATCCTGCTTGAGTGATAAATAATAGACACCTCTTTGTCACACTCGGGATTTGTCTCTTTGTGTGCTGGTTTTTAAAGTAGCAGACTCTGGCTCCTCTTGAACCGGTCCCCTCACAGATCGGACTCTCATCATGTGCTCTTCTTCCAGCTGGCAGGCGGCGTAGTGATGGCGGTGGGTGTTTGGACCTTGGTTGAGAAGAGCGACTACATCAGCCTCCTCTCCTCCAAGACCTACGCTGCCTCCGCCTACATACTGGTCGTGGCTGGAGCCATCGTCATGGTAACAGGCGCGCTGGGCTGCTGTGCCACCTTCAAGGAGCAGAGGAGGCTACTGCGAGTGGTGAGAGATCACGTCAGGGTGGAGATAACAGAAGCTGCATAACATACACATTTAAATATACTGAAGTGTGTGAAACAGAAATCATTTACTGTGCTACCTACATACATATGCTTATACCTTCATTATATATTGACTCCTATCACATCCACCACTCCCCATTAGCTGACAACTTTTTTATCACGTCCAATTGTAGTTTTATGAAATGGTCAGTTTTTTACATTTGCTCATGTTGAGTTTACTTTTATTCCCAGTAATAACAAATATTTGAACTTGCCCTTGTGAATGGACAGCATACTAAATTAAACGTAGTATATTCCACCACAAAAAATGAAAATACCTTTACCATGCAGGTGTGGGATAGCCTGAGGAAATGTTTTTTTTTTTTTCAAGGAATGTGCTGTGCTCAAACTTTGTCCTTGCTGCCCTTCACCAGCCTGGGTAAAAACAAAGTAAACCCTGGTATCACACACACTTCATTCAGTGTTCGACAGGAAGGAGTAACTTGTACTCTGGCACACTTTCAATTTGGTCTCCAGTGAGATGGCTAACTATCGTTTCATCGGTGTGTTCTGCATTGACTCGATTATATGTTAAATATTCTGAGTGATTCTGTGCACAGAAAATGTCTCGAAATTCCATATTCTTCAGTAGGGTGTACATCAATTAACCTTCGTTCGTTCTTGGCATGTGAATGGTTTTAGCTTTCCACCCTGTATGAGCCAAAAACTAAATGTGGGAAACCTTATATAACTTCCAAAAATAATAGGTTGTTAGAAGGACATTGTGATGTCACACACACAGCACCGCCCGAGGTGTCAGCCTGACTGGGTTCAGTTCAGACGAAACAAAAACTTCATACAGTAGGAGCGTGTGCTTGTGTGTGCGTGTGTGTGCTCTTATTTGTGTTGGCACTCGCTGCACACAGCACAGGGTTTTGCCAACCCGCACTAAATTTGCAGAAACACTGTACTATTCACAAACAGCTCAGGCTCTCATCCACAACATTCTTACAAATGTATGCATGCACACCTCTGTGGACGCAGCTCAAGTGTTTGTGTTGTATAAGCTTTGCGAGAACATGTCATCTTTGGCATTTTCCACTTTTCACCAGAGACTACAGCAATTCGCACAGCCAGATAACTTCAAAAATAAAGCCAGTATCCACCTAGTCTATTTTTATGTATCATTAATAAGGAGCAAAAAGGTTCTAGAGGGCCGGGAAAGCATCTATAACAAAGTAATGGCACTTTTTCTTTTACATTTCACATTGTAAACAAGAAAAGCATTGTTGTTTGTTGTTATTATTTGTCAGTTAATTTTAAAAATGCAACTATTGTTGTATTTCTTACGCTCAACATTTATTTTTATTTTGAAAAAGCAACATTGCAAAACCACTTTCATTCGACTTAGAACTTAATATCCAACTTCTGGATGAGTGGAAATCTTCAAAGACAGTAGTTGATGAAAGCATTTGCTAATAATGGGGCTAATATGACAATCACAACCAAGAGAAATTTGCTTTATATTTTTTTATTTTAAGGAAGTCTGTTATTTTTGTCCATGTTGAATATTAAAGAACCCAGGGCAGCTAGTATGGGGATTTCTTTAGGCTGTAAATCATATTTGAGAAGAGTAAAGATCTATCCGTACACTCTAAATAAAGTCCCCACTGTCCGGATGATTTGATTTATAACCCAGCACTTGTGCACTGACTGGGATGTGTTCACCACCTCTCGTCCTGTGTGTAGTTTTGAAACGCTCGGTGCATCCCGAAGCGTTGAGATTAGGTCGATGTATCAAAGTGAAGGAATGAACTTGTCGGCAAGGAGAGATGCTATCGGGATTGTTAAAGAGGGCAAAGATAAGGGCAGGTGAGAGGGGAGGGGGCAGAGCAATTGTTTTTCTGTATGTGGAGAGTGCCTGCTACCTGCTGAGAGTACATGAGAGCAGCTGTGATTGTCTGTCCTGTAAGAAAAGCTGATCCAGCCATAACATCACCAGGACATCTGCAGCGGGAAGGCCTGCATAAACTAGCTGCACTAACCTTACCTTAGATTAAAGGGACGGCCGTATCGGCTGTTAGCGATGATTGTACTAAATAAAGTATGAGCAAGGTCAGTCGAACAAAGACATGAAGAAGAAAACTTTCCCACGGGAAGACGGGTGTGTCTGCAGCACACAGCTTTATTGTTTTGCGGGAGAAAAATGACACAAGGGTGTAATGACTCAGGGCAAAGAAGGAGAAAGTGTTTCCATCCAAATGACAGAGCTAAATGGAAATTTTGTCAGAACGGAGGCAGTTTGACTCACATATTACAAGTCTGAGTGTTCTTTGTAGATCTGCCTTACTTTCTTTCTGTAAATATCTCTCTGTGCCTTTTGTTAAAGAAAAAGAGAAGGAACCCTTAATCGTCCCCCAGGGGGGAAATTTACATTCTGCATTTGACCCATCCTAGCGTTAGGAGCAGTGGGCGGCCATATGTACCGCAATGTAAGTTAAGACATATAATACAACTTTATTGTTTGTTCACATGGAAGTGTGTTGCATCAAAAGATCCCCCGAATAACGTGAAAAAAAAAGCATCTGTCAGGTCTGTATTTTACTAATCGTTTTTCACTTTCTCCATCTCTGCCATTTAAAACATGTTTTTTTTTAATATTCAATAAAGTTACAATCTAATTTGTAATATTAGAGCTGCAACTAAAGATGGTTTATTAAATGAACTGATTAATAGTTAAGACTACCTAATGACAAAACAAAAGTAGTAGTAGTAAAAAATGTTTGCCATATGTTCCGGGAGCCCAGAGTCTTTGATATGTTGCTTTGTTCAAACAAAAGTTTAAAATCAAACAATATTTGGTTTTCAACTTCTAAAAATATTCTGGATTTAACAAATTATAAATCTATAGACTTAACATTTCAGTTCAAATGTAGGACTTATGTAAATTAAGTTAGGGTTCTTTACATCAGGTCTTTTGCATAGATTGTTCAGCTTTCGCAGGTTGTGAATGTGCCAAGCAAAAATAATTAATTGCACCTGTTGTCTATTTTTAAAATCATTTAAAGTATTGAAAGAACTGCTTCATAGTCCACTATCTTTCAGGCTGCTCAGCTCGCAGTCCGCCTGCTCTACAATCTGATGAGTCTTATGACTTAGTGATGATCATCGCTCACCTTGGAGGACAGACTGAGGCTGACACAAGGGCAGGAGAGACAGATGAGAAGGTTCAGTACTCCGTGCAGACTGACATTAAAGTATCCACATAGTTTATAGTTTGAAATCTGTGCACAACTTGCCTGTGTGTTTTGAATACATGGTGCATTTTTGAGAGTTGAGATCGCAGCCATGAATCACAGAGAAGGAATGAACTTGTCTTGAGGGGTTGAGGGGGTTCGCAAGAGGTTGCCAAAGATGGTGAAAACTAACGTGTGTGTCTAAAGCAAATTCATGAAGTGATGTTGTTGCATTAGTGCTTTTAACTCGTTAGAACATCTTTAAATAATTGTATTAATTACATTCAAAGGATCCATTATACTGCAGCTGACATCTCATGCCTTTATTATGAATTAGTGAAAGACCCATTTATCAATGGGCTGCTGCCTGCGCTCAAGAGGAAGCTTATTTATTAACTAGAGTATATCACTGAGACAACACCAGGAGAGGCCACTTCACTTGCATCTTTTATCTCTTTAATTTATTTAAGTGTAAAAGGTATCTTTGGTAGTTACTTAGTTTGTTAGTAGATGGACAGACCGTATTTTGATTTATTTTTTCCAGCATAAATGCCAAATGTAATTGCTTTCTGTTTTTCTATGTTTTGTGTATATTGATTTCTTTATACAAACAAGTTGAAAACGTCAATTTTCACGTAACGAAATTGTGGCATACATTTAGAAATAAAATAAAAATGTTTATAAACCAAACAATAATTAAATATTAAAGAAAATAACCAGCAGATTAATTAATACAAAAGGGTTATTCTATTTTTCATAAATCAAAAATAAAACTCATTGCTCGAGGTAAACAGCAATGAGTTTTATCATTTCTTTTAATGTCAGAAGATATGAATAAACGTTTATGAAACATAATGTTAGGCTTCCAATCAGCTATCAGAGCAAGCACGTATTTTATGAGTGATGTGGTTATTGAAACGTCGACTGGTAACTAAGTGTGTTCCAGAAATTCTAATTCAGCCCAGCAGGGGACAGATTGATCACGTTCCTATCACTGTAATGAAGAGCAGCATGTTGCAGTGAAGAAATGCGTCACTGCCCATCAGACGGACTCCTAGCTGAAGGTAGTCTGATAATCACCAGCTGCTGGATAATGGAGTCTGCTTTTAGTTGAAGTCAATTTAAAGTTTCATTTGATGAGCTGCATGTGGCCAAAGAGTTCTTCATAAAAAGGTTGCAGGATGACTCCTTTCAGAACCAAAACTTGTCCAAATGTTATCTGTCTGATCAAAGTCACCTTCAGCGTGAGACCTACTCGCTCAGTAATTGTTAAAGGTGGCGGTACACTTCTGATGAAGACGGAAATACAAACACAGAGCTGTATACTGATGTGTTGGAATTCTTGCTGCAGTTTGATGTCGGAGGAAAAAATGTGGTAGGAAAGACGGACACAGAAACTGTTCAAATATTTTCTAACAACCTCAGCAAAACGAGCCTGTGTTTACCATGGGGTGTTAGACATTTTGTAGTTCAGCCAGGAAGTGTGTAGCCAATGCAGACTCGTATGTACATATGACCCTGCTGAGAGGCGTTTGGCAGTAATTACACTGTGGCCTTAAGTCACCTGGGAGCAGAATGGCAGCTCAGATGTATAATAAGTCTGTGTGTGTGAGAGAGAGTGTGTGTGTGCCTGAGATCAGAAGGAGATCTCTGGAGTCCCTGCAGTCTGTAATTCAGCCACCTCAGCCTCCACCAGCCAACAACATTTTCTCTGCCACGCTCCGTACACACCACTGCCAGTGTGGGATTGGCCTGAGAAGCATGCTTTAGTGTTTGGAAAGAGAAAACGTGGGCAGAAGAAAAACAGTACGGTAGAAAAACTGGCCTTCCACTCACTCACCCAGGTGTTGTTTATTAGCTGCAACTGAAAATATATTTTGTACAGATGAGTAATTAATTAATTATTAGTTATATTTCTGAGAAAAAATTGCAAAAATCTAAAATAAATTGGCATCTAAATCTGGCTGGCAGATTTAGATGCCATTAATATCAATTAAACGTGTTATACCATATTTGCTGATGGACATAAATATTTTGTATAATAATAAATGAAATAAGTTGTGATAAAGTTAAATTGTCTCAATAAATTAAAGTTATTCTGAGTAACTATAGATAAAAAACAAATATGTTTATAACGAAACATACACATTTAAGTCTGTACCACTATTTCCCTCTTCAGCAAACATATCTTTAAATCAGTTAAGTTGCTTTTTGTAGGAACTGGTACGAATCAGATCAAATCCTTGCAGATGAACAGAATCAGACGTAGGTTTACATATAGGAGGAATTTGCTTTGGGTATATGTAGTGCATTCAAAGACAGAGGAAGAAGTTATCGTAGCAAAATAAAATAAATATTGGATTGTAATAACAGCTATTTAAAAATGTTTTAAGACTATTATAACAAATGAACAATATTTACACAACATATTATTATGTGAGAAACAGTCAATGCTAATAAAATATGACCAACTACATACTGTATTCAAAGTGCTTTGCTGATTTAAGAGAGGTAGTTTGGAGAAGAAATGTGCATCATGTACAGGATTTACACAAACAAGAAGTTGGTCGCAGATGATGTCATATGTTAAATAGTTTACTCAAACTTCCCCTTAGTATGAATTTAGTATCTTTCTCTGTTGCCATGTCAACATGGCATCAAAGTGTATCTGAGAGTGTGTTCAGCATTCAGCCTCAGAGCCTGTGAGAGATTTAATCAGCCGAGCTATCGAATCAAAGAGCAGGTCCACTTTACCGGCCTGATTTCCTCCCTCTGATAGCAGCAGGCTGGAGGAATTCAGGTCAAGGTTTTACTTTGATAACATCGTCTTGTCTTTAATTCTGAAGAAACTTCTGCAGACCTTCACTCTTAACTCTCTCAGGCCCGGTCACGAATCAGACACCGGAGATAAACTCTAAACAGCAAACCTCTCTAAAGGGCACACCGTGTGAGATCCAACTCTGAGGAACAACTCTGAGTTCTGCAGTTTAAGGCTCTAATAAATCAACTTTGGGGAAAAGAGCTGGATGTTCACATACAACCATTTTAGAGATGCGGTTTTAGTGCCATTTGCTTAAAAGTATGTTTGGACTGTGTTAGCAAAATTGTTCATGTTATTATATTGTTGTTATTATACTATTAACACTCATTTAGTCCCACCAGTAAACCTTAAATCAATCCTCAACATCAGCCCTGTAATACATCTTACTTTTATACTTATTTTTTAATCTCGGTTCTACAATTAATACATTTTTCTCGAGCTGTCAGCAGAAAACCAAGCCAGGCAGTCACACTTTTATTATTCATGAGCATTGTTTGCTCTCAGTTTTTTTCTTATATCGACTATGCTCACAAACCTGCACTGCAGTGGATCGACTTTTCCATATTTTAATTTCTAATTAACATCTTAATAACACTGGGCCAGACTTTGGCCACTAAATGTTTTATTTCATTCAAACCAGCTTTCTAGCAGACTATAAATGCTCCCACATGAGTTTGTTCAGCCACCTGTTGTCTCATCACATTACCTTCCACTAACCAGGCTTTCTTCTGCTTCCCTGTGTCCTCAGTACTTCGTCCTGCTGCTGTGTATCTTCCTGTTGGAGATCCTGTCTGGCGTCCTGGCTTATATCTACTACCAGCAGGTAATCCCCTTTACGATAAAAAAAAAAGGAGTCTCTTCCAATATATTTTACAAGGTACCTGGGGATTTGATCTGTTAGTCAGGTTGTATGTTTGCAATGATGGAGCAGCAGCTGACAGGTATGGGAAGATTTATTGATTTCAAATGACAAAAAACTATTTTTAAATTGGACACAGATGACAGGATATATTTTGAGTCACAATACAGTCTTTGCTGAGTTGTGTTTGTTTTTATTGTTACATTTTGTGACTTCTGACATTTTTTAACCTTCCTGGTTTGGACGGACATATGTCTGTCCTCCTAGTGTGTGTGTGTGTGTGTGTGTGTGTGTGTGTGTGTGTGTGTGTGTGTGTGTGTGTGTGTGTGTGTGTGTGTGTGTGTGTGTGTGTGTGTGTGTGTGTGTGTGTGTGTGTGTGTGTGTGTGTGTGTGTGTGTGTGTGTGTGTGTGTGTGTGTGTGTGTGTGTGTGTGTGTGTTAGGGGTGGGCGATATGAGGTAAAATTCATATCACGATATTTTTCACTGTCCAGACGATATCGATATTATATCACAATATATGAGGGGGAAAAAATCTGAATCACATTTGAATAGCCCTTCTTAGTTAAATGACATTGGTTGAGGCAAAATATGTATTTTAACATCATAAATCGACTTGGCTTACTTCGCCGTAAACTCTCTCCCGACATTCCAAGTAAAGTTGAGGCAGGCATTTCTGGCTGAAGTACTTGCGGCTCGGGATCTCGTACCTTGGGTCCAGAGTTTGAAGTAACTTTTTGAAACCCACTTTCTCCACAGTTTGGATGGGTACCATGTCCTTCGCAATGTGATGGGTTATAGCCTCCGTGATGTCTCTCCATTTCTTGCTTGTCCGCTCAGAGCGAGTACCGGCAGCGAATGATGTTTGTAGTGATTGCTGAAGCGATTGAGTGGAAGTCTGGCTTGTCTTTGGTCGAGCTCCTGGGCTGATTGCTTCTCGCATTTTGATGCAATCTGCATATTCTCGTACATGCATCGTTTTAAGGTGATTTTAAGGTCGTCTTCTTCTTTTTCTTCTTCTTGTTGTTTTGGATCCACTATTGCTAGCACTACTTCCGCGCAGCAAAAAATGCTTGCAACGTCCGCTCATAAAAATAGGTCTACACCGTAAACCCTCAAATTGTGGCCGAGTGCTTTTATTTACTTAGGCTGCACATCGAACTGGCCTTTATTTGGGGCAGGCTTGTATATGGACCAGGCCTTTATTTCTTGCTTACCTTCTGTTGTATTGTATTACTTAAATCAAATAAGGGGCATAATTACAGTAGGCTAATATCATTCACTGCATATGCATTTAGCGTTGTGAGTCTCCTCACTGAAAAACCATTCCGCTCAAGCCAGCCCCTGCTTGCTAGAAGTTACGAAATCAGTCACGGGGGAAAAGATTTCCAAAACTTTGTTCTAAACACGCTATTATGCTTATCGCGGACTAAAAAATTCCGTTTCACATTTACA
Source organism: Eleginops maclovinus (assembly GCF_036324505.1). Classification (NCBI taxonomy): domain Eukaryota; kingdom Metazoa; phylum Chordata; class Actinopteri; order Perciformes; family Eleginopidae; genus Eleginops; species Eleginops maclovinus. The sequence continues at coordinate 25,265,936 of NC_086352.1, forward strand.
TTCATGATTCTACTAGACATCGTGATGTCCTAAAATAATGTCATGATTTTGGTCGTTAAAGTTGCTTTCGTGTTGCCTGTGGAGTCTGGATTGTTCACACGTCTTGCATGCCCTATAAGGAGCTCGTGGAGCGTTTTTGTATGGAAATGAGGTGCACGAGAACTCTGTGCACAGCTGTTTTAGGAACAGACAGGCTGTTTAGGAACACGTCCAGGCATTCATTAATCCAGCGGAGATCTGTTGTTAGGTTAATCTTCCGAAGCCCGTTTGAATATACTTCAGAAGACAAAGAATGTTCGACAATGCGACCCAATATGAACGCCAATTTATGAATTTATGAATACTGCGGTATCAACGACATCTCAAAATTGTGTGTGTGTGTGTGTGTGTGTGTGTGTGTGTGTGTGTGTGTGTGTGTGTGTGTGTGTGTGTGTGTGTGTGTGTGTGTGTGTGTGTGTGTGTGTGTGTGTGTGTGTGTGTGTGTGTGTGTGTGTGTGTGTGTGTGTGTGTGTGTGTGTGTGTGTGTGTGTAAAAGCTCTTATTACTCTACTGAAAAATCAATAGAGCTTGCTTGACACATTGTGTGCCTCTTAATCTGAGCACTAGTCAGAAGAGTTCAAAAACGACTGTTTCCATTCCCACATGGCCTTTGCTGTGATTTTAACCACCGCATAACCAGCATGATAAATCAGTGTGTGGAGATTTTTGAAAACATATATCACTCTGGACTATTTTATTCTGGGATCATCTCGTCCAAAATGAATTAAAATGTTCTCCTGGAATACTGTATCAGGATCATTTGGATGCTTTTTGTTAGTGTTTGGATTGAATGACACTCAAACGGAGCCGTTAAATAAATAATAATCATAAAATCTACTCGCATAAGTTAAACACTGAAGAGAGTACTAAACACTACAAAATGCACATATGTGATTACTGTCTGTCTGTGCTGTAGTTGATGTAAAAACCCAACTAAATCCGACAGTCTGTGAGTTATGACTGACTTCAGGGCAGGTAGTTGCAAATGAGAAGGTTTTTACTCATCTAATATTAATCTGACACTGCACCAGCGTCACCCCCTCCTCGACTCGTCTGTAGCTCAGCAACAGGACTTTTCTCAGTCTAGAGGTGCTCTGCCTTCATTGTAACATCCTCATTCATAATACACAACTCTTCTGAACATGAGCAGTCTCTGTGCTCCGCTGCTGTTTCCTAAACACTTTAAAGCTCCCTCTGCTCTTCCTCCCTTGTTAATTGTTCCTGATTTCTTAATTTGTTGTGATAAGTTTACATTTGCTTTTAATTGCAAGACACCAAACACACTTATTGAAGCAACGCATGTTAAACAGCCTCACTTAAAGGGAAGGAACAGCAGCAGCAGCCTGGACCTGCAGATGGAAACACATTGCCTTCTTTAGGCAAAGAAAGCAATAGCTGCTGAACTTCATAACTTGAAGGCAATAACGTTTACATCTGCAATGACATATATTTTCTCAAGCTGTTCTTCATGTGTGAGTTTCCCTTTTAATACTGCTTCTATCTTTGTACAGTATAGCCTGAGATAAACTTTAACACGCACCTGATTAACAGAGCAAAGCTTACTGTGTTTGTTGTCTACAGTAAGCTGTACTGAACCCAATAGCTTGTTTATAGTACAGTTCTGGTGACCTGAAACACATGAAGAGGCTTTTAATAGTAATAGTAAACATGTGTAAGTTCAAGAAAGGAAAGATGTCAATACCAGCTATTTAGAAGATGTCTGCAGCTGAAGCAGTCAAATCAGCAGATGCTACCCCGCTGTACAGCTCAGTTTGTTGGAACCATTTGCCGAGTTTCATCCTCTCTGTCTCCCCCTTTCCACACTTTCACTCGTATAAAGGCACTGGAAACCCAGACATATCTTTAACAAAACCTACAGCAGATGCTATTGCCTTTTCTTACCTGTAGGTGGTGCACAATGTTGCTGTTATTTTTGATGAGACTAGCCAGGCCAGCTGCAGTGTTAGGGCGATGGCTCTTAATAGATGCTTAAACTCAGGTTTGCATTTATTTATGTGCTTGATGCCATATAACACTGTTCTCTCACACACTGGCTGTTTCTTCTTATCGAGCCATCTCATACTGCCGCAGTGTCTCCCAGACGATCAACAGGTGAAATGAAACGCCCTCTACTTTCCTCTTTGTCTTCCCCTCTCGTCTCTCATCTCTCTCCGCCCCTCCCTTCATCATTCATTCCCTTGATATCTCCTTCACGCTTTGATTTACAGTGGTTTCCCAGCTGGCTTGTTGCCATAGAAACTGAGCCCCCCAGACCTGCCGCTCCTCCAGTGTCTGCCTGCTGGTCTTGAGAACAAAAAAACAAAAAACATAAAGACTTTCTCTGCCTTCGCCCGGTTCCGCTCTCCTCTGCTCCTGTGTTGTTAACCTGCTGTCCATGACGTGTATCGTCAGGACGGCTTTGAATCCTGCGTGCTATCAATCTCCTCCATCAACAATTACAACACATTTCATCACTTGGTCATGCTCCAAGCTGGCCTGAGATTTCTGTGTTGCTATGTAGTTGGCTGTTAGTTAATATAATGTGTGTGTGTTTGTGTGGCAGCTGAATGAGGAGCTGAAGCAGAACCTGAGGGAGACCATGACCCAGAAGTATCAGCAGAGCACCCATGAGCACATCACCGGGGCGGTGGACAAGCTGCAGGAGGAGGTAAGAGTCTAAATACCAGGATGTAGCGTGGCATGGATACAAGTACCAATCATAGAAGGTGGAGGTTCAGGCTGAAAGCAACAATTATTTACGTTATCACTTAATCTTTTAATGGCTTGGTCTATAAAATCGTGAAAATGTCCATCCCAGTTCTCAAAGTTAAAGTTATATTTTTACATTTCTTATTTTGTCAGTCAAGACTTCAAATAGGACATTTAAAATCACAACAAATAAAGCAGGAAGTCTACTTATTGTAGAGGCTGGAATCATTTTTACATGAATGTGTCATTGAATCTGTAGCTGAAGTACATTTAATTGTATTTTAAACATCAACTCTTGAATGATAACAGATTTTAAAGAGTGCAGTTTCTCTTTGGACCAAAACACATTGGTCACCATCATTTCTTTTAAGCGAACAGGAGCTTACGTGTGTGTTTTCATTGACTCTCAAGAGGCTTGATGATTGGTTTTGGTACCCTATCATCCCATCAGATTAGAGATTTTGGTGATGAGGGCGAGTCAAAAACAAATCCGATTCCAGTCCCTGAGTCTTCAGCTAAGCATGATGGACTTGTCTTCATCCTGTTTTGTAATTCACCCTCTCTATGCTTATACACGACAGCACATGAAGGAACGGATGGATGTGAGCAGCAGTCGAGACTTCGATTCATTTTTTATTCTCAGTTTTTTAAATATGAGTTGCCCCAGGCTGTTAGACGTCAAGGAAGTTTACTACTCCTACTCCAAGAAATTAGGGGGTGAGGGAAAAATAGACTTATGTAAGAATCCAGATTTATTTTTCTGTGATTCTTTATCCATTCACAACTTCCAAAAAAACATTTTAAGAAATGTTTCTCTTTTAAAAATCAACCCAAATATTGCTACTCAGGGACAGTCATCCTAAACACACGTCTAGGTCTAGTTTTATAATGTGATTCTGTGTATTCAGTTTCTGATTAATTAAAAGGCATCTAGCTAAAGACAATAACACTGTTATTTATGAATCATGAACCCAAAGATTGAAATTGATTCTGGAGATACAGAACGATTTACGCCCCTAAGCTAAGCAGCCGCTCGCTGTAGCTCTTTATTAACCATACGGATTTCAGAGTAGTATCGATCTCCTCGTATAACAGCTGGTGAGAAAACAAATGAACCAAAAATGTCCAACTATTCCTCCAGCAAATGACTTGCTTATTTTCTTCAGTGCAGTAATAAAATGTTTCCTAGTTTGTTATGAAAATAATTTAACAATGTCTTTTCTATCAAAATGGTCTAAAGATAGGAAATGTCTTTCTGTGTCTCCTGTCAGTTTAAGTGCTGTGGCAGCAACAGTTCATCAGACTGGGCTGAGAGCGTGTGGATCCGCTCCAGGGAGGCGCAGGGCCGCGTAGTGCCTGACAGCTGCTGTAAGAGTCTCACTGAGCTCTGCGGCCGCAGGGACCACCCGTCCAACATCTACAAGGTGGAGGTGAGAAGAGGATGGGTGCTTTACTTTACACAGCGGGGGGGATGGATCAGTATTTCTGTCATGTCTCAGCATGTCAGCTCTGAGATGTGTTATGGCATCGATGGAGGGAGTATTCAGAACCTACACTTAAGTAAAAGTACCACACTGTAGAAATACTCCATAGAAGTCATGTTACATTAGTAAAAATATATAGTATAGCCAGGAAATAGTACTTAAAGTACTTCAAGTATAATAACTTAGTGCAGAAAAATGCCCCCTGTTTGTGCATAAGATACTATCATATAATAAATCATTGAAAAAAGTAATTGTTTTCCCCTGGATAATAACATAAACTGATAAAACAGTTGATCAATCAACACATTATTTCTGATCAACTTATGGTTGTGCTGTTGATGGTTAATTTAAATTATCACAAAATATTTTTTTAAACTATGTGTTTTTTTTATGCAGAAAACATTGATTTAAAGCTGTCAGATACATGTAGTGGAGTACAATATTACCTGGAGTAGTGCAGTAGAAGTATCCTGCACTAGTATGCACAAGTGTAGTATTTCCTCAATATGTACAGTAGTATTTGTAGGTACTTGTACCTAGCTACACTTCAACATTGTAGAAGAACAACAGAGATAGAAGCTTTAATATCTGAGCGGTATACACAACATTTGTTTGCCGTGAGACTCCCACATCAACATTGTCCTGTGTTTTCATTTAGGGGGGGTGCATCACCAAACTGGAGAAATTCATCCTGGACCATCTGAAGATCATCGGAGCAGTCGGTGTTGGGATAGCCTGCGTACAGGTGAGAAATAAAGTCGACTCTTCTTACAGTTTACTCAACACAAAGATCAAATAAACATATATCCATGGAGAGTTTGCTAAATTACCTTTTTCTTTTCCTACCAACCAATCCCCAGGTCATAGGAATGGTGTTTACATGCTGCCTATATCGAAGTCTAAAGGCAGAGCCGTACTAAAAAGAGAAGCAGAGGAAGAAACGTGTGTGGGAGAGGGAGGTACTCCTTCAACACATGCCATACTCAAATAGCCCATAGGTTCTTTTCTTTTCCATGCACATAGGGGAAGGGAAATTTTGGCGAGGGATCAAATTGCACATCTGAGGAACCCATTTTAGTAAACAAAGGGTGGAAAAACACTACAAGGTTTTTGAAGTAATTAGGCACTCAATTTGCAGCCTCAGCTACATCTTCAAGATCACTGCAAAACCCTCAGAGAGAAACTGATGGGAGTTCTAACAGAGATAAATTAGTGTGGGACAGCCTCCTAGGGACTGAAACATTGTAGTTTTCTTCCACTCTGATTCCCTGGATGTGCAATTGTTTGTGGACCAGGTGCTACACCCTAAAGTGCTATTAGGATCAGTGGAGTAAAACTGGCACTTTGCAGGAAATGTAAACCCTGGTCCCAGCAGCGAGCTGTAACAAGCCCGCCCACTGGAGCGCCCTGAAACTGCAACAGCATTTTGATTCCACTTAAAGTAGCCAGTCATGCATTTCAAATATCTGTTCATTAGTGGCTTTTTAAACTTTTACACTGTTTGTTTTTATATTTTGTAAATGGTTGTTTTTAACATTAGAGGTGCTTTTCTTGTGAGCTAAAGTTTTTACCTATGTGTCATATTGTCCGATCATGTTTGATCATATCATTTCTGCCACCCCAAGTTGATCTTGATAAAGTCATTATGGTAATGTTACATTCAAGCAGTGCCACTAATAATGCTCATAAGGAAGTGCCTCATGTTAGCGCCTTTTTTGTACAAGGGATTTATCCACTGATGCCAAAGTTGTCAGCTCTGTGTAAAGGACCTACTGTCTCTCTTCCAGCCTTATCCACATTACTATTGATGTCTCTCTTTTTAGATTGTTTTTATAAATTAACATTTGTTTACTTTTCTATAGACCATGAATATATGATTGTATTTAACAGACACATTGGTAGGACATGATAGTCACTCACTGTTAAGCATTGATATTTTCCCCATGTGCCTCAAAGACGACACTAAATGAATCTGCTGTATTTCTGTCTTTGTGATAATCCTGGATTTATTTGGGTTTGAATAAACATTGGTTAACAGTAACACTTTGCTTCTATGTGATCTCTCGGCTAAAGTCAGGCAGTGTTTAGAAACTTGGAACGGTGTAACAAACAGCATATCCATTTCTTATTCATTGTAACTGATATTTTCAATAATGTTACTGCACAAACGTCCTTCACCTCATGTTGTCAGGGCACTTAATTAAAAAAACTGTACACAATTTTTGTGTAAAGACAAAACCATGTGCCTGTAACCAGTGGCCCTTACACAATTGGCACCAGCTTACAGGTGCATTAGTGTATTACCCCAAAGTAATTTCCCTAATGTGACTGTACTGCTGAGATTTAGGATGTGAGCCATATTCTCCACGGCTACTACTGGAGTGTATTACCTATAGCATGACAGCTATATGGTCTGTAATGGGAGTAATTCTGCTGTTCAGTGAAAGCCCACTGCATTTCACCCCTTTTGTTTGTTTGGGGTGCATCATGACTGCGACCTGCCGCAGTTACAGCGAGTAAACACAGGGAGGCAGCACCCGCCAGGCTTTCAGTGCCACAACACCACACCGACGAAAACAGCTGGTAAGAGTGTGAGCAATAACACCCAGAGGCTATTGAGGATTACCCCCTCCCTAAATACAGTCTTCTCATTGAAAACGATGGAAAAGCTTTAATGTAGTCAGTCACCCAAAGTGTCAGGGGGAGAGGGGGAAATTATTTTCAGTTACTATAACAAAGTTCACTCAGACATTGAACTTCATATGTTTGTAATTTGTATGTGAAAAACACATAATGCATTCATCCTAAAATATGGTCCGAAATTACAATGGCATGACTACAGTATATTCTTTTCTATTTCTCCATGAGTAAATATGAGTAAAACATCTCCCCTCTGTAATATAAAATGAAACAACAGAAATGTGTGTGTATTGTCATAATACCCCTTGAAAGTGCTCTCTCAGCACACCTTGTGAAAGCTGAGTCATCCCTCAAAACGAAAGAGTCGTGTTTAAAAAAAAAAAAATCCTTTACAAGGAGGGGGGGGTTGGGGGGGTTCAGCAGTTAATGTTTCCATTGGAGTGAAAGTAGTTCAGCACATGGCAATTTTAACAGGGCATTTTTCCAAGTAGCAGACATCTGTGGAATGCAAGTCCTGCTCTTGACACAGTCGTCACCTTCGGAAGTTGCTTGAATTTTACTTTTAATAGATGTCAGAAATTATGACAAGCCTTTGATCCACCAGTGTGTCCCGACCAATCGTGCCCCGCTGATGAAAGCCATAATAAATCTTCCTGACCCCTGACGGCCGTGCAGTCCTCCCTGCCGCTCTTGCTGTTGCAGGATGACATTTTCAAAATATCTGCCCCAATGCTCAGTTGTCTATCCATTGCACCTCGACCTACTGGCCCATCCAGCAGAGAGCTATGTTGTTTTCACTCCAGGAGGGGGCTCGTACAGCCTTCCCCTTCCACCTTTTTTTCCTGACAGGTGATTTCTGTGCCTACAGGATAAACAGGGGGCTGTGATTCACTTCATCTGCAGCTGGGAACCGTAGCAGCAACATGCAGGTTCACCCAAAGGCAGGGGACATGAGTCTTATTTTAGATATAGTTTGCATGATTTTCCATTTTAACTTAGTTAAAGCCGGACACATCAGCTGCCGAGGTTAAGAATTTGTTGTTTCTGATTTGGTTTCACAGCAGTCACATTTATCATGAGCTATAACGGTTCCTGTCGTCACCGGGGTCGGGTAGAGGTTAAGGTTAGGTAAGTATAGTTATGGTTTAGTTTAGGGTTACCTATATGGAAATGAGTGAACACCCCGGAGGTACACACTACAAATGATTCCCAACCTGCGGGTCACGACCAGCTAAGAGGTCGCCAGATAAATCTCAGGAGTCCTGATGATAAATATAAATATTTATATATTTTATTTTTTTATTTGCACCAATGTTTTGCTTTTTCTCTGTGGTTTATCTGACTTCCTCAAGTACATAAACAATTAAATAATTATGTATGTATTTCCTAACTGTCCGAAGGTATGCCAAACTTTGACAAGGGTCCGAAAATAGACATTGCATAGTTTGAAGAGGTCACATGCCAAAAAGGTTACAGAGTGACTGTATGTCCACGTGTGTGTACATTACACAAAAAGACAAAGGGATGTCAGGAAAGAGACACAGGTTATTCTGTAGGCAGAATGTAGCTGTGACTCCAGCCAGCTCACCCTTGGACTGGGTGTGAATATAGAAAGTGCTCACATGTATAGCTGTATGAATGCCTCTGCTGCAGGCTCAGACATCTCAGGTCATTTTCAATCAAAGCCTTCGCTGTTTACATACACGTGTGTGTGTGTGTGTGTGTGTGTGTGTGTGTGTGTGTGTGTGTGTGTGTGTGTGTGTGTGTGTGTGTGTGTGTGTGTGTGTGTGTGTGTGTGTGTGTGTGTGTGTGTGTGTGTGGGGGGGGGGGGGGGGGGGGGGGGGTGTGTGTGTGTGGGGGGGGGGGGGGGGGGGGGGTGTGTGTGTGGGGGGGGGGGGTGGGTAACATATGTAATCATGAGTCTGTAGATGGCAGCAACACTCTTGGTCAATCTCAATGAAATAGAAAAAAGTCTATTGTCGTGGCGGTCAAGGGCTGCCAACTGAAATTGAAATGAATTGGGATAATCCATCGTGAAAGAACAAATAAATCCACAGTCTTTACCAGTAACAGTTGTTTCCACCTGTGCACACATACAGGCCAAATGTACATTTTTAAGAAGCATCGTTAACATGCTGGAATGCAATAAAACATGGTAACAGCTTCTACTTCACCCAAGTGATGCTGATGACTCTGGGTTAAGGATAAGCCTCATTATGCAGCAGAAGGAGCCAGATGAAATGTCAGATGTATTCTGCTCACTTGGTCAAACTGTAAATTGACTTGCTGAACATGACTGACTATATTCTGCTGTTCTTACCCAGTTATCAACAGTGCTGACTTCACATTTTTTGGGGATGTGTGTATAAGTAGGTTGCTGATTATGTAAGTCATTTACATTTCCTCCAATTTAAGAGTGACTGGCTCAGCGAACCTAGAGACTTTGAGCCTCGGTATAGCTTTCAAGCTCCCTTCTGACTAATTCTGAGGAGCTGTGTGAAATACAACCTCTCTCTGAGCTGCCTCTCAGCGCTTAAGACATGTCATTGGTGCATCTGTTGGGGGGAGAAAGAAGGAGCGCCTGTGAGGACGCACATCAGGGTAAAGCTCCTGTGTGCTGACAACAGGCTCACATGGCTCTTATCCCTATGCATATGAACACAGTAGAGTCCTCCACATACGTCGCCCTGTCTGTCACTCAATTGCTCGCTCAGGCTCACTGCAGCCCAGAGCTGACTCCCTGAGGCATAGCGCCTCAACATCTGGCTCTACATCCTCCTCCTCTTCCGGGTCAAATCACATTCTGCATGATTCCTGAGGTTTTCAGACTTTCTCCAAGGTGGTTTCACCAGCTGGCTTTTGATTTTCCTCTAGGGGCTGGGGTATATGTTTTGGGGGGTTAAGGTGTTGATATATTTGTGTGTGTGTCCTCCGGGTTATAACTGTAGATGTGGAGTCAAAAGAAGGTGGCCATGGCTTTGTATTGTTGTTATGCTGATATGGATCTACTATATGTATACTAAATGTAAGTTCAGGGGACAACTCTTGCCAAGGTCTGAGAAAGACATTTTCACTTTAAAAAGGAAAAAACACTATTTGATCTACGACATAAACCCAAGAAGAGTACTATGAGCTTCTTTTGCTGGAATTACCCTAATTTAACTGATTAAGCTTCTTTGCACAAGGTCTGAGAAAAAACGTTTTTTTAATTACAAAGGAGCAAAATAATTAAAAGAACAATATGGTTTGATTTCCAAATGAAACCCAGACAGAAGAGGGGATGTGTTTGGTTTGAACTTCTTCCGCTGAGATAATGTTAATTTGACCATCACATTAGATAAAGTCGTCACTGCTTTGTTAAAAGAAAAAGGACCATGAATTAAAAAGATGACATGGTTTTATTTGAAACCCTGACAGGAGGGAGACTATTTTCATTTTGACCTTCTGAATGCTAATTAGCTTAATGTCTTTGCGGAAGTCTTAGAAAAAATGTCAACATGTGTAAAAGGTGATGAAGTAATGACATACAAATGACACAATGGTTTTATCAGTACTAGAATAATGATTTAGTCATTTATATAACGTTTTAAAACTGCAAGATCAGTACACTTGCAACACATTGCAAGTAAGAGTCTTGCAGTCTAAATTTAAAGTGCAAAGATATTGACAAATAAGGACAAAGTCATTTTGCAGATTGACCATTGTTAGTGCATCTATCTGTGTATGGTAGATCTGTAACACATATCATACTTTATTATCTGATTATCATATAACTACACTCTATATATATTTTCCAATTGCAGGGCATCGCATGTGTGTGTGTGTGTGTGTGTGTGTGTGTGTGTGTGTGTGTGTGTGTGTGTGTGTGTGTGTGTGTGTGTGTGTGTGTGTGTGTGTGTGTGTGTGTGTGTGTGTGTGTGTGTGTGTGTGTGTGTGTGTGTGTGTTTTGTAGTATGGACTGTTTTAAAAGCTGCAGTTGCTCTTGATTTATCTAATTGAAATGATCTCGCCAGTGTGGAGGGTCAGTGACTCGGACATTAAATGATTCTGCAAAGTGCATAATAAAATGCTCATTGACATACTTGGATTAGACCACGGGCAAGATAACTTTAACTTTGAATCAGAAAATGTATTCATGCAGGTAAAATATTAATTAAAGAAGGGCCACAGACCCAGAAAAATACAGAGCCTGTAACACAAGCTTTTGTATGGTTTTTCACTTTTGGGATTAGAGCAGTATAGTACAGATATTGATCCATATATATTTTGATTAATCTGGCCATCAAAAGGACAACACCTCACTAAATAAACCGTAACACAATACCTTATACAGGTCAATATAGATAAGTGCAACAAGACACTGTAAATGATCTGTACATGACTACTTTTATTAAACCAAGTGGATACAATTCTTTCATTTAGATTTAGACGACTGAGCAGCAGTGATACAGAGACCCCTCAGGGCATCTGAATATTGGCACAATTATAAAGTCAATGTTCTGGGACATTCTCCCTGCTCAGAACAAGAGTTCCTTTTTTTTCAGGAGCTAATTGCATTGGGATTATTACATTTTGTCTTTATCTTATTCAGAGAGACTTTCAGGCAATGACAGTGAAGATGATTATCCAAACCCTGCTAATTCACTGATCAATATACACACTTAGGCTACTGTGATAACTAGAACACTGTATATGCCTAGTATCAACATATAAAAGATAGCCCTATCAGGAGTAACAGAATGTGCCTAAATTTCGATTAAGTATAGCTAATTATAAGCCAGTGACATACATTAGACTGTATAGGCCAATTATTTAGAAAAGGGACATTTTGATTAAACACTCTTAAATGGAGAATTTTACTTAAGTATTTTTATACTGTTTTAGCAGTGGTGTTAAGTCACTAACATGTACAAGTACACTTCAGTATAGTTTTTTCAATGCTATGATGCTTTGTACTGCTACCCCATTACAGCTCAGAGGTAAATAGTGTACTTTCACTCCACTACATTTGTTTAATACTTAGTTACTTGGCAGGTTTGGATAAATATTAATATACACACGTAAAGACTTTAATTATACCTGGAGTAACAATCACAAGCTTCCCTGCAGTAGCACAACGTTATGAAAGTGAGCTGCACCTTCACCAGCTTCGATAAGCAGATAGGCTACATCAATAATCAAAACATATAATATTATCAAATTCAAAGTCCAAGTCAAAGTCCATTTTATTGTCAAAGTTTCCACATGTGTTATACATACAGGAAATTGAAATACCGTTTCTGGCAGTCCCACAGTGCAAATATAAACAAGAACATATAACATAAAAAGATAAGAGTGTAGGGGGGAAAAAAAAAGGGGGGGGGGGGGGTAAAAAGAGGTATACAAAAACAAAAAACTAAGTAATATATACATATGTTCGACACAATCAACACAGTTTGACGGTAGTGCAAGTAGGTCTGAATTATTCTGAAATGCTCCAATTTGCGTAATGAGTACTTTAAGTATATGTTGATGCTCATACTTAATATCCTTTTACTTGAGTAACATTTTGCAAGCAGGACTTTAGGGTGACCAGATTTGAGGTGGCGAAAAAGAGGACACTTGCGATTGTTGCACAGAAGTCTAAGTACAGTAGACTTCTGTGCAAAGCGCCATTCAATTTAAGTACACGATTAATGGTCCCATGAAAAACTGTGAAAACCGGACGTTTTCATGAATTTATAAAACCCCCCCGGACGCTCCGGACAGGACATAAAAAGAGGACATGTCCGGGCAAAAGAGGACGTCTGGTCACCCTACTTTTACTTGCAACACAGTATACCTACATTATGCTACTTCTTCCACCTCTTTATCTCCACCCTCTCCACCGGCTGTAATGTAACCATATCAAAAGCACCTTTTTCAAAATGGCGGGCTGTTTGAACTGTCATTGGCCCGCTTAGATTAACTCAACTCCGCTGCTCTCATGTAGCCTTTTATTAAAAAGTGAACCTGTCAGCGTTTTCCAATCATCGCATTGAGGAGGGTTTTGAATTAATAATCCAGTTTTGTGGCTAACTCCGTGTTATTCGGCGCATGGAACACGTTAACCGGCCCCAAACTGCACTACAATCCGGGGTGTTCCTGTCCTCAATGTTCCACTGAGAAGCCGCGGCCAAGGTAAGAGCTGATTGTATTCCTCGGTGTTTGAGCTAAATGTCTGTCTCTGCTGTGTTAATGAGGTTCATAATATTAGCATTTGTGTTGTTGAAATAAGTAATATTACTTTTAACGTCACTGCTTCTTTTGGTTGATAAATTCTGTTTTAATGCTATTACAGTACAGTGGTGGGTAGGCTACTCGGCTAGCAACTTTACTGTGTAAACTTTGTTGAAACCGAGTCCTGAAATCAAAGTGCATTACAGCAGGCCTAAGTTTAACCTTTAGAAACAAAGGATATTGCGGGCCTTTATTTCTAGTCAAAAACTATTTTATTTGAAGTACAATAACTGGCTTTCTAAATGTATTGCAGTAGCAGAGGAAGTATTCAACTGGGGCCAAACCGCTGTTTACCTATTATTAAATTGGTTTTAATGGCTGGGCTTATATGTATTTAGTTTTTTGACACATAGGCCTACATTTACGAAAAAATATTTGTATTTACTGTAGTTTTGTATCTACCCCCTCCTTGTTTTTGTGGCTGCTTTTGGGGGACCATTTTTAAGCATTGCAATGTTTTTTTAAATCAGAGTAACGTTGTATTCATTTTGGATATATAAACATGATTGATGTTCTCTAAAAAGCAAACTATTCACAGTATGACTTAGAATTCTGCGTTCATGCAAACCTCGTATAAAAGTTATACATTAATAATAATTCAGCCTGTTGGTCAACATGTTGCTGATGCATTTAAGGTGAATTGTTAGGTTATGATGTAAACTATTCTAATGTCTGAATAGTTTACACATACCAAATTCCAATATATAGATGACACAGGGCTCAAATTTGATAATACAAGTGAACGTTTCTTTTTGTATTGCATAAACATTCTTTGTGAAGCTCATTTTACATGCAAAGAAAACCAATCCTCGTTTTTCAAAACCGTGTTTGCATTACGTGCATCCACAAAATCAACAAGTCAACATAAATTTGTTTGCTAATCAAATTAAAATTTTCGATTTGAATGGGTTTGAATGATTTATAGATAAACGGGTCAAGGTGTTTACGTGGCAGTTTAGTTGATGTGTCCTTTGCTTTATGGATTAATAATATGAGTTCATGTTAGAGCAGCAAAACCTTACTGAGAGTCTTGTAGATCTTCAGTATATTGCCTCACCTTGTAGTACCTCCCTGAGACTTTCCTCCCCCCTCACATGCAGTCGGGGGGTATGACAGTGCATAATATTCCTGCAGATGTAGCGTTTTCATTTTTCGCGGTTTTTGTTTACAATTTTATTCCCTCCCTGCACGAGGAGCTGCTGATAGGCTGTGCCTCCAATCTCTGTGTGTCATTGATGGTAAAAGAGATGGAGGAGGAGGGTGCGATGCCGAGGGGTGTGTGTGTGTGTGTGTGTGTGTGTGTGTGTGTGTGTGTGTGTGTGTGTGTGTGTGTGTGTGTGTGTGTGTGTGTGTGTGTGTGTGTGTGTGTGTGTGTGTGTTGGAATTAGGGGTTGCGAGTTGCTGGGGCGTAAAAAGTCTACTACTATTTGTCACCGTCGCCTGTGTGCCCGGCTGTCAGTGGCGCCTGCCTGCATGCCGCAGCAAAGGCCTCTGGGAGCCCAGCTTCTCACTGCCAGTCAGGAAGCTGAACCCCTGTTGCTCCCTTTGAATGAGAGTGTGTGTTTTTGCAATGGAGACTTAGAGGGTAAAAAAGGTGAAGTTAACTATATGTCAGAGACTCTCGAATGGACGCTTTGACCTGGAAGACGAGGTCACGTAGCCAATAGGGGAAGCTTATCTGTGAACTACAGTCGGCTGACTATTACTAGCTGTAGAAGTATATTATTATTTAGTGAGGAACAATGACTGTTTTTTTCTACCATGATGTTTAATGACAAACAAAAAGGGAATATTTTGCACGGAACTGATGATTGAAAATCATGTTTGTTGTGAAATAATTACCAGCATTAGGCAGTAGCTGCTTCATTTTTCTGAAGACTTTCTGAACAAAGCAGATGCTGGATGACACACCCACTCATTAAGTAATTTGTGGTGGTCCTAAAGGTGTTTTTTAAAATACTTTTCCTCATGGAGTTAATGTCAGATTTTAGGAGACTGTTAAGCTTGCAGCAACTGTTTAGTTTGGTGTTCTCATCAGCAACAATTTTACAATGCCGTTTAAAACAAGCCTACTGAGTCCATAGCTGTCTCTGTCTGACCCCCACTTACAGGTTGTAGCAGGGAGAATGGAATCAGGGAGCAGCGTGCGTTTGTAAAAAGGGATTTGTGGATTTGCTTTGTGTAAAACATCTCCTGTACACACACACACACACACACACACACACACACACACACACACACACACACACACACACACACACACACACACACACACACACACACACACACACACACACACACTCCTTGGTCAATGCTTCCTGTCCACATGGTTCATCTCTCGTGACACACAGGTCATCATCAGCTCAACATGATAATGAATGAATGAATTCCCAGCCAGCCAAGTAAACGGCGATCCCAAGATGGGTCCAGGATGGCTTAGTCAAGCTGTCTCTTGCATTTAGGTTACATAAGTGAGAGGAAAAGGACATGCATGTGTGTGTGTAATTGTGTGTGTGTGTGTGTGTGTGTGTGTGTGGGGGGGGGGTCCAAGTTGAGTTCATCATGTTCACAACTGCATTCTGACTCAGACTCTTCAGAGGATTATGAAGGTGGAATCAAACACTATCCTTTCCAAAGGTCATCATTATGAGTTATTCTCTCAATTTTTTAGTCTTGAAGAAGATAAAATATTATTTAAAAATCTGTAGTTTATCAAAGCTACATATTCTACTGTGGCTCCACTTTCATTGTAGCTACAATATTGATAATTAATTGGCAGAATCAATACTTTTTTTCACTTATCAAACGTCAAAAGTATGGTGAAAAAATAAGTCTTTAGTTTCTTCAGATTGTGCTGTATATTTATATTTAAATATGTCAATCCAATTAAATGATGTGCGTGATTAATACATTTCTTTTATGTTTTTAATAATTGTTGAGATTTTTTTGAAAGTATATTTTTTTCTTCTTTTTTTGTCCCTGGCTTATTATCAGTCATTTAAATACTGAGCTGCATGAATGGAGTTACCTGACATTTTTGATTCAGAACTGATGGGTATTTTGCAAGGCTGAACATTTATTATTAAATTAAAATGCAATTAAAAATACTTCTCTTTTTCGGTAAAATACAGCTGGGCAGTTGTTCTGTGTTGCTCTTGCCTCTGTGTCGCTCAGCTTGGTGTTTTCCGATGTGTCAGGCTGTTCACATCCCATTATCTCGCCGTTAAAACGCCTCAAACCCACCACAGCTCCTGCGTCCTGTTTATTCCTAATGGAGATCTAGTGATTCTTGGTCATTATCTGATGTCATGTGACTATGTGGGCAGCAAAGGAAGATCCACGCTTGCGTGTGCACACATGCAGTTTGTTTTCTCCTTCTGTTGCTTTACTAGCTGGGGAGGGGATTGGAGCTGCAAGCTCTGACTGCATGCAGCGCCGCAGAGAGAGAATCGTGAGCAGGAGTAATGTTGAGGGGAAAAACCCTCTACAACGGTTTGTTAAAGTGTGTGTGAGGGAAGAGTGAATGTTTATATTTAGATCCAGTGACAGCCTTGTGTTTGGAAGCTCTGCGGAAAAACAATCACAGTTTCACAAAATTCAATTTGAATTCATTGCTGGACTCCAAATCAGTACTCTGGCTTTGAAACGGCAGGCTGCTTCCAAACAGCCGCTGCATTCAGGCCAGAACTTGTGTTTCAGTCACACTGTTTGCACAATCTGAAAGCAGCCCTAACAGGATCGCACAGGGGGTCTCTCCCACTGTGTTGCCCACTTTCTGCACGTTTCCAAAACAGTCACCCAGCTTTCTGCAGTAAAGAGCGATGGAGTGCTTCGGGCGAGAGTTAGAGAGCAGTTTCAATGAAAGTCCTGATGAACTCTTTAATGGCGTGATGAGCTGATGATCAGATCTGTAAGAAAATGTTTTCATTTTCATTTTAAATGCATCAATCTGTTGCACTTAAAGAGAATAGAACTAAGATTTACTTGTGCTCTTTTAAACTATTTAATCAAGTCACATTGGTTGTATAAATATGCACATCTTTTCCACTGAAACTGGAGGAGCTTATCATTATTTCTGTTATTTACACTGTTCAGAATTCCTTTATTGGTCCCACATTGTGTGTTTTCACGTGATCATGCTTCACATCATCCAATTTAATGACTCATGGCACGGTATAATTATCATACCAAGTGAAATCATGATTCTTCGTTCCCATTCGATTCCACAGCAAAGCACAAAACAACCTTTTAGTACGATTTATAGACAGCTTTTTGATGGGAAGATAACAGGTTAAATCACCTGTGAGTATATATTTTATATTGCTGTGAAGCAACTGTATGTATTGAAGTTTCTCTGTAAAAAATATACCATGATTTGAACACATCATGCAAACATTACAAGTTCCCAATGGTAATTGTTACTGATTAGACCTTAATGATAATAATAATAATAATAATAATAATAATAATAATACATTTTATTTAAAGGCGCCTTTCTCGGCACTCAAGGACACCGTACATGATACACACACAAAGACAATAAAAGGAATCAACACTGCAAGTAGGCTAACCTTGAATGCACCACAGTGTTATCTGTGGATCGTCTGTTCACTGGTTGCTAACAAAAATGCTTTCTAGCTCTCAGCCTGCCGATTTTAACACCGACCTGTTGTTTACAATAAAGCATTATTGTAGTGTGAGCCCCCTCTTTTTGAAATTCCTTCGCTTTAGTATACTGTCGAATATTTTCATGTTCAATTTGTTCTCAGCTCTTCTCGGTGCAGCATCCTCCCCCACGTTGTGCAAGAAAATGACTTTCTAGGAGTGAACATTGCACCGAAGCACTCAGTCAACAGTAAAGTGGACTCACACGAAGATATGTTCCCTCCGCCTCAGGGAACCTCACAACCGCATGTTGCCATACATCCACATCCATGGCCGGCTCGTTATGATAATTCACTCGTTCTGAAATGAAAACGTGCTTCTCATATCCCGAGGCTTAGCCAGCTTTCCTCAGCAGTTTAATGCGAGTTGTTGTAGTCCAAGTTTATTTGTTTCTTGTCTGTAAAAATCATCAACCAGTGAGTCAACTGCTGCACTATTTTTGGGTCGAGTTTGTGTGAAAGCTTTGATAGATGAGAGTAACACCAATGTTACTTCCTGGCAAAATTACGCCCCCCCCCCCGCCACTTTTGGGGGAAAACATTGGCTTTCACTTGAATGGCGGTCAATGCAGATTCTGAAGTTTTTGGCAATCACATCAAAAAATCAAGATAACCGCACCATTTTTAATCTAAGACGCCCAATGATGATGGTCAGACAAGCAAACTATTAAAACATGTCATTAGAGATCGATGATGTGTCGATTTATAGTTTAATTTAAATCATAGGGAACTACGAGGCTCTTCCTGGCGAAATTATTGACATTTTTTAATAGTTTGCCTGTCTGACCATCATCATTGGGTTTCTTGTAGATAAAAGAAAAAGGCAGGTTATCTGAATTTTTTGAGGCAAATTCCCAAAACTTCATAATCTGCATTTACCGCCATTCAAGTGAAAGCGAATGTTTTCCCCCAAAAGTGGGGGGCGGGGCCGTAATTTCGCCAGGAAGTGATGTAGGTTTAACCGTCATCTATAAGTTCAACTAGAAATCTACTTTAGAAATCTTGTCCTTGGGTTTTAACGGGTTACAATTACTAAACTTGCTACATTTGTTGATTTTTGACTTTAAGAAACATGACATTAAAAGGAATAATCACAAGGTTACAAATAATAAT
Organism: Eleginops maclovinus; assembly: GCF_036324505.1. NCBI lineage: Eukaryota > Metazoa > Chordata > Actinopteri > Perciformes > Eleginopidae > Eleginops > Eleginops maclovinus. Next base: position 25,284,843 of record NC_086352.1, read on the forward strand.
TCCTTTCCTATTTTCCTTCGTTTTGCACATGATGTAAATTAAAAGAAGTCAGGGAAATGATTTGCTTTTGAAATGAAAAGGAGCTTTCAGCTGACTGCACTTCCACATTATTTTATTACTACTGTAGCCTTGAAATCACTGAGGAGAGCTGTGATCATCACAAAACACACATTTCTGTACACACAATTACAAACACACAAACCTATCATCCATTTGCCACACGAATAATCACATGCACTTCTCAAAGAGCGTGAGACTGTAATTTGGGACAAATGGATGGTAGAAGCCAACTAATGATATCTGTTTATTTTTCTCTAAGCCTGGGTTTCCAGATGTAGGTCACAGGGTGATTCATCGCAGAATCATCCTTGCAAAAACAAATAAAAACGACAACATGGAGAGACGTTAAGTGTGTGGGAGCTACATCAGCCAGTGAGATGCCTCCTTCCATCCCTGTCTCTCCCTCCGTCTCTCCGTCTGTCTCTCTTGGTCATTTTCATTCTGTTTGCAGCTCAACGCGCTCACCATTTGTCCACACGGCTCCGCGCAGTCAGCCTATCTGCGCTGACAAGGAGGATCTTGCCAGACGCTCATTTGGAAATAGGTTAGGGCTGCATCAGTGACTCAATTGAGATGCATCTGAGGATGTTGGCCTCGCTCTGGGCTGCTGCAGTTGTGTGTGACACGGCTGCAGCTCGGATCAGAACAGAGAAGGTTTTCCATTCGTTCAGATGTGCTCATTAATGTCAACCCAACTCGACAGCGAGGACAGTTTGTCGTACTGTTTTGTACACACTTTGTTCCCTGGTGCACGCGCTGTCAAACAAGGGTTTTTATTCAAAGTAGTTGTGACAGTTGAACTTTTCCCAGCAGTGACATTAGATGTTTAAGGTGGTGTGGTATTGACAAGTCTTACTATCTGAAAGATATGTTGTGCTGATTTGTAGACTTTAACTGTGACTCCGTAGAACCTTGAATCCTCTGTTCTTACATGATACAGTACGTACTCGGCCACAGTCCTTGTCAACCAGGCTGATTTCTCCCAGGGCGGTTTCATCAGGTTGAGTGTAAGCAGTGATGTAACAGGCGCTGACCTCACTAACTAACGCTCAGTGACAGCGAGGGAAGCCTACACAGAAATACTTGGGGCTGGATGGGACTTGACATCATTGTAGGAACCTGCCAAAGCATTACCTTCTACATGTTCAAAGTTCAAGTACATGATTTGGGGCAAAAAACCGAGCGAGAGTATTAGGAATATGCGGAGAGGGAAACCATAGCTGATAATTTGCAGCCTCTCCTTGTTTCACATCAATGGAAATTAAATGGGGATTTGTTGTTCCAACACAAAAGCTTGAGGGCTTTTTTGGGGGACTCGAAATGAGAATTTAATTATTTATATATTAGTTGCAGATTCATTGTACAGCCAACTGTGCATTTCTTTCTGTGTTAGAGGAGCGGGCGGGGGGTTTTAGTGAGGAGACTGATGGAGAGGTTATAATTAAAGAAGCATTAATACTGGGCTCATGATTGGATTTCTTTCCACTGCTCTCTAGTATATTTTATCAATCATGTTTTTTATTAGTCAGGTGACATGTATGTATAAATATGATGATAATGAGTAATTGTGTAAGGGCTGTCTATTAATAATGGGTGCCTGCTTTTGTTAGACGTATTTTGAGTATAATATAATATCTGCCGGCTCAGGATATTAATTATGGTATTTCAAACGATTCACAAATGTGACTCAAAACACCCAGCGTTATGCTTTAATTTATTCCTCTAAATCAGTGGTTCTCATCTAGTCAAGCCTCAGGACCCCCTCTTTCCTTCGTCAATAAATCACGACCCAGAGTTTTGAACCACTGCTGTAATATATATATATATATGAATATATAGGGTCTCAGACATTTCCAGTCAAACGGCTACTTCACGCACAGCATTACAAATTTCGGCTTTCAAAAAAAAGTGGCCTTCAAGATAAAAATGTGACTTTTATTCGTGATTTTTTTGTTCCTCAACTTTTTTTTTTCACTTGCATATCTGCGACTACGGTTGGGTATCGTTTTGGTTTTTTCTGATACCGGTGCTAAAACAATACTTTTAAAACGGTACCGGTTCCTAAACAGTGCCTGTACCGGTACTTTTTTTTTTTTAACTTCGTTCGACGACGTCAAAAAACAGTTTTTTAAAAATGTTTTATTTGAACTTGAACAACATATTAACTAAACCGTTGAAAGTAAACATAAATATACAAATTCCCATAATAAATAAAACTTAACCCAACTACAATAATTTAACACTAAATAAGATTTACAGATCTAACAGCAGCAGCAAAATAAGTTTTGAGTTGACCTATCTCAAAATTCAGATCTGCTTGGAACTTTTTGTTCGTGTTACTTACCATCAATCGCGTTTGTGAAGTTTTAATTAAGCAGAAGTATTAAAACCATTGCCTTTGAAAGAAATTCCAGTGCGACTCTAATGGCGACGCGGTGTTCCCCATGGAAAGATGTTGGAAAATCAGGTTGAAGAACTCTTTTGTGGGGACCTTACTCACCGTGGCATATCATAGGGTTTACAAAAAGAGCAGCACTGTGTCCAATTTCAAAAACATGACTGTGGACTTTTCAAACCGATAATGTTAATATTAATCAATGAGATTATCTATCAGTTTAATATGTAAACAAATACTGAATCAGTTTTGAAGTTCAATTGACGCAACATATCTAAATATAACGTGGATGTTTTTTTTCTATAATATCTGGATAGCTCCGGAAAAAAATAAGAGACCACTGCAGCATTCACAGCTTCTCCGGTTTTACTATTTGTAGGTCTGTCTTTGAGTCAAATGATTTTACTTTTCTTTTTTATTGTGGCATTAAACTACTGACAACATGTTTCTGTGTTGGAGATAAAGATTTAAGAAACATTTGGAGTGGTCTCTTATTTTTTTCCGTAGCTGTACGTGTCAATGGTTTTCAGTTACACAGAATGTTATTGTTTACACATAATACATAGAGCTTTTGTGAGGTCTTGTCGTGTTTCCGAAATTGTATCCCAGCATTCCTGCTACTCCATAAGATTAATGCCCACTCCCGTGAAAGATGACAGGTATCAAATGAAATGCCGCTTGATGATATATGAATGAAATGCAGTGTGAAATTGACCAACTTCAAACGAAAATTACTTAGTTGTTTGTCAAGATGGAATTTGGGAACAACAACATTGGCTTTAAATGAGTCGGCCTATTTTAAGTATTGGCAATATAACCAACTTTACTGTTTCTTTCATGATGTGGTTTTAAAACCTGAAGTTTTTAGCTCCAGGATTTACAGCCGCATCAATTCCGGGGTTTAGTTACACTTTGATGAGGAATTCACTTTAATGATCTCTGGGCTTCTTTGAAATATTGCTGATATTCAGACTAAATGCAATTAGCCCACAGAATGAAAATGGATGGCTGAGATACAGGAGATAAAGCGTAAGTTATATATGCTTCTTTCTCACAAATTTGACTTTTTCCATCATAAAGAAGAGCTTAGGGAGTCAACATCAACTCCAGACTAGTTTCCACGGTCACATTCCAGCAGTGTTTGCTTCATCTCCACATTGCAGTGCAACATGAGGAGTCAGTTTTAAGACAATCTGTGTGTTTTGAAATGCCATCAGAGAGCGCTGCCCGAGCATCTGCTTCCTGTCACTTCAGCACTTCCCCCTCCCCCCCGTAATTTTGTGGGGATGGTTCATCATGTCATACACATTACAGCTACATTACAGCCTGATGGAGCGTTTTTATCCCGCTGTGATCAAATTAATCTAGGTCTGAAACAATGAATGATGATATAACATTCTGGGTGCCGGCCACTCGTCTTTGCAAAATCAATTGGTATTTGGCCAGAACAAACGCCTGCACAGAGAATCGAATGTGGTGTGACGGGACACTTCTGAGTTAACAGGCTACTGAGGAAGCTCTGCAGAGAGAATTCTGTTCTTGTGTTTTATTTTTAAACCAATAATAGCCAATGTGATTGTTGCACGTGTGCATTATGTGTGTTTGAAGCAGGATTTTACAGCCATGAAGAAAACGCGAGCAAATCCTTAACATTTACTTTAGTTTGAGTTATAGAACTATTTCGTTGTTTTTCCTTTTGTTGCAGTGGGAGTTATTTATTACATTTTCTGGCCAATACAACTATTGACATATTATCATAAGCTTGGTACTGCATTGCAGAACTACAGTGTGTGTTTAACTAGGGATGTTAAAGGACACTGTTTATCAGTTGACTGACAGATATTATTTTTTATTGATTTAACAGTGAAACAGCTGGTGGCATGGTATTTTCATATTAGTTTAGCTTCGGCTACTTTTCTCATCAACTGAGTTATATGCGTGTTTACATTTATGATTTTAGATTTCAGTTTATTTTACATACAGTCACTAACAGTGTTTGAGGGGGAATTTATTTCACATTATGTGCAGCACTTCACCAAAGCATCTGAGGCATTGTTTTGACATTTCTTTACTTATTTACACGTCACAGAAAAGTACATGTTTGAATGGATGTGTGTTATTTTACTAAGAGTACAATCAATGTTGTGTGGATTTTTCCAAATGTTGTCAAACCCTAATCCTACATACTGTAATCTTGAATTTAAGGGGTCATATTTTGCAACTTTTTCAGGTTCATATATGTATTGTGTTGCTCCACTATGACATGTTTACGTGCTTCAATGTTGATAAAGTGCTTTATTTTCCTCACACTGCCTGTGCATAAAGTACCACTTTTCACTCCGTCTGAAAAGCCCATGCCCCCACCTTTGGAAAAGTGCACTCTGCACTGATTGGTTAGCTGGCGACTCTGCTGTGATTGGTCAACCGCTTAGAGATGTGTCGAAAATGTCCCGTCCCTGAAAATAACTGAAAAAATGGCATTGCTTGTTGCGCCGTACCAGTTTATTACAAATAAATAATGATAGATTATCAGTAATCATTTCAAAGTGACACAGAGACATCGGATTCATCTTCAGCAGCGTTTGTATGCCCTTGAACACAACTTTTGATCACAAACAGCAAAGACTGTTTATGGCTATGGCTCTGTAAAGTGAAGCAGTTTTCTTGCTCTTTCTTGGCTGCTAGTTCAGTGAGTTTTGGTCGTACAGTGATGAGACTTATACCAATGGAATTTGTTTCATATGATATGTGGTTTGTGCAGATAGCATGAAGTAAAAAAATCGCCGTAGCTCACTCGGTGCTATGTAGCATTAGCTCGTGATCATTAAGTGCTGATTTAGACACTTGGTGTTGGATTTGTGTTTCGTTTTTCGTAAAAATGGTTCATATAGTCCGGTAGCTGAGTTTCTTTCCCGTTAAGTGGGTATGCCACATTAATAGGTTGTTAAATGTTAACATGCCCTGAGACGCTGTTTCTTACAAGTTGCTGCGTCTGCCCCCGCCTGTGGGGATTAAGAGGTTAACGTGTTGTGAATTAAAAAAAAAACATCGCTGTTAAATGTCGAGGACACAACCGTAATTTGGGTTTTTGCTCTGAGGGAATAGTGGTAAAAATGTAGTAATGAGTGGTAATAAATGCAAGCAACTTGTTTTCACGTCTTCTTCCTTTGGTATGGCAAACAAAGATAGTTTTGGTTGGTAGCGAAAGTGGCAGCGTCTTCTCGCCATGGTTCCTCCGCTCGGGTTGGCTTTACCTTAGTGCTGTTGAAGCTCTAGCGGCTCACGCTACTATTGGCTAAGTTCAGTTCTGTATCACGTTGAAGTCACTGTGATACGGAACTGAACCAGGATGTAAAGAAAGGAATCCCATCAAGGCGTTTCAGGCAGGGGGGAGGGATATGGAAGAGAATCTCCCTCTGGCCTGAACTTTGGGATTTTAGATCTTGCAGATCTATTACATGCACACAAACATAAATAACACACTACAGGAAAGGGAAAACCCCCAAAAGCATAATATGGCCCCTTTAAATAAAGAGGTAAAGGATATGCAACAGAAGATTTTATTTGAGTTTGATGAACACTACTATTCTTTACTTAACTTTCACTCTTTTGGTCTGAAGGTGTATGCAGCACAGTGCGTTGGTCTGCTGTGTTTGCCTTCAAAACTGTCGTGCAAGTCTGGAAAAATAAACTCGGGCTGGAAAAAGCAACAGAGCTGAGGCTGCAAAATAAACCCGACGAATGAATGAAAGAAAGAAAGAAGTGTTGCTGGTGTGGGTCAGGTGTCTGGCTGAACCGCCTGTGTTTGAGTGACCTCATGGAGTGCATGAATCATGGCCCAAACTACACGCCGGCCCGTGGAACCAACAGGCAATGAGGCAGACAGCTGGAGGTGTCTGTGTGACGGTGTAGCGGGGAATGGTCCGTCCTCACTGCGGGACTCATCGGGCGGACTGTGACAGATAAATGAGCGGACGTGATGAACAGCTTGTCACGCTGATCCTGGGGCGTGTGAGGCAGCACCCGCGCCGTCGGGACGAGTCGCTGCACAGCAGGAGGTTTAGTCAACACGTACAGTAGTCGGATGTGACTCGAGTCGTCTCCTGAGAATTATTTCACATGAACATTTTGAATATGATGATATCAACCGATTGTTTCCAGGCAAGCCTCTTGTCCACTTCTGAACCAAATATCCACCTCAGTTTCCAGACTTATCATCTTGGATCCCCACTTTGTGTTTGTTTGGGTTCATTATTTATAGCAGGATATTTATACTTTTTGTTTAGCACTTCATTAATACAGATTTCATTAAACATTAAGCCATACTTAATGCTTCATCACAATCCTCTCTCATTCAGTGCACTAGCAGTCAGCTCTCTGCCTGGTTTCTCCATTTTTCTTACCTTGCGGCGTCAGTGTTGAAAATGATTGGTCGCCTTTCTAAACATGCAACCAGATCAAACAAATCCATTCTCAGTTGCCAAACGGAAAAAACGTGGAAGCGCTGTCAAAATGCATTGTTTATGCAAGCTATTTGGAGCATTTTTATAGCATTTGTTGTCGTTTGTGAGCGTGAAGAAAAGGAGCAGCAGAGCATTCACTAGTTTACAGATGTGGTTAAATGACTACAGATGTGGTTAAATGACGTCAGACTATCAGCTGCCACATTGCACCACAAGCCACATCTTTTTTTTCCCAATTAGAACTCACCAATATGTGTGTGAAACCTAAAATGATTTGCCAGGTTTTCATCTCTCCTTCCTCATTGGATTACGTTTTAAATGATGTCACAGTAGATCAAACCACTGCAGGAAGTGCTGCCTTTAAAGCGTGATCTGAGTGGAGCTGAGATGCGACTTGCTTTAAGAACATTGTCCACTGTTAGATAATCTTGAAGTTGTCTTCTTTGACCCCAAACTGAGCATTTCAGTCAGTCTCTCTGTTAAATGGTGGTACAACTGAGACATCCACTCTGACTAACAAGGACTAGATTGGACATTTGTCCCTGGTCGTTGGAACTTTCCGCTGGCAGAGTCTGTGGCGGTTTTTATTTTAAGAGCTTGGGTTTTTCAATGTCACGCACAAAGAAGAACCTAGAGCCAAAAGACAGGGCTAAAAAAAACAAACGCTACTCATGGAGGCACCCACCCGCAGGTGATCCCACAATCATCCCACTGTCACTGTGCACCAGTTTGCCCTCTCTGCTTTTTCTCTTTGCTCCAAACAGCAAACAAATGCTAATGTTGTTGTAGTGGGGGGAAGAAAGAACAGGGACTTACTCACGCTGCAGAAAAAAGTACCTAAGGGGAATCCACTCCATCCAGCAGGCAGCTCAGTGTGTGAAGAGATGGGGAGGATGAGTAAGTTGGATGGCTTTCACAGTACATTCCCTTAGTTCTCTTCTATCAAAATATCCTTAAACCTGTTTTGGGGAAAAGATTTTTACCGCACAATTTTTTTGAGGGGGTTGTAACTCATCAATCAGCCTTTACAGATTTGTGGCAGAAATCTGACTTTTAGAGAGCCGAATGAAAACCAGAATGCCCATGTGTTTCTCCAGAAGTTAGAAATCCTAATGAAGACTCTCACAAACATTTGCTATTAAGCTTATGATTTAAAATATAGCCTTGACGCAGAGCCTTTTTAAACAGTTTGTAATATGTTTCACTCCATATTTTTGCTTAAAGGTTTCCTATTATGCTATATTTGAACAATATGTTGTAGGGCCATATTTATACAAAACTTGTCTATGTAGTGTTTTGATCAAAATACCAAACAGATCCCCCACCCCTTTGGTCCTCTGTGAAAGTTTTCTACCGGGAGAAGATACTCAGCTAAACACTGCTGTGATTAAACGCCATATTATGTTCCAAACCACATCAAGCATTGTTTCTGAAACAGTATGGAGCTCAAACGTTTCTCTCTCACAGTACCTTTTTATATCCAGCTTCTTTACACAGTCTCTCCAGCACAGCGTTAGCGATACTTGCTAATGTAAACACAGACCATATTACTTCCAAAACAGAGTGGATTCAGCTCGCCGACTGCATATTGGATACGATAGGTTGAGGCTTTTCACGTGGGTGGGACGTTGCCAGGATTTCAATGTAAAGCCAGCGTACATTTGCCTTATTACGTCATACCGGCTAAAGGAAGAAAAGAGAGAGGGTTGTATTTTCTGACACTTTGTGAGACACATATTTATGTATAAAAGACATCAAAAAGTGCATTTCACATAATTTAGTGTATTACTTTGACTTTTCTTTGCAAGTTTGTTCAGTAATGATACAGCAATCTCAAAAGAGTCCACCTTACTTTCCACCCCATATTGAAATGCTTCTACTTTACATTTATTGCTTTAAATTTTCCTTCAATCATTTTCTATTAAAATACATTAGCAGAGTTGTTTTGCTCTGCCAGTTTCTGCCGGTTGCCCAGTGCTGGTCAGCGCGCCAGCCAGTGTCACACTGAGCAGAGCAGGCAGGCCCATTCATCACTGGCTGCTGCACTCCGCTCAGCAAATGATACATTGGCAGCTGACAGATGTGGGTCACTTTTATCCGTCAGAATGATAATCGGCGTCTGTGCCACCGTGAACCTGAAGGTGGAGGGCTGCAGGAGGACCTTAGGATCCCTCAAAACAAAGTCACTTGGGTTTAAATAGGCTATGCTGTATATTATTATCGCAATTGACCTTTTCACAGAGGCACTTCTGACATGGATGTAAAAGCACAGGTGTAAACTATACAGTTAAAGATCCCCAAATTCCACACTGGTGCTGTATGATGAGTCCAAATGTGTTCTGTAAAGGCCTTTTAGAAGTGAAATGGATCAAACCTTACTTGCGATTGAGATATATTTATTGATATTAAGCTTCATTAAAGGCGGGGCTTCGCACTTTTCTGGGTGCAGTAGAAGCAAATTCAAAACGGCAAGAACACATGACCTTCTTGCTCTTCAGCGCCTCCAGTTACAATAATTACCGCCCTATTAGTTTTCAATGAAATGATTTGGCTCATTTTGTTGCAAATTTACAGCATGTTTCTTGGCTTTTTTATTCTGTTGCCTTTAAAAAAGGATACGCTGGTTTTATGTTGTCTGGGATCTTCAGTTATTTACAACAACAATGATATCCGATATGACTGTAAGCAGCTGAAAGTACTGGGATGGTTAATTGTTGTTGGTTCATGTGGCTTTTTATGTATATTCATACGTTTTTATGGATTTGAGGTCCACCTCAACTGTGGCTCACCAATATAAGAAATAATAACACATTTGCAGCAGATTGCTCCAATTCTAGAGGCATGATGCTGTTTTTCCGTAAAGGGTTTTGCAGTTTTGAAGGTGTTGCATATATCTTCTCTTCTCACTCGGAGGATATGGACATTGACCTCTAATGTTAAGCTGTTTCTGTATTGGTTCTGCTGGAGGAAATGATGGCAACTTTGTGTGTGAAAGCCAGAACGATAGGAACTCGTTCCAACTCAACCTCAAAGCCTATTAGTGACGTCGCAATTTCCCTGTTGACAACTTTTGGCTTTTGTTAACCGCAACTAATTCATCTTTGTGTGCAGGCTAAAGACACGCAAAGCACACAACATACACAATGCAAGCTCACAGATTATCCCTCATTTTAACAGGATCACAACTCTCTTTCCGGAAAATAACACAAAGCAGCAAATACCCCCCAAATGCCCTTACTGGTGGATTAGAGGAGGAAAAAAAAAGCAGTTTCTCACATCATACGGTAATCAGTATCAGGCAAGCTGGACTGGTTTGGCTTTGTGTGAAGTAATAACACATGTAAAGAGGAGCTCAAATAAAAAAAAACACATTGATTTGAGGTGTTTAAGATTTAAGATCCTTATATTTTATTGATAATAGATATTATAGGAGATCATTGCTCTCTTAAATCATGTTTTACAGCTGTTGCTTTCCTGTTTAATGCTCAGGTCCTCTGTGTGTGGCTGTTCAAAAGGTACATCCTCCTGAACATGATGTGTGAAGAGCAAAAGTGCCTTTGTGCCTCTGATGCTTATACTATTTGTTAAACGAGGATGAAGGAACATGGCCAAAATTAGAATCTTGATGGCTGTAATCAATCAAATCCATATTTTGCAACATTCCTGCTAATTTATATAATATAAATAAAATCCCACCATGACGTTGCTGGAAGGAGACAGTGAAACAAAACATACCCTGATGTAAGGATGTCTGATTTGAGGCTGGACAAGGATGTGGAGGGAACACTAGCAACAGTATCTTCCTGCCCTTCATCATTCTGCACTTGGTGTTTTTCTTAGGTGGTTAAACTTGCTAATTCTGTGTCTGCATAATATTTAACATCACTTGGCCTGAATCCAATATACTTCCAAACACTGTCGCTCATCTTCCTTCTGATTGGACTGCAGCCTCAAGTTTTTCACCGCTGCCTCTGAACACCATCCTGACAGATCCTCAACGAGAGAATCTAAAACCTCTCCAACGAAGGCTGTGAGGAAGTTCTTGATCATGGAAGACAACATATTGATTGAGATTAATATTTTAAAATAAGGTACAGCCTGTTCTTTTACTAAGCCAAATGTCCCTTCAACTCCAAAACTAATTTGGCACATCCAGTTGGGTGCCTATAGCAAGCTGGCAGTCATTGTGTTGTTGTTGTTGTTGTTGTTGTTGTTGTTGTCTTTATTACATGGAGCAGAAACACATTTCTTGCTGCACTGCGGTGATTCACAAGTCCTAGTTGTGTCGTATTAGTAATAGTAGAATTAGATATTTGTATCCTTAATGTTAGCCACCATACCCCCAAGCTGACTCAGGACTAAGAGCTATGTTTCCGTGGTAACAATCAGCAGCAACAGCAGCACCACATGACAAAGGGTTTGTTTTCAGAGACCACAGTCACTCTTTAGGAATATACAGATTCTCTTTCCTGTTTGCCTTAGGAAAGCTTCCTGTTTTTAATTTGAAAATGTCTGGATTTGCCCAAATTGCCTGGCAAAATCCGCCTTAACGTCATCAAGAACCAGAGAACTTGGTGCATCAGATGATAGGAGACGTGTCCTATCACTCTATGGCCCACAACAGTGTTGTTATCCAGTTCATAACACATACCTGCAGCAGATTCCTGCTTTGAAACTTCAGAATGACATCTCATGCTCCTCAGAGTATACTTTATAATGAACAATGTATTTGTCAATAACTCTTTTTTTTCATTTGTGTCCTTTGAAATGACTCGAACTCAACAACGATCTCTGTGGTCACATTGTGGGTGGGGGTAACGGCTTCTCTATTAAATAAAAACTACTATTGAGGTAATGGGCAATTTTTGACTTACAGCTCTGCAACAGTCAGCACTATCCATAGAGAGCCATAGCAGGCAGGGTGGGTTGCATTGTGCAGTGCCTCCACTTTTACCCCGAAATACTTAATATGTACCACAAAGCAGGCCTGAGGAATGGACACCTCTTCATTTCCATAGCTTACAATGCCTTGTAGTAAATCACATACATCATAGTGATGGCTTTAGCAGCACTTTCATTTCATTCTTCTTTCTTTTAAATCAATTTATATTTTTACGCTTTATGTCAAACACATTTATTCAATGTACTGTTCAGTGTATAAGTCACTCTGCGTTTTAGAGTTTATTTGCTTCCAAGATAAAGCATTGTAATTGGAATAGTGAACAGTGCTGTCTAGGTGAGAAGACAACAATGACACCGAGTGGAGCTTTGAAGGGACATTATAACCAGAGTGGGTCCAGAACTCATTAGAGGCCTGTGCATAAAGCAGCAGACATTCCTTCTTCTGCTTAGCCAGTTTGGGGACCTGGACCAGCACAGCATCTCCACTTCCTGCCAGTCTGTCTCTTCTGATGATCAATAGCAGTGAGCAGAAGGCAGCTGGAAGCTCCTCATAACTTCTGTAGAGTGCCAACTCATTTTGGTTGGCATTCCTCGATTAGTCTTTAATCCAACTGGCCTTCGCTAAATCCTCTTCATCATTGATAAAATAAATTATCAGCTGAGAAATTGTAAGCCTGCTCAATAATAATAATAATAATAATAATAATAATAATAATAATAATAATAATAATCAGGACATTTTGGATACCACCTCAGGCTATTTATAGGTAAATGCTAAAATAGATCAGAGTTTAAAATGATTCTTGTAGCATGGATGGTGTGCTTTAGGGCTCAGCTGAACCTATAGGTGTTTGTGAGTGTCTGTTCACTTTTAGGTAAAAGAAGACACAAAATGATGTTTTGGGTAATAATATGGAGAGCAGGGAGGCAGGCATATAATATGTAGTAGGACTGGGTGATATGAGCTTAAATGTATACCACTCTCTATTAATTCGTCTTTGTAAAACAGAAGTAGTTGGATATTCATCTATAGACATGATTCTACTACTCTTACACTATTGTCTATGTTAGGGAACATATCTGTAGAAAGACAAACAAAAAGGATGGCTTTATTGGCTCTAAAATGAAATGAAAGTAGGAAAGCCTGCGCCATAACGCATGTTCTCTAATAGAAGTGTTATGACATGTTCTCCGTTAACAGCCATGCTGGAGTAAATCTGAACAATAAAGAATATTTTGGGTCAAAAGTTATTTTCCAGATGTTCACTGTTATTTCATTGTTATAAAGTTGTTGTTTTTTACCCCTGAAATAGCGATGCCACGCAATTTGTGGTCCGACACACAATTGGAAATGACATTATATTATATCAACATCTTTGAACACACGCAACGCTGATAAACATTTACATCTAAACCCTAGGCTGTATAAAGTTTATGATCTTAACCCACATATAAAAACTGTTTGAAACTCTTTGCGCAGCGGCAAGTCTTGTAGAATGTATTCTTTCAATAGCTCCCTTTGGCTTTTACAACTACCCTGTGACACAGCAGGACTCCACCCTCTGTTTAATATGAATGTTTAAAAAAAAGCGTATCTTGTTAACCAATGTCTTCAAATCCATTCAGGATATACTGCTACACTGTAGTAGTACGCCACACCTCTATCTGTTCGATTTTAATCCATCTGATATTTTATAGGAATATTTCATACTTTATAGCTACAGAATAGCTTCCATGTTATGTGACCCACTGAATCCCAGTCTATACCAGGTCTTAAACTACACAGAGCAAATAAGACGTTGTACAACTATAGACAACTAGGACCCACTTCTTTTCACCTTTTTGAGTGCTTTTCCTTTTTTGTATTAATATTGTTTTCAAAAACGGCAATGTTTTAATCGAAATCTCTTCGGAAAATTCGAAAAATTCACTGTTTTTTGGTGGATTTGAATCCCCCTTCTATATTATATTAAGAAATGTGTACAAATTATTTTCTTGGAAATAATAAAATTGTGTGTTGTGTGAAAATGTAGGCGAGTTGGCCTGACTCTACACAGCTGAACACAGCTCGGGGGGTGCTTTGACCAAAAGTTGAACCAAATTGACAATGTAGCGCTTTGTGAGGTGCCCTATGATTACCTCCGCACAGATACTCGTACGTTTGTTTACACAACAACATGGACTTTCGTGCAAAGCAATTTCTCAAACACATTCTTTTCCGATTTGAGCGTTACAGCGAAGCTTCCAAAGCGACTAAGTGTTTTGGTCTTGTTTCCATGTCAAAGACGATTACAGTATAAGGAGCACTTCATGTTTATTCACTTTGATTCCAGGTGCGTGGGTTTAGGAAACAGGATAAAAGTGTGGAATTGATAACGATACATAATCTTGTGACTGCAGTTAAATATTTGTGTAAGAAATGAGCATATAAGACAGTAATAATTTATTCTATGAAAGGTTGTGCTGGCTAGCTTCTTTGTTCTGTACAGCACTTTGGTCTGCGTGGGTTGTTTTTAAATGTGCTTTATAAATAAATGTGATTGTAGCTTAAACAATATCAACCATTTTAGCTGCTTTGCCCTTTGATATTGAAGGACTATTGTTGGCAATTCATCTTTTTTTCTAGATACAGCTCCGAAAAAATGAAGAGACCACTCCAAATGTTTATTAAATCTTTATCTCTACATGTATGGCAGCCATTCCAGTGTGTGTTGAGTTCCAACACAGAGAAATGTTGTCAGTAGTTTATAGAAAACATAAAAACTCAAAGACATACCTATGAATAATAAAACAAGAGGAAATGCTATGATAATGCTTAAATGGCTGGAATTTGTCAAAGTTACTATTTCGCAACACTATTTAATGAATCGTTGAGCTTGCATACATTGTCACTAACTCCTAGCGTTACCTTCAGCCTTCGTTTAGATCCTTGACACCTTTCATACCTGATGAGTTTGCGTCCCTGCAACGATGACAAACCTAATCTTCGGCGTGCATACTGTATGGTGTGTGTACAAACAAAGTACACAACATAAAGCTGCAGTCTCTCCAGGTCAGCTCTCTGCACCCAGCTTCACAATCATGTCTTTTATGTTACCGAGAGCTTTGCCCTTCAGATTCCTAAAAGATAAGATGAGCTGAAGCTTTATTGATCCCTGTGGGGAAGCTCTGTTACTGCAGCAGCAGAGAAATGTCTTTCAGCAGAATGAGAAGAATATTTTTAACTGGCAAATAGAATCATACAAACAATAAGGCAATGTGTAAAGAAATTAAACATGTGTGGGGGTATGGGAACATCCTCAGCACATATACCAGTAGACTGAGG
This sequence comes from Eleginops maclovinus, assembly GCF_036324505.1. Taxonomy (NCBI): domain Eukaryota; kingdom Metazoa; phylum Chordata; class Actinopteri; order Perciformes; family Eleginopidae; genus Eleginops; species Eleginops maclovinus. The sequence goes on from NC_086352.1 coordinate 25,299,988, forward strand.
TGGGAGGTATGGGAGAGAGATATCCTGACTGCCATATATTGATTTGCTGATTTATCACAAAAGTTGTGTAAGATAAAGTCCAATTTCTCTCCGTATAAAGGGCTTTTAATTTTTTATAGCTTTTATTGATGAAAGGGCTCAAAGATATGCATAATAATAATAAAATGAATACTAGATGTGTGAGCTTAGCACTGCTACACCACTGAATGCTGCTTCTGTTTCTGTGCAGGAAGTAAAGCTTTCAGCCAGTGGGAACTTGCTGTGTGTCGGTGTCTAGACGGGGAGGGTCATGTACGCTGCGGGCGTTCAGCTCACTGCATGGCACCCCCAATCGTCTCTGCCTGTCTCACGGTTCCTGTCTCCCTCTGTCTTTGTCTCTCTGTCTGTCTCTCTCTCCTTCTATCCCCACTCTGTCTGAACAAGGGGAGGATGACTGTGAGCATGACATCCTCTCTGTCTCTGTTATCACTGCGGGGGGGGGGGGCTGTCAGCAGGAAAGGGGGGGGCTGTCTGTCGTTCACAGCTCCTGAGCTGCTGGAGTTTGACACTGTAGGAAATAAAGCTCTGTATGGCAGATGCACGCTTTCGGAGGTTGGACGGAGTCTGAGCAGTTTTTGGTGTTGTTTATTTTCCAGCAGGCTGCAGGGGGAGGCTGTGCCAACGGATGACCTGTGAAGGGGACCCGCCCCGGAGAAGTGTGCATGAGGCTTATAGCGAACAAGTGTCTGGCTCACCTGGATCCTCATCCTGTGGAGGGGCTTGTGGAGGCCAACTGATACTGATATTGGCCTTTGGGACGCAAGGTTAAACAGCTCAAGTTAGTGGCTGCTGACAGTGCTAGAGCTGCCACCCCTTAGTCGGCTAATTGTTAGCCGGCAAAAAAATGATTTGTCGTCTAATTTTTCATTAGTGGGAGAAAAAAAGGTTCTTCACCGCACGTTAAGAATTGTTACCGGAGATTCTGCTGTGTGTACCGCTGCTGGGCGGACTGCTCCGTCCGTGCGGTGCGCTGTGACTCATGCGCTTTCTACGTGTACAATGTAATTTATATTTCAACGGTTAATTATTCATTTTATTTTATATTTCATGTAAAGCACAGCGTACCATGTTGGTATAATAACGTTCTTTATCAGCCTTTGAAACTGAAACCATTTTGGGAGAAAAAATGTATTATGATTTTGTAAAATCATGTAATCATGTCAAATCATGTACGTGAGACGATTAGTCGACTAATCGCCTGAATTGACGACGATTAGTCAACGAGAAAAATCTTTATTCTAGTGCAGCCCTAGATAGTGCCATCTTTAACTTTCTCTAAACCATGGCTGCCCAATTATATTTGGCCCGCGCCTTGCCCACTGTCCTATTTTTCCCGCCGTCAGCGCTCGGAATCTCTCGTTGAATATTATTTATTGGTGCACTTCCAAATAATACCATTGTGAGATACATTGATGGTAGGGTAGGGTGGCGCTGTTGAGCTCCTGCCAGCTCTAATCCGATGACACACAAGACCAGTGAGTGAGAGGATACAATGATGGAGCCTGTTAGGAAGTGGCACACAGACAAACGAAAATTCAAAAAAAGTTGGGAACACGATTATCTTTTTACCGAGGTCGATTCCACCGCAGTGTGTCTGTTATGTAAGCAAAGGGTCGCTGTTTCAAAGCAGTACAACATTTGTCGTCACTATGAAACTAAGCATTCTCAGTTCGCAAAATACACAGGAGAGCATCGCAAGGTGAAGGTAGCAGACTTGCTAACGAAGCTAACCAGCCAGCAGCGAACTTTACTTCAGCCGTCTACTGCACAAGAAAATGCCACTCGGGCTAGTTATCTCATTAGCAATGTTATTGTCAGAAGTGGACGAGCTTTTGCAGCGGGTGATTTTGTCAAAGAGTGTCTGACAATTGCTGCTGAAGTTGTGTGTCCAAATCAGATGCAGGTTTTTTCTCAGGTTAGTCTTTCACGGAGCACAGTCACCCGCCGTGTTGAGGACATGGCCGAAGATGTTCGGAGCCAGATAGCCCAAAGAGCAGGTCGGTTTTCTGCCTTGTCCATCGCGTGCGATGAAAGCACCGACATCTGACTCAGCACAGTTGCTGGTGTTTTTGCGAGGCGTCAGTGAGGACTTTGAAGTGTGCCAAGAACTAGCGAGGCTTGAAACACTGAAAGGGACAACAAAAGGTATCGATATGTTTATGGCAGTCCAGCAAGTTATGGGCAAGAACGGTTTGAAGTGGGAAACCCTATCTGGCATCACAACTGATGGAGCCCCGGTCATGGTCGGTAAGAGAGCAGGCCTAACTGCACTTGTGTCGGACAAAGTCTGTGAGTTTGGTGGCTCGATTTTTAAATAGCATTGTATTTTGCATCAGCAGCAACTGTGCGCTAAACACATCGGCTTGAAGAACGTGATGCAGGATGTCGTCACCATTGTCAACAATATTCGCTCAAAGGCCCTCTCACACCGTCAGCTCAAAGCTCTTCTTGATGAGATGGATGCCCAGTATGGTGATGTATTGTACCAGCAGGAGGTGCGGTGGCTGAGCCGTGGGAAAGTTTTACGACGTTTACGATATTTGTGTGATGCATGCATACTTTGTGTTGGTGGAAAATAGATGTTGTTTTTAAATCTACTAACAGTAGCAGTATTTGTTTTTCATAGACTACTGCAGCCATAAACAAAACAAAAGAAGTTGTTTTTTTCTCATTTGATTGATGTTTGGTATTTCATTTCATTTCATGAACAACCTTGCATATTACATTGCTGTTTGTCTTTGTGTCTGTACATTCAGGAAATTTGGCACATTTCCCCAGCCTCAGAGAAGCTGGGTTGATGGAGGAAGACACACCAAAATACCTCGACATTCTCAGCAATCTTGTGGTGGAGTTCGACCATCGCTTTGAAGATTTTCGTGCGAATACAACAGTATTTGAGCCGTTTGCTCAACCCTTTTCTGTAAATGTGGATGCAGTCAGTGAGGAGCTTCAAATGGAACTTTTGGAACTTCAGTCTGATTCAGACCTCCATAGCAGGTCCTTACAGGACTTTTACAGATGTGTTCCCGCACACAGATATGGCAAGATCCGCAAACATGCCCAGGTTATGTTATCCCTCTTTGGAAGTACTTATGTCTGTGAGCAGGTTTTCAGCCTGATTAATCTTAATAACTCCAAATTGCTAAATGCTTTATCTGACTCTCACCTACATGACATTCTCACTTTGTCAGTTAGTCAGCTTGAGCCTGATATTGAGAGACTTTTAAAAACCTAGAACAGGCTTCCTGACTCCCACTGATAGGCCTACTTCAGGCAGAATGTGTAGGCCTAGGCCTCCAATGTGTCACCTTGGAGTATGTTATATAGGCCTAGTAATATTCCATGTCTGTCTTCAAATATTTCATAGTGCTTCAATTATGTTTCTAATTTAAAGAAGCCAGATTGATGATCAGTAATTTTAAGAACATAAATGTGAAGCACAATACACATTATCATTCATTTTTCAAAATGACTTTGATAGTGTTTATTTTGCACACCTATGCTTAACTTAATGTACTGCACACATATATTTACTGCACACGTATATTTAACTTAATGTACTGTAAAATTAACATTTTGGCCCATGACCCTCCCCCACATTCAATTTTGGCCCTCCACTGGGAAGTATTTGGGCACCCCTGCTCTAAACGGTGATCAAGATTCATTCACTAAGCAAAAACCTCAAAGGAAAGCTTTTGATTTTGCTTTCATTTGTTGTAATTAAATACTTTTTTCTATGCACGCAAAATAGTTATTGCTCTCAAATGTGAGATGACCCATAGCCAAGATGATCCGTCCACCTGACAGGTGCTGCATTTCAATGTGCGGACTAACCAGCATGACCTTACATAGGTCTGCCGTGGGCTGGTCCTAATGGAAGGCCACTTTAAGACGTGCAGCTTCATCATGCACAGGATAAGGATTACACATGCCAAGGGCTACAAAAATGTGTGTTTTGGTCACACATGATTCATTCATTCAGAGAATACATCATCCAAGGTGAGCAACTTGTGTTAAGACCCTGATTAGGAAGAGGAGCCCCAAGCTTAGCTTCACTCAGACATTTTCTGTAAACCAACTGTAACATCGGCTGGGGGCTGGTCCCAGAAGATCTAAAGCGGAAGGTGTTGAGGTCCTGAGCTGGCGTCGATGCACATAAGATTCTGCCAAATTTCAAACAGAGACTGCTTATGATGGTGAAATAAACATTTTCAGGGCAACATCTTTGGCATTACGCTGTGTAATGAAACTACAAATGTAAAGCTGCATTCAAGTGATACGCAGTCACGTTTTGTTTCTTACCTATCTGGCCAGCTTGCAACGCTTCACACAGCTGATTAGTTGCATGTCGAAAGGTCCGGTAAAATTGGTCCGAGTGGAAACATTTCAAACTTTGAGCGTGCTTGGGGATCATTTTTAGCGGTGCGCAACACCACTCTCTCTGTAGCAACACAACGGCAGTGCTGTTTGCATTATCTGCCCGAGGGACACCTGTGTGTTGTTATCATGCTGTGACCAAACACACCCGGAAGGTGACGGGAGTATCTTTGCAAAGAAGAACTGCTCACTTATCTGAGTTCAAATGACTTTTTGCAACTTTTGGTTGACTTGTACACTTGTATTGAAATGTCCATTTATTCTTAAATCAGCATGGCCAATTTATCAGTCTGGCCATCATTGGGAGAGATGTTGACACTTGATGTATTGTTGGATTTGCTGCCTGCTGAGTGGAGGGAGGAATCATATAAAGGGACAAACAAAGATCAGGTGTTTGTATTAGGCTTTATTCTGTTGACAGTCTGGATGTTTGCACTGTATTCTGTTTCCTTCTCTCCCAGAAGCCTCTCAGCATTCATACCCTCTGCTGTCAGCCTCTGCTCCCTGCTGCACCTCCTGCATTAGTGATTTGGTACACAGTAGATCATTTATAAACATTAATATTTCAGTACTCCTAACTTTTTGTCCAAGATGTTCTTGACAAATGTGTGCTAAGGATAAAAAGCTGTGCGTAGATTTAGTAGAATGAGCGATACTACTCAATATTACAGGGGATAGTAACAGCATACACTTAGGATTTTTCATTAATCCAATTTTATTCCAACAATTCTGTTAGCGTTAAAGTGACAAAGCCCTCCAGCGGCCATGGTTGCTGCTTTATACTTGTTTCTGGTTCGCTCGAGGTTTTCTGGTAAAACATTATAAAAACAAAACACTTAAAATATTGTTTACAACAAACAAAGTTTATTCTGAGTTTATGGCACGCCAGGTATCTATAGCAACAGTGTGTCTATAGTTGGTGCTCACAGTTAAACTAACTGTCTCTTGTGAAAAGAACAATGGGTTAAACCGACTAGAAATGTTATAATGGTGATTTATTTTTGCCTTGGTGGTGTACATACTCAATAATAAACTCAGGGTTTATCTCATACTGATAAATAATTTGCTTTGACGTCATATCCCCAAATTATCCTCAACAAAGAATAAACTGGACAATTTAACAATCCTCTAGGTTCACATTTTAGTTTTCAGTTTCAATTATTATATTATACACTTTTTTTCCGAGAAATGCAATAATGTTGAAGTTTGGGGAAAACACGGAACCATAGCTACGATAGTCATCCTACATTACATAGGACCAGAAAGTAACCTCATTTAAAATGCTGAATGATTGGTCAGATTTATCAGATGTGCAATCATTACCTTACATGTATATTGTTTACACTCTGTGCCCAGCGCTTGTTTAAAACATGCGCCTCCAAAATTACTTTTCAATTCCCTTTTTGTTTGTACCTCTCACTTTATATCAAATAACCAAATGTCTTTGAATGCAGCCAACAGTCTCATGCTTCTCCAAGCCTTGGAGGAACTCCAACTGCCGGTCACCTACCATTGTTTTTGCAGAAAATGTAAGGGACTTTTGATGTTAGTACACCCAAGATAACTCTTCCCACTTAACTTCTGTACGGTCTCAGTGGGGGGAATGCCTCTCTTCACCTCCATCTGTGTGTTATTTATGAAGACTCTTTAACCCTACTGTCTTTAGCCTGATTGCTTTCAGTCCCTTCTAGATGTATGTTGTAACTGTGCCTCAGCCACATTTTGACATGTAAGACAAGCCTTTTTGTTTTTCCAAGAGGAAGAGACTCTTGAATGAATCATCAATTGAATTAATCCAGGAAAATTGTGTTATTAGATAAACCACTTATCTTTGACCCATGTCAACATCTTAATCGATAGAAGCCGATTTAGGTCATTCCTCCTAGTAATTGGTGCTTTGGTGTGCATTTAAAAGTACTTAGTGTTGAAAAGAAAGCTCCCCTGAAACTCAAACTCCCTCAAGTGTTTCAGTGAAAGCCCTGTTGACATTTTTATATTTGCAAGAGCAATGTGATAACAGGAGAAGATTTGGACCGACCCGCAGTAAGTAAGACGGGACATTAACCATGCATCGACACTGCAAACCCAGAGCAGGAGTTCATTTAAAATTCTCTCCGTCTCTACATGGAGGAGGTAAACAGAGCAAAAGGCCACCTCATGCCTTTCAGAAACAGCATCTGTGGAAACCAGAGGTCATGAGTGTTATGTACCCAAACATGTGGTGAAAAATAGCTTGGGGAGGGGGTTCTAACATCACATATCATTAGACCTTCATTAGTAAAGTGGGCTTAAGAGACTGTGCTTCCCATCTGTCTTGGTTTGACATACCTCGTCCTTCACTTCTCATCCAGAATAAGGAAGTTGCAGTGGCTGCTTTACACCGCTTCCCTGCGTGGAATCAAGTTTATCTGAAACGTTCAGGACTGTGAGTGTAATCAACAATCTGTGTAGACGGCACAACATCTGTCCCAGGTTAGTTTAGTTAGCCCCGGTGCACCTGCTGTCTCTCAACATGAACTGTATTAACATATTGACATGATCAGGGAGCTCGGCTCGAAGTGGAGGGATCTTGATCGCCCTGATTATCCCTTACTTAAAGTGATGCTAAGTTGTTGCGCACTGACCCATGGTATCAGTTCATTCTACACCATCCACAAATCTAAAATATCTCTCTTGCAGAATCACAACATAGTATTTTAAGTCATTCCCCCCTTAAGTTCTTCTTGTTTTCAGCACAAGGGTCTCTTGTTGCTCTGTTGTTGTTGCATCATCAGGAGTAGCCATGGAGAGACCGTTCTCTCCACCTACATCCATCCCAGAGACTGCTCATGTTGAACAAAATGGATGGGGTATCTAAAGGCTTATCACTGGCATTGTATTACCCAGAATTCCTTTTGCCTGTGATTTGCTCATCTCTCTCTCTCGCTCCTGATCCACATTTGGCATGGCTGAATGGTCATTTTGCCAGGGGAGAATTGGAAGAGATTGTGTGCAGGCCTTCAGTATGTTCTCCCTTCAAGTGGTGTGGATATTTCTGTGCAGCGGAGACGCAGCTCCAGTCTACAGAGAGGTAATTGCTTCCCGGTGATGAGATGAATTGACATTCGCTTTGCTGCGCTGCTGTTTACTCCCACCGTCTGCCCTCTGAAATGCATCACCTCTCTCTTGAATTAATACAATAGATGGGCCTGTGACTGTGCTATTCAAATTGATACAGAATTGTCCAATCGAAGTGAAGGAGAGTGGTTTCTCCTCGGCTTACGCACTCTCTGATGGTATCTCTTCCCATCATGCTTCGCTGCGTCTGAGCGTTTCTTGCCTCCAAATGCAGTGAAGAGAAAAGAACACATCCTGCACACTGACAGGGTTTATTCTTTTCACTGCCAGAGATATTTGTAAAACAACTACTCTTTGGTGTCGATTCTTTGAATATTAAAATAGGGCACTCCCTTTTTTTTTCTTCAGGGAAAATCTGTACCAGAAGCTTTTAGTCTACATCGTGAAAGTTGAACACAAAATAGACTGACAGCTTCTCTGAGGTTTTTGGATGTGGATATTCATGTAGAGGCTTTGCAGGTTTGGAAAGAGGAGGATGAGGAGGTGTGGGGTAACTTCTGACAAACACTTCTATAACATTACCTCCACAGCATGGCATTTTCAGCTGAGTGACTCCCGTGCCCGCTCCCTGTCAGGCGCTGCTGTCACTGCGGCTGCATGTTTGCGGGTTTACCGCAAAAAATGATAAGCAGATGGAAGCTGGAGTGAAATCAACGTCTTTTTCTGCCTCATCAGTAAAATTCAAACTGAGCGCGAGTTAAGTAAGCACTGCTAAATTTATCAATGCTCATTTTATGCAAAGCCTGAGCTCCCAGGCGCAGACTGTGTGATGCTCAGAATGGGGGGGAAGGCTTTTGTTTCCCTGCAAGCCATTTGATTTTTCTATTTTAGTGCCTGGAAAAACTAGATTTAAAAAGGTCAATCTAATTTTAGATCGTTTTTTCTTGAAGGAAAGGGAGATGTGTGGCTTCACGCTCAAACACGCACAGACAATCATAGCAGACGCCTGACAGTTTACAGCTGTGGAAGCACTGGGGATTACAGTCAGGAGTGAATGGCAGGCGTATGCTGCTTTCTTCACTCACTCTCACTCTCTGCTCATGTGTGAGTGAGGCAGAGATGAGGAACGTTGAGTCTGTTTTTCTGGTGTGTACCTTGAAGGAAAGAGTGTGTGCAGGTGTCTCTCTGTCTCTGTTTGCTACATTCACAGGGAAGTCGGAAATGTGTCTGATTCAAAAGTGGAGTTACAGATCTCACACAGGATCTTTGTAGACAAACACGGCGGCTTTCCTGCTTCTTGATAGGATGTGTCTTCCTCCGTGAAACACACTTACACACATTTGTCTTACACGTCCCCCACCAACACTCGATATAAACCGCAACCTAAACCCCTGTCTTTTCCTAATTCCACATTTTAATCCCCATCCTAACCTTAATATTAATCCTTACAGTTGACAGGTTATTTTCCAGCCTTAAACTTCAAGACTTTATATTTGTCACTTGTGTGAGGTTTGTTTGACTTTTTCATCCATCTTTTTTATCCACTTATCCTGTTAATGGCAAAGGGTGGAGTAAATAACGGGTTCATTTTATTTGGTTTGATGCTTATCACTGTGCTAATGCGCCACTTAATCTAAATCTTTAACATTTCTGAATACACATATTGTAATTAAACAGATACAATTACAACAATAAGCACCAATCATCTGAAATGAGAACAATGGATCTCGTTTCTATAGCTATTATTCTAATTGAAACGATTAGCTGAGAGAGAGAATGCTGGCCTAGTGAAGGACAGACGGCCATTTTTTATTTGTGGAATTATGAAACAATGTGTGTGTTTCACTTGGAAGAGACAATTACAACTTATATTTCAGGGCTATACCAAAAAGAAATTGCATTTATTGAACATTTTCCTATTGAAAAATCGTACTTGAACCATCTTCATTAAAACAGAAAAGAAGAGTTGTATGGAAAATTAAGCAATGTAATCAAGATAACTTTAAAGGTCCCCGAGAGAACGAGATGATCCAGATTTGCTGCCGATATGACGTCATATCGGAAATGTGGGCTGGCTTTACATTGAACTGTCGGCCCGTCCCGCCCACGTGACACGTCCCAACCTATCGTCCACAATATACAGTCGCGAGTTGAATCCCCTCCGCAGCACCTCTGTGTCTCTGTGCGGGATGTCTGCAGGAGCGAGTTGTTGTATATATAAAACATATAATGTCTCTGTTCTAGTGGTAAACACTGAGAAGTGTTTCAGAAATAATTCTTGATGTGGTTTGGAACATAATATGGGGTTTAATCACGGCAGCGTTTATCTTCGTTAGAAACTTCTCTCTTCAGAGAGAGATCATGCCTCCAGAGGGGCGTGGCCAGCTTCAGGTCAGCTCAAATTTAAAGCGTCACAGAATCAGCACTTCAGGAACAGGGCTGAAATAGAGGGGGATGAGGCATGCTACAATGGGTGATCTGTTTGGTATTTTGAGCAAAACACTTCACAGACAAGTTTTGTATAGATATTGCCTACAATATATTGTTAAAATATAGCATAATAGGAGACCTTTAAATCTGCCTTCTACTGTAGATTACTAATAAACTCTCAATCCTATAAAGACCTGCTCCCAACTAGTTTATATACTCTCATATATTCATATTTACTGGAACTTCTATTATCCATACCTAACAAGTTACAAACCCTGCAAAAAGCAAGAATAATAAAGATAAAGGGGTTTAGCTCCTGGTGATTGTAGTCGTTGTAGGAATGATCTAATCAATGATCTTGTCCACTGTAACACTTCAAATGGCTTGAGGACAGTATTTCTTGCAGATCTGTAATCAGAATACAACATAACCTTCATTTACAATCACTGAACATATTCGAGTAATACCAAACACTGTTCAAATCTTCTTCATGTCTTCTGTCTCTGTTTGGTTTCACACTTACAGTAAATGTTGCTGTTTGTTGACATTTTCTCTCTCACCTTAACGCATGGTTGCCTTGAAATCCTGCACACCATAAAAAGGAACGTCTTCCTCACACTCCCCACAACCATTCAGTGACTCACCTCACATGTGTGAAGCCCAACATCCACACAGATAGTTCTACAGCCCCGTGCTGCATATGAAATATACTTCCTGTGACTCGCAGCTTTACCAATCATCAAACATTCATCACACAACCGGCGCCGTTATGTTCAAAATGGAGGAGAGGAGCTGTGCTGCGAGGAGCCGCTGGATCCTGATCGAGCCTCTATGCTAGGGATGGGTTTCTGCTATGGACCACACTGCCTGTTACCATGACAACAAACAGAAATTTCCCTTCACACACCTCACCAAATGCTTTTCAACACTGAAACTATCCTCCCTCCTCCCTAAGTTAGCACCCGCTTCTCCGCTCCCAGCCTCATCCTGAGTTTGGGGAATACACTTCAATTGGTCTCCTGCCGATGAGCGGAGCGTGACCGATCACATGACTAATTCAGATGTCAGTGAGATCACCGCCTCGATTCTTCTCTCTTCTCAAGCGGTATCAATTTGAGATCCTCTGATCCTGACTGAACGGTGATGACTGAATCTGCAACAGGATGAGCTGAGCTGCTGTTCTTGAACGCTTTGGAGCAGCCGTGTGCTCAGCGGCGACCCAGCTGTGCGAGCACTTCGGTCCATCATGCATCACGGTCTGAGAGAGCAGTGACAGGGAAGCGCTCCGCCTGGCCTGCAGTGGAGGGATGAGTGAGCCAGAGAAGGACACACTAAATATCCTGTTCGGTCTCTTCCACCAAGAGCAGAGAAAAACTCTTATTTTTCTGTACTCCAAACTGAAATAGACTCTCCTCCACTTTACCAGCAGCAGCAGCAAGGATACACTTACACACCGTTGGGGGCCCCGGCACTGAAATGCCAGACCAGACCTGGGCCTGCTTTGGATTCTTCGACCCATGACCCTCTGTCCGTCCATTCTCACACCTTGAGATGTCAGAGAGTGACAGCGATCGGTCAAAAACTCTATTTTGGGTGGTGTCCTGCTCAGACCATCCCAGAATTGACATTTTGACAGCTGGCACTTTTCCTTTGAAAATAGTAAACCTTAGAAAATTTCGAGCACATCCTATCCAATTCAAACGCCCATGAACATGTGGAGGAGACGGTGGAACCATAAAAACATCCGGCAGCATCCACTACTTGACTGTTTGTGCGAAAGCTAGGAGAAATGAAGCACATTTGGAGGGAATTCACACTCGGTATAGTCTTATCAGATTAATAACACCTTATCCTGACAACCCAAACACTGATTTCTCCTCACTCTGTGTGCAGATAGATTTGAAAACTAACAAGCTGCTTAAGCCTCCCGACTTCAAAGCCTCTGTCGGGCTGTGAGATCCTGTGGAAATCACTGATGTGTTTATGTAACTCGCTTGATTTGGGATTTTGCTGCTGTTTTCTACTCTTTTTCTCCAGCTCTTTTACTCCCCTTTAGTGATGCATGCATTTAGTTTACCTGTCAATCCATCTTAATGTTCTTTCCACTGTTATCTCTATCGCTACGTCTTAATTTTCTTCCTTCAAGTCTCCATAAATCATCCCAGACGTACAGTATATAAATATTACAGCAAACCTGTGAAATGTATCTATCCTTGACAACACATCCATTCAATGACGTTGACTGTCAAATTTAATAAATGGAGAGTGAAAGGAGTTTGCCAGGGGAGTAAGTCCAAGGTCAGCGCCACTGGATCTAAGTGCTGAAACTGGTAAATGTTCCCCTGGGGAGGTCCCTGGCCTTAGTCATGCTGCATTTGTCTGGCAGAAGGCCTCCTGACATTTTCTGGATGTAAAAGAACAGTTTGTCTATAGCAGCAAGCACTATTGTGGCTGACAACTCCGCCCTGCGACAGGCGGGCTGATTGTAAAGGAGCGGGCAGGTAGCTTTTGGGATTTGGGCGATTGGGTTTCAGGGGCCAGAGCAGCATGCAGTACAGCGGCGTTGGGTTTCCTTGCAGAGGGGAAATGGTGAATGCCAAATCCACTGGCATGAATGTACGAGGGCAGCCTCTGACCATGTGGCGAGATATTGTTTCCTGTCAGGTGTTGCCTTACACCTCTGAGTGATGGGGTGTTTTCTTGGAGGACAGCAGCAGACAGTGAGGAGCAGCAGGAGCTGTGACACGTGTGAAGCTGAGACGCTGCTGTCACTGCACTTTCTATCTGCCTGTACTTTAAGTTTGGAATTGTACAGAGTCTTTTTTTCTCAAACAAATTTAATTTAGAAAACATAATTCAATTATTCTTACTCAAACCATTTAAAAAAAAGCATCAATTCTGAGCTAGTCAGCTAGTTACGCACTTATATTTGGAGCACAGTTTACCACTTTTGCACACAACACTCGTGGTCCAACACATTTTCTAATTTCTAAACAAAAGTATGGAATTGAAGTGCACAATTACACAAACCATCAATATATCAATGCAAGACAAGATGGGAAGTGCTCCTCTGATGCAGCTGTGCATGCTGGGAGATTTGTTTTTCATGCCTCACTCTGGGTTCAACCATATATATATATATATACTCACACAAACCAGGGGAAACCTAATTTAACCCACTCCACAAATAATACTTTTGTCGAATACACATACAGCCGTGGAAAAAAGAGACCACTTCAGCATTATCATTTTCCCTTGTTTTATTATTTATAGGTGTGTCTTGAGTTAAATTATGATTTTTTAAAAGATTTTTATTGTATTCTTTAAACTACTGACAACATTTCTCTGTGTTGGAATTCAACAGACACTGGAATGACATGTAGAGATAAAGATTCAAGAAACATTTGGAGTGGTTTCTTCATTTTTTCCGGAGCTATATTTTAAGACAAAATATTCACTAAAAACAGAGCAATATAAAGAAAAATGTTGTGCAATTTTGTCATTCATACTTATTTGTTCACATTCATAGTTAATGCGAGTACAACCACCGGAGCAAAACAGCCAATGGCGCGTCCTGCATCACTGCTTTTTCAGGTCCGCTCATGATGACAAAGCATTCGTCTGAATGACTTGGTCTGGGTGTTTGCTGCTTGTTTGTGTTTGTGGTTGCTCTGTAAATGTGTGCACATGACTCTGTGATTGTGTAGTGTAGACCTTGCGTATTATTTTGTGAAGAGCGCTGCAAAGGGTGAGCTGCTATATATAACACTGGTCTAATTTTCTTTACCCTGACCTGATCCAAGAGTCATACGTCGACCCTTCAGGGTTGCATAGCAAACTCATGACAAATTCCTTTAGTTTGTATGTTTTTGTTGAGCATACGGTTTGTTACATTATATTAATTTGCTTTTTGGAAGTTTTGTTGAAGGTGAACCGGCTGCAACCTCTTAGAACGTGTTTTGCAGCGAGGAGGCAAAGCATAACCCGGCAGCTGCGTGTCTATCAGCAGCTTGATGGATGAACTGGTGTCTGTCCAGGAGTCAAGTGATTGCACCTCAACGGACCCATTTAAAATATTTAAACGGTGTTGAACATGAACGGCTATGGCATCGAGTTTCAGAAGCAACCACCATAAAAGGCCATTGTGGATGAAAACATGATGTCACTGTAACACTCGGCCCTTGCTGACAGAGCTGATTCTGTTTTAGAGACACAAGCAATTTACGTAAATAGTTCAGCGAGCAGCAAACAAAACATATGACCACATAATGATGAATAAACAATTAGAAGTCAGGTTCAATTTTAGTAATGACTGTTATGGTGTTAAAACAACAAAAGCTACATGCAGACAGTTTACCTCTGACAAAAAAAGCACATGTAAAACCAATTCTGTTTCTGAATTTTTATTGAATATATTATATTTTTCTTTAATCAACTTTGCACATATTCCATTTTCAATCACATCTCATATTGCTGTCTACAAAATGTTATGAATGTAGAAAATCCAGAAGGTTTACCAAAAAATAAAACAAAAAATAAGGAGATTTTAGGGTCAGAGATGACAAGCTCCAAAGATACAAAGAGAGAAAGAGAGAAAGAGAGGGTGAAAGATAGGAGAGGAGCTCCCTCAGGTAAAAAGAATACAAACATACCTTGGGTTAGGATGCATTTTTCTCAAAACAAAGCATCATGCAGAATAAAAGCAAGGCTGGCCAAGAACTCATATGGATATTTCTCAACACCTGAACTGTAGAAATATTTTACATGGTCATTAATAGATACCATCGGTTTTCCTTTTGCTTATTCCCCTTTTTTTTTTATGATTGACGAGGCGCTCACAAATGTTGAATATAATTGGTACACAAATGGGAAGCAGACATATGAAATCAAATGCAGCCTCCGACATCATCCCCAAAAACTATTATAGTCTTCCATGACTTAAAGACTACCCACAATGCCTGTAGACAGTGGACCTCTCTGCAGGCGAGATGATGGAGAGGATCACTGACTAATGTAGATGAACTGGATTATAACCATCATATAAATGTGACCTTGTCCTTGGCTGATCAAACTGCAACAGCTTGCATAGACACCAGATTATTATGGGTTTGAATCCCGCCCTTGTGTCAAATTCACATCTTAATGCATCCTTCTTTTCTTTGTTTTTTTCAATCTTTTTAACTAATGATTTATGTAACACTGGAGCAGACTTTGAAAAACATAAAAATGAAAGGTTGTTTAATCGGAGACATCTAGTTTATAAATTAAAAACAGGTCATTTACACATTGACGAACAGTTAAACATGCTGATGATCCTTGGCCTTTACATTTGGAGGCTTGTTGAGGGGACAAAGGATCTGCTGCAATTACCTACTGTCACCATAGTGATATGTTTGCACAGGCTAAAGTAAGGTGCTTTCCAAAAAGGGCATGTTTAATACCGTCAGCAGGCAGTTAAATTTACTTTTGATTCAATGATTGCGGCCACCTTGAAAGCTCAACACGCTGCAATTACAGAAGACGCATGAAAAATAGACTAAACAAATGGAGGAAACGTCTTCACCAAGTGCCCCATTATACAGAAACAGAAAACATAATAACACCCGTTCTGTGTGTTCGCAGATTTATGTGTCATTTTGTTTTGTTTCTTTTGCACCCGTTTCCCTAAAAGCTTTATTGTCAAATTGGTGGAGATGTTTGTTTTCATTTGCTTGTGTTTTTAATTTTTCCCAAAAAGTGCTATTAGACATTACATTTCCATATCACAGAGCACAGCACATTCATCACATAGCATGATTATATCATTTAGAACGGTTATGTTGTAATTAGAGCTGGGACTACAGTAACTATTGCTTTATCTTCCAAATTATTCACTTTTTTATTTTGGATCAGTAAAATGTCCAGAAATAGTGAAAAAAAAACTGTATAATGTCCTTGTTATAATTTAAAAAGGGAGGAAAAGCATGCATTACACAGTCTGATGAGATACAGTATGTTTTTAGTTCACAGAAATTCAATTTCTTATCAGTTATTGCAAATTAAAATCATCCAATCCTCCCATTGGAGACCCTTGAACCAGAGGACGCCTGACTGAGAAGATTATCAAAATAGTTGGCAATTCATTTCATATCGATCAAAGTTTTCCATCTTCAAGCAAAGACATATCTTTTTGATTGCACTGTAAAGCTATGTGAATGTCCAATAGCTTGATCTATGAGGCTTTGTGCAATTAGGATCCACATTTCACTTTGAGACACCCGAGAGGACGGCATCAGTCAGGAGAAGCAGGCAGTTGCTTTGCTCAAGGGTCCTCTGAGAGCAATAAACGTTCCGGCTGCTGTGGGTGTGTGCACAGATTTTCTCACTAGAAGATTTTAATATGTGTGCGTTTATGTTTTCAAACCTCAACCTGAACTACACTGAATCAACTCTGTGGTTGTCATTGAAAAAGGTGCAAGTGCTAATTACCTTCTAACGATGAGCACTTCAGCAAAATAATGCCCCTTCTTCATTTAGCATATCATGTTCTCCTACTGCTCTGGTACAATAGTGTTCAAAAAACAACAAAGTTACATTTGACTAATGAAGTTAATGAGGGTCACTGTTATCAAATTAATATTCTTATCTCCGAAAAAAATTAGCTAACTTCAAAAACGAAGACTGTCACCTCTTAGTTCTCTTATTAGACAATTTACCAGGAAACGTGTGGGCTCATGTTCGGTAAACATTTAAAGTAATGCTTTAATGATTCTCTGTGGAGAAACTAAGTTTGAATCAACTCATCAATGAGCTAAAATCATGCTTAGGGCAGCACAATGGTCAGGGCCGGGCTTGATTTTAGTCAAGAACAGTAATGACATTTAGTAGTGACCACTGAGTATTTCCTAGATGAAGTTATATTGGGGCGACGGGTTTATTAACCGAGTAAATTGAGCTGACATTACCAGTATAGTCCAGAGCCTGTCAACACACAGGTATGAATCCTTATTCTTCCTATCTAAGACAGATGTGACCAGGCACACACTGTAATCTCTGTTTTTGCGCCAAAGAGCACTAATACTGTTCCGCAGGAGGCAGATGGTGAAAAACAACCCCAAAATCCAGTCAGTCATGTAACATCCAGTACCAAACAAACACAAACTGCGTCACTGTTCAACAGTTTTTTTTTAGTGCTCCTCATAAGCTACCTTGTTTATAAGGAGATTAAGACTTAAAACGGGTTCCTGGTGTTATCTAACACTGTGGATGTTACAGTAAACACTCTGGTTTGTATCCGCATTACTTTCCTTTATGAATATGTCTGTGGTACGTAATATCAAACTGAGCCGTACGGAAACGTCTACAGTGCCGCCTGTGTGCAGTGTCAAGATATTGGGCTTAGTCAGGTGGTCTTTTTTAAAGATGTCCTTCAGCTATTGGAGTCAAAAACATTTTAAAGTTAGATTTGTTATATAACTAATTCAATACAAAAACTGTAAACATGAAATGTGTTAGTAGTGTTACTTTATATCATGACATCTGACCTAATCACAATGGGCAAGAGCAGTCAGTGTTGTCAGATTAGGTTTGGTTTTTGTTTTATTTGGTACAGTAGATAAAACATTTCTTTGGGCAGCTTGTGATTATTTTTGGATCTTTTTTGTATACCAGTTCTTTGCTTTCCTCTCATAAAAGCTGTATTTAGTTCAGTTGGCTTGGTTCAACACGCCAGGAATGATAACTGATTATCGTTAAAACATTTATGTTTATTACACCAACAACATTTTTTATTTATATGGCTTTGCTCTGTGATATATGAGCTGCTTACATCTATTTTCCTATACGATATAGATTTCAGTTGCCTCTCTTTCCTTAATTTGACCTTGTTTTGGGTGGTTTAGGGTTTGCCTTAATTGAACAAATCAAACACAACATCCCTAGGCTCTGTCCCAGCTCCTCATTTATACGTGGGAATAAAAAAAGGTGGACACATATATGGAGATAGAGCTGCCTCGGGGCTCGATTGGGCTGTTGCGCGTCAAGTCTTTCAACCCTGACATCAGAATAAAATGGAGTACATCACTAAATCCCACTTGGCTGCTGTTTGCATGGCTTTAGATCTGCGGTCAATTGGTTGTTGTGTTTTAGAAGAAATCCTTTGTTATTGATTGGGGGAGGCATTCATCTTAAAGTTAATCTTGTGTAGTCGCCTATGTGAAAAGCACAGAGGATTTGAGTCTCAGAGTAATTTATGCCCAAGAAATATATATGTGAGCTTCATGAAAAAAGCAGTTTTTCTTCCGATGCCTAGACAGATCCTCCTGAAAGTGAAATCAATCTCTGCCAATAGTTAATTTTAATGAGGTCAGTTTTAGTGATTTTATTCATCATAGCCAGATTATAAATGTAGCCTTGTCAGTGTTCCAGCTCATAAATACACCATATTTTTCTCACCGGGTTGTATCGCCACACAAGTGTTAACCTCACTGAATCATAACAGCATCCCAAAGTTATTACTGCAGGTTTAGGTCGAAGACAAAATGAATTGGTTCTTTAGTCTTATGTTCCATATTTGTCCACTAATCCTTTCCCACTCATGATACCGAATGACCTGGATGACCTCTTGACAAATACCTGTTATGATAATGACTTTTTTTTATTCAGTGCTGGAGTCTCGTTCTGCTCTGAAACGTGGATAAATGATTTTTCTTCCAGTAATATTCAATCTGCTTTAAAATCTGCCTTCATACATTATAGCTCTCCAGGTCACTACTGAAATCCTGATGAAAGCAGATTTAAGTGAACTTGTACTTGACATAATTGCAGCCTCTAACCAAATAAATGAGTTTAATTTATAGTCTGAGGAAATGGGTTAGAGTCTGCCCAGTTAAACAGATTTCCTTCGGTCGCCTTTGGTGCTTGTTTGTTCTGCTTGATTGGACATGTTGGCCTCGGGGATCAATCATGCTGATCCTGATCTCCCTCTGTAGTAACCTGTGGGCATATAGAACTCTTTGGCTTAGCGCCTTTTGTGCTGCTTTGTGATAATACCCAGCTGTGGCTAAACATGACTTTAGATGGATTAATTTCCCTCTTACAGATTTATCAGTATTGTTGCAGCTTTTGGCTACTATTGGCTGTCAGCATGGTAGTTGTGCATGTGGGCTATAGCTACATCTCACATCCTCCTGAGAGCCCACATCGTGACTGTTTCCAGGTAGAAACTCCAGGTCAGAGCCCACTCAGGGACAGCTTGTGCTTGAGGCTCATAATCTGACAAGATTAGTTTAATAAAATCACATCTGAAAATATATATCTCTACAGACCGGTTTGATCTTCAATCCATTTAACCTCTGACGAGTTTCTACATTTTGGGAAAATATGCTTGTTCTCGCTCTTCTGGACAGTCTGTACAATCAACATGTAGCCGTGATTTCTTAGGTTAGCTTAGCATAAAGACTGGAAGAGAGAGGCCAGCTAACCCTGCTCAAGTTGTGTTTTTAATGTTTTTGTGGCAGAAAACAACAGTTTTTCCCTTTCTGATTCATAGTTCCTGACACAGAATGTGTAGTGAGCATAAGATCATGAAAAGATTAGATAGATACATAAATGTGTTCATGCTAAGCTAACAGTGTGCTTGCCTATAGTGTTGCAGGTGACACATTTTTGTAGGCTGACTCGTAAGTAAGCTGCGCATGGGTTCCCTCGACAAAAAAGCAATGATATTTCTCCATAGGATTTTGGAATATTGTAAAAAATTAGATCTGTGGAAAACGAATCTGTTTGATAAATGCAAGTTTTTATAATTTTCGAATTATAAATGTAATCGCCAGAAGCTAACAAATACTAACGTTATGCTATAACAGAACTACAGACGAGTACAGCAGGGTCGGACAACTTCAACGCCACGCCCACTTAAACATTTAAAATTTCAAAAATACAGATTCAAAATTGTACAAGTTGAAGCGTTTGTTTTAAGAGTTTGCAAGAGCGCAAGTACTTGCTTTCAAGCAAAACAGCTGCAAACAAATTTAGCCGGAGTGTTTACGTGTTCGGCGTAATGATGTACAACTTCTGTAGTCCTATTCAGCCACTTGTTAACAACCGTTGTTTTTCAGACACGTAAACTCTTCAAAAATCACCAGGGGGGGGGGGGGGTCACTGCTGATGTATTTAATGTCGTAGAACAAAACGTGATCCCTCTCTTAAATTTGGATCAACCACAGACCTTATTTCGAGCTATTTTCCAAAATCCTACGGAGTAATCCCACTGACTCTGAGACGAGGGAACCGGAAGTGGTAACATGCTAACTCACTTACTGGTTTTAGGACTCGTTCCTGCACCGCTCTACAGCTTCAAATGTACCACCTATGAGTGGAATCCATCTTCTTATGTAACCAAAGCACATGCATGTATTTCCCAACAGTATTTCTTTAACTTAAGTAGTGAAATGAATGTCTGTTGGTTTGTATTTGCTTTGTTTACTTAAATCCGGATAGTATCACGTTTCTTCTAAAGCCATTGTTTACTTAAATGTCATTAAGGGAGCAGTCCTTTGAGTTCCTTTAATCTCAAAGCTATGATTTTGACTAAACTGCCAAATTGTGTTGCTTTTCTTTTTTGACTTACCTTGAATAAAGATGTGTTCACCCAACAAACAGCTAAGAGACAACTAGTGTACGACCTGCTATTATAATCCACTGCCATGCAAGGTGATTTCACTCTTTCTTCCTTCCTTTCATATTTCCAGTGTAATGTTTGTTTTAAAAAAGCAATAACTTGTGCTGGAGTATTTTGGTCTTTTTGGTAAAACCTTTGATATGAAGAAACGCCTTCCCAATAAATCATTGTAAGGATTTCCCAAGTTAACTATTGACATCTATTTTAAACTACTGTGGTTATTTTGTGGTCACATTTCTACTACTAAGGAAACATCTTTGACATTCAGCTTTTCTGAGGGAAAAATCAAGGAAAATAAAATACTGACTTCATTCAGATATATGACTACTACTACTTCCACAAGGAAATATAAAACTTCTATTTGCTCATGGGCAACAACGCAGGTCTAAGGGAGGTAACAAAATCCAACGCTACTCTGACAAAGCTGCACAAACGACAGCTACCTCATGTTTTGGAATTCCAAATGACTGAGTAGATGGATTTGTAAGACAAATAAGGAAAATAACAACAATAAAAACAGAGAAGAATGTTGGAGCAGCATTCACAACAATATGAGGACTGTGATTGTATCAGTGAGGACAAAAAAACAAACAGAGGATTATGGTTGAGGGTCATAACAGTCAAAGAAAGTAAAAAGTCTCAAATAACTCTATCTGCAACACATCTTAGGACACACAAGTATAAATGTCTGCTATTTACATTTTTTTCCTATTCAGTGTGCATCTATATCACAACATTTTCCAGAAGTCCACAACATACAATAAATTCAGGGTTTCACCTTTGGTTATGTAATTATCAAGGCTAGGTTTAAAAAAATATATAACACACGTCCATGTTACTTTTGCATACAGTTAAAGTGAAAACATATCAACAAAGCAGCTGGTCAGCTCTAAATTTGCATCTGAGAAAAAAACCTAAGGTATTTCATCTTTACGGTGAGAGCCCGGCGAGTTTCACCCGCTGATTTTCTCTAATAGAAAGTGAGTGTGGCAGATATTCATGAGGGTGTTTATGTGCCTGACATCTTTGCTTTAGTGTAAGTGGATCTTAATGTAAGAGGATAATCTTCTGATGTATTTCAGTGTGTTGCATTGAGCCAGTCAATATATATCTTGCATTTCTCTCCCAATATCTCCCTGTACACTTTCTGAATGAGGAGTTTCATGTGTTATGACACGATGTGAATTAAGAGTTTGTTGCCAGCATTTGAGTGAGCAACTCAGGCCAGCCTTGTTTGGTTGACAATATGAAACAAGATAAAAAATAGATTAAGTCTTACTGCTGACTGCACATAAGCAGAGAGCAAACTCACTATTTAGTAACACCTACAAAGCCGACCCAACTAAAACATTATGTCGACGTTACAACCAAACATTATCTCTATCATATTAAAATATTCACATCTGTTCCTTACAAGACACTTTTTTCACATGTAAAGAAAACATCTTTGAACTATAAGTCTCTTAGTTTCATCACTCCATACATCTGTATATGTGTAGTAATTAAGGCAATCATTTTGGGCCACGACTTACTCGTTTCCATCTCCAGTCTTAACCCTCGGGTTTGTTTACTGATGTCACACAGCAGTGCTCCCCCCCACGTGTTCGAGGGCCGAGTCCCGTCCAGTAGTTGTTGCTTTTTCAGGGTCCGCTCGTGCTCGAGATGACCGGTCACAATGTTTTGCTTGTTCTCTGCAATTACCAGAGATGTGGGGGATACTCCTCTCCCTGTAACTGGCAGCGCTGCAACACAGAGAGACAGGAAACGGATGCAAATCTGTCATCATTCTGGAGAAAATGGCAGCCTGAAGATTGTGCAATTTGCCCAAAAATGCCAGCTGATGCTGCGCATATTTCCCTCTCCCCGCCCAGAAGCCGGGCAAGATGTATAACGTAAGATAACCATCAGAACCATAAAGCAGCAACTCCCTCTGAATAACACAGAGAGGGGGAATGTCTGAGCTTTGTTATACTCAGTAGAGTACTTCCACAAAGCTTCAGCTACATAAATGCATCATTTTAAACGCCGTTTTCCACACTGTTCACCCTTAAGTAGCTACAATGTTCTTGAAATCATTGTCTTTCACTTTTCTGACTATCTACCAGCTTGTTTAAGCACTTTATTGAAGATATGTTATGTTACTGTGTGAAATATGAAGGCCATATGCTCCTCTTTGCCATACCATTATGTCAAATGTAAATATCCCATATGGACAAGCAGGACAGGGCTACTACACAATATTTGCATTGTCCAAATAAAAAGTAATTTTGTGTGTGTAATTTCATACACACATTTGCTGTCTCGGGAAACTTTGCGACCTTAACTAGTATTGGAATGAGGCTCTGTAGGTGTAAACAAATGTTGTTTGTACAGCATAAGTTTCTAATGACGAGTCACCAATGGGCAGCTGGGGTTAATGGTGATGTCAAACCACTTACAAGTTATACATAAGGGAAGAAACACCGCCGCCCCCTCTTCATCTGTTAATGACAACATTAAAACAATGCTTAGGCCTGGAAAATATATATTTTTAACACTTTGGGAACTTCCAAAGCTTTACGGAGCATAGATGATTTATTTGTTGTACGATCAGAAAAGGTTGTGATGTCCTGAAGGCAGAAATAGGCTTTAACTTGTACCATTTCAATATGCACAGCCATATCCTTTGAAATAACAATGACATCTGTGGGATTATAGAGCAAACCTGCATCCAATATTTGTATAAATGTACTTAATGTGGAGTATAAAACTTCAAATTGTAAGTAATTTCATGATGTGAGTTATAATATGTCAGACCCAGATAAATCGCAGGTACTTGTCCAAAATAAAACAACATTTCAAAGAAGAGTAAATTGATCGAATTTCAAACAAACCAGCACATCATAATCTGCTGCAGAGTGGCACTGTCCCCTCCTCAGGCACTGGCTGTGTTTGTAATGCTGATTTAAACTCCTTCTCTACATAATGTTTATGTTATTGTGGAGAACCCCTATAGGGCCAAAGATGTCACGTAATAACTTTTCTGTGTCGTTGCTATTTGTGCTTATTAAGATGCAAACTATTAGACACAAGCGTCCTCTCTAAACAGAGCAGCTGTATAATTCTCCACCTCAATAATTTGAGGATTTCCACAAAGTCTCTCTGGAGTTAGAGACATTCTGTATGCAATCATAGCTGCAGCAGGCACAAGGCAATTACAACAAACATTCTGAGTGCTTTTATCTAATTCCCCATTAAGAGCTAAACCTGTGGTTGTTTACATTATAATACCCTGTAGAATAGCCTGTACCTGTAAGGATAAGAGGCCAAATATAGAATATACACGAGAGATTTGAATTACTGAAGGGCAGCCATGGAGTTAATTCATGTGAAATCAGAGGAAATCCTTCTTATTATTCAGTTTCTGTAACCTCACACTTGAATAGTGATTAGGTTAAATTGTAAGGATATTAAGACGGCTGACTGTAACGATACTTCTCATGTGTATACAGTATGTAAAAGCCTGCTCCTGTCTGGCCGTCAAATAAGCGGGATAATTTGCATCAGTGGCGTCGGGCTCCCTGATCAGCCTGTCGGTTGTGCTTTTCCCCATAATGACCGCCTCGCTGCACATTATCCCTTACATATTAAATGCAACTCTATACGTTTGTGCTGCTGCCACATGAGGACAGGTAACCCATGCTGTGGTCCCTGCTGAGGTTTAAAGTCGATATAACCGGTGTATGAAAACATTAAAGCACACCCTTATGTGATTTTATGTGCAGATATCACGGCAACAAAAGCTTAATTTCTTTCCAATGATCCACTGTAATATCAGAGTGAGTCATTTGTTGTGTGAGGAACTCTGTTACAATGAGATTACTGGAGATGAATAATAAATAAAGAGCGTAACAGCCCCACTCATTTTAGAAATGGTTGTCAGAATAGAATGCTGATTTTAATAATTTATAACCACAGATTTAAACCAAATTCTTCGGTGTAATAATACTCTTTTCGGTAATACATAAAATATTTTAAAATGGCCATTATCTGTAAGATTTACATCCATATCGATATATCTCAATTTCCATCAAGATTTAGTCCAACGGTGCTGGAGCAGAATAGTGTGCGCTTAATGAAGCGAGGCAAAAAATATAAAGAAGTGGAGAGATGTTTATTGTGTCGGACCCTCATGAGTTTGTTACTTTCTTAGACTTGCAATAAAATACTTTAAGGTTAATAAAATATAACAGTTTTCTTTCTCTAACTTTCAAGTGTTGCAGATTTTAAATGACTAAACATGAAAAATGGCATTCTAGTTTGTTTAATCTGGCTTATTTCCCATAAATGTGGCTCCATTTGTCATGCTAACTTTGCACAAAATTCCTTAGTTGTAGATAAATACTTTTATACATGTTCCACTTCATGACACACTGTCTAACGTAAATCAGACCGACAAACCAGTGAGAAGCAGCACAAAACTACTGCAGATGCGGCTAACCAGGCAGAGATCTAAAGTATAGATTCTTATTTTATGCAAAGATGCACTCAAATTTAGTTTTGGGTCACAAAAATTCAAGCAACTAACACATCTCAGATTGTGTTGTGTTCCTCAAACCAGCTGAATGGTTCATCCATCATCCTGTCGAGAGAATTCAGAACACAACTTGACATCAACCAAATAGCAAAGCCCCATAATTCATACAAGTGTGAAGTGAACAGCCGCAGGAACGTCAATGAAACGACCTCAGTGCACATTTGCTCAAAATCTATTCGTCCTTTAATACTGAGTTGTTCCTGCCATTTTAATACAACCTGTCTACAATGAGTTAGAGGAAAAAGCATCAAAGTGTAATCTTTAAGTCTCGATAGATAGATACTTATCTCTCCATATGTGCCCTGCATGTAGGCTTATCCCAAAAGAGACATTAATATAAATAAATAGTCACATGTAATGGTTCTAATTGTTGCTTGTTAACATGACGGTATCTGATACAAGATTTGCTCATTGCCATCGATACCCAATTCAGCCAGCTCAGTCAGCATTGGACCGATAATAGTGTTTGTGCATCCCCAGTTGGACACCCTAAACCTCACCCAATCTCGCCCACTCTGAATTCCCCAGTCCTGGGACTTACTAGGAACTGATGGAAAGCACAAGTACAGCTGAAAAAAAGGGTGTCATTTGGTGAACACAAAAGACCACAACGGGAAACCTTGGAAGTTATACCTGTGCTATGACTGACTACCTGTAAGTCATGTACCTTGCCCGGCAGCTGTGTACACACCTGGATGCTCTCACTTATGTGGCCCAGCAGGAGGCGGGACTGTTTTCAGTTCAGCAAGCAGAACGCCATTCATCTCACAACCCATCACTTTGGGGCACTGCCTCCTCAAGGCGAAGCCAGGAGCACCCACCGCTTTACACCTGCTCAGATCAACAAAAGCAGCTGCCAGCCAGAAGCTTCCACTAGTCCCAATTTATAAAGCCCAGGAGCTGTTTTTCTTTTTACATTGGATTCAAAACCATTATAAAATGATTATGGTGTTTGCCGAAGCGTCTTGTTGTGACTAGAAGAGACAGAACCAGCAGGTACGAGATTATGAAGGGAGGGATTTAACGGGCCAAAGCTCTGAATGATATTAACATAACTGCAGGGAGTTGATAGAGTTAATAAACTCAGATGACTCAACAGTTATTTCACCTGATTGCTAAACCTCACTTTACTGTTACCAGAACACTTGACAGTTACTCCAAACGTCAATGAAGAAATCTGACCCTCATCCTCTGATTAGGTGTACGAATCATACTGTATCGGTCCATTCCATGGACGTATAATAAGAACTGGATACAGCGTCGGAGGCGGGGCCTCGTTCATTCCTATGACAACTGCTCATGAGCGCATGAAGACAAAATGGCCTGAGATTCTCGAGAGCAAAAAGTCAGAAATTACTGATCATGCCAGGCTGTCGAGAGCATAGAGCATGCGTAGTTGAGTTTCCCCTTCCCCTTTATTTGTTGTGCATTTTACAACTTTAAGGACCTACTGTTTTTACTAAGGGTTATAAATGGGTTCATACTGACTAGTTTATTTGGTTTAACAAAAAATATCCACCGATTTATAGACGTCTCTCCCAATGTAAGTCAACGGGGAAAAGTCTTTCTAGGTCGGGTGACGTCACGGACTGATGGGGAAGTTGTAGTATCGCTGTTTGGCCACTACGAATATTTTCTCAAAGTCCGGAGCACTTTCTGGGGGCTTGGTCCTTTCAGGTAGCTGTTTTCAGCTGACCAGTAAGAGCTTAGTAGGGTGGGATCAACAATTGGGACGCTACGTAGATAATATAATCATGAGAAATAGCAACAGACTTTAATTGTCATATTCCTTAAAAGTGAGCTGCTTTGAGCAACAGCTGCTGCAGCTTCTTCCTTCAAATTATATCGGTGGGACTCATCTGTAATGGCAAAACAAAAAAGCGCTCCTTACAAATACATTGGCTCATATGAAAAGTGAATGAGGTAAGCATAAGGACAAGAGCATGACTGCAGAGATTGACCAGGCTCAAAGGTACATTATGAGAGTCTGAAAGGACGAATTTCGTGTCTGTGAGCTAACTTTTCATCACCTTTCTGTCATTAAGCGGTGATGATTAAGATACCGCTGCTGGCAAAGGTAAGTACATGATAAATAATGCCAATATAGCTGCTATAAATAGCCCAAAGCAAGCATATGTCGGGGAATAAGGACAGCAGCTCGGGTGTTCTTGGAGGACCTCTGATGCAGACAATAGATTAAATTGTGCTACTTTTTAACATCCTACTGCCAAGTCTAAAGACTGCAGACCACAGACTACATATCTACAGTATTCATGGTTGAATGTTTTGTAAAACTCATTCTCATACGTCACTTATTTCACAATCTTTGGCATTTATTTAACAGAAACTCTCCCCTGACCTCCGTAGAGATGTTTTTAGCCAAAGAGTTTATCACACAGAGAGAGCCTGAGCATGTCCGTATCTCCAACTGGAACAAACTCCCCGAGAGGGCGAATAGGTGAGGACATCGACTGTAAATACCATTACAGCAGGCCTGAGCTGGGGCAATGAGACATAACAGCTTCTCATTAGTCGTCACCGCACATCAACCCCGCAGCCTCCTGCAGCCTCTGAGGTGGCAAATCTTTTCTACAAGGCACTTAAAGGACAAAACTGTTTTCATACATCGCAGGTCTTAAATTAATCTAACCTCTCCCAGCAGTGTGTGTGGTGTTCAGTGTGTCCTTGTCTAGTTAGGATCGCTCCCTTCTTGATATAATTCTACAAATAAAATCATACATTTTTCTCAACTACATAGCGCTTTTCTTTTGTTTGAATAATTAGGTGTTTTGGTTATCAGATCCTATACAATGGTGCATTTTAGTGTGTTTTTTGTGCTACAAATTAGTAACGATGCATCGTGAACCGGTTAAAAATCGGTAGATACGTTAAGATTGAAACCGGTTGAGCTAAAATATGTTGGATCTCTTCATTTTGCCCTCAAAGTGCACCAGATTGAAGCATTTAACTTCAACATTTAAATAAAAAAATCGAAAATGATTTCCGTTATATATTTTTTTCAAAATCCAATTTTGTATCTTTTTATTACTTAAGATAAAATACAGTTGCACAGTTTACAGTTTCAGGTGCACTTTTGATGAGACAGTGTATGCTGTTTTGTAAAGTTTATATAAATACAGAAATATTTTTCAGTCATAATTTGTCCGCAGCTCATTCTGTAAAAAAAGATTAAAAAAGTGTGAGAAAATCGTATCGTGAACTTAAAATCGTGAAACATCTCCTGAGTTGAATGTATCGTTACATCCCCACTAAATAATCATATTAGTTATTATATTTGAATGAAAGACTTACAGTATATGCTGAGATCTGGACATCTACACATTGACCTGCTTATGGAGCCTATACTCTGAAGAGTGTTCTCTGGTTGTACATTTTCTTATTTAAGAAGGGAGGGGGGTACTATCCTTGAAGATGTACTGGTGTAATGAGGCATCCCCTTTGTCAATGGCCCCTGAAAATAAGCCAATGATTTTTTATTTGTGCTCTGCTTTCAATGTCACATAAACATCATTTTTCATCTCAGCTCAGGTATAAACTCACCCTTCACCCTCTTTAGCTAAAACTGCACGATTAGGACAGTTTTTGCACTTAAGCTCTCCTTCTCCTCTCTTCTCCTCTCTTCTCTTCTCTCCTCTCCTCTCACTGAAGTGTTTTGGTTGATACTCTAAATCTTCCTGTGATCTGTGTGTCGCAAAAACCCTTTAAACTCCCATCATCAAAGCACCAGACAGAGCATCACAGGCAAATCACCTGTTGCAATTTGTATAAGAAGCCACAAGAACACAGTGTCGACTGTCCTTTTGCTAATGATTTATATGTCCTTTGTTGTCATGGCCCAGGGTTCATGTGGCTTGTTAGAGAGGTCAAATAATTATCAGGAACAACCATTTTCTTTACAGGCCCCTTAGTAAGATTGAAAATCACAGGATGCAGATTTAGCAGGACTAACAAATCCCCACAAAGTTTGAACCTTGACAACTGTGACATGACGTACCTCATAAGGACTGCTCCACAATTCCCCAAAATAACTTTAATTTACCAGCAGTTACCGATCTGATCAAAGGACTCGCATCAACAAATAATTTTTCATTCATCATCACAGATTTTTCCAGAAAAGTTACCACTAAATTAAGGAGTTTATGTTCAAAACCTGGACAGAAAAAATGAAATAATCCTTTAGGGACCGACTTTAGGAGAGTGCACATGTAGCTCGGTGCCGGGCTTCCTGCTTGCTGACACTAATCCAAAGGCAACGGGGATTTTCTGCCTCTTGCTGCTTCTTGCCTCACACCCCTGCAGGGCTCTCAGATCCACATTGGCGTTTCCAGTCACACAAACATACACAGATGAACACACCGTAGACTATAAATATTCAGGCCAGCATTCAGCGGTATGTGCAGCATAATGTACACCAGGGACACAACACACACTGTGCTCATTTCAACCCTGCCACCGAGCTCCCTGTCAGCACTTTCTTCCGTGGGAAAAAAAATTGCACATCTGCTCATCGGATGCTGTTCATTTAGCCACACTCGTCCATGAATGCACTCTGCGGAACCCGAAACTCGAGCGGCCCCATCGCTGTTTTCTTGCTCAGTGCTCATTAGATGTGTTAGCTGCTGCATGACAAGCCAAGCTTCAGGTGTTGTGTGTTTGTTTATGTTTGTGTCTGAGGGTGAGAGGTGCTGTTTGGAAAGCACATGGGCGACACTGTGAGTCACATTACACCATGACAGACTGTCATGGTGAATTAACGCAGGACACAAATGGAGGCATTGGTCAGGAAGCATCATTAATGCCATGTTAGACGAGACATGTAGAAGACTAACTGCCAAAATGAAAGATACACTGAACACAGCAAAACAACTTTTATCTTCCTTTCCCTGACGTGATGTTATCTATTGTCACAATGTGCGGTTCAAGTTACAAAACCAATGTACAGTATATATAGATACATGTATATGTAGATATATGTATATGCAAGGCATAGAAGCAGCTGAAAACTGGGCTAGCACCAATTATTTCCCTGCCAGCAGCCAAATAATCTATATATTTCAGATGTTTTCTCAGTGATAAAAAGAGACAGCATCTCTCATCTAATCTTAGCTCAGATCTTACTGGCAAAAAGAAAGATTTAAAGTCCAAAATGTTAGTTAGGACTGTTCCTCATCTTTGAAGACATTGCAGAGTGAATGGCCTGGAAATTGAGAGAATGCAGCTGAATACAAACTTGCTTTCAGATTGTTGAACTGCATGTGCATGTTAACTGAGAGTTTCCTCTATGGTTTGAGTAGAGTATTTTTAGACATGCTGCGAGTTTCTAGGGGATTGCAATGTCGGCCCTCCCTTTTGTTCCAGGCTGAAAAATCTCGACAATTAGATGGACTGCGTCAAAATTTTGTACAGCCTCCCAAAGGATCAATTAAAATCACTTTGTTGATCCGTAATGTTCCAAACAGCGCCATCATCAGGTCAACATTTTCAATATGTCTAATATATTTGTCAGTGACTGTAGCCTTAGCTCTACCTACTTATTCTAATTTATTCGTTATTCTAATTTATCCTACCGTTTCATTTTGCACTATTTTTTTTGTTTTATTTCTATTTTCTTATTTTGTCTTATGTCCAATTTATGATATTGTTAGAGGAGCTCGGGGCCTAAGATTTTCAATGCCATGACTACATTGTAGCTACTGTGCATTTAATAATAAAAACCCTTGAACCTTGTGGTAAGTGCTTGCAAGCAAACGTTAGCGTGCTCACACGCTCTACTAAGATGCTGAACTTGGATAACCAATATAGAAAAATATAGTAGCCCACCCACCCTGCATGTTACAACTTTTAGGACATAATGATTTGAATAAGTTATATTTAAGTGTTTGCACTGGGAAGTCTATTTATCTAAAACAAATCATCTGCTGAATTACAGACATCTCTTTCCAAATGTCAGTCAATGGGGAGAAGTATTTTTGGCCCTGATGGCATCAAGGGACATTTTTCATTCCACATTTTGGCCACAACAATAATATTGGTTTCAGATACCTTTGCTGTGGAGGCTTGTAGAGCCTTACCAAGCAGCTAGCATGGATTTTTAACTTTTAGTATTGTTTAATGCTATACAGAAGCAGTGATTCCCAAAGTCTTTGCAAAGAAGTTCCCCCACTACCCTGTCAAATAAAATTGAGAAGGAGTAATCTTGAGTTACTCTGCAATCTTTCAAATAACTGCAGACCTGCTTGTATACTTTTGAAATGTTCTTTCTTGAGTGTTCTCTGATACACATCCAGAATTTTAATCTAACAACCTCTTTTTTATTTATTTCATGTACAGCTCCTGGTGCATTAAGCACAATTTCATAATTTTATGGGAACAAAAGCACAAAGCCGTTTCCTTCAAAAGCTCATTATCTGCTCATCCCCGTCAGTCACATATTCCACCTCCAAAGCAGCCTCCTCCATCCTGTGCCCCCGCAGGCGATTCTCACATGTGCTCTTCAGCAGTGACTTAATGAAACGCCTACAATCACTTACCAGCAGCAGATGTAGATGCCTGCTGGTTGTGCTGCCAAGCATAAAAACCACCATGTTGTTCCCCTTGATAATGGTAGCTTGGAATATATCCTAGAACTCATTTTGTACAACTGACCCATTGTAATTGTGTTTTGAATATTTGATTATTCACGTCAGCCTCAAAAAATGATTGGGCATGAGATGGGTGCTAATCTACTGCAACAACTTCCTACCTACTGTGAAGTAGTCTCTCTTTTTAAATATTTTTACTCTCACTCTTTGTGGTGCAAATGAATGCGATACTCAGTGCCATGTGAGGCGTTTCAATAAATATGCCGTCTATTCAATTAAAGAAGCTTGCAACCTATGCTTACAAAAAACAGGTGTATTTATAACATAGAAATAGCTATGACGTTTTGCAGTATATGCAATTAATTTTTGGAAAAGAAAACCAGTCCCCATATAGGCACAAGGCTACTTAAATTTAACATGAAAAAAGCTACGACAAAGAACATTGCTCAGGTGAAAACGTGAATTCCACTTATATATTCCTTCTGGTAACACCTAGTATGTGTTTGTTAAAAATGTGTTTATTTCTTAGAAAGTTTATGAGATAAAACTACTCAACCTAAGCAAAAATCAAAAATAACACATATCGGAAAAAATATTTACATATTTCTTGTGTTGGAGGAATAAACTCTCTGCACTTTGAGAACAATTAAGAAGATGAGCTGTTGGAAATCATCAATGTTTTCTCTTCAGAATATTTGTTAATAATGAGACCCACATATTTTTCTTGGTTGAAAAGTACATTTTCCATCTCTAATTCTGGGTCAACACTTCCAAACTGACCTGATAAATGAAAATCTGCAGGATTAAAACGGATAAAAAACTTTGATCCAATACTTGTATTTTGTCAGAGGTTTGTCCAAAACACCAGTGACGAGCAATTATTTTGAATACAGCTGCTGAACAGCGTGATCATCAACTGTCTGATCGGTTATCATGCATGGATAACAGCCTAACCCGTACTGCAGGGGACACACAAACCTGTCTTCCCACTAATGTGCTACTTTATTTGACAGTTGAAATGTACAATTGAACCATCAGGATGAATTATTTTTGAATATTTATTCATATATTAAAACACTTTACTGACAACATACTGTACATAACAATGATGAAAGATAAAGCATTGATACTAAGGTTATTAAACATTTTGTAAATGGGAAGAAACACTTCTAACAGTTGACATGTAGTTTAAATTAAGTGATGCTTTTATGTTCTCTCATGGAGAAGCAATGCCACATTAAACTCATTTTGGCGTGACGTTAAAGGACAGAGAAAGGCTTGTAGAAGCAAGCGGCCAACTGTGGCTCGGGGGGGGGGGGGGTGGGTAAATAGTGAACAAATCAGGGGGTCAGTGGTTCGATCCCTAGCCCCTGCAGTCAATAATCAAAGTGTCTATACTGAACCCCACATTGGATTTAGAAGTCATACCAAACAACTGTTGAACCATGGATTTGTTTGGAACACAGCCCTTCTTAACCGCGACTAATGCCATCCCCTGAACATTTGAATGGTTATATCCATAATTGTTGACACTGCCAACCTGTCCTATGGCCTAATGAGGACAGATCATGTGCCTCCCCTTCTACAAATGACTGCTAGCCGCCTGCCTGCATTAACTGCCAAAGAATCGGGGCCGACACACTCCCCAACCGCCATCACACCTGCAAACCATGCCAAAATGTGTTTGTCGTAGGACCGGGGGAGTGATTAAAGCAATGTATGCTGCGGGAATATAAATGATGTCTTGCCCCCGTCTGACCACTGTTACACTAATGGAGAAAAAATCATCTGCATGCACGGCTTTATAAATCTGAAGCTTAGTCTGGATGCATGCTTCTGTCATTGTGCATCATTTTGGTTGGTAAATCCTCCTGCTTTTCTGCTGGAGTGGAAACAAAAAGTCAAAAAGAGTCGCACTATGATGAGCCCCTGTGCTGAGCTTTGCATAAACATGATTTGATGGTTTTGCCCTTGTTTAGTAGCCAACCTCCCAGTGGTCTTGGCATGAGCAGAGGTGTGGCTTTATGAGAGCAGACACCACATTACTGCGCACTCAACATCCGATCTTGCAGAGACATTTTGAGAGGCAGCTCAACTAAACAAACAAACAAACTGGAGGAGAAGGACACTTTAGCAAAAGAGGGCAAGAGTGCCTGAGCCACTATAGACTCTTAACTCTTGACATTACACTACACCACACGTTTAAGACATCCACATAATTACCAGACATAAGCAGAAACAAATGTTGACTTGAGATCTCTTTCAGGCGTAAAACTTTTAAAGGGTATTTTACCCTCATTTGTTGGACTGCATTTATATCAGTCAGAATACCTTTATTCGTTCCGCAGAGAGGAAGTTTGCATTTGTTACAGCAAGAAAAGAGCCAAAGACAGCTTAATATTACCCAAGGAGCACGCATTAAAAATATTAAAGATAAAAAAGAAAAAAATACACAATTT
Organism: Eleginops maclovinus; assembly: GCF_036324505.1. Lineage (NCBI taxonomy): Eukaryota > Metazoa > Chordata > Actinopteri > Perciformes > Eleginopidae > Eleginops > Eleginops maclovinus. The sequence goes on from NC_086352.1 coordinate 25,334,188, forward strand.
ACAAAATACAACAGTAACAGTTCTGAGATAAAGCAGCCAGGTCTATAGCCCCGGAAAAATGAACATACCACATCAGCATTATCAGTTTCTCTGGGTTTACTATTTATAGGTATGTATTTGAGTTTAATGATTTCCTTTTTTTAAATTGTATTCTATAACCTACTGACATTTTTCTCTGTGTTGAAATTCAGCAGACACTGGAATGGCTGCCATTCATGTAGAGATAAAGATTTAAGAAAAATGTGCAGTGGTCTCTTTATTTTTTTTCTGGAGCTGTAAATTCTACAGTTATTAACGGCATATGTGTAAATATATTGCTCATAATTCGTAGTGCACAACAAGGGGTGTTATAGTCTGTGTTGGTATACAGCCCTGGAAAATATTAAGAGACCACTCCAAATGTTTCTTAAATCTTTATCTCTACATGTATGGCAGCCATTCCAGTGTTGTTGAATTCCAACACAGAGAAATGTTGTCAGTAGTTTAAAGAATACAATAAAATATATAAAAAACATTTAACTCAAAGACACACCTATAAATAATAAAACATGAGAAAATGATAATGCTGAAGTGGTCTCTTTTTTCTGCGGCTGTATGTGTGGGTGTCAACCAGGAACCATGGTGGTTATATAGTCTGACCGCTGCAGGAAGGAAGGCCCTGTGGTATCTCTTATTGAGCACTTTTCTAGTCTTTGTAACCATTTAAAATGCTTTTACAACATTACAACAACATCAGGCTGGTGCCACCTGCTCATCAGGGGAGCATACACACACTCACACACCGCTGGCTGTGCCATCGGGAGCAATTAGGGGTTTAGTATCTCACCCAAGGACAGTTCTAAAATGTTGACTGTAGCCACAAAGGCCCCAAAAATATATTAAATGCACCAAAAGGATTTAAAACAAACTGTATGATCCGAAGAACACTCTAAAGGTGTAAAAAAAACCCACCCTTAGTTAAATGTAGTGATCCACATGGTTTGGCATTAGAACCCAATGTCTGCTGAGTCCTCATGCTGAACCACAGTATGGTCTCTTGTCAAACTACTGAATTGATTTGTCCGTCACATCTCCCATGGCGACTCCTGTCCGCTCCACATCATGCCTTCCTCTGAAATCTTTATTTTCTGTCTTTCTCGAGAAAATCTTAATGAGTAATGTCACTCTGAAATCCTGAGTCAATAGAATCAAAAGAAAACATGTTTCTATTTGTGCTTCTTCAGTTGCTGAAAAAGGAAGATGTGTAACCTGGAAATATAATCAAGGGACATGCGCTGAGGTCTTGAAAGGAAACATGGCAACCTCTATTGCAAAATATCCAATCCTTTGGAAATGTTTTTCCCACAACCTCTGGCTGTTCCCCAAAATGGCCGACTTCTTAACGTCTCCTCTCCAACTGGCTATCTTTGTGCTTATTATTTTCCACATGGTCATGCATCAGGCAAATCTATCCATCCCTAACACTGGGCTGGCTCAGGAGAATGGTTCACTCTCCTAGTTTATGTGCAAACGCTACCTCCATATAACTGTTAGTTCAAAGCTCTAACTCGACATATTTCATTTATTACGAATCTGTAAATCTGCCCGACATGAACAGGAGCGCAGTGACTCACTCGTTGGCGCTGTTCACCTGTTCGGTTTGACTCAGCTCGACTCAACGCTGCACTTGGCAATTTGTGAGGATAAATAATGAAGCAATAATGGCCAGAGAAGGCCACAGTGCAGTGATAATAAATCTGTGGTGGAGAAACTTGTTTAGTTGTTGATTATTGTGTTACAGTTGCATTTCCAATGTCAAATTCGCATTGGTCACATTGGTAACCTGGGGGTAGAGGATTTATATTAATCTCTAATTGGTTATAGCTCTTATTTCTTAATTTCCTTTTAGACTTATTAAATAAAGCAACATCTACTCGTGCCCCTTCAAGAAACAGAATCAGTCAAATTCCTTTCATAATATCCACACTTTGCTGATTTTGAATCACATTTTCACGTATCAGGAATATGGCTAAATGTTTGACAATTAAAGCTACAATAATAAAAACATATTTTGGTTTTTCATAAAGATTTTTTGTATACCCTACTTCTAATTTATTTGTGTGTTGGATTTGTTAGGGTGATCGTGTGTCATTGGTTGAGTATTTGCAGACCTAGGCTTAAAAAATAAAGAAGCCTTTTTTTGTTGTAGGATTCTTTTCCTGCTGGAAACGTTGTATCACTTGAATCACCGTAAGTAATACATGAAGTGGAAAATAAAATGAAATGCAAAAGATATCAAGCTGCCTCGGCTTTAAACTTTATTTATCGTGTTGTTTAAAGAGACAAGCTGACTTTCTAATTGTTTATCTTTTGCTAAAAGGACACATGAGGATAGTCCATTGTGTCACAACACAGTATGAGGACGGTCGATTAGACTGCAGTTCCTCCATCTCTCTCTCACAATGTCAAATCGCTGTCTCTTCCTCGTTGTACCTCTTTCTCATAATCCTTTCATGCTTTACAATAAAGTATTTTCCTGACTTTTGGTACACAGAGCACATACTGTATGTTTGCTCTTAAGGCATTGTGCTTCTTTCAAGACACTGAGGGAGATACAGCTCCTCACAAACACCTCCGTCTCTTTGAACTGTTCCCTTGTAGATGTCCTTCCTCTCTCATTTCAAAAAGCCTTTTTATGATTCCAATGTGAATATTCCATATTTCTTCTGCTACTTCCACCTCTTGCAAACTATTTAATTGCTAGCAATACTTCAAGACAGACAAAACCTGCATCAACATAAAACCAGACTGTTATTATGTAATCGTATGAATCCAATCAGATTGGTTATAATGAACATAAATAATCAATTTCCCTCGCTTTTGTTTAGGAAAACTCAAATTTAAGGGATAACCTTCAGCTCTTAGCCATTGACTGTACATTCTGTAATAGGCTCTATAGGAGTTTTCGTAGGCAGTAGTCTAATCGTTCAACACATTGGTTACTCCTAAGAGACGATGCTGCATGAATAGCTCAGCATTAGTGGTTTTAATGTATTTCTTTGATATCTATAGTATAATATCTAATATAGATGCTGCTTCTTCACATTCACATTACAAATGGATTCTGTTGGAAAATTGTCACAGTAAATGCAATGTTTTGTGCCACAGAGGCTCACTGCAAATTATCAGTCAAAAATGCATCTATAAAACAAGACAATTATTATGATTTCTTTGAAATTAAATAGGTTTTAAATGTTCTTGAGCTGTTAGATGACCCCTGCAGGCCACTGGTTGCAAACATCCAGTAGTGCTGCTGTTGTGTGGAAAAACTACTCATGCCATGATGTTATTTTTGCTCTGTTGCTAACAGCTCAACAAGCGGGCTTCAGAATTATAGGACCTTTAGTATTTAGCGTTTGCTGTTACAAATGTTACATGAAAATGCATTCCTCTGTTGATACTGTTGTTTATCTACATACTATAATACCCGGTTATGATGAGCTGATAAGGATGAATGAAAAGTTATTTTTCTCTTTGGGCTCAAAGATCAGACACCTGAGGCTAATTGCAGCGTGATAAAGTTAAATGTGATGACTTCATTGATTATGGGCCAGCTTCCTGGACCTCATCAAGTCTCATGGACTCAAGTTAATCCTGTGAAGAGTTTCTGTTCAAATGTTACCTCTGTACCACAGCGAGAGGGACATACAGCAGAGAGGCCTTGGGTGTCTTGCATGTTTAAATGGGAATCTAATGTTTGTGAGAGGCAGACGGTGGCCACGGTTTGTCTGTAAAGGCAAATAAATATGCAAAAGTGAATTTAGTTTGATTCTGAATGTAACTTATAGAGGACGGGGAGCTCTGCTAAGAAAATGAGTATTGTGATTCTGTACACTCTGATTAATTATAGTCTGTAGCATCTTGTTCAGCTCTGTTTTCCTTTACCTTGTTTGCTCATAATGCACATTAGCTTTGAAATCGCCTTAAGGCTCTTCCGGTGTGTGTTTGGGCCTCAAGTGACATGCCTGCATCAAATTAAACGACACTGTCTTTGAGTGTGTTACAATGTTAATGCGGCCGAGGGCTCTAAACCAAGAAGAGGATTCTTGCATTACCATTTTACATGATTTGGTTCCTGCCGGGCTTTAAACATGCGATTGGTAACTTGATAACTTTTTGTCTAATATGGCACTGACTCCGAGCTCTTGTTATCTGCCTTCTGGGTGCATGTAATCAAACCTCACTACGGAGAATTGAAGAAGAGACTAGGCATACATTGCAATTGATCTGAGGTAGTTTTCAAATTGACACTTTGTTTCTACATCAAATTGACATTAGCATTTGAATCAAACTATTGCTTTGTATTGTTGCAATCTGGAGGGAAAATTCTGACGCACAATAATGAGGATAAATACAGAGCAATAATGCCTCAGGTGTGGCTCAGTACCAACACCTACTGCAGGAGGCAAAATGCTTGTTTGCCATTGTTTACTTTTCATATTATTATCTTCAGTTCACTTTACACCACGTTTAATTCCTATTGGTTATCACTTCCGGCAATTGTCACATGGGTGTGTTTTATTGGTATTTAGGTCACCTGTTTGATGGATGACGACAGAGGAGAGAATGTGAATTTGCTCCAATACTTTCTGTTGACCGTGTGGTTCGCAGTAAAATATTGTTGGTTTTATTTCTTTTATTAGTCACGTTTAACTCTAAATGACTATGGACTCTTGTATGGAACGCGTCACAGCGAAGAGCAACTTTTAGCCTCTCAGCGGCGTTACTCATAGGGAGTTTCTGCCGCCATACCCACAAATAAACTCACAATTTACAATGAAACCCTCCTGCCCTTTATCCATGTTGGGCCCTGACACTAACCTGAAAGTCTAAAAAACATGCACAACACCCACCTAAGGACACACGTTTAATGTCCCTAAATCTCAAACTAAAAAAGAGACTACAGCATGTAATTGTGAACAAACATTAAAGACTCCCTTTAGCAGCCATATCATCCTGAAGTAGCTGGTGTGTTTCCTCTCTGTGTGGCATACAGCGGAGTAGCTGCAGAGCGAACAGACAGGGCGAGACTGCATTTGGAAAGACATGGTGTAATATCCACAGTATAATGCATAATTCAGCCCCGCGCTGTGGATTAAACCCTGCTCCCCAGCTGTTACAGAGCGCCACTTAAAAACAGCATGGAGCACGACAGCCAGGACCCTGAACTGTTACTGATATCATGAGCTTCCTCCTTGCTGTTTAGCAGTTGAATCTCTCTCCAGAAATTCAAACAAGAAAGTACTTTCATATATTAGTATTTTTTTAAAACCCCTCTGTTTGCCAGTTTGGAAAAACCCAGTTTGGAACACACACTTTCCAAACCAAGGGTGAGACATGGAAAAAGGAATTACAGAAAGTGTAAATGCCTGCTCAAACAGATGTTCTCTTTAAACTAACAAACTCAAATACATGACACACACACACACACAAACACACTCTGGAGGATAGGATTTTCCGTAGACAAATAGCCCCTATCAGAGATTCCGCTCTTTGTTGCCATGACAACAATAGGAATTACCCCAAACACGAATTTTCATTCTTCTGACTTGTGTTGCCCTCCACCCCATCCTCAGGGAGTGTGTTTTCAACATAATGCAGGGGGAGGCAGCGCAGGAACAGCGTCACGTGGAGCCGATTGATCATGTCTGACACACGGGGGGAGCACGCTGTGCACAGGGGGCGCGCTTTGACAACAACAGACACCCAAAAAAATAAAAAGTACCCATCCCTGCCAACACTAAACAAACCTGCAGTGTCTTGTGAGGACATCGTACCTGTCACTTACTCTGAAAACATCCTGAAGCTGCAGGTATGCGTTTAAGTTTGATCAGGTATAATTGGACACCTTGAAATCCACAAAAGCCTCTCAATCTGCTGAATTTACTTTAGGAAATCAGTTCAGTTTTGTTGAGAAATGCGGCTGAGCTCAAATAAAGGGACTAAAGCTGATGGACATACGATACAATACTTAATTTCTTGCCGCACAGCAGCATCTGATGTGGAGGCAGCAGTCGATAGTGTCTGTATAGCATTTATCTCTCAAACGCTTCTGAAGTTTACATAAGAGGGAGGCCGACAGTAAAGGGACTTAAAAAAGGTTGGTGTGACTCGCTCGTCTTCATGCCTTTCTGCCTTACCTTTCCTATTTGTTTTGGGATTTTATTTTGAAAATTCCGGAATGTACTTTTATTGAAGCATCATTAAATTAAATATAAGCCATGTTCCCCTGATGGTTGGACCCATTGCAGCGCTCATGTTACACCACTGTCCTTTCTTGCAATGCTAAAGCGCCGGTCTGTAACAGGGCTTTTAACACCAAACGTGAAAGTTTGACCTCACCCAAGACTTCAGGTCAAGTCCAGTGTGCGGTTTGAACCTCAGGTGACATGCTTCAAATTACGTGACAAAATACGCCTTGGCTTGTGTTACAATTCTAATGTGGCCTGTGGCTTTGACAGAGGCTAACACCTCAAATAGATGAGTCTGTATTATTTTGCGTTCTGTACCAGTTTACATGATGGAGTGATGATTTCAGGATTATTTTTTGACTTTGACGATTTCTTTTTTTGGTTTACCTGGAAAGATATTTTGACTATTATTATTATTTTTTTTAATTATTATTTGTACAAAGAGATGCATTTTATTTATTTATTATAAACGAAAAATGCACAAACTTTGCTGCAATATCTTTAGGACAAAGTGATAACGTGTCACAGTCAGTATGAGAGAGTTCTAAAGGGGTGACGATGTAACACTTACAAAAAAGGGTTCTGATTGATGTTTATGTATAAACGCATCATCAGTGTGTCTGACTTTCACTGACAAATCGTTGCTTCATGGCTGAACACACCATCACTCTTAGCTGACAAAAGTAGATCTAAATATTGTTTTACTTCTTTACATCATTCAAGAATAGCGTAGCATTTGATTCAAAGTAGTGGAGATTCAAGTTTAGGATATGTCACGATCTATAAAGACTTTCTTTAAATATTTTTATTGACCGTGGAAGGGAAAGTGAAGTTAACCAAAATCAAATTGTCTGCAGTGGAAAAGCTTAAATGGATCACTCTCGGTAAGTCTGCCTGTTTTGCCTGAGTTTTCACATTGGTAGAGCGCCTCCAGTCAATGTACTTTACCAACTTCACATAGATATTAATAATAGAAATACAATCAACTTTTAGATTTATCTGTATTGGGTTATATTGTGTTATGTGATTCCTGATAGCATGCGGCAGGTGCATTTTACACTGTCAGAAAACGTAGTGTATAAAGTCTGGTTTATTATTCACAGTCATTTTGTTACATAAAGCTAAGCATTCAAATGCAAATCACCATTCAGTCACACATTGTTGTGTTGCGTTATTCTGCATCTACTCCCTTTTTAAAATATCACTGTGCGTAATGGGTTTTGTTTGGGATTTGATTGATTGCACTGTTTTAGATGCAGCAGCCACATCTAGAATTAACAAGCAGATCCAAGGTGGGGTCTTTCTGAAACAAATCCCATTGCTGGCATAGCAGGAAATGCTGTACCTATTTTTAACCACAAACATGCAGCCTTTTCAGCCGGGACACATGGGAGGCGTCCAATTAGCTCACAGGAAACCCACAGAGGCAAACAGAGATAACTTATAATGTGTCTTTCCCCACATGCTGACACACTGCTAGAGAAGCAACTCAACATGTCAGGAAAATCCTCAGTTAGGGAAGAAGAATGGCATTCTGATTGACATTTTAAATATATCTTAGCAGAGTATAATATCATGTGCTATGCTAAGCCTTCACTTGCAGTTAGAGGACATTTAAGACATTAACTGGCCTTTAAACGTCAGAGGAAAGGACTACTTTTTGTTGCATTTTTCTGCAGGGAGAAGTTATTTTCAAATCCTTTTTTTCTTGTTTTGCTGTGATGCATTATGGTAGGCGAGATAGCACAGAATCTGCCATCACTGTAACAGCACGTTGAGTGTTAACACATTCAAGCCTCTCTCTCTTTTTAATTGTTCTCAGTGAGCTTCTGAAAACTGTAGTTCTCATTATGAAAAAGTCAGTGCTATAACAGTAATTGACTTTGATATGTGACTCAAACTATGCCCCATACTTTTTGGGTCCTTGAATCGGATGTTTTCGTAGGGTTGCGAAGCCTTACTTTATTTAAGTTCAACTTGAAATGTAATTCATCAAACCAGTAACTCACTGGCTGAATATTGTCTGACTAATTAATTCACTTCATTCAGAGCTTCTTCCATCTATACCTGACTCACTACACATCCATTCATTATGTATTTAAATGTATTTTACTGGTTATATTTAATTTCACTCACTCTAGCTATTTGTCAGCTAACATGATGCAAGCTAAATGAGTAGCGTACATTTCTGAATCTACATGGTGTCTTTCTATCCAAATGAATGTCAATTCTGTAAAAACTGGCAGATAAGATGGCTAAGATTGTTAATTACAAATAGGAGATACATGCAAAGTCATGATATCATCTGCACTGATGACAGATTAATTTGTCTCAGCTAAAGAGGCTGCAGAACACTCTTTTTGCCATTACAGGCTGAACCATTCAGCGTAATCTGAAGTATAGATGCTGTCCTGAGACGTAGCAAATCGTGTGCAAAATGATTAATGAATGATCGATTTATTTGTAACTTGTTCTTGTGACTTTTTGTGTGTTATTTAGCATTCAAGCAAAAACAACACACTCTGCAGGGTTTTTAAATTCAGTCTTAGTCTGATGATTATTTATATGCACTAGAAAGCATGTGCAGAAGATCTCTTGCCCACACAAAGAGACACTGTGGCAGCAGGAAAAATCAACATATCAAATGTTATGTTAACAGTGAAAATTAAATGGAATTTTCCATCAGTGCTGTGGTAGCAATTTCAATCTGCCAACTGCAGTCCAACGTCTAATGAAGAGGCAGAACACCATGACTGTATAAAACCAGCAGTTGGCTGGAGGGAGAAAGGATTTACTTTCAGTGGCCTGAGAAGTAAAACAAAAATCCTAAAAGAGGACGTTGTGGTTTCTCTGCATAATCCAACAGACGTCAGTGAAAGGCTTCCAAAATAGCTGCGTGGACCTGGCCCAAGGAAAATGAAACTGCAAAGTCCCTTGAACATAAAGACGGTTTTTTTACCCCGGGACGTGTGAGCAGAGCCAAAACTGGTAACAGTCGTCCGCAGAGAGAATTATTTCCACATCCTGTTTTTAAAAACATGCCATAGCATTTATAAAACCAACTACCCGATATATAAAAACATAGCTCTTCAGAAAAGCAGTCCTAGCAGTTTTGCATTGGCATGCTGCCTTGTCATTATGTAATGGTCAGATCCATGAGAGAATAACCAAATAAACAAAATGAAAGTTCAAGTAGTTCGTAATAAAAGACACTAAAAATAGCTATTTCACAAATTCCACATTATAATGTAAGCATCTTGCTACTAACGTTCATAAACCACAACAATTTACGTAAGACGTGCAAATAATTTTTAGCAAAGCTGGACACCAGACGCACTCTCCTATATTTAGCAAAAGGCCACAAATGCTAATGCTGTGCCAAATAAATTAAATTCAGAGGTTATTCATTGACATATTTGAGCACAGAAAATAAAGAAAGACCCACAGCCTGCACCTCAAAAAAGCCATCAGGAGCACTAATTGTTGAGGATTAGCAGAAAGGCGCGATGAAAAATGATCTGAATGAGTGGTGAAGGAGCACAAATAAAGATAAGCCGAGCTACTGCAGTGAATGGAATCAAAAGGGAAAAGTGAGAGTGTGTGTGTGTGATCAAAAAGGGAAGCAGGGAGGGGGTGGGGGGCTGCAATGTGCCACTGAGGGAAACAGTGGAGTAGTTTGATTCATCACGCAGGTTCCAGTTTACATCCAACAGATATTTGCAGAAGACAGGAGGAGTACTAATTTCAGCAAACAGTGCAGCAATAGTGATTTTTTTTATCCGTTACCAAAGACATACACAGACATTTGGAGGACCAGCAGCTCAATTCAACCACCGTCACACCACAGTACTGTCTCAAAGTCTCATATCAAGTGAGTATGTATTTACAACAATTCCCCAACTATTCATTTATATTCTACTTATTTGCGGTCAGCTGTTACTAATGGGACTTTATTTACCTGCCAATTATTGTCTTGAATTGATTGACTAAACCCTTAGTAAATAAAAAATCTGAGTGAAATATGACAATCCCAGTTACGTGGAAAACAAGTTGATTATATTAGGAACAATCAAAACTCACAGCTATACTACAATATTAGATCAACAGAGCATTCTCACATTTGATTACTAGAACTATAAAATGTATGTTTTTCTTTAAAAAAAAAGCTTATCTATAAACTTGCATGACTTGAATGAGGAAATGTTGTTCATTAAATATTTGCCATGTCACAAAGGGGTGAAAGTGTTTCAATAATATCTTCACTTATCATTTATTTAATTTGTTTCCTACAATATTTGCTCTTTGCAGTTTAATATCTGCTTGAGACAACTACACGTTTTTACATTTATGGGAAAAATGCCATTTTGCTTTCTTGCCGGGAGTGATATTATAGATATACAAATGTTATGCCTGTACTGTAATAATTAAGCTCTAGACAGCAGTCAGCTAACTTATCGCATAGCATTAGCATTAGGTAAACAGTTAGCATGGCTCTGTCCAAAGAACATTTCTCATTAATAAACACATTATGTGTTGTATTTGTTTTATTCTATACTCAGCTTATTCTCAACTTGAGACCAGTTAAGTAGTGCTTGTGGTAGCTTCATATTTATGGTTCAGATAGGAGGGTGGTTCTTGGTTTAGTTTGGGGAAGGATTATAGTCTTGGATTGATGCAAGTCAACATTGACTTTGAGCACAAGCCTAGAGCTGTTTGATTTAACATTGAACCAAACATTCCAAATCTTTCTAACCTTTAACAGAAGTGCTTGAGTGTCCAAGTGCAGTGCTGTAACCTCCCAGCATGCACCAGAACATCCTCGATATGATTATTGTTTTGTAAAATGTAACATTCTTTAAAACAGGATGAAGTTGAATATAATCCAGGCTGCAATTACACATCCTGGCATTCTCTGTGATACAAATTGGTAGTATCCATTGTAGTTTCGTATCGATAGAGTTAAAAAACAGGATAAAAAAGATAAATAGAGAGTGAGAACTGGTTGGTAGATATTCTAGTTGCAATGCTTTACCCGTTGGGCAGCTGCTGCTTTGAATTAATTTCTGTAAAATGCTCTTCCTTCCCCTCGGCTCTCTATTTCTGTTTGCAGTGACAATGCCCCGAAGAGGGAGGCGACAAGGACGATGTGCAACACCCACAGTGATGTTCCTTTTATAAAGCTCCTTTTAACCTTCGCTCACCAGTGAACAATTACCCTATTCAGGTGTTAAGCCAATATGAGGTCCAAGATATTTAATGCAACATGATGAAATCTGTGAGAAACCGCACTGAAAAGTCCACACATACACATTGCAAATATATAGCACATGAGCACAAAACCAGCATAAATATATTCATAATGACGTGTACTCCATATGAAAACACACATTTTACACAGACCAATAACTGCTATACATTATGCAACAAATCCATCCAGCCTTTTGTCATCTATATCAAAAGTAAAGAGCTTCTTGCTGTGAAATTATAGTGTGGAACATAGAGCCGGTGCTGTCCCTCCTACATAATGATAGCTACATCACATGCACTCACACACAAAGATGTACTATAGACAGATACGAAATGAGGAGTTGCTCCAACAGATATGAGTTCTGACACTGAAAGTGAGCTTCATCACTCGCCTTGGCAGTCTATCTGAAAATAATAATTTGAAGAATAACAGAAGCAAGAGTTGTGACGATCATACAGCTCAGCCATTTTTAGTCACCAACGTTTCACTTACTACTAATACAAAATATTTTTTCCTGTGCCAGTGTTTACTAAACGTACGATTAATACGGATGTTCCAAATAAAAAATATAGACTGATCATTGACATGTAGAGCTCCGGAAAAAAATGAAGAGACCACTCCAAATGTTTCTTAAATCTTTATCTCTACATGTAGCCATTCCAGTGTTTGTTGAATTTCAACACAGAGAAATGTCAGTAGTTAGTCAACAATACAAATACATTAAAAAAGTAACTCAAAGACATGTCTATAAATAATAAAACAAGAGAAAATGATAATGCTGAAGTAGTCTCTTAATGTTTTCCGGGGCTGTAAGTGTATAATAGTGGAGCACACATGAATAATGCCACCTCATTCAATGTGAATCTAAGTTACAAGCAGCCAAATTCCTACTCCTCTTTTTCACAAACAACATCATTTCCTGACTCTTTTCTTGTAAAACAGGCACACAGTGAATTTATTGTTTGTGGCGTTCAGCTCTGATCAGTCTCACCTCCAGCCCCCTTCTCTCACTGTAACTCTCATCCGAGTGCCCTTGCATGTGTAAGAATTAGCAATACAGCATTATGGTGCACAGTAGCTCTCGTGCACCATTACAAATCAAACCATTTGCATGGATCGAGGTGAAGTGTGTGTGGGGGGGATCTCGGCCCTTGCAGACCATGAAACTGACTCATCTTCATGTAAGAGAGTCGAGCCCCGGCCTGCTGATTGGCTGCGTACAGCACTTGCGTGCACTCCACACACAAAAACGCACATACCCGCACACACAGTGAGATACACCCCGGGCTCTTTGGAGCGAGCATTAGTCAGTCCACATAAAAGCATCTAGTCACTCCAAAGCATGGAGATCACGGAGAAGGAGTGGGAGACGAGGTCTGTAGGGGTCTGGTCGTGGCAGCCATTTTCCAGCACGTACAATGGCTTCTTGGGCAGGACAGAAGCCGAGAAAGCTTTGGAGTTTGAGATCCTGGCTCAAGTTTACATAACCCTGATCGATACAGGAGGAGATGCCCCCTGATCCGGGCTCATCTAGGATTTGTGTTTCCATGTCCTAGACTGACCATGGGGTGAAACTTGAGGTCGCCTGACTGTAATAGATGGTGACTGCTCACGCGGCGCTTATATAACGGGATATTACCTATCAGCATTAAACATTAACTCTTGTCAGGCTGTCCAGAACTGGTAGTGAAATGCTCTAAGCGATGCGTGTTGAATTCGTACGAACAATGAATAATGCTCAGATTTGATCTGAATCTTGAAGTTGTCTCTGGTTTAATAGCGCCACAAGTGAGTCATATACTATGCGTCTGTAATGTGTGCTAGATAATGGTGATGCAAAACTCAATGACAGCACTATCAAACTGTGGAAGATGCAATCATTGAAACGTTTTGTCAAGAGGCTGTTATCTGACAAACCAAGAAGAAATGCAATAGAGCCAAACAGATTTTGTAGAAAAAAGATGGAAGCACAAGGGGGATTATTACTAATGTCCTGGACTGTGCAGAATAATACCGTTTATAATGCAGAATTAATCTACTGTTCAAAGCACACGTGTAACTTTTTTTTTTTAAAGTCAAGAATGAGAGTAAATGATTTCCATACAAATTAAACTGAACAAAAAAGGCACCTATAAAATATATATATATATATATATATATATATATATAGTAACATTTTCTTTATAAAATAGTAACAACTAAAAGTTTGCTGTTAAATTGAACCCATAGGATACAGTATTGCAGTTCAGTATTTTACAATATTTCCTTAGATACATTTATTTCCCACCGTTTGCTGCTTGTAAAATGTGGTGTAAAATGTAATTCTAAAATCTGAATGAAAGTTTTTCTTTCTTTTTTTTTTTTTACAATAAATGACTCCTAAACCCACACACGACCCTGACATACTATCTGTGTGTTATAAGGTTGCTACAGCAAATGTGTTGGCAAGTAGGTGCATATTTAAGTATCCAGAAACAATATGTTCCCAATGGAGTAATGTATCTGTCCACCTGATGAATTTGAGTCTAACGTTCACTGTCCTTGGCTCTGTATTAGTTTCCGATCACTCCAGGGAAACATCTGATCTGCGTCTATAACTTTCTTTACTAGCTGCTTGTTTACTTTGTCTCCTGTTTGTTGCCTGACAGGTACACAGACTGTGGGTCTGAGACTGAAATAGGATCGATGAGAGCAGATGGAATCATTTAGTCGATGTGTAGCGTGCACATCCAAAACAATCAGCTGAAAGAGGCTAAAAGACATACACAGTTGTCCATATTGATTTGTACTTTCATAAACGTTCCTTACATGTCACGATTTTTAAAGGGAAGATCCTGTAGTCTGAGAATAATATAAAACAGACACACTGCATCTTAAACCATTTCCTGTTTGTTTATGCTAAATAACAAGCAAACATTAATTTAGTTGTAATGTTGGATGTGAGGTTGTATAAGTTAAGGCTGCATGAGTGGCTGAAGCATACTACAGCAGGCCTACATTAATAATGGAATTTGACACATCATTAGTCATGGCCTCTCTAAAGCCTACTCATGTTATTTGTCCTACATTATTCAGCAGTTTATGTCCAAAGAGCAGATGTGTTGATGGAAAAAAGTTCCATGGTTTCTATACACCAACAAGTTCACTTTGGCTGTAACAACTGTTGACTGCAATTTAAATGTAAATGTGCCTTGCAATAAACAAATAAATACTAACTGCTAAAGTGCCAGCTCACATCCATACTGACCCTTGAAGTATAATGTAGACAATGACAGCACATTAATGTGAGCCCCCCCATCCCCATGTCATGAGGTTTGGTTTGTCCTATACGAGTCCTTGGTGACATAAAGGAGAATTTGTCTGTTGTCTACTCTAATCCTGAGGTATTTTTAGACAAACTGTTTTCATACACTCTCTGCATATAACTGCAGGTCTGAGAACCACTGATCCAATTAAAGATTATGAAAACAAAGAGTGAAATCAAATGAATCCATAATGCAACAGCCATTTTATTTTTTTCAAATAACTTAAACCTAAAATAAGTTCTAAACTATTTATAGCCATGGATTTTTTTTTCTTTCTTATACTATACAAAGGGATCTCAGCTTTGATGAGACGTACTAGTTCGACCCCAATCTAACGTGACATTGTCTGTTCCTTATTCTCAAAGCCAATCCAGTAGCTGCACTGTGTGGCTGTCTGTACACTTCCCCCAATGGTTCGCAGGTCATATATTTAAAACTTTAAAAAACAACAACTTTTTTCCTACCCTTTTGAAAAACTTGATTTACTTTGCTGACACTCTTTGGTAACAATACGTTATTCACAAAGATGTTCTCTGTATCACCTACAATGACATATAAAACTCAGTGAACATTTGAATGTTTTTCTAACCTTTTTTTTTTGAAGACTGGAATAAATTATAAAGTTCTTGCTAAATTATGGGCGTTGATACATTAACATTGCACCTGGTAGGCATACAAACATTTTGAACTACGAATCATGCCAAGGTTACTCTGGTTAATTGGTATAGGTGATCCCAGATAAATCGAGTTCACTCTCCATGGTTTTGTGCAAACATACCGATGTGTGTGTGTTATCTTGATTCACACTGTGCGATCAGCATCTGTGGCCCCTAAGAAAGTTTACAGGGCCAGCAGGGCGCCGGCCCGCTGCTCAACAGCTCATCTTCACGAAGAGCGGAAGAGAAAACTTTTTTTATGGTTGAGCAGCTGCTCTGTTTAATCAAATCTCAAGCTTGCTCATAAAAAGCTACAGCGCTGTGGGGTTTTAGGTAGCACTGACGGGAGGGGGGGAAAGCCTAAACTTGATATGAGAAATCTTTGAAATGCTTACCTTTTCTTAATGCCATCACAAATCTGTAATCCTCTGTTGCCCCAGCTTGTCACAAACTTAATCAACAGTTTGACCACTTCTGTTTGTACTGCAGGTAAACTGACTATGTTGTAAATAATGATCTATAATTTGTTATCTATAACAAATCAGCAGATTTCCTTTGAACATGCAACAACTACTGTTTTATATAACTGTAACGCAATAGCATACAAGAGCAGCTGATTTTTGTGTGGGTGGATGAAACCCAACACGTAGGCATATGTGTAATTAGCAATACAATCTACACGTCTAGAATGATGTAACGTAATAAAGCCTGGGATTCTGTGGGATGGAGGGGCTGCACAGGAGGGGGCAAAGAATCAGGTTGCTATTCTTCAATAGAGGCACATTATGCAACGGCTACATGGAAACCTGCAAGAGCTGGTTTAAATTTACACTGGGGCTGTAATCCCAAGGGTGCCTTATTAACTGCTCCCGTCAGCCTGGGCTGTGAACATTCTGTTAATCGTGGAAAATAGGAGGTGACAAACACTCTTCGTCAAATACACTGTAGACCGGTTGGTCAAATGAAGGGCAAGTTGTCTAACTGTTTATTACACTGCACATGTGCACCTGGCAGACCAATCATTGAACATATAAGTCTTTTTTTTTAAAACGTTTCATATATGATCTCAGTCAGATAGAGGTAAACAAAAGCAGGTTTCTTATTTCTTCTTTTAATTGTAAATGTGTCTGCCAGAAGTTGTTATCTAGCTTATTAAGAATCTTGTTAAAAGAGTTTTAAATATTCACTTCATGCTTCCGGACATGATGTTCTGCTAAAAGACAGATAAAAACAGGCAGAATGTCAGCATCCTCATCAGAATGCACATGTAATTAAAAGTTCCAGCATTGGCAATATGGTGAGAAAAAGTATGATATGGAATATGTGACTTGTGTATTTTTAAACCTGTTGGTCTACTTGGATTCTTTATATTTAATATCTTCAAACGGTATCTTTTTACATTGAACGTTACAAGAGTAAATGCTTATTGGAAGAGAACTGACTTTCTGTTTGCAGTGTCCCAATAGACAACTATTGATGGATGACACTAAAAGAAACAGAATGATTTCAGGCAGGTTTGATTAAACTGCACGGAGTAGACTAGATATCTGGACATGCATGGAGCCAAACTTGGAACATATAACATTTTTCAATTTATTACTAACCATTTTATGTGATTTGATTTAAGAAAACCTCCTCCATCCAAAGCTAAGTCAGGACAATCTTTGTTGGGTCATACTGGTCATGCTTCGTTATATTCTGAGTCTTTGTACTCGCTACTTTAGTTTTTTAACTCTCCTTTTCTCCGTTCTTCCCCCGACTAATAGTTTTGGACAACAGCCTAAGTGTAATCAGAGTCAAACAGCAGTCTTGATTTAACATTGATTAATGATTTCTGTCCTCTTTGAACCATTAGTTTATGTTTTTACAAGAAGGTAACGTAAGCAGGCTCATTTTTGAAAGGAACAACAATTATGGTAACAGCTGGGATTGTGTATTATGTGTTGGCAACAGCCCTTTATCAGGCCTGATTAATGGATTGGCAGGACAGATGAATCGAGAGAC
Organism: Eleginops maclovinus; assembly: GCF_036324505.1. Lineage (NCBI taxonomy): Eukaryota > Metazoa > Chordata > Actinopteri > Perciformes > Eleginopidae > Eleginops > Eleginops maclovinus. The sequence goes on from NC_086352.1 coordinate 25,351,631, forward strand.
GTTCCAGCCTCGTGAAATTCCACTCTGTTTTTTCTTCCCTTTTGTTTTCTTTTCGTGCTTTAGTTACTTCCAAGGAAAATATGTTATCAGTGAGACAAGATGTCTCATCTAAGAATAGATTATTAACTATAATTACTTGCAACAGTACATGTGAGATTCTTTACTCAAACAGGAACCATTATGTTGTTCGTGTTACTTTGGTTGATTAATGATTTGTGAAGAAATCATTACATTCATGGAAAAGGTACAAGCTGGAACTGTGGAAAAAATGTCAGAACAATATTAGCTTTCCTGCTTAAATTCTTAACGTTTAACCATTTATTTTGAAGGCAGTAATGTGCTGATACAGGGTTTAAAGGGGACGTGGACACATTATTGTGAGTATTTACATTTGTATAGTGAAAAAATGTGTATGGGCTTTTCTTGGATGCGCTGAAAAGTGGTAGTCAGCATAGAGTGTGTTTAAAGAAAGATGCGGCATCTTCAAAACACATTTTTGGGAAATAGGACATTGAAACAAACAAGCCAGTTTGCATCCCACTAATACTAAGCTGCCGATATTTAGTAAAAACAATGCAGAAATCCCAAATTGTATAGGTTGTTTTACTGTTTTAATAATGTGAGCATAACTCGACCTTCATAAATGCTACTATGTAATTGTTGAAGCTTTTTTGGAGAAGTCTGATTCGATGTAATCGTAATTTTGGAGTCTGTAATGAACCTTAATGAAGTCTCCTAATAACCATACCATTCCTACAAAGCCACATTAAAACTCCAGCCTTTAAAAAAAATAAACAAAGTTCTCCGAAACAGAACATTAAAACCTTCATGAAGGTAGAAGTGTTGCATCAGATGGCAATAGTTTTAAGTTTGATGTCAAAGCCATGACTGCACATGACCCAGTATCATCTCTACACTAATGTGTGCTGGGAAGGTAAACTGGGAAACACTAAACTCTTAGGAGTGAAAATGATTATAAATGTGTTTGTCTGTCTTTATTTAGGCTCTGTGAAAAACTGGCAACCCGTTCATTCTTCCTGCCTGTTGCCCAGTGCAAGCTGGGATGTGCTCCAGCCTCCTGTGACCCTGAACAACAACAAGCAGATGTAGAAGATGGATGGATGTCTTGGCTGCAGGTACGAATCATTTTCCAAACCGCTAAATGAGCCATTTGTCTGCAGGGTCAGCGGTGACTCTGACCTCTGGTTATCAGCACAATTTGTCTGGTGTTATGCAGAGCAGGAAGTTTCAATATAGAAGAGTCAACTGTCGCATACAATCTGGACTGAAATGTAAGATGTCTAATAATGTCAATAAATCATTTATAGATGTTTTCCCGCAGTGTGATAATCACAGCTCTAAATACTGGTCTGTGGCTTTAATCTATAAAAAAATATGATTAGCTCTGATTCTGAATTTTAGAAGTTGAGCCTTTTAACTATAGCTCATTGCATTTATAGCTACTGTATGTGAATGGTTGCATGGCACAGAGACATGCACGTTGGTATGCATGTATTCCAAAAGTGCAGAGAGACTGTTACCCTGTGTCTAAAATAGCCACATCTTTGAACAATACTGGTCACACACACACACACACACACACACACACACACACACACACACACACACACACACACACACACACACACACACACACACACACACACACACACACACACACCACACTGATGCATTTTCCCATGCAGGTTTGCTGTGTGTCAGTTAGCTTGTAATCTATTCAAATTATTCTTAAATAAGATGTATATATCCACTCATGGCTTTACACTGCCACTTTGAACAGGACTCTCTCATAAAACAGGCAATATATTAAGTCTGCTAAAATATTAAATAATCAAATATTTAGTCCTTAGCATTTCAGACAGACAGTCTTGTATTCCTTTTTGGTCAATGTACCTATAACCATTAGAGTTCAATTTACAAAAATGCCAATGGTATAAAATGGGGGCAAGCAGCGAATGACCACACTGGAGAAGCTACAACCAGCACAAGCTTGTCTTAGTGAGCTAAACTGTTGATCTCCACTCCCCTCACTTGTACTATAATAACATAACCTAGTGTGACATTATGTACCGCACACTCACTTTCTTTCCACCTCGCCTCTGTGTCCTTTGACATGCATAGAATACCTTTTGAGAAATAACCATAAATAACTCTCACTTTGTCACATGGCCCGGCCATGTGGTCTAAATCTGCACTACAAAGACTCGCCGTGCATGTGACAATGAGACGCTACGAAGAGTCAAACCCATTCAGCTCTGTTCTGTGGCTCGCGATGATACAGCCTGTTTTTCCCAGTTGGCTCAGCAGCTACAGGCCTAAGAATATGCCTGACCCACACACTTTAGTTGAAAAATGTTTTGGATTGCGCCTCTTGCCATAAGCCACATTATGTAAGTGTTAAATGTGAGGTATCAAGGAGTTGGCAACATGCCAGGAGTGTGTGTGTGTGTGTGTGTGTGTGTGTGTGTGTGTGTGTGTGTGTGTGTGTGTGTGTGTGTGTGTGTGTGTGTGTGTGTGTGTGTGTGTGTGTGTGTGTGTGTGTGTGTGTGTGTGTGTGTGTGTGTGTGTGTGTGTGTGTGTGTGTGTGTGTGTGTGTGTTCAGTTGTGGGTGCAGGTGTTGAAAATATCTTGTTGGAATAGTTCCTCTGAGGATATAAAATAATGCAATAAATGGTTCTATGCAGATGCACAGATAATGTGCTGATGAATGCATAGGAGCGCCTTGTACTAGTTTATTTAACTTTATTTATTAAATATATTCTGTGTCTTTTGTGATCCTATCAATAAATCAGGTGACTCCATGAAGGATAAACTTTGCAATATGCAAAAATGCTTTCCACATTTGAAATAGTGAAAGTGGAACTATTAGTAGTAAGAAGGGAGTTTAGGCGGATACATGTAAGGAAACAAACAAATGCCCTGGCCTCATGTGACACAATGTCCTCATGCTACAGCTACACCTAATGTGAAGAGTGAGAATACCTTCTTAACTTAAAATGAGATGACTACCAAGAGACAACATAAGGAAATGTAAATTCAAAACAAAAATAAATTATTCTTTGATTTAAGTCAAATCAAGACTATCCATCATAGCAGGGTGTGAGCTCTGTAGCACTTTACTTTCAAAGTTATAAAAAACAGAATTCACTGCTGCATAAATTCAGACACTATAAATGTGCCACAAAATCATTTGTGGTAAATCTTCCTTTGCCACATCTGCAGCAGGCTGACCTGATGTAATCCTGTATGGGATAATTACAGCTTAAATTATTATGAATGAGAAGGTGTTTTTAATATTGGTGGATTTGAGGCCTTGGTGTTGCATAAATGTGTACAAGAGAAACATAATGACTGATCGCCATATAAAGCCATATTCCTCCACAGTATTACGCAGTAATCATGCGTTCTTTCTTTGGTCTAGGGGACAACTAAGTGTTGAAAATAAACGTTAGAGTGAAATATCACTGAATATGCGCTAAGTGATGCATTTATTGTATTTATCCAAAATGCCTCCACATTTTCAGGGGCTTTACTGGCTATCTCTTACAGGTATTGTTTTCATCATCACTGTCACATACAAAGTGCAGGCTACATACCTTGGAAGACATCCACATCTCGGTGATCTTCTGAGCTAGAAGATAATCATAGTCCTCTTGAGAAAATAAAATATTTTGTGCACGAAGTCCAGGGACAGGAAAGGAAGTTGCTCACAAACTCCCCTTCGAAGAGTTTCCACATTAGAGATGTTTTTGCTATAGCTTTCCATCTGCGTCCGTGTAAAGGGATATTGTCATTTTGAGGTGGTTTAAATGAAACTGGGGAAACTGTTGTCGCCAAGGCTCCAAGCCTGTCCATACAAAACCTGGCAGGGCAAGTCATTTCTCCAGCCATTTTCTAACTCTTATGTTTCCTGTGCTTAGCTCTCATTGTGGGTCAACAACACAAGACTTTTTATGGAAAAGCATATTTGTGTAGATGTAATAAATATCATTTTAGCCCTGGGTTATTTGATGTCTGGTAAATGCTATGTTTTAATGAGCCTTTTGTTCATGCTAAGAGTTGGAGCAGTAACAACAGTATTTTATCTATCTCAGGCTTTTCCTTTGTTGGAGTCCAATTCTTATTGGCAGAGTATGAAAGAAGTTATTAATAACCTTAGTTTGCCTCTTAAAGGAAGTTACTCAAACATTCTTCAGCTAAGTGGTCAGAGGATGACTCAATTAATGCCATTTGCATGGCCTACAGTTTCTGTCTCTGAAATAAAAGTCAATCAAACCCAGCGTAAATTCTACATAGTGCAAACAAATGTTAACTTTATTGCATAACAGCAAAACGATCGTCCCTAACCTTTCTGTTACTGACAGATGAAACTCATAAAGTGCGAATGCATAGCCTGTCTTGTCTAGACTTTTAATTTATGACAGATTTGGAAGCCCAAGGTTAAACGGAATAATTACTAATTAATTAACCCATTAGGCAAATATTCATCATAATTGTTCCTAAAGGTTATAGAGAGGATTTAGAAGAAACCATCGTTGTGAGATGGAGAGAATGAGACATTATAATCTTCCAATTGGTGACCTGTGAACGAGTGCTGAGTGTGTATGTTTGTGTGCGTAAAACTTGTGTTAAGGGGACCACCTGCTTGTAGGCAAACAGTATCTTTATAGGGCGTAATCTTCTTTAGAAAAAAATGCTAAAACAAAACTCTACTTGTAATCACACGTCAGTCTGTATGGATTTTGAGTTAGTACTGTTTCTTCTCCCTATGTCTGTGCCGTTTCCTTTACTGGGGCTCTTGTCCAGCCCGCAAAGCGACTCCGTGACCCCCTCCTCCATCTCCATATACTCCGCTTTGTCACCCAGCGAAGAGCCAGAAGGCGAGCCTTTAAACTTCCTTAAAAAGTCCGGAAAATACGGGCAGCCCGGGGGCATGCTCTCCACCGCCGGCGCCTGGTCCTCGTTATCCGTCTCCCTGTGGTAAAAGTAGTTGAAGTTGGACACTATGACCGGCACCGGGAGTGCGATGGTTAACACGCCCGCTATCGCGCAGAGGGAGCCCACTATCTTCCCACCCACAGTGATGGGCTTCATGTCCCCGTAGCCCACCGTGGTCATGGTCACCACGGCCCACCAGAAAGCATCCGGGATGCTCGTAAACTGCGAGGAGGGCTCGTCCGCCTCTGCGAAGTACACCGCGCTGGAGAACAGGATGACACCGATGACCAGGAAGAAAATGAGGAGGGCCAGCTCCCTCATGCTGGCGCGCAGAGTGTGGCCCAGGATCTGCAGCCCCTTAGAGTGCCGGGACAGCTTGAAGATGCGAAACACCCGGACCAGACGGATTATTCTCAGGATGGCAAAGCTCATCGCCTGCTGCCCGTTTTCTTGGTGCTGCGCCAGGTCCGTGCCGAGAGTTATGAAATAAGGCAAAATGGATACAATATCTATTGTGTTCATAATGTTTTTAAAGAAAACCGGTTTGCTTGGACACGCAAAGAAGCGCACTATAATCTCAAAGGAGAACCAGATAATGCAAACCGTTTCCACGATGAAAAATGGGTCGTTGAAAGGAGTAAATCCGTGATCAGGTTGAGTGGAGTTGAGTCGTGGCTGTAGATACTCTTTTTCATCCCTGAACTCCGGCAGCGTCTCCAGGCAGAAAATGACAATAGAAATTACTATAACCAGCACGGACACCACCGCTATCCCCCTGGCAGGGCTCGAGCTCTCCGGATACTCAAACAGCAGCCAGATTTGGCGCTTGAACTCGTCCTCCGGCAGAGGTTTTTCTTCTTCTTTCACAAAACCCTCATCCTCCCGAAACTTGAGTATTGCCTCATCCCCGAGCTCATAAAACTTCACCTCCTCAGAGAAAATGTCAAATGGGACGTTTGCGGGTCTTTTTAACCGCCCCCCTGACTGGTAATAGTAAAGAATGGCGTCAAAACTCGGTCGGTTCCGATCGAAGAAGTATTCGTTCCTCAGTGGGTCGAAGTACCTGATTCGCTTGTCCGGGTCTCCCAGGAGCGTGTCCGGGAACTGAGCGAGAGTCTTGAGCTGAGTTTCAAACTTCAGCCCCGACACGTTGATGACCACTCTCTCGCAGCAGCCGCACTCGTTGTAAACATTTTCGTATCCGGACTGAGGACGCCTGTCAGTGAGCGACACGGTCTCCTCATCATCCATGTTACAAAGAAAGCTGGACCTCTTGCTTACCCGGTCCTGCTCTTCCTCCTCCTCCTCCTCCTCAGCTCCCTCGGCCTCTTCCTCCTCTATCATGATGTCCTCCTCGGATCCGAGCAGCGCCAGCTCCGAGTGGCGCAGGTCCCCTCCGAGAGTCGTCCGGTTGCGTCTCCAGCGTCCTACGCCGCGCTGCTTTTTCCGCTCTCTGAGAACTCTGTGCTGCTGCTCGGGCTCCTGCTGGTGCTGTGGCGGCTGCGAGGAGGAGGAGGAGGAGGAAGAGGAGGAGGAGGAGGAGGAGGAGGAGGGGCGCGAGGCGGTACCGCCGCAGCTGATGTTGGCGTTTGTGGAGGAGGCGGCGCGAGACTGATGCTGGCGGTTGTTAAGGAGATGAGCGCTCGAGGAGGAGGTGGACCCCCCCACGCCGCCCCCACTACCTCCACCAACACCGCCTCCTCCCTCAGCACCGGACCCACCTTCCGTAGCCGCCGTTCTCGACTGCGAAGCCTGGCGCTCCCTCTCGCGCTCCCTCTCCCGTGCGCGAGCTTGGGCATAACCGTAAGGCAGGTGACTATTGCACCCGCCGTCTGCACCCACCATGGCAAACTCCATCTTGAGTCAACGAGCGGTTCGGTCCGTGAGCTAGAGTGACCGCCTCGGGGCGATGTGGAAGGAGGCCAGAGGATAAAAGTTGCAGCTCGGCGCGCGCAGAGAGAGAAAATGAGACATCAACCGGTTCGACCAATCAGTTGTGAATGTGAGAAAGTCAGAATAACAAACACCCTTCACATAGGTCCATGTTGAGAGCAGTCCATGTGGCTACTTACGTGATAGGGGGCATTGATCAGCCTGTCTTCCCGTTTAGGCACTTGCCCCCAATATGTTATGACATCATTACCATATCCAAAAAACGTGAGGGCCGGTGACAAAGCCTGTTACGCAGGCGCTCTGTGTCAAACTTGCAGCTCCCTTTATTTGTTCGGCATTATTAATCACCAAGTCAACAAGCTACAACCAAAGCAGTCTCTCCTCGGTTTATCCGGTGCCCATCAGGTGGTTAAATTATCCACGGCCGCGGCTTGCGCCCAAATGCGTCTTTTGATTCAACCTGGTCACTCCTGGTTGCCATTTTATGTGATAAATAAACAACTGGATTTGCTGGTATATTGTATATCTCCAATGATCTGAAGGACTTTATTTCGCCGACGCTCCCTGGAGCTGCGAGAAAAAGACAAGAGAAAATAGCAGTTGGTTTAACCAAAACAAAGGATTAATTCACATTTATGTCCGTTGTTTTGGCGACTACATAGTCCATGATAGAACGCATATTTGCAATAAAAGGGTGGGAAACTCCATTGGCATAATATAATCTTAGTGGTTGTTTGTTATGAGTTAGCTGGGTTTTATTATCATTGAGTAGCATACAGGTAAGCTTTCGGAAATGCATGCATTTAGGTTAAGAACAGACATAACGCAAGAGGTTTCCTGCTTATTACATAGCCTCCATTCATTCTGAAATGTATACTTACATGTTAAAAGGGGCCAAATGAAATCGCCTTAGCTCTCCCCCTTCAAACAAATCTGATGGAGGAGGAGGGTGAGGAGGGGGAGGAAGGCTAGGTGAGGATGCAGTTCTTCGCTTCTGCCCAAATTCACGTCTTGATTTTGGGGGAAATATCACAAATCCTTCGTCATATCCAACCAGCATATATCATCCACTATATACATCCATGCTCTGACGCACTCCGAGGAGGACACTTTTTGTCTGCGTCTCGACGTCTGCTCTCGATTCAACAGGATCTAACGCCACTTTAGCCCCCGTTTCTGCTGCATCGTTCCCAGTGTGCCGGCAGCAGTTGTGATTGTAAAAAAAATAAAAATAACAGAAGCAGGTGTACAAGCAGCGAGTTGGCGTCAATGACAGCTCCACACGGTCACGGCGTAAAGATGCGATGGTGGATAAAAGTTTACCTTCACACAGGCGAGGGGAAATGGCCCCATGGTGGAGTCTGAGCATCACACATCTGTCTGTCTGCCGCTGTAGCCCTACCTATACTCCTGTATCCCTCCCATTGTGTGTGTGTGTGTGTGTGTGTGTGTGTGTGTGTGTGTGTGTGTGTGTGTGTGTGTGTGTGTGTGTGTGTGTGTGTGTGTGTGTGTGTGTGTGTGTGTGTGTGTGTGTGTGTGTGTGTGTGTGTGTGTGTGTGTGTGTGTGTGTGTGTGTGTGTGTGTGTTTACCCGTGCAAGTGTGTGTGATGCTGGAGAGCCTCGGTGAGATAGTCGTTGGTGTACCGCACTGCATGCAGGCGGTGCTCGGTCCTCGGTCCTCCCCCAGTGGATGCAGCCGGTAACTGCGCACCATGCTGCAGTCTCACACCCAAACCTCCATGCCCTTCATCTCTACTGCTAGGTGGCCATCGGTGTTCTTACCCCGAAATGTAATCCATTACTATCCATTCATTCGTGAAGTAACACAGATACGTGTAACTTGTTGGCAGTACTTCGTAAAACGCCATTTACATTTCTGATCAGTTGAATTTATTCTCGCCATTTAACAAAACAATTGTTGTTGTTTTTTCCTCTTTTTCAGCTTTAGAAATATCTCTGGAAGAAGATTGCTGTTTGTTTCATCATTTTTACCAATTAAGAAAAATCCATGAAGATACTTTGTTTTATCTGCACACGTCTGGGTCCCAAATTGCAGTAAACATTTCAAATAAGCAAATGTAAGTAATCGGAAGTGTTTAATCCTGTAATTAATATTCCCCCAATGAGACATCTTGGATACTCATATATATATATATATATATATATCTCTTTTTTTTTTTTAATTTATCAACAATTTCCCTTGTGAGTTAACAGGACAGCTAACATCATCATTGTCCAGTGTTTTGCAACCCCTTGTGATATTTTAATCAGAGTACTCAAAAGTGAATGGCCAGGGATTGCATGTATTCATTCTTTATCTTTCCCTGCATCCCAGTTTTTGTCAATAGAAATCTGATGGGAAACCACAGTGTTGATGCAGGGGAACATTAACCAACATTTCTTAGCTCAAAGAAAGTACTTCTTGTGTGATCTCTCTCTCCTAAAGCAGCAGTCCCTTATTTCAAGAGTCACATACCACCACCAAACCTTAAAAAAGTGGAATAAGAACGCTTAATGCAGAGTTAAGCACCAGACAATCACTAAATTGAAGTTAATCATGGTTCCTAACCTGTCAGAGGTTTGTTTACATCATTAATCTTAAAGCTGTATGGTGTAACTTCTGTCTCCCCCCTCTGGCAGTGGCAGTAATTACCATATGGGACAAAGCAGCAGCTCGGAGTGTGGAAGAAGTTACGTTTCTGGATGGATTATACAAGCATTGATCATGACAACAACATCATCGGATATCTAGATGACTATCCACGGGTCAAACACATTGATACAAATTATTTGTTTGACTCTGGAATAATGTACAGTATAGTATGTAGAAGATTAGCCAGTGGTTTACAGGCTTGTACATTTTCACCGAACCTTGTGAGTGCGCTGAAGAAAAACAGATGTTTATACTGAACATTACTTATACCTTCCCTGAGGAATCAGAAATGAATGCAGTCTAAAAAAGTCACGGTTATTGATCAGCCCCCTATTGCCACCACAGATTTATTTGGATTGGTTTGCGCTATGGGACAGTAAAGTTGTTATTCATTGTACCTTTGAAACCTCCTAGGTTTAATTTAATTGTTCTGATAATTAGTTATTCTGCAGGTATACCACCAGAGGCCTAGTGCTGGGATACACAGCAATCAGTTGCTATGGCCTATTCAATCCGGTGTGTTTGACTCAAAAACTGTAATGAGGGCAAGTACGGCCTGTTATTCCAGAGCAGAAAACTGATGCAATATCCCTCTAAGGAATCCTAATCATTCCCTCAGGTGTTTCTGAAATCTCTAGTTGTAATATTCCAGTAGGGATGTTTTGGTTGCATCTGCTCTTCTTAAGAGGACATCTTACAAAATGTAAAAATCCAATGCGGAGGCTTTTGCTTGTGAAATAATCCGTGCTGCTGACAGTGCAAATATCACTGTTTTTTTATTGTAAAGAGCTGGTCTTCAATGTGGCATCTCTCTGTATTATTTAGCTAAACCATAGGAAGAACTCTTTTACTCTGCAGAACATAGGCAACCACACACACACACACACACGCACGCAGATCCTTCATGGTCTCCTCTTGCAGTTCATTGAGCATCCACCTCAGTGAGCACCAGGGGGAGATGTGAGGTCAGTAATGATTAGAGGTGCTGGAGTGAGGATAGAGGGTGCTTTATTACACATTTTTAGATGCACTTTGAACTGATGCCAGAACTGCAACACACCTGCACCAGTTGACAACACAGACACATACACAGTGAACAAGCCAGCATACTCAATTTAATCGACTATTGAATTCTTTATAATTGAAATAAGTACTTTTAACCTTAAAAATAATTATGAATAATGTAAAAATGTGTTTTGTTATAGCTGATGAGGTCAGAGAAGTTTGAGTTTTGTCACAAAAGTGTGAGTATTTTAACTTATTAAATATTTGATTTATCTCTTACCTGGAGTTCTATTTATCAATCAAGATATTGTTGGGGATATATGAGCTGCAAGAGAAGCCCCACAATGAATTTCATAAGATCCTTTAATAATCGTTGTGTGCAAATATTAAAAAAAGGATATAAAGAGTTACCCTTTCTTATTGTCTTTGCTGACCTCTAGTGGTTGAACTTCTCATCTTGCTGTAGTGATCTACAGGTTACATCACTACCAGGTATGGCTGCAGGTTCAACAAACAACCAAACATTAAAACAGGATCACAGCTTTCAACCAGAGAAGGCAGTTTGTCTGTTAAATGGGAATTCCACGAATATGAATCAACAAAGGTTTTCTGCACATGTGAAGAACATTTTGTATATCCTAATATAACTGTCCAAGTCAGTGTTGCCTGGTTCTGAGAAATACATCAAAGGAATATTATTTTAGGATTATATACCTCATATAGTGTTCTAACATTGAGACCCTAATAAACAAAAATACTATTATTTTAATGAATTTCAAGAATATCTGAATCTGCACAGGTAGAAAATATGGCAGAAGTTGTTAATGACTTTTTGAAAATGCGTCATGTGGGTGGTTATGCATTGGGGAAATCAGTGTATATATTTGTTTCAATCCTGGCTACAGCCCTATTTTAAAGACCACAGCAAGTATGTTCCAAATGATATGATCACACAATATTTAACAAACAATAAAACACAGATATGCTAATAAAATTCATAAAACATCAGATCTGAAATTAGATATAAAGAGGCAACAGAGGAGGAATCATCAGCAGTCGATACACATACACACCTACCACCTACATCCACGCAGAAACATCCAGCACAGTCAACAAACAAAGGTCCTGTCCTTGGCAGCGATGTGGAGGCGTCTGTATAGACCTGATGTAAGGGGGGGTTGCATGTTTTTCAGGCCTCAGTGGGTGTTTTCTGCATGCGACACAACAAGCTTTATGCAGCAACATTCTGTAGTATTTATTTTATAATCTGTATTAATTTGAGGTTGATTTTTATTTATTTTAGTGTAATGCCCCCTAACTACTAAACAAGGTCAGGTGTGCCACACATGCACAAGAATTGGAAAGATGCCACAAAAGTCAAAAAGGTGAAGAACTTCAGCAGTAGGGAATTCCTGGTATTTTTAATTGAACTTAATCAAATTAAATGTGATTTTACAGAGCAACAATACTGGAGTTAGAGTAAAAATAGCATCTAAGAGCAGTATGTAAGCCATTTAGAAGCTGAATGCTCCAATGGTTTTTATAGTCTTAACTGTATCAATTTTTCTTTGCCCACAAGTTTAATAATCCAATAAACATAATAACTCTAAAATATAAATATTTTAAGTTCTGATTGCTTGACAATTCTTTTTTGTCTTTATTTTTTTTATGTCCCTCAGTTTTAGTCCCTGGCTTGGCTGTTGACTGCAGAAAACCAATTGTTATTGTCCTATGTTGTCAAGAGTGTTTTCTATCACTTGTAAAAGGTACTTGTAGGAGCCAAAATGCTGAGGTAGCCTGTGTTTATAGTTACAATATCTTCATTATTTGTTAACACCACACGCACTTGTAATTGGTTATTTCCGGTACTTGTCACATGGGTGTGGTTAATGGTATTTAGGGCACCTGGTGTATGTGGAGATTTGGTAGGATGACAATAGGGCTGAGCTCTGATATCTTTTGTTGATTGTATGATTCTGTTTGTTAGTATTCTTAGAGAGAAGAGCAAAAATTAGAAAACATTAGGGAATTCCAGAACTCAACGGGTACTTACAACATAAGATCAAATTATGGATACAGGAAAAAGAGAGGAAATGTGTTCTTATATCACTTCCTGGACGAAGCCCGTTGATTTTTCTGAAGGTTCTGTCACCTCCACCGTGATGGAAGGGGTTCTGCAGGCAGCAGGCTGTGATTGAGTGTGTTTGTCCTCTTCTTGCAGTGTTTATGGTGTGTTGATAAAAAAAACAGGACTCTTGCAGAGCTCAAAACCAAATGACCCATGACTCAAATCTGAGATGTCCACAAGATGTACTGCTCTGAGCTGTTTTATGTGCAGCTCCATATAAAGCTTGTTTGAGCTCCCCAAATTAGGTTTTTTATCTTTTATAACAGAGCTTAAAGTTATGATCCAGAAAATCATCCGGGGCACTGAAACCTTCACCTCATCCATCACATCTCAGTTGACTCCCAGTGGACAATAATGTGACATCACATTGCAGGCCTTATCGTCTCATAGCTTTGGGACAGAGACATACGATTCTCACTATAGGACATTAATTTGAATGCTTCTGTAGTTTTGTTATCTTTAAACTTTCTGTAACACAAAGTAACTATTTTTAGAACCATAATCTTGACATGAATTTAAAAGTCTTTCCTCCCCTCTCCAGATTGCAGCATCAATTTAAATAAGGTGTTATTCATGTAATTAGCATATCAAGAGTTTCAGCTCCGTACTTAATAAATCAATCCTCAGTGCAGATGCGCTCATTTAAGAGGAATTACCCGCTGTTATACAGATGAGTCAGAAAGTGGCTAATGATGTGTTCTGCTCTGAATACAAGATTAATCAACTATGACTGGTGTTTATTTCAGCTAAAGGAAGTAGCGCCATAGAGGACAAGAGTGATAGTCTATTAAAGTCCTTCCAGCCTTGTTAGGACGGTATGGCAGTCGGGCAGGATGCTATGAGCCAGAGTCCCTGGGGGCTGCAAGGGCAGACGGAGCAGGATGAACCGTGGCGGCTGCCCAAGTGCTTATATTCCTCTGTCACTGCACTGTTCGGCTCCTGCTGCAGAGCTAAGTCTATTCTGATTGCAGCAGAGTAGAGGGTTTCGCTCAAACAGACAGTAGGAAGGCATGGAATCAGGTTTGTGCCATTAAGACCAAGCTAAACTCCTTCAGTATCAAGCAAAAATAAGGGTTTATCAGGGGGAAAAAACATCATCTCAAAATTAAACTATAACTTGCAAACAGTAATTTGTGTAATCATGTAAACATTAGTCTATTTCATGTTTATAGCATATATTTTTGTTTGCAGTTGCCTTTGCTTCTTTCTCACTTATCAAACTTTTGCTCTGACTGCGGGCCGATATATAATGGAGCTGTCACGCTGGCTCTTAACTCATCTTCCCCTCTTTGTAGGGCAACACACCGTCTATGACTGCCCCTGAGTTGTGAAGATCTTTATTTTACTCTGAAGTTTAATTTTACATACAAATGTTGAGCTTTTGGCACATAGGCTACTCTACTCAGATTTCAGCTCTTTTCGGATTCATTTCCAATACCATCTCAAAATAACTGTTTAATTAATGGGACAATGATTTCGTTTTTTTCTGAAATGGAGGCCAATAACTTCATATTTTTCATTGCCTAAAGCATTTATTTTCCTCTCATATTAACAGTGTGGATTTCAGCGTGGTGTCCAGAGGTTTTCTCCCGTTTTACCACTTCCTGCAAAGAGGACAGCATCAGATGCAATGCGAGGACCAGACGGAAGACCTTCACCAGCTTCGTCCATGTTGGGCGCAGCGGTTATCACTTGCAGAGGCTCAGTCTGTCGTTTCATTAGACCGAACGTTTCATTTTTAAAATTTGTTTTATTGCCTTTCATATAAAACATTCTTTGAGACTCCATCTGGGAATATCTTCTGGTTCTTATTCCAATCAATTCAATTTTTATTTTACCTCTTTTGTCTTTATTCTTACTGAAATTGTTAAAGCTTCCATAAAAATCTGACCGTTGATTACTATTATTCATATCTTCCTCAGGCAAGCACTAATATATTAAATTAATATAATTTTCTCAAGGGATATAGAATGAGACAATACAGTCTTTATTCCACTGTGTATGAATACATGCTTCAGCTCTTCACACCAACAGAGCAAACTGTGAGCATGTTCTTATTTTGATTTAACAGATTTATTTACTTTATGAATTCAGTTTTTCAAACACAATACTTGTGAAAAACATTTCCTATTTAAGTAACTAAAATCATCAGTGGATCAACAAAAAATGTATTTGGAATAAAAAGAAATGTGTTCAAAAGTAGTTTACAGTTCCAGCTTCTTAAATGTGCTGTTTTTGCTTTAGAAATACTTTTTGCAATTCCTAAGTAAAGAATCTGAATACTTTTTTGACCACTGGAATCATCATATGAACATGTTATATTATAAATAAATAAATCCAACTTTACAGTAATAACAGCGTTTGAGTAAAACGAAAATCTAAAAGGCAACCCACGCTCTTCATCAGTAGTCATCCTTTCTTTTGGTCTGATCTGCCCCAAACTCGTCTTCTTCCTCTGAAAATCCTGGATGTTGAGATTCAGTCTTCCATGGAGTTTCCTCTTGTCAGGAGGTTAATACAGCATGTGTAATGCTAGAGAACTGTTATAATACCTGAAAGAGACTTGGCTACTTTTCCCAACGTTAGTAGTCATTGTTTTAACACTGTGTGTGTTGCAGCTACCTACAAGAAAAAACTGAAATTGAACAGTACTTATTTTAACCACTGTTTAAACTATTTACTCCTGTCTTGTTTGTATAGCCATCTATACTTTAAGAAGGAAAAATACAGAGAGAACCACCACACCAGGTTAACTTACCTCTGGTATCAGGATCGACCATCATCAGATATTATCCAAAAGGAAAAACTATATTAAAGAAAGTAATATATTAATAGAAGTCCCTGGTGCAAGATTTGACCTTTCGCCAACCAAGCAAGACGTGTTTGAAGCTTCCTGCGGCTTCATCAGTTCTGCCAGACGTAAAGGTTTTCAAATCCTTCTGTCCGAGTCATTGTCCTCAGGGGGCTTTTGGCGCCTGAGGTGGAGGGTGCTGAGTTCCTGAAGTCCTCTTTCCTGGTCCTCTTGGTGGAGAAGCCAAGGTGTAATGTATATAGAGCGGACTCTTCTAACCTTGGAGGGGCTGATGGTGGCATTCTTCAGGATGTTCCACTTGCAGCACAGAAGCCTCCAGAGGAGCAACACCAAACTGGAGGGAGCAGGGATGTCAAGTGGGGAAGCTAGGAGAACATTTCCACAAAAATGTGCAGGTGGGAGCTGCTTGACGAGAGGGGAAGGGTGTCTGATGTCGGCATCCCCATCGTCTTCTAAGTCATCCTCATCCTCTTCCTCTTAACTCTGTTATCGGGATCATTAACAGTATACCAATATATTTATTAAAAACTCTGGTGCAAGATTTGACTAATAGCAAACCCGGCTTCATCAGTCCTGCCAGACGTCAAGGTTTTTAAGTCCTGCAGCAACTGTCTGTCTCAGTCTGAGATGCTGTCCTCATGGGGTCTGTGATACTCCAGATGGTATCTCTTGTCCATGAGGAGTCAAAGGACTGAGGTGGAGGGTGCTGAGTGGGGATGATGCTGGACCTTCTTCAGGACATTGTACTTGCGGCGCAGAAGCGTCCAGAGGAGCAACACCAAAAGGAGAGGAGCAGGGATGTCCTGGGGGAAAGCTGGGAGAAAATGTCGGCATCATTGCTTCAACGTCCTTTTTCTCATCTTCCTCTTAGTTCTAGTATCAGCATCGACCATCATCAAATTAAAATAAAAAGAGTAATATTTGACCTATGGCAAAATCAGCAAGACGTGTTTGAAGGTGCCCGGGGCTTCATCAGTCCTGCCGGATGCAAAGGTTTTGAAATCCCGCAGCAGCTGACCGTTTATTTTTCATGGGGCACCAGAGGTCTGTTGGGGAGGGTGCAGTCCTCTTTCCTGGTCCTCTTGGTGGAGAAGCCAAGGCCTAACGTTGTTAGGGTGGACTCTTCTGACCTCGGAGGGGCTGAGGGTGGACTTTCTTCAGGAATTTCCACTTGCGGTACAGAAGCCTCCAGAGGCCAAATGCCAAAATGCAGGGAGCAGGGATGTCCAGAGGGGAAGCTAGGAGAACATTTCTGGCACCACACCTGCCAAAAACAAGTGGGTGGGAGATGCTGGACGAGAGGGGAGAGATGTCCGATGTTGGCATCACCATCGTCTTTAAAGTCATAGTCATCCTCTAAATAAAAAGCTCCACTGCAAGATAAATAAAATCAACATAAAAAGCAGTCTATAATTGTAAAGTAAATGAAAAGCTTGCTCTGCGACTTTTACGCACGGCTTTTTTCGACCAAAATGTGGAGAAGGATAAAACTTGCGTATGGACAAACTATACATAATAAACAGCATAATTAATGTATATGTGAATTAATATCCATTGCACAGATTAAACAATTATTACAGTAATTTCATTTCAAAGTACCACAGTAGTTTGCAGATATTTCTATGGTTTATCAATCAATATTCTCCTAGTTGGAGAAGGAGTAGTTTGTCAGACACGCACAAATCTTTGTTCCCTCTAAAACTAAACCAGTAAAGCGCATTTCAATATGTAATGTTAATAGGAAAGTTTATTTAATAACATACATTAGAAGGAGTAGCCCTCTTTCTATCAAAAACAAACTTTAACAATAAAATCAAATGGCTCAGGGAGGCAGCCACACTGAAGAACAGGCCCTGCAGGGAATGTGCGTCGTTGCCATGGTGCATAACTTATGAAATTAGGCCCGATCGCCATTGTGTTTTTGTCATTTTTCCGTCATTATTGGACGATATCTTGCCATTAAATCAAAAATAACAGGGTTTTCAAATCACTACACTCTGTGTTAATACAATCCACACCTCTACCGCCAAAACAAAGTCAGTCGTATCTACAAACACACATTTTACACGAAGAAAACTTAAGTGAGTTTCTGCTTTCTCCAAATCTGATTTTGACCAAAATAAATCTTAACTTTTCACCTTTAAACTTCAAAAATCTCACTAATTTCCACACAGAAACAGCTTTGTATGATTTTAAGGCTATACATGAGCAATTTTTTATTTTCCTAACCTGGCGTGTAGTTTCCCAACACGGCCGATGGCCAGCGGCAGGTGCTTCCCCTCCTCTGGGAGACCAGTGGTTTTGTTGAGCCTCTTCGGGTTTCAACAGCAGATCAGGGATGCAGTAGTTCTGTTTTTCAGAAGTTTTGTTTACCAGCGTGTTGAATCTCAAAGAGTTTTCTCTCAAAAGGTGAGTTTCGCAAAAGCTCTGCTCTTGTCCAAGTGCAAAGTGAGGTCCGAAGGGTCAGCGGCTCGTATACCTGCAGGCCCAACGTTCTGTCTCCATGACATTGACGTACGTACGTGACCAAGAGAGACCTTTTGCCAAATCTCATAATTTTGATCAATAATGTTTAGTTTAAACGAAGGCTACCCAGATTTAATTGTTCCATTTATGATTGTGCTGCAGTTTATTTTCCTTGTATTATAGTACAGTAATAGGATTATACATCTCGTGTTTCGTTGGTCTCTCATTAGGATAAGTTGCTGCTTTTTTGTTTATTTCTGCTACTTTCCTTTATTGTGCAAACAAATACAGTGGGGCAAAAAAGTATTTAGTCAGCCACCAATTGTGCAAGTTCTCCCATTTAAAAAGATGAGAGAGGCCTGTATTTTTTATCATAGGTACACTTCAACTATGAGAGACAAAATGAGAAAAAAAAATCCAGGAAATCACATTGTAGGATTTTTAATGAATTAATTGGTAAATTCCTCGGTAAAATAAGTATTTGGTCACCTACAAACAAGCAAGATTTCTGGCTCTCACAGACCTGTAACTTCTTCTTTAAGAGGCTCCTCTGTCCTCCACTCGTTACCGGTATTAATGGCACCTTTTTGAACTCGTTATCAGTATAAAAGACACCTGTCCACAACCTCAAACAGTCATACTCCAAACTCCACTATGGCCAAGACCAAAGAGCTGTCAAAGGAGACCAGATACAAAATTGTAGACCTGCACCAGGCTGGGAAAACTGAATCTGCGATAGGTAAGCAGCTTGGTGTGAAGAAATCAACTGTGGGAGCAATTATTAGAAAATGGAAGACATACAAGACCACTGCTAATCTCCCTCGATCTGGGGCTCCATGCAAGATCTCACCCCGTGGGGTCAAAATGATCACAAGAACGGTGAGCAAAAATCCCAGAACCACACGGGGGGACCTAGTGAATGACCTGCAGAGAGCTGGGACCAAAGTAACAGAGGCTACCATCAGTAACACACTACGCCGCCAGGGACTTAAATCCTGCAGTTCCAGAGGTGTCCCCCTGCTTAAGCCAGTACATGTCCAGGCCCGTCTGAAGTTTGCTGGAGGGCATTTGGATGATCCAGAAGAGGATTGGGAGAATGTCATATGGTCAGATGAAACCAAAATCGAACTTTTTGGTAAAAACTCAACTCGTCGTGTTTGGAGGAGAAAGAATGCAGAGTTGCATCCAAAGAACACCATACCTACTGTGAAGCATGGGGGTGGAAACATCATGCTTTGGGGCTGTTTTTCTGCAAAGGGACCAGGACGACTGATCCGTGTAAAGGAAAGAATGAATGGGTTCATGTATCGTGAGATTTTGAGTGAAAACCTCCTTCCATCAGCAAGGGCACTGAAGATGAAGCGTGGCTGGGTCTTTCAGCATGACAATGATCCCAAACACACCGCCAGGGCAACGAAGGAGTGGCTTCGTAAGAAGCATTTCAAGGTCCTGGAGTGGCCTAGCCAGTCTCCAGATCTCAACCCCATAGAAAATCTTTGGAGGGAGTTGAAAGTCCGTGTTGCCCAGCGACAGCCCCAAAACATCACTGCTTTAGAGGAGATCTGCATGGAGGAATGGGCCAAAATACCAGCAACAGTGTGTGGAAACCTTGTGAAGACTTACAGAAAACCTTTGACCTCTGTCATTGCCAACAAAGGGTATATAACAAAGTATTGAGATGAACTTTTGTTATTGACCAAATACTTATTTTCCACAATAATTTGAAAATAAATTCATTAAAAATCCTACAATGTGATTTTCTGGATTTTTGTTTCTCATTCTGTCTCTCATAGTTGAGGTATACCTATGATGAAAATTACAGGCCTCTCTCATCTTTTTAAATCGGAGAACTTGCACAATTGGTGGCTGACTAAATACTTTTTTGCCCCACTGTACATCTCTAATGATCTCCGCTTCTGTGAGTTTACCAATTTTAATTCTCAATATTCGACCTTAACCAACCAGTTTCTGCATTAAAACACGGCCGAAGTTGAAATTGAACAGATGTCAATGGAAAATAGTTTGTGGTAGATATGATCAGATCTTTTAGAAACCTTCTACTGGGATTTATTTTTTTCAGTTATGCTTGTGCAGCTGTTTCTTTTCCTTTTATTGTATTACACCAGCATCATCCCCTCCTTTTTATTTTTCTCTCTGGAGGATAACTTGTTCCTTTTTTGTGTTTCTGTCGCTCCCTTTAAAAATGAGAAATATAAAGCTTAACGAAAAAAGAAAGCTTATGTGAAGTAGTCCTAAGATCGTAAGGTGCAGCAAATTTGTTTATCTTTGTTAAGATATATAAATGCCTGAATTTGTCCCAGTTGCTCCACATCGGGGGCTGCGGCAGACTTAAATCTATATGTTGGCATTTGATTTGGGATGGGCAGGGGGCTAATAGGTATTGCTGGCACATCCGTTGATTGTAATTGCTAGTGAATTACAAGCATACACTATATTCCTACCTTTGGCGTCTTGAATTTCAATGACCTGAAAACTACGTTAAAGTATATTAATCTAAGAGTTGTCTTTTTCAGAACAGTGAAGAATAAAGCTTGTTTAGGTATACACCAAGTCAGTTTCTTTCATTGTCAGTGGAGCAGCTACAAAATGAATACTGAATGACATCACACGTTTGACAATGTATACCTTCATGCTAATTGGTCAATACTAGCAAAATGAATAACTACACTTTTACAAATTGGTCTAAAGCAGACTTACTGTATTTGGATCGCTAATGTGTACTTTATTTATTTTTTTACATGAACTTCCATAACCACAATGTGACTCAGTAACTCTAATGTAATACCATAATGTTTCACTACTCATGACACATACTGTATGTCCACATTGGATTTTAGTGTGTGATGTGTCCCTATAACTAGAACAAAAAAACAACCAGGAAATGGAACTTACAGTTATAGACAATTGTATTTTATCTTTTATTATAATGTGCACAGCAACGGACAGGTGATAAGAAACCAACAAATCAAAGTAGCCTACTTACAGTACGGTGTATTATTGGAAGGACATTTGAACAGAAAAACCAAACATAAATAACCATGCGATGCAGGACTCTACATAGATTGTACGTTTTCTTTAAATGCCATCAATCTGCCCGGGACTGCGGATGAAAATGTGTCTCTATGGCTAAATCTGGCACAGTTACATGATGGACTCAAGTGCTCATGATGAATATCCCTTTCTAAATAAATACAAAATACACATGTATGCTCACTAAATAGCAGTATGGTGAAAAGCAGAGAAAGGCTGGAAAGCATGACAAGTTGCAAAATGGATTCATTATTTGGTACAGCTGCACTAGATTGACCTTGGTTTAAAGTTAGTTTGGTACTTGATTGGTTATTGTGGCAAAGGATTTTCCTCACAATTGATGTGTGAGCATTTTTTTTCCTGAATTATCTTCATGATTTCAGGTGGTTAAAATATTGATTTTGAGTGATGGACATATGAAACAGTTCAATAGAATGTCCCTTGAGCTGCACACTGTTGACGTGTATAGTGCTGTCCATGGTGCTGATCATGAAATTCTCAGGATCTATCTGTTTTAATGACTTTGTTTTGCCATTATTATTTAAAAAAGTGGGTCATTTCACTTAGTTTTAACTGAACTGAATTGTAAGTGTCATCATTAAGATGTAGGTATATAAAAAATGTTAAATAGTCATATTTTAATATGTAAACCTACATCACATTGAACTATTCAATGTCGTTGTGATGCACAGCGTAGCTTATTGGTGATGTGAAGTGATGAAATAAAAGGTACTTATGTTGAAAAAAGAGCAGCAGGACAAGAAGGTAAAAAGAGACAAGAACAAATTGGACTGATTAATACATCCTGTAAGATCAAATCAAAAGGCTCAGATCATTGTGAAAGCTGCAGAATGCATTTATGCTTTAGATTCAAAAGCTGTGTATTCAAAAGTCCTTGTAAAAACTAAGTGTAGATTTTGTGTTATACAAACCAAAATATTAAGCAGTACAGACAGACACACAGACACACAGACAGATTTTCATCAAAAACTCCAAAGGCACAAACACAGCGACAGCTCACCGGAGTATTGCTGCATGAGTTGCACTAAACAGTCAGTTGTGTACTGGGCTATCACTTAATAACTGAGTAAGCAATGGGGACGCATCCCGGAAAGTCCCGCCCACACAAGAGGTTTGTGCCATAATCACAAACAGAAAATGTTGTTGAGACCTATTTTACTTGGGGGGGCCAGGCTGGGGCCAGTTGTATTATGAGAGGAATAAATGCGGGTTAAAAAAGACAAAGACAGTATCAAGAAATTGTGTGAAATAAACATAAAATACAGTAATTGGTATTTGTTTATGTACAGGTGTTTATTTCAGTAAGTTTAAGTTACTAGACATTTCAAAAGTATCTTTTAAAGTATTATTGATAAAAATAACAATAGTTTAGAACATGAATTGCACTTAGTTACAATGTTCAAGTGCATCATTGATGAGGATCCAGGAATATAAAGCACACTTTTTCTGATGACTTTTTTTACTTATTATTTTATGTCATACGTGATTTGAATACTCCCACCTTCACTAGATCCACATGAAAACTAAATTGCACATCATAATATATGTTATAATTTATACAGACAGACAGTGCCAACAAAGTTTCCTGCTGTTGTAGACGTTGATGTGTCAGTTTTTTATTTTGATATTTCTCTTTTAATTGTGAATCCCATAGTATTCACTTTTTTAAAAAGCTCTTTGATTGAATTAACTAAAAGAACAAAGGTTGAGCGAATAATCAATGTGATGTTTTTAAAACACAAAAAGCAATACAGGAATGGTTTGGGAGAAAGCTGTAATTGTGTAAAACATAGTGGCTATTGGCGGTTTCACACTGGTCAATCCTTCTCTGTGTATATATATATATATATATGAAGTTATCTGACATTCACACATGGCAGACACAAAGCAGGGTAGACTTGTTATGAAAAATTAATTATGCTTGTGTCAGTGTTTTCCATCTCACTGTGGGGGCAGATTTATTTTTACCTTTGTGTGGTCCATCCAATCCTTTCACTCATGTAATCTTAACAAGATTATCTGTAGATAGCGACTCCTTCCTTCTCATATGTTGGAACAAAAAAAATCCTTGAACCGTGGGCCATCCCCGAACTGTTGAGGGAAAATGTATGTTTTCAGTCTAAACAGGTGGGGAAGATAGCACCGTGGCCAAGGATAAACAGATTAAAAGGATTTATGAGCAGCACTATTTAAGAGCGAGGCGGCACAGCCTAAGGTTGACAGCTGTTGCAGATGTTGAGAGGGTAAGAGAAGAAACTACACACACAGCGGAGGTTCAACGCAACATCAGAGATCTAAAGGTAGAACTTTTAACCATGCTTAAGATTCATGTGGATTTACAGTAACGCAGTCAATGATTATGTTGACTAATATACTTGTGTTGTGCAAAGTCTGAAGAAATGTATAAGGGTTAAACTTTTAACAGACTTTGATTTTCTGTGGGGAAAAAAATGACATTCATCTCAAATGAATTGGGAAGCGTCTGATAGCCATGACAAATAGAAGAAACCAGATTGATCTGTGGAGAAAGAATGATGTAATTTAGGTAAAACAACCCTTTGAAATCCTGATAGAGAGTTAACTGTGAATTAAAATCTGAAGGTGAAGAAATTCATGTATTTTTATAGTAGCAATTCTAGAAATGTATGTGTCACAGTTCTCTTATCAAATCTAATCTTCTGTCTCTCTCTTTCTCTATCTCTCTAAACGTTTTTACAGATTTTTTCCACAGCACGAATATACTTCTACTTCATTAACTTAAATAGTGATGTCAAAAGCAAAGCTGCTCGATCTCATGTAAGATATTTTTGTATCCAGAGATAATTTTTTGTTTGTTTTGGGAGACACAAAAGATAAATATCTCCACAATCCACCGACAAACACCGGCACTTTTTTTATCACAACCATTCTGGACCGTCACACTGTGCCTTAACGTAATCTTCATATACTTGATCTTCTCTCTTGTGACCCGATCTCCTCTTGTGGCAGGTGCCTGTGCTGCACCAGGCAGAGGATGCAGCTGATTGTCATGGCAGCAGTGCTGGCAATGGCGGGGGCAGGGGTGGGGGCGAGGCAGGCCTGCACGTCCAGATGTCACCCGACCAGGGTCCCCATCACGGTGGAGGGCTGCGGCATCGAAAAGGAAATCTACACCACCATTTGTGTCGGACAGTGTCACTTTGAGGTAGAGCATGATAATAACTCTGAGGTTTTCAAACTGCATGTGCATTCATTTAGCTGATTCTGTTAAGCTCAGCTCTGCCCCAGTGTGTGAAGCTGTCACCCTATATTGTTGGAGAGTATTACTCCAAACAGTAATATCCAAACATATTATGTCTGATGAGCAGTGGTGGAACGTAGCTATGCGCTTTTACTCAAATATAGTTCTTAAGTATTATGACATATTTATACTTTACTTGAGTATTCACATTTTGTGCTACTTTAAACTTTTACTCAACTTAGTTTCAGAGGCAAATTAAGTACTTTTTACTGAACTACAGTTTTCATACACTTAGAAGAAGACGGAACCCTTAATCGGCCCACAGAGAGGAAATGTACATTCTGCATTTTACCCATCCTAGTGTTAGTAGCAGTCAGCTGCCATATGTACTGCGCCCGGGGAGCAGTGTAGGGAAAGGTGCCTTGCTCAGGGACACCACGGTAGCACTTGGTCTTTCCGGGACTTAGACGGTGACTTCAAGTTCCCACGCCGCTTCGCCGCCACCACCGTCTAATCCTTTTCTGTTCCTCACAGTATCCATTCTCGCCTGAGTATGATGTCATGCCTAAAGAGAGAATCTGTAACGGAGATTGGTCCTATGAGGCGACGCACATTGAAGGGTGTCAAGCGGCTGTCACCTACCCCGTGGCCAGTAACTGCCGCTGTAAGATGTGCAATGGAGAATACACATCCTGCAAGAGTTATTATGATGACTTAACCAGCTGCCTGTCCTTTTAAACTTACCGCCTGTCCACATTTTACTTATAATCTTTGTGTCACATGTTACTCAAATAAACAGCTATCACTTGCATTTTATTTTTTTGTATTTTATTCTCACAAGTAACATTTTATATTGTTCTTTTGAGCTGTCTAAATCATCAGTCACATATTTGCTCTGTCTTGTTGTTAACGCCTGTAGCGATTTGTCGACACCATTGAAATATCACACGTCAGGGCAGGAGAAACTTTAAGGCCATGAAGGCCGACAGACATTTCCCATCAACCCTTTTCCTCTTTGTCCTCCTGACCAAAGTGACTCACCCCTGAATTTCAATAATCTTGCAATCAATGTAATGTTATCACACTGATAATGGGAGGTCATCCTTTGAGAAAAACAGCAGGCCTCGCCTCTGTTCTGACAAGTGGAAATGAAAAGAAAGTGTTGTGCAGTATATCCAAAAGCTCCATTAGAACTTAACAAGAATACAAAATATTATTTGACATGGTATGAAAACCAAACCACAGTTGTAAAGTCAGTGCATGCTTCTGTTCTGCTGAAATGTTTTTATTTAAAGGATTTTTAATTTAAAATTCTGAACTGATTAGCATCATTGTAGGGAAATGAAAATAATAATAGATCAGCTGTTACCCTGAAGCTCCTGTGGTTTGCAAGCTTGTTTTTTAGCCAAAAGCAGGTCAAGCTGGTCAGAAGATTGTTAGCATGACATTTTATTTATTCCGGAGACATCGATAAGCCTGAAGCCCCTAATGACAGACAACTCAATCATTAACAGGAGAAGAGGTTCATTAACTACAGTCTTGTGACTTGGCAACTGTTTCATCCTAGCCATAAATATCCTCTGTGTGGACAGCCTTTAAGTCAGACTTATTCTTTATAATGTGTTGTCAATATTAGCCTCATTGAGAAAAGATGTTGTGATTTATTTTAGGATGGAATGTTTGCTGTAAAACCAAACAGAGATAGGATATTGATTTTAACATACACATTTGTGACTGCCTATACTAGAAAGGTGTTGTATCACCCTTACTTTCCATATTTTCACTATTTATTTTTTCATTAATGGGTTCTCCAACATTTAGGTATTGCACTTCAACAAAGACGAAGGGATCTCAAAATAGACACATGATAGACAAGATTGACTTATATATCTGATATCGCTAAGGCCCCTGAAGCAGTAGATCCTATATTTTTAATACTTCATCTTAAATTAGACATCTTTTTTCTTTCAAACTATAGATAACAAGAAGAGATGACTTTCAAAACACTTGTACTGGCCTACCATGCTGTAAAGGGATCCGGTCCATCCTACATCCAAGACATGGTCAAACCATACTGCACTCTGCTTTGGATCTGCCAATCGGGTTTGCTACTCCCTCACATCGAAGTGGAATCAGGTACACCTCAACAAAGACACGCCTTTTTGCTATCCTTCAAGGTTTCAAGGTTTCAAGGTTTTATTGGTCATATGCACAGCAGATACAGCGTATATGTTGGCAATGAAAATCTTATGTCGCGTGCTCCTCCAACAACTCAACATACATGGTGCAAAAGATAAATAAAATAGTGAAAAAGAGAGAAGAATATTTACAATATCAACAATACAGATTTGAGGATGTGAAATATATACATATGTGGAATACATTGAGAGTATTCAAATACTTTACACTGTTGAATGAGGAGGTATGGACAGATGCATATATTATGTATAACAGATGTATATGGCAGATATGTATAATATATAGATATGTGTACTATAAACAGATATGTATGGCAGATGTGTATAATATATATATATATGTATGTGTGTACTATAAACAGATGTGAGTAGACATTCACACAGCTCAGGAGTTCAGTAGTCTTATAGCCTGTGGTATAAAACTGTCTCTGAGTCTGGTGGTCTTGGTCCGGATGCTGCGGTACCGTCTGCCAGACGGCAGCAGACAGAACAGATTGTTGCTGGGGTGATGGGGGTCCTTTAATATCCTACCGGCCTTCTTCCTACACCGCTGGGTGTAGAGGTCCTCCATGGATGGCAGCTCCGTCCTGGTGATGTGCTGAGCAGTTTTCACCACCCTCTGTAGAGTCTTACGGTTGAGGGCGGTGCAACTGCCATACCAGGCGGTGATGCAGCCAGTCAGGATACTCTCGATGGTGCACCTGTAGAAGTTGCAGAGTATCCTGGAGTCCATGTTGAACTTCCGCAGCCTGCGGAGGAAGAAGAGCCGCTGTCGAGCCGTCTTGGATATGACCCTGGTGTGATGTGTCCATGTCAGGTCCTCACTGATGTTAACCCCGAGGAACCTGAAGCTGCTGACTCTCTCCACAGGAGTCCCGTCGATGGTGATGGGTGTGTGTGCTTCTCTCTGCCTCTTCCTGTAGTCCACAATCAGCTCCTTTGTTTTGCTGACGTTGAGATGGAGGTTGTTGTCCTGGCACCAAGATGTCAGGGCTCTGACCTCCTCTCTGTACGCCGTCTCGTCGCCGTCTGTGATCAGGCCGATGACGGTCGTGTCGTCAGCAAACTTGATGATGGTGTTGGAGCTGTGTGTGGCCACGCAGTCGTGCGTGAACAGGGAGTAGAGGAGAGGGCTGAGCACACAACCCTGAGGGGCTCCGGTGTTGAGGGTCAAGGTGGAGGATGTGATGTTCCCCATCCGCACTGCCTGGGATCTGCCCGTCAGGAAGCTCATGATCCAGTCACAGAGGGCGCTGTTGAGCCCAAGGTCCCTGAGCTTAATGATGAGCTTGGAGGGCACAATGGTGTTGAATGCTGAACTGTAGTCAATGAACAGCATTCTCACATAAGTGTTCCTCTGGTCCAGGTGGGAGAGGGCAGTGTGGAGGGTGAGGGAGATGGCATCATCCGTGGACCTGTTTGCTCTGTAGGCAAACTGCAGGGGGTCCAGTGAGTCAGGGAGGGAGGAGGTGATAAAAGTTTTGACTAACCTGGCTCCCAAATGGTGGAACAAGCTGGTTTGGACCAACAATCGGAACATCTTCATGTCTAAAAAAAACACACTTAATTGTTTTAACAATGCACCAGCACTGACAATGATATTGCATGTTTGTGTAAATATGTCAGCGCTGTTCTTGTTTCCTTGGTTTGAATCTTTATGGTTTATTGCACTTATTGTAAGTCGCATTGGGTAAGAGCGTCAGCTTCATGTAATGTAACTTAACACTGTCACAGGGGTTTCTTGGAAATCAGTCTGTAACATTTTCCTAAAGTCTAATTTGGATTGATTTAAGCTACTGGAGAACACATGTATTACAGGGTATCAATATTTGAGCCAGAAAGTGGTGCAGGGGTCAAAGCCAAAGTGCCCTAACAAGTGACACAATCAATGAAATGATTAACGATAGAACGTGGAACAGAATGATCAATGACAGAAAAAAGAGCTGGGTGTGAGTAGATTAACACAATACTTTTTTTGTTTAAGACAGCAGCACACTGAGGTAAGTGGAAGTTCAGAATGTGAATATATAGAGAGCTGAAGTATATATTCGAGACTTCTTTAGATATTTGGATTATGGAGCGATGACCTTAGCTGATTTAGAGGAGGAGGATAAGCTAACAGGTGGAGATGGACTGTGCTCTGAGGGTGCTGCTTTTTTAACCTGTACTATATCACACACATATTTTATTTTAAAATAACCACCCTGGGGTAGACAGTGTGCAGGAAAGATGTGACGGGAAATTGAGACAAAAGCAATATATTTCCTCTCTTGACCTCGCAATTAAAGGCATTGGAAAAGCACCAACCTCTTTCATTGATACACTTACAGAGTTGGTGGTGAATTAATTAATTGTCTGTTGTAGTAAAAGTTTTTTCTTTGGTTAATTTTTGTGTTTTGTTTTCTAAATATTGAAGATTTACCAATGCAAGTTAAATACAGCCAAAATAAAATAGTTCAATGGTCCAAAACCCGGATAAAACTAAGAAAATCATTTGAAAAGGAGGACGGAGATATTTAATTTTCAGCTTTTGGGCTGTTTATCCAGTGGTTCCGACTACAATACTTCAACCCTTATTTGATGGATTGCCTTGAAATTGTGTGTCCAAAAAGCTGGGAAATTTAAATAAGCCTCAGGATAACTTGTAGTATTGTAGCTGTAATTGGAGTTGCTTACACTATTATACTTCCTTATATCTTTTTACTTTCTAGGGTTTGTACTTATGAGCAAATACCTGAAAAACTCTTATAGTGTAGCAATTAAATATGGGACAACCACATTACTTCATCTTCTCTGACAACATCCAGATGGACCTTCTTACCCTGATGCTCATAGATTCAGCCTTTAATCTCCTCACAGACTCTTCTGTCACCTCTCCAGTTCAGTGTCAACATGGCAGGCTGGATCTTGCTGACAGATTTCAGGTCATTGGTGTTCGTTAATAGCTGCATGTTTTCCTCCAGCAGCTCCCTGGAGGTCCATGTTCTCACCTCACTAATGACGGCCGAAGCCAATATTTAGATAGACATTTCATCGTGTTTACAGACGAGTGTCTTTCTGCTGTAAGGAAGAACTGGACGCCTTAATGTAGAGGATGGCTTTGTGTCAGGCTTTGATGTATTCTTCCTTGAAATGGATCAGCACCATCCAGAACACACTATTATCACTGCTGTCTTTGATTTACAGCACACAAGGCTCTAAATGGGCACACTAACATACAGTGTGTACTCTCCTGCATGTGTTTCCTGTAAGTCAGTGAGAGGGCTACATCAAACTAGAATGACACAACCAGTAATGAATTCATTTCCACAGCAAATGGGTTGTTTTTGTGGTAGCAATGCAATGATGAAGCCTGTTCACAAGAACCTGTTTGCACTGCAAGCTTGGATAGGCTTTCAATAAATGTAGTTAGTGAGATTGGTTTTTTTTGCCAGCAGGAATATGGAAAACCACTTCTGATTTTCTGGAAACTTGATGGAAGGTTGGGAAAGAGAGACAGATCAAACTCTCAGGGTGCGTACTTGCATTATATTTCACCTATAGAAACATTTGGCAGCATTTGACTTTCGGACTGCCGTTCTAATATTGCAAGTCTTTTGGCCGTGAAAATTGTTTATCTAATGTAGTATGCAAATTGAGAATGACAGGGCTCTGACGATACGGATGAACTAAAGTTATTCATCTTCTGTAATAAATCTGTCAACAACTGTGCAATATACTTTATACTTCCACCTTTAAATACTATCGCCTGGCTGCTGGTTCACAACTGTTACTGGATGTGTATTTTGTAAATTGTGTGAATTCTATTTTTATCTTCAAGGTTTTTATGCATGCCTCTTAATTAACATTATACGATCTTTGGATCTTTACTTGCTGTAACAAATGTAAATGTTCCCTCTGTGGGATGAATAAAGCAATTATGATTCTGGTTACAGTTCGTCCTGATGGGAACACGTCTTTTAGAGATCAACATTTTAAGAAAGTCAATGGGATTCATCTTGAATGTCTGTTCATGGTTACAGCGTCTGTTCAAGGGTCTTTGAGATACGTTTGGTAATGTAGGTAAAAACGTGAACTGACGTGAAGGATTCAATTAGAAAACAACATATTTTTATTGTAAACAACTTTTGTAACCTCAACATAATAACATTTTGGGCTGATAAATGGGTCAAACAACACAATGAAATGTACTATTTCAAACAAAATGAACTGATGCTTTGCCTAAAATAACAGTAACAGTATCATGCCTAATATTAATAATATACATCATATATACTGCATGATGTTTGAGTGTTGAACTGATTTGACTGGAACTTCAAATGGAATTTGGAACAAAACTTAAGCCTCGAACAGGGTGTATAAATATTAATAAGCTATGTATATGTAGCCGTTCAAAAATGAGTTATACAATGCACAACACAAAGAAACCTAGCATTTAATTTGCATTAAAAAAGAAATATCCACCGTGGTAATTCCTAAAAGTTCCAATTTTGCAGGATCTTGATTTTTCAGGCCTTGGTGCAGATGCTCCCTGGAAATAAGAGGGATATTTGAGGATATGAAGACAAAGCAAGTCTGCGCTGCATGACACTTGACCTACTCGTGCTCAAGGACGGCAGGATGTGGATAAATGAGACATTACTGTCTGAGCAGCAGATCTGCAACTCTTCTTTAGCCAGCGTGATGAACTGCTGTGTCATGCTGCCTTTGTTCGGTGTGTTGGGGGAAGTAAAAAAGATGGGCTTGTCCAGTCTGCTAAATGGGCAGAAAAATGACCTAATGAAAAAGTATTACGTTTTAAAAAGAGGGCTCTACAGACAAATTAATTAATGCCTTAACTTGTTAAAGGGCCTCCATAAAACATCTCACAGACCCTACCCCCCCATCCAGCTCCATAGAGTCTTCATCAGCAGGTCTTTACCAGCTGACCTCAGCACAATGGGTGCCAGGGCTTTTTCTTACACTGCAAAACACTGGAACCTCACTTCTTCTTCACATCTGCAAACTGGAACCCATCTTTTTAAACTATAGCGTACCCTATGTGGCCGCACAATCAGCATCTCATTTGAGCTATGCTTTGTAGCTTATTGTATATTTTATTACTGATGTTATGTGATGTAAGGTGACCTTCATTGAGATGACTTTAAACCGATTACTTAAAAAAAACTTTGAAAAAAACTCACAGCAACTGTATCTTCCTTTTGCCAGTTGGTGGCGCTATGTTTATTATTCAAATTTGGCCTGTAGGTGTTTTCAGGCCAGAACTCACATCAAATGTGTGGCTTTTGTCAGAAATGTATTAAATCCTAAATAAAATCATTGATTATAATGCCTTAAAATCCTTCTTTTTTTGAACCTAAAAATGACTGATTAGATTCAAGATTCAAAGGCTTTAATGTCATATTCACACAAGCTACAGTGTAGTAATGGCAATGAAAACCCCAAGCTCTAACCCTTCAACAATTCAACATAATTATACAAGAAAAGTAAAACAAATTAAATTGTGGTGCCAAAAATGTATTCTTATTCAGATTTGTGGTCCAAACTAGTTTTTATTCCAGAAATATATACAATGTGTGCATAAATCAACAACAGGAAAAACATTTCAATAACAAAGAAAACCGGGGCATCGACTAAAAAAGCACATTCATCACAATTCGTAATGTTAATATTAATCTGCAAAGTTTTCTACCACAGGCAGTTACTTTGCAAGACCTGATTATTATCAGAGATCTCTTTAAAAAAAGCATCCCAGTGTTGGACCGTCCATCGGCTGAATTTAAGGAAAGCAAGTTCATATTCCCAGTTTCTCTGACGACTAAACAGCAAACTTGTTCCGGATGATCTCGCCACCCTCAACCTCCACCTGCTCGTAAAGCCACTTCCTGTCGCAGCGGCACTCGACCCCGCACTTGCGAGAGTTGCAGTCTTTGCAGGGGTAGAAGCAGCCCATACAGTCCACATCCAGGCAGTCGCACATGTCTTTACTGTTAGAGAGCAGTCGACCTTTGTTGTCGTACACTTTGCTCTTGGCTCCAATACACTGTCTGCCAGCACAAACGGAAAAACTGAGATTAGCAATTGAGTTTTCTTGAAGCATTTTTCCTCTCTGGTGTTTTCTCATTAATTACCGTTTCAGCTTTATTTCTGTCTGGCAGTAGACATTAGGATAGTGGAATATAAATGTACATTTTGCATTATAAAACTCAGTTGGTATCCACCATTACTGACAATGACAATTCATTTTGTGAAACATTCACTGAGGGCTGAAAACAACGGGACAGCTTTGATTTTTTACGTTATAAATCTATTGGCCCTATTATTTACCAATTGACCCTTTCAATATTTCTACAGCATTGATACATTCAGTTAATGTTATTTCAGCTGGGTTTTTCTGAACGTTAAGTACTTATTCCCTACATATGGCATAATTAGTTACAAGATCTCTTTTTCTTAGGTGGACAGTTCTTCCTGCCATTCAAAACTTAAAATCTATGCTAAAATATCTCAACTAAACAAAAACTGCCTGGTTTTTGTATCAGAGAAGACAAATTCATCACAGAATACATTAAGACTCCAAAACTATTTGAGATATGTCACAGCAGCTGTTTTTAAATTGGCTCAGCAACCTTTCCCATACAAATGTAACTAGTGCCTGAGAGGAACAGCATCAGGCTTATCTGTGATGGGCTACATTCTGCTTCTTCTCTTTATAGTAGACGTAAAGAGATGAAAACTAAATCTTCCATGAAAGAATTCAGTAGAGCTACAAGAGAATACAGAAACACCAACACCGTTTCTCACCTGTCAGAGGGCTGTTTCCCTCCACGGCCTCCTCGTCCCCCCTGTGACAAAATACATTTAAACATGTTATGCCAACTATTTTAGTTTATGCATTTGTTTAAATTAACCTAACGATAAAAAACATTTGTTTGTCATTATCCAGTTCAAACAGTGGGTGTTCATTTTAGCTCAGAATGTTAAAAGCAAAAACAACCAATATGACACCTTAAAGGGTATCATAATTTAGTCTCAGTACAGGCAATGGCACCAGCAAATGGGGGCACAGTAAGAGAAACTCACCCTCATTCCTCCTCTCCTGTCTCTGCGTTGACTGACGGCATCTCTTGCTCGGTCTCTGTCTGCTTGTGTTGCCGTTTGATTCACAACATTTGTCTCCTTTGGTACCACCCCTCTTTTACGAAGTTCAATCTGGGGAGTATTTAGATTATGTAGTCATTTTATATAAAATAAAACAGGCTGAATGTAAACCAACTGTTACTGAAGAATAGTTTTAGGGCTGTTAATCGATTAAAATATTGTATCGCATCATTGTCCATAATTAACTCGCGATTAATCGCACATATTTTGCAAGTTTTTAAAATGTATTCTAAATGTACCTTAAAGGGATATTTAAACTTTTTTTGTTAGTGTACAAATCTGATTGCTTTATAATAAATGATAAATTATGTTAATAATAAATAAACAATATTATTGCCATGGTCTTGTCGAGAAAACCACTTGGCAGGGTTTTATAGCTGAACTTGCCATTCAAAAGTGACTTTTCCTTCTACATTTGTAGTGTGTTTCTGGTTTCTGCTGTCATCCACAACGTTAACAGGGTTTACAGATTTTTTTTTCAAACTATGGAGCGGGCCGAGGCTCACAGAACGCGCGAGTTAAACAAATTAGTGCCGGAAGTTTGTTAACTTTGACAGCCCTAGTTTCTACCACACCTTTGAGTCCTGCCCCTGAATGAATATGGTGGGCACGGCATCCTCCCTCAAAAACTGTTTGCCGTTGTAGTCCCTGAAGCAGTCGGGCCTGAAATGCTCCGAGCAGAGGCAAGTGTTGGCAGTTGGGATGAAGTTTTTCATCCCCAGGCTGTGCACCCATTTGCTGGCGAGTTGAGGTTTGCTTAGCGGGAACCTGATACAGAGAGAGAGAGAGGGGATTATTTCTAAATGAGGATGCATGATTTTAACCATTAACACTCTTCACATAATGTGTTACAGCCTGATGGTAAACAGTTGATTAAAGATGTCATGTTGTACATTTTTCTTGCAACTAGACTTGCTTTTTCAGTTACATGAGCATATTTAAATTGCTAATATTAACACCTGGACAAACAGCAGTCCACATCTGTAAATCATGTTCTCTTTGACTGTATGTTGTGAGGGGTGTAGCTCTCTATAATGTCAACTATAGTCATGATAATATCATATAAAAGAGAAGAAAAAAATAATATACCCTTAATAGTCCCACAGAGGGGAAATTTACATTCTGCATTTGACCCATCCTGGTGTTACGAGCCGTGGGCTGCCATATTTATGGCGCCCTAGGGAACGGTGCCTTGCTCAGGGACACCTCAGGAGCACTTGGGCTTTCTAGGACTTGAAACGGTGACTTCTAGGTCCCAAGCCAAGTCCCTTTGACTTTGCCACCACCGCCCAGATCTCCAACACCTCTGAAAACTCCTTGTCCTTCTCCCTAAGATTATTGATGCATTTATGTGTTCATCACTTCAATGTTGCACTTGTAAGTAAAAGTGGGGTTTATTTGAATTACTTTATACACTATTGGGTAAAACTACAACCTATATATATTATAATGTGTGTCGATATGTTCATTTTGTCTAAATAACCTAAATCTGCAAAGTAACTAGTAACGTCATATGTAATATATGCAACACCAGTGAGCTGGATGGATTATCTCGGCAAAGCGCTCACTAACACAGATTTAGACACATTTGTGAAAAATATTTGAGAGTAGGCTACATAGAAAAAGTCTTAGATGTTTGTTTTCAGCTCATGAAAAATGGGATCCGAAAATAAGTGTTGGGTTAATATTATTTTTCAGTTTATGATTTAGCACAATGTGAAAATACTCAAGTAAAGTAAAAATACCTCTTTTTTTCTTTACAATACTTGGGGAAATGAGTTACTTTATACCAGTGGGAGCCAGTTAAAGATAATTATACGTAAAGAATACAGCAATGAACCGAGCTACAACAGGTAATGTGAGTATGTATTATTGTATTTAAGGATGGGTCTGTGGTGAACACAAAAACTAATAACAAAGATGTAATGAGGTTACAGATTAGCATTGGGCTAAACTCTGAGGCAGCATGGTATTAAATATGGTGTCGATACGCAAATGTAATCTGAATGTTACCTTAAGGTTGAAATAGTATCAGGACAGTCAGTAATGTAAAAGCAGATGAATTCATGTTTCAATGCGGTGGTTTTTCAAATAACATTTGATAGATCGGTGATCCTAAAACTTCACCTCAGTTCGAGCGGTGAAAACTCACCTGTAAAATCTGATCTCCGACCCTTTCACAAACTTATTGTTGCACCCTATCGCCGCACAGATAACAGGCATGGTATCTTTTCTGTTGCAGATGGAGAAGATGTTTAAAAACAATAACAGACACGACCTGTTTGCTACAGGTTCTTCTTCGGTGAATTAAAAGATGTAGCTCCACTTCAACTTCCTGTTCTACCGCCAAAGCGTCTGCCCTCTAGCGGCAGCTCAGACTTTCATCTTCACTTTCACTATCAGTGGAGGATCATTTCAGGCTTTAATTCTATTATTGAAATAATACATATTTTGTATAATAGACTTATACATTTTTACGAAATGTTTTAGTGCTTGTGAACATACATTTTGTGGTCTGGAGTGTTTACCAACCTACAAAATGCTAAAAAAAAAAAAAAACATGAGCTTGATTCTACAAGTAACCACATAAGCAATCGAATACACATTTTACTACACTATTATTTAATATGCAAGAAAAATATCTAGTATATAATTGTATAATTATATACTATAATTGTATAATTATATACTATATATATATATATATATATATATATATATATATATATATATTATTGTTGAAGAGTCCATTTTTAGATCGATTAACTACAGATGGTGGTAAAGAGGGTGTTGAACTTCCTGCATAGCTTTACCTGGTGTATAAAGTCAAAGTCCACTTTGTTGTCAAAGTTTCCATATGTGTTATAGATACAGAACATTGAAATACCGTTTCTGGCAGTCCCACAGTGCAAATATAAAAGAACATAACATATATTATATTACATAAAAAGATAAGAGCGTAGAAAAAAAGGGGGGGTAAAAAAACCTAATAATAACATATCATTATCCAAACCAAAACTCCTAAATACATGTAATGGAGTACAATATTCCCTCCAAAATGTACGTGAGTTGAATTATAAAGTTACATAAAATGGAAATACTGTTAAAGTCAATACTTGAGTAACGGTACTTAGTTACAGTCCACCGCTGGATGCTTCCTGTCAGCCTGTACACTGGGCAGCAGAGCCCTCTCTCAGCCTGATGAAATCTGTTTCCTGCTGCGCAAGCCGAGCCACCCGGAGCCTCTGAATCACATGATATAACTACGCTGCTAGCGAGCTAACATGTTAGCTTTGGTTTTCAGAGCCGCTGTCAACAACCCCAAAAGGACGGAGTAGCAAACAAAGAAGAGGGTGCAAACTCGTGAAGTCTCTGGCAAGTCAACCAACGTTTTCCCTTTGTCATGTTTGAACGATCCGTGATGTGAAGTTAGCTAGGCTAGTTAAATTGAACTTGTTAAAAGGGAGTTGCTGCCGAGTGCGGGGGTGTAAGCTAACCTAAACGATATTGGCCTTGTTGGGATTGACTATAAAGCTAATCTCACCTAAACATCCGGTTTTGTATGTTTTTACTAGCAATGTTTGAAGGCTAGCGAGTTAACTAGTGATATATTCAAATGTTTTTTTTTTATGTTAGCCCATGTTGACGCTGAAACTGCAGTTAGCTATAATTATGTGTCTGTCAGTAAACTGGCTGCCGAACTAAGGTTGACCTGGCTAATGTTAGCAGTGAGTATAGTAAACTACAAACTACACAGAAGTATCGGCAGTGTCAACGCAAAACCTGTCTCAAGTTGCGACATGCTCTGTTTACATAACGTGATTGCGAAATAAACGTCCACTTTACCCACTAACCACCGACGCAAGTGTTACCTGTAAGTTAGCCAATTTAGCTTGACACAGGCTGCCAGACTGTGTGTTTGGTTTTGCATATTTCCTTTGCTTAATATTTGTTGTTGCTGTGTGCATGTGCCTAAACAAGATTTAAACTGGGAGCCCACAAATATCCCTGGTTCCACTTATTTTGGGGAGACCCATCAGCAATGTTTTGCCCACAACCACTCTAACCTATTTATCTGACCATGGCCATGTAGTACCAGTACCTTATTATGGCAGTTCTTTGTAATGTTAAATATCACAATCCTATTTTACTTTTAAAAATAACCTTTCTGAAGTCTGCCAGAATCACAAACTGTATGAAGATGTAATCGTTTTAAAAGAAATGTGAACTGATCAAGACTTCCCTTCTAATACACTCAACAAAGATGACCAAATCTTTAAACTATGGACATCTACGGGCTTGAGTAAATTTGGACAAATGTTTGGTGTTAAAGATATGAAATACTTAGAACAACTTTTGTAAGATTGGAACTGGGAGCCCACAAATATCCCTGGTTCCACTTTTTTTTGTCTGATTTAGCCGTCTGTGTGGGCGTTTTAGTCACAGAAATCTGTTGCACCTGTTGTCAGTGCAGTCTGACATGCTTCTTTGTAATTGGTTGTAGTTTGTTCCCTCACTTTATTCCCAGTAGAGCTCCACCCAGTGTTAACTTAGCCATAGGTCTTTCAGGAGAAGTGAAATCATCTGGGTGGGTCTGCAAGGCCTTAAATCACTGAATGTACTTCTTCTTCCATCAGTGTGTTTGTGGGAACATTGATTTAATTTGGAGCCTGTGACTCCCGAAAGCTCTGACTCTCTGCTTTCACACCAAGATGTTGCTGAGTAAGGTAGTCCATTTTTACATCTCTTGGGGCGGTAACATCCGTTGGCACCCCTGAGACTTTTAGAAAGCAACATTTCCCACTCAATAATGCTGACTGTTTTTTTAGACATTTTTTAAAACATTTGAGTTTTTTCTGACTGGTAGGTACTTTCATTATGAGCACTGCTTTCTTACAGTCAATCAGTAACACACCTACGTGGTTGATGGCGGTGACCGTAACAAAAACATAGTTGCATTGTCATCAGACTTTATTTTCTAGCACTTACATTTAAATAGATGAATTGCTTATTTTTCCAACCAGGAATCAATATGAATCATAGAAGACGAAGGACACCAGGAACTAAGTCATTATTATAAGTAGTATCTAAAATATGATCCATATTTTTTTGCTGATAAAGTTATAGTTTGTTTCAGCACCAATAGCTAGTTGTTATAGTCACATTTCTTAATTGTGAGGTTCAGCAAGATTTAGTCCTTGCACTA
The DNA here is from genome assembly GCF_036324505.1 of Eleginops maclovinus. Taxonomy (NCBI): domain Eukaryota; kingdom Metazoa; phylum Chordata; class Actinopteri; order Perciformes; family Eleginopidae; genus Eleginops; species Eleginops maclovinus. Next base: position 25,390,404 of record NC_086352.1, read on the forward strand.
CAAAATGAGTTGAAAATATTGATTTGTCAATTGTACTTGAAGTCTATATACTATTCCAGACACGTCAGTGATGATGCTGTGGGTTAATAACATGAAGATGAATACATTACATTTGTTTGAAGCATTTGAATTTATTCTGTACTTTATTGATTTTGGTGGTGAGTTCATTTCCATTCCAGCGTTCTATGAAAACATGCTCATGGACAAAGGTGACTGATAAGATGCAGAGGACATTGGACTTGAGCAGAGAGATCAGTGTGGTGATGAGGTTCCAGGCAGAGTAGAAATGTTTTACAACCAAATAATGTGAATTCACCCAATAAAACCTGATGCCCTTGACCACACTTATTTTTAAATCTAGATTTTTGCTCAGATGTTTTATCCAGTATGCTGACATGACAGTTTTCTAATTGATTTGTGGATTCTCCATATGTGATCATTAGACTTCAATTGAGCTCAATGCAATATGTTTTTTCAGAGTATCCAGTTTGTGTTATTAGTCAACCACAATAATGGCTATGTTTTGAACGAACTAAAGAATAGATGGGCTCATCCTTAGGTGTCTGTGTTGTATGGGCTGTTCTCGAAGAGGAAAAAGGAAGGAATGCCACAGCCCTGTGGGGATTTAAGAGCTATTCAAATGACCAATAGTAACCTCTTGTTGCCTCTTTCACCCTCCTCCCTCTCTCCCTCCCTCCCTCTATCTGTTTTCCCTCCTGTCTCCCATTGGGCATTGTAGAAAGGGACTTCTTTCCTACTCATTGTCTTCAAGATATTGAGTCATTGAACTCTGTCAAATCAGTCACAGAGGTTTGGCATCCTCAAGGCTCACCAGGCAAGCAAGTCCTGCATCAGCGCCGGCATACTGACAGACTGAGGTTGTGGACTCACATGGGCAAGATGGATATATACAAGAAATAAGACGTCAACTTCAGAGGTAAGGTCACTGCAACACTAAACCTGTTACAGAATCACTGTTGCTAATTAGTTTGAGCTAATTGAGGCTTTATATCAAAATGTTCTCCTTCTGGGTTTTTTTAATATATATTTCAATAAATGGGCTGTTTAGTGGACTTTTATTAAAATAATCCCAGTGGAAACGTATTCTTTTTGGATATTCCGGCTAATTCCGTATTTTAAAAGCAAACGTAGTATTAGTTGGACTTGTCCTAATTTGTTGTAATATTAGCAAATATTAAGGGCACCAAGTCATTTCTAAAAAAGTATAATAAAAAATAACTGCTTTACTGGTTAAATACCATGTATTTTAAAAGCTTATGACTAGGGCTTTGATAATTACTGTCGTCTCCGCTGTAATGGTTTTTTTCATGGGTGCTGTTTTTATTACATTTTCAAACTCAGTGCAGGCAGTCTTCAGCTTTTGGTTTCCACAGTTGACAGAACAGCCGCCATATTGAAGTTGTTAATAATGGGAGTGATATTAGGTAATTGTATCATTTAATTTGGTACAGAAAAGGTCACACCACAAACAGTTGTGTAATACAAATGTTTTTTGGATCCCTCTTTAGACATAAAACAAATGGGACTACTAGCTGTCCATTATGTAAAATTGAGTAGTGTGAATAGCAAACAAGATTTAGACGAGAGCATTTGTCAGTTATTGAAGAGGGAACATTTTAATATAATTATACTACCCTGAACTAACGTGTAGTTTGTCGACTCTCAGGTATATGCCATTTTTGTCTGCAGATGCAAAAAAACAATCATGTGGGTCCAAAGATTGATATCCTGTCTCTCGTCCGTCTATTCATATTTCAATAGGGTTTTTAATCCCTGGAATATAAGCTCATTTAAAAAATGTATTTTTGTAGTACAAATGGGATTTCCAACAGAGGAAGCACAACCATTTTTATTTTCAAAATAAATGACAGAAAGACTATATTTTCATTGCAGGCTGGTTTAAAAATAGCTTAAAATAAAGCATGCATGTGTCTGCTGAATCAGTTTCCTGAAAAGCGCCCAGATGTGGCACATGACAAACTTTCATTTCTGCTTTTACAGACGGTCTACGTTCTTCTACATGCATTTTTATAGACACAACATTTCAGTTTGAATGTGTACACAGCTTATATACTCGCATATTGTCAGCAGGTATTCCTTTCCTGGTCATCACACTTTATTTCATATGTCTACTTTGATTTTAATTGCACAGGTACACGTTGGTTTCGTAATGACAAGCTGCTGTGCAGAAGATGTCCACGCTGTCTGTGACTGATATTCCAGATGTTGGTCATGGTAAGAGAAAACTCTTGTGTATTATACCAGGACAGGGTATTCTCTCAGTAAAGGCTTCAATTTTGTTATGCCACACAGCTTCTTCTTGTGTGCTCTAAGAATTGCTATCCAGCCAGTGTATTTTATATTCTATCATTTAAAGGTCCCATATTATGCTTTGGGGGGTTTTCCCTTTCCTGTAGTGTGTTATTTATGTTTGTGTGCATGTAATAGGTCTGCAAAAGCTAAAATCCCAAAGTTCAGGCCAGAGGGAAATTCTCTCCCATATAACATCCCCCTGACTGAAACGCTTCGATTGGATTCCATTGTTTACTTCCTGGTTCAGCTCCGTATCAGAATGACCTCACCGTGATACAGAACGGAATTCTAGTCAATAGCAGTGTGAGCCGCTCCGTAAAGCCGACCCGAGCAGAGGAGCCATGGCGAGGAGAAGCTGCCACTTGCCATACCTAAGGAAGAAGATGTGAAGAACAAGTGGCTTGCATTTATTTTTTACCACTATTCCCCCGGAGCAAAAACCCAAATTATGGTTTTGTTCTTGACTTTTCACTGAATTGTGGAGCTGTTGTGGGAGTTGAGCCGCAAGCGCACTGCTTGCCTCAGCAAAGTTCCAAGCTAACGCTATTAACGCTACGCTACCAAGCTTTTAGGCTGTATGCTCACTAACTTTACCTAAACTGTGCAGAAATACAGCGATGGTTTTTCATTCACAACACGTTAACCTCTTAAGCCCAGACGCAGCAACTTGTAAAAAACAGCGTCTCGGGGCATGTTAACATTTAACAACCTATTAATGTGGCATACCCACTTAACGGGAAGAAACTCAGCTACCAGACTATATGAACCATTTTTACCAAAACGAAACATAATTCCAACACCAAGTGTCTAAATTAACACTGAACGAAATGAGCTAACGCTACATAGCACCGAGTGAGCTACGGCAATTTTTTTACTTCATGCTATCTGCACAAACCACATATCATATGAAACAAATTCCATTGGTATAAGTCTCATCACTGTACGACCAAAACTCACTGAACTAGCAGCCAAGAAAGAGCAAGAAAACTGCTTCACTTTACAGAGCCACAGCTATAAACAGTCTTTGCTGTTTGTGATCAAAAGTTGTGTTCAAGGGCATACAAACGCTGCTGAAGATGAATCCGATGTCTCTGTGTCACTTTGAAATGATTACTGGTAATCTATCATTATTTATTTGTAATAAACTGGTGCGGCGCAACAAGCAATGCCATTTTTTCAGTTATTTTCAGGGACGGGACATTTGACAAATCTCTAAGCGGTTGACCAATCATGTAAACATGTCAGTGGAGCAACAAAATACATATATGGACCTGAAAAGTAGCAAAATAGGGGACCTTTAATATGTTGTCCACCTAAAATTACAATTAAATCACATTTCTGCGTCCATGTGACAGAGATAACAAATTATATAAATCTTTGTCTTCACCCCATGAGTATTACTCTATAATATGTGTTTAAGTTGTGTAACAATCTTTCTAACTTTTTATTTTAGACACCTTTCACAATTGAGATTAAGTGAACATGTATGTGTGTGTCCCCTCTGTCAGATGAGAGTAAGGTGTTTGACGGGGCCTCTGAGCTGCAGCTGGACTGCATGGTTGAGGAAGGCAGTGGAAGCACCGCAATGAAGCACGACGGCCTGCTGTCGCTGGCTGACCTCTCCAGGCCAGATGACTTCCCCACCCCCCAACACAACGGCTCATCCCTGACCGACATAAGCAGCCCTCTGCCGGTGGAGCTGAGCGACATCAAGCTGGATCCTGGATCTGCAGGGGACACATCGGCCAGCATAGGTCAGAGAGAAACGCTCTTCTTGTTAACAGCTGCAGCAAACATCTGAAATGTTTTATATGAAATAAAAAAACACAATTAAATGCAGCATATGTTGACCAAAGTGAAATCCATACCCCACATCCTTTTAAGAGGGATTTGGGTGTTTGGAAAAACTGTGCACTTTTCTGCTTGAGTCATAACCATTGAACGTATGTCTGAGGGAAAGCCCGACATCACTGAATACATCACTTTTATGAAAATACTTGAGGGCAGGCATTCAAAGTCCAATAGACTTTTATGATTTCCACATTACGTTATTTGGGTCACCCTGCAGTGACATTTAAGTCTTTTTTTTGTCCCTCGTCAGCCCCGAAATTAGTCCTACATTTAGACTTTAGTTTACATTCCTGAGTGTTTCTTCAGTTATTTCTGTGTGTACTGGTTTGACGACTTCAACAGACCAGACCAACCAGTATTTCCTTTTACTTCATCTCAGTAATGCCTTGCTCATTGTATGCTAGTTTTGAGCATACAATGAGCAAAAATGTGTTTTTGAAATGCAGATTTTTACTGCAGAATAAACTTTTTCACATTCATGTAAATATACAAGCATATTATCTACTGCGACACACGGCTGCCTTTTTAGATAGATGCCTGGAAGTACTTATCTTTTCTTTATTTGAATAACGGTAGAGGAGCCGACATTGCCTAGTTTCCTGTACACTTCAAAAAACCTCAGTACAAAAGTTGCTGCCTTGGAAAAAACTCACTTTTTTAAAATGTGTGTATAGATGGCCATCCAGTGAAGAGGAAGAAGGGGCCTGCGCCGAAGATGCTGGGCAATGAAGTTTGCAGCGTCTGCGGTGACAAGGCCTCTGGCTTCCATTACAATGTCCTGAGCTGCGAGGGCTGCAAGGGCTTCTTTCGACGCAGCGTCATCAAGAGCGCCCAGTATAACTGCAAGAACAACGGCCGCTGTGAAATGGACATGTACATGCGGCGCAAGTGCCAGCAGTGCCGCCTGCGCAAGTGTCGGGAGGCGGGCATGCTGGAGCAGTGTGAGTGTGAAGCAGAGAGTTTAGAACACATTTTGGCATGTGAGTTTCTTTTTAATCATGGGAATAAAATGGAACATCCTCTTTGACCTGTAGGCGTACTCTCTGAGGAACAAATCCGACTGAAGAAGATGAAAAAGCAGCATGAGGATGTGACGGCCCGCAGCTCCACAGTGGTCACCCCTACCCTTCCACTGGAAACCGCTGCCCTGGACCCCCAGCAGCAGGAGATGATCGAGAAGCTGGTGTCCATGCAGAAGCAATGCAACAAGAGGTCTTTCCTGGAACGACCCAAAGTGACAGTAAGGAAACCTCTCACCAAGTATATGCAGGATTCTATGTACATGTAAATAGAATAAAATACAACAACAGAATGTAAGGTTAAATATTGTACAGTAAAATCCAATTCAGTGCTCCTAATGGAATATGAAAGATTGCACCACGCCCAAAGAGAATTGAACAATCAGATTTATCACTGCTTTGGAACTCCGATCAGTCCTGTCAAACTAGATCGTGATGATCAATTATAAATAACGATTGTTACTGCATTGCCCATTTCCCACCTCAGATGTTTTCAGAAATATATTGAAGTGTTCTGTTTAGCTGTAGAATAAGAACATTTGCTCCAGCCAGAGAGTGGGACTCTGTTTTTTGCTTTCAACATGACAGTCGTTGCCTAAAGAATAAGGACCGAGCTGCATGTAGGGTGGGTGTTTAATGTGGGAGGCCAGTACTCTGCATCCAGCTGCTTTAGAGAGAAAAGGCTTTTCTGGATCACTGCTAATGTGTGTAGGTGGATTGTGAGTCACAGCCATTGTATTCGATTGGTGGTAAAAGCAAACTTGATTGGATTATCTCTTCTGTCAAGGTTTTGACATGAAACATGTTGTCTCTGATGCTTGCATGAAAACTTTTTTTTTTTTACTCCATGTTTCATACATTTTATGTGTGTGAACCCAACAGCCGTGGCCTCAGAGTCAGGACCCGCAGAACAGAGAAGTGCGTCAGCAGCGCTTCGCCCACTTCACTGAGCTCGCAATCATGTCAGTGCAGGAGATTGTAGATTTCGCTAAGCAGCTTCCTGGTTTCCTGGAGCTCACCAGGGAGGACCAGATTGCTCTGTTAAAGACGTCAACCATCGAGGTTAGTCAATATTCACCGTGCAACATGTGTCATGTGTCTGAAGCCTGATCTTGAAAATTCAAACACATGAAACTTGAAAATACTTATTTCATCAATATTCCATTTACAAAGATGTTTCCTCCTCAGATTATGCTGCTCGAGACTTCTCGACGGTACAACCCTGCTATCGACAGCATCACGTTTCTGAAGGATTTCAGCTATAATAAAGAGGATTTTGCCAAAGCAGGTACCTATGCTTATTTCTGCCTGGACACTTAAGCTTATTACTTTAATGGTATCTGTCTTGTCTGATGGTTAAACAACAAAATAATAAACAGACTTGTATTTTAAGAGTTTTAGAGTATTTGAACAGTTTCATGCAACTAATTGTTTTTGCACAAACTGATGCAACTACTGGACAGCCATTATTAGTTATTAAATGCAACATATGAAAGTCAGGTTAGGTTTTCACAATAGGGTGTGCAATTTATATTAAAGAAAATAATAATTATTGGTTTCCTTTTGTAACATTTCCTTCTTTAATGTGACTTTCTTTTTCTTTGTACCTCTCTCCTCCTCAGGTCTTCAGTTTGAGTTCATTAATCCCATCTTTGAGTTCTCAAAGGGAATGAATGACCTTCAGCTGGATGAGGCCGAGTACGCCCTGCTCATCGCAATCAACATCTTTTCTGCAGGTGAGAACTTATAAATTCAAGGTTTCAAGGTTTTATTGGTCATATGCACAGCATATACCACGTATATGTTGGCAATGAAAATCTTATGTCGCGTGCTCCTCCAACAACTCCACATACATGGTGCAAATAAGATAAATAAAATAGTGCAAAAAGAGAGAAGAATATTTACAATAACAACGCTAAAGATTTGAGGATGTGAAATATATACATATGTGGAATACATTGAGACTATTTAAATACTTTACACTGTTGAATGAGGAGGTATGGGCAGATGCATATATTACGTATAACAGATGTATATGGCAGATATGTATAATATATAGATATGTGTACTATAAACAGATGTGTATGGCAGATGTGTATAATATATATATATATATATATATATGTGTGTGTGTGTGTGTATATATATATATATATATGTATGTGTATGTGTGTGTGTGTACTATAAACAGATGTGAGTAGACATTCACAGAGCTCAGGAGTTCAGCAGTCTTATAGCCTGTGGTATAAAACTGTCTCTGAGTCTGGTGGTCTTGGTCCGGATGCTGCGGTACCGTCTGCCAGACGGCAGCAGACAGAACAGATTGTTGCTGGGGTGATTGGGGTCCTTTAATATCCTACCGGCCTTCTTCCTACACCGCTGGGTGCAGAGGTCCTCCATGGATGGCAGCTCCATCCTGGTGATGTGCTGAGCAGTTTTCACCACCTTCTGTAGAGTCTTACGGTTGAGGGCGGTGCAACTGCCATACCAGGCGGTGATGCAGCCAGTCAGGATACTCTCGATGGTGCACCTGTAGAAGTTGCAGAGTATCCTGGAGTCCATGTTGAACTTCCACAGCCTGTGGAGGAAGAAGAGCCGCTGTCGAGCCGTCTTGGATATGACCCTGGTGTGATGTGTCCATGTCAGGTCCTCACTGATGTTTACCCCGAGGAACCTGAAGCTGCTGACTCTCCACAGGAGTCCCGTCGATGGTGATGGGTGTGTGTGCCTCTCTCTGCCTCTTCCTGTAGTCCACAATCAGCTCCTTTGTTTTGCTGACGTTGAGATGGAGGTTGTTGTCCTGGCACCAAGATGTCAGGGCTCTGACCTCCTCTCTGTACGCCGTCTCGTTGCCGTCTGTGATCAGGCCAATGACGGTCGTGTCGTCAGCACACTTGATGATGGTGTTGGAGCTGTGTGTGGCCACGCAGTCGTGCGTGAACAGGGAGTAGAGGAGAGGGCTGAGCACACAACCCTGAGGGGCTCCGGTGTTGAGGGTCAAGGTGGAGGATGTGATGTTCCCCATCCGCACTGCCTGGGATCTGCCCGTCAGGAAGCTCATGATCCAGTCACAGAGGGCGCTGTTGAGCCCAAGGTCCCTGAGCTTAATGATGAGCTTGGAGGGCACAATGGTGTTGAATGCTGAACTGTAGTCAATGAACCGCATTCTCACATAAGTGTTCCTCTGGTCCAGGTGGAGAGGGCAGTGTGGAGTACATGGTCAGTGTTCCGAGATGGGCATCGACGTCTGTGTATTCGCAGATTTTCATGTGCTCTGTAACCCCGGCCACATAATGCGCCCTGCGAGAAGGTCTGTCCTTCGAAACCCATAAGCCCTCCAGTGCGTTGGTCAGCGGCGGGGAACAAAGCTTTTGAACAACCGCTAGTGAACTCCATCGCAGATAAAAAGGCGCTGATCATGAGTCTCTAGGCTGGGAACAGTCCGAGAAATGATCTCCAACAGCACCACTTGTTGTTATCATGAGACACACCCCTCCATGCTCTTCTATTATTGTCGCTGGCGATGATGACAGATCCTGGAGCATGGCGGTCCGTATGTGAGTCGAACAATCTCCGTGAAAACCAAAACATTACAGGTCAAGTCCCGTGAATGCCACCCTCACGGTTCGGACCCTTTATCAGGATTGACATTTGCCAAAGTAACTCGTAAAGGCCTGTTTCACATTACTCAGTGAGCAGGACCCGCCCGGGACCTCGTGGTTTTCCTCTGGCTCCACAAGTAGCGTCCAGCAGTAAACACGAGATCTCATGTTGCAGTCGTCGTGGATTATTGCCTGTCCACCACGACACTGATGTAAATTGTTCTCTATCATATTGGATTAGGCTCGCTTGGCGTTTACATGTTCAAAAGTTAAACAACCAACAAGTAAACATAAAACACTAGATGTTGGGTTGTGAGAGCCCTGAGACTGCGACCCATCCTCGTCGCCCTTGATTAGTCTTTCGACATGTTACACTCCTTCTCCGGCATGATACAAGCATGCCATGAATCCTCAGGAAAATGTAATACACCCTATACATGGCCTTTTCTTAGGAATTTGCTTTTAATTGCTTTTTCAGTACGGAAACATTCGTTTGTTCGTTGTAAACTAGTTAGATCGGTCCATGTGCAGGATCGAACTGTGGAGGTACAGCAACCCACGGACGCACTCGCTCGTTACATTCATGATAAATGAACATGGTCCAGTGTATTTCCACCGCGCGTGGGGCAGCTGACGTGCTGATAGTATTTCGGCAGGACTTTCTTCATGTTGGCTCTGTTAAGATCCCCGGCCACAATAAATGCGGCCTCTGGCCGAGAAGTGTCTGTCCTGTCGATAATCCCATACAGCTCCTCCAGTGCTGTGTTGTTGTCAGCGTGCGGCGGAACATACACTGCTGTTAGAACAACCGATGTGAACTCCCTCGGCAGATAAAAAGGCCGGCATCCGATCATGATGTGCTCTAGGCTGGGAGAACAGTCCGAAGAAATGATCTCCACATCTGAGCACCACTTGTTGTTAATCATGAAGCACACACCTCCTCCCTTGCTCTTCCCTGAGTTTATTGTCCGGTCCTGGCGATGAATGGAGAATCCGTGTGGAGCAATGGCGGCGTCCGGTATCGTGGGGTCGAGCCAAGTCTCCGTGAAAACCAAAACATTACAGGTCTTAATGTCCCGTTGAAATGCCACCCTGCTACCGAGTTCGTCCAGCTTATTATCCAGGGATTGGACATTTGCCAGAAGTAAACTCGGTAGAGGAGGCCTGTTTTCACGTTTCCTCAGCCTGACCAGGACCCCGGCCCGGGAACCTCGTGGTTTCTTCCTCCTGCGCTCCACAAGTAGAGCTCCAGCAGGTAAACACGGAGACTCTCCATTGTTTGCAGGTCGTCGTGGATTATTGCTGTCCACCAGCGACCTGATGTGTAAAATGTGTTCTCTATCATATTGGATGATAGGGCTCGCTTGGGCGGTTTGCATGTTGCAAAAAGAGTTAAAAACAACCAACAAAGTAAAACAATAAAAACACTAAGATGTGGAGTTGTTGAGGAGCTCGAGACATGGCAGCCATCCTCGGCGCCATCTTGATTTAGGTTACTGGACCATGTTTACACTCCTTTCCGGCATGGATTACAAAGCATGCATTGAATCCTCAAGGAAAAATGTATAACCCCTATAAATGCCATTTTTTCTATAGGAGAATTTTGCTGTTTATAGTTGCTTTTTTCAGATTAACAGAGATAAACATGTGTCTGTTTTGTTTCGTTTGGTAAACTATGTTTAGATCGGCCCAATGTGCAGGATCATGAACTGGTGGAGAGGCTACAGCAACCCTACGTGGACGCACTGCGCTCTTACATCATGATAAAGAGACCAAATGTAAGTGCTGTGGTTTATGTAACCCCCCCACTCCTGTGACCAACAATGTCAGCATAACCTGTTAGTCGTCATCACAACAAGCACATTGGGTCATGGCTGGGGTGACATTAATGTACTCAAACTGGAGGAGGGAAGTTACAGGAGCAGTTTCTAGATAACAAAAACCACAAGGAGCTGTTTTCTTTCTAAATGCAGATACTGAATGCAAGTGACTTAAATCTTTGTATATGAACTAAAAACACAGCTAGAGTAATTCCTGCAGACATTTTGTAGGTCAGGAAGTCTCCTCTTATCTCCTAGCAGTTCTTGATACTTGTTTGTTTAATGGCTTCCTCAGGATCATTTGATGTTTCCTCGCATGCTGATGAAGTTGGTGAGCCTTCGTACATTAAGCAGTGTCCACTCAGAGCAGGTGTTCGCCCTCCGTCTCCAGGACAAGAAGCTTCCACCGCTGCTTTCTGAAATTTGGGACGTCAATGAGTGACGGCAGACCGGATATCACACTCTGTGAAGTCTGAGACAGACGTTGCATCGCGCAGGACAAATGACTCCTTTCTGCCGCCATCTGGTCAGGGATTGGTTATTGCAGCGAGATTTCTTTTTCTCATGTGGGAGGAGAGCATCATTGCCCTTTTGCTCGCAAACAGACTGATACATGGTTTTGTGTTCAAATGGAGAAACATGAAACCCCTAGTTGTCTTTGAACCTTTTGATCTTAATTTTGTGCAGATGCTGACATGATTATGGCGATATTAAATACCAGCATCAGGCTCTTTAGCCAGTTTTCTCTGATTTATTATTTGTCAATTTCTAGTGCAGTTTCTATACTCCCTCTAACAATTATAATCTGAGCAGGTCTTGGCGGTGGCTTCCTCAAACATCAGGATTAAATCTGCACATTAAGGTTGAAATAGTTTATTTTGCAGTCGTGCAATAGGTGGAAATGGACACGGAGTGAAGCACGAGCAGACACATATGTGCTTATCGATGTTAGAGTGAAAAGGTAGGTTGGTATTGTGAATTGGCAATAGTGTGTTAGGTGGTGTCCTTTTTGGAGTAAGTGCAGCAATGAAAAGGTGGGTGTAGTTGCTCAGGTAAAGTAATGTGAAGTAGACCTCTGGGAATTAGAGGTTTCCTTAATTTCCATTCGGTTACTTGAGATGTTTTTTTCATAAGGGACCCTTTGGGTCATTTGTAGATGCCCATTAACTTCATGTAAATTGTATATTTATTTTCACATAAATAATGTATAGAGTGCACACATAGACTGTACAATCATGAACTAACGCACACGAATGCAGACTGTGCCCTCATTAACAAGACACGGTGGTGTTGAGTACATCATTTATCACACACAGCACTGGTACCTTGCAATGAGTGGTACTAATGTGTCTTTATTTAACATGTAAAGATTAAACATTGGTTAAAAAAGGAAGTCCAGCTACCATCTCTGAACTGACTTCCAAATTAATCAAAATGAATACTGACATTGAAGTTGTATAAGTGAATTTAATTTAGAAAGTTTTGCCCCAATTATCTATTTTATGTTATATTTTAGTTGTATCACTAACAATTAAAGGTGTGAGAAAAGAATAAGCAACGTTCAAGTAGACAGGACATAGAACATTTGACAGCCTTTTATTTTTGATAATTTACAACACTGAGGGAAAAAATGTATAGCTGAAATAATATCAGGTAGAAAACTATCTCGATCTAAAGATATACCATGCTCTTGAGTATCTTCCTTAAAAAAAAAAGACTCAACACCAACAGCTTTAACTGTCAGATTATTCGATGAGCCTCACTGAGAAAAATATACCAAAACATCTGTAAACTGGGAGCAGTGGACTAGAGGAAATGAGTAGTAAATTAACATTTATATCTGTTTATACTCATGCATTCTCCTAAGAAGTGTAAACTTGAAATGCATAATGGTTGATAAAGAAATGTCAATGCAAATTCATAACTGTGAAATGTATTTTCTCTTTAAACAAGGGGGCTGAAAATGGGATAACATAATGCCACTGTAGATAGTTTTCAAAGTGACAATTTATTGGAAGCCTGTGTAGCCATTTCCAGTTATCACCATTGGACTTAATAGCAAACGGCTTAAACAATTCAAGCTTTCTCAAGGTGCCAGTTAAGTTTGGACATTAATGTATTGTATCTCCTTTGTTTTTTTTTCAGGTAAAATTTATTTTAGTTTTTAACTCAAAACACTTCTTTTAGAAGCTAACCTATTCGCTGAAATGGATTAAAATACAAATGCACACAACTCACTTTACCACAGGTGATGTCTTTTTCAATAAATAATATAAATATATAAAAACAGGCATAGCTAGTTATGATTTGGATAAAATACGTGTAATTTCTATATCCACCAACATGTCTATTGCTTATTTTTCTTTAAATTAACGACCTGTTGTGAAGCTCCAACAGCGACAGATTATGTTTATTTTTCTTTTCTTTCAACATTTTTGACGCATGTAGGAAGGATCTTAATGAAAATGAATACTGCAGTTCACACTAATTTAATTAGAAATGGTTATAGCATAAGATGTCTGTTTAGGTTTTGTTTGCTATTTGATTATCCATGAAGTATAGAATTGATTTTTGGATCAAATTATCAGACGGCTATTTGGAGCAGTAGATCATTGCTTACTGCCTCTGCCTCTCTACTCTAAGCAGACCTGTCCAATGCAGTGAGCCCCACCTATTGGTGGCTTGTTGAATGAACAAAAACAAGTGTATTCTCCTTCCACATTCTTTTTTGCAATAACAGTGGTATGTTCTCCAACATGCAGCATCTTCACAGGAACAAAAGTAGCCCGAGTGTTTTCCTTCCTCTCCCTCTACAGTTGCTTAGAAAAACACCTTACAGAGGCTACTGCTGAGCATTTGTTTTTCTGCTACAGGAAGCCGGTGCTGTCGAGTTACAACATGCAGCATAAGCATCATTCCCATCTATTGTATTGCATTGCTAATTAAATTCAAAGGTTGCCTGTTGTTTCCATTCATCAGTACAAGATAAAGCGAGAAGTGGCCTGGCTTTTTCTGACCACGTATTGTATCAAGCTTTTGGACTTTCCCCTCAAAATTTGATTTACTTTTTATATTTTCTCTAAAAGTGATTTTCTTACGTTCTCCTAACCCTTTGGTATTAATGGTTTTCTTTTTGACAGGACGATCAATATTAAAGAAGCAGATTCATGTGAGTGTGCTGCATTTCAAACCCCTCATCAAGGATTTATTTCTGTTAGTTTTGGGTCCTATTTTGAAATTAAGGTGTGCTTTTAGTTTGCTGTGTGCAGAGTATGACTTGCCAAACGAATCCATTAAGTTTGGTTAAAAGTCGTCTCTGTAATATTGGGATGAATTTTACCATGCCTCAATTAAATCCACGGTCAAATGACGGTTGGACTTTGATAAAACTGAAAATATTTTGTCATGGTGTGCTGATCAAACATGCAAAGATGCATTTGTTGGGCTCTTTAATCTGAGTTTTTTTGTGTACATGTTATAACGCTGTATCAAGTTTAATTGTACTGTATATACTGTAATTTAATTTCTGATCTCATTTAATTCCTGACTTCAAAGAGTGACACTGTAAACATTGATGTATAGAAATGCAACCTATTTTAATACTTGTAACTCCTGAAAACCTTCTGTTTTGTATGCACAGTATAAATTAAAGCTACGCTGTAGTGCTGATGATTGGAATCAAATGTACTTGTTTGCTGGTCAGATTTTATCTGTTGTGGTTTATTTCCTTAAGAATGAAACATTTCTATTTCTGATTCCTAATGGTGACTTCCATTGAAAACTCATGACAAACTTCAAAAAGAGAGCTTGCTGTTATGTGTGGTTTGGTTAATCAGGCTATAAGCTACGTAAACTGCATGTGTTATGATTAAAGTTGTCTATGGAAGATATCAGATATTCATGCACATAATAGGTACATTTAACAACAACATACCCAAAACAGCATTGGTTGCAACCTAATTTTGGGAGTGCTAGGTAAGGGCACTCATTTTTATTTTAACGCCAGCATTATTAAAAATGCGACTCAAAACGCCGTTTGATGGTGATTTGGATTTGATATGACATAGTTCTTTGAGATGTGTTTCTCACAAATACAGTACAACTGCCCTTGACTTGGTGTGTACAATTGGTGGAGTTCCCCCGTTAAAAAGTCAGACTATTGATTGATCATCAGATAAAGCATATTAAATCACAGCTTCCAACGTAGTTTTTCACTTAAGAAAGCACTATTTGCACAAACTTTAAGTTAAAAGATTAAGAGGTTTAAATCACACCAAATCGGCAATCATGAGTAACAACTAACTACATTATCTCTGGCACTACCGTTGATCTGTTTATTTTATTGTATCGTATCAAAACATTTTGTACTCCAGTGCTTGCTGAATCACTGAATGGATAACATCAGGACACTATTTGTAATAACCTGCCCAGCGATTGAAGATGCAGAGTATTTGATATAAACTGAGATGTTGAATAATGCGCACAGGTTAATTAATTAATTGTATATATTTAATTTTATAATAAAAGCAAATCTTAGTAGTAAATGTAGTATTGATATATTTTATTCACAAAGCTTATTTTTTGCTTTCAGTTATTTTATTGTCATGAACATTGGTAATAATCGCAGTTTGGGGGGCTGGGGTGGCTGCATAGAGCACTTGTATATAGCCGTAAAAAGGCTTCGGCCGGCCTTGTCAGGCGATAAAACTAAACTAAAAGACTTCAAACTGTCAGAAAAATAATTGAGTGAACTATTAGCACCACGGCAACACTAAAGGCAGTCCCTGTGGAGAGGGTTAGGTGATTTTCGTCGGGATTGTGTGATCTCTTCCGTTAGATCTCAGTATGCGGAACTCCCTTCACACCGATGATGATGATGAGGAGGAGGAGGATGTTTTAAAGGCAGGTTGTAACTGACTGAGCCGCCCGTCCATCGAGCTCACAGGCGGACACACACTTTACATCATTTATTCATGCTGCGAAACAGTCTGACGGAAAAGCTACCGCATTTCAGCCGTCGTTTCCTAGCGATACACCGTGATATAAAATAAAGAAGGCTAATTCAGAATACACACCGTCTCTCTGCGTGTGTGACCGTGGAGGACACCCACAGCCCAGGCCGTCATCAGCAGCTGGCTCCCCAGCGGACGTTAGCGGCTAACCTGCTAACGCAAGCAGGTGAGGCTGGTCTTATTCTACGTTTCTATTTTAGCACATCCACTGTATATATGGCTGTAACATATGAACTGTTTCCTGATGTCGCCACCGTGTTTATACGTTTTGAGTTGTTTTATCTGTGAGATAAACCAGTCAAGCTACTGTTAGCAGCTAGGCAGCTAACTAGCTAATCCACCCGTGACGTAGAAAACCATAAACCTAGAGGATGCATCTTTAGGGGTGAACATGTAGGACAAGGCCTGACAGCCTGTCATAATTCATATAAAAAATAAATCTCCTGGAGTTAAAAGGAGGCGTTGGCTTTGCCTTTCCACGTCTGTCACTCTAAACTAAAGATAGTCAGTGCAGATCAGTGTTTTATTCATTCCTCCCATATCGCGTTACATTAACGTAAAGGAAACACAACACGTTATAATCTAACACTTATCCTGTGTATAGAACAGTAATAAAACATTGATCGATCCGATTACTACCTAACCATCCATTTATTGACTTGCATGCTTGTCTCGCATAGATAACAAAGCCCATAATAATTACCTTCCTTACTGTATTCATAGCTTGTTTCAAATTTAAAGAGAGACCAGTTTGGATTTAGGTAGTGTTATGTTTGAAAATTCAAGGGTAAGTACCAATATCAGGTGTCAGATGTATTTTTGTCAAAGGGGTTAACTCATAGAGTCGTGACTCGAAAATAAGAATGTACTCACTACAACAAAATACATTGATTAGCATTGTGTATGACTGAAAGTGTTCGTTTTGTGTAGCCTTAAACTTGTTTATAAAGGGTTGTCTATCAGAATAGGCTGTAAAAGAAGCCTAGGTAAAATAAAGATTTAACCTACACCTTTTTGGTCTTACTTTTTTCCTTTTTTATTTGATGCCTTGTTGTACACATTTTTGGGATGTTTATTAGCCTATTTTTGGAAAATTGTTAACAAGGACCAACATAATTAACTGCTGCTGGAGTTCATCCTACGGTCAGCATGTCTCTGTTCTTATCTCCCCATTTGATAGTAAAATACCTTGTAACTTCCGTTAGCTGTAACTGACACCCATTCATTGTAAACGTATTGCTGTTACAGCATTGATCAGCAGTTGATTATTTGACACAATTGCCAATCAGCTTTTGACACTAACATGACTCATGAGATAAGGCAGTGGATTTTTATTGTAAATTGATTGAATGACTATTAAACAGTAGTTATAAACAGAGGTAGATGTTGATATAAAGTGAAGAACATTGTAGAATATCATCCTGATGCTCAACAAACATCCCTCCTTTAATGGAAGACGCAATGATGAGCAAGAAATGTATCACCTGTGATGAGGCATAGTGCATCGTGGTACACTGGGTCAATAAGCTTTACAGTTTAGTGTCTTTTCCAGTACAAATAGTATAAGCAGCCACAGTTATTCAAATTGAACGTGGTACCTCTGTGGCAGAGGGGAACATTGCATATTCCATCAGTGGGTCAGTGGTTTGATCCCTTCACCCTGCAGTCAACATGTCGAAGTGTCCTTGGGCAAATGCATATCATCAACCATAAACTGGACTTATTTAGCCTCGACAAGGTCTAGAAACATGCTTCTTTCAGGCAAAGAAATTATTATATAAATACACAGACTTTCAGTGTAGGCGAGGGACTGAGCTGACCGAGCTGACCGGCGTTATTGATAGGGGACTAAAATAGTTCTTATATCTGTTCAGCTGTGGAACAAAGTACGATTGGTTCAATAAGAAAATATTCTAATCTAAACGTGACAACGCAATGGTCAATACTTTCTACACTTCATCTCTCTCTTGTTTGTGTGTCCTCACGTGACTGAATTTAACAGATTTTTCTCTGTCGCTACTTACTGCTGGTCACTGTGACTGGCAAGAAGTGCTGCCCATGTTGTAGGCCTATGAATCATATCCATCTCCTCTCTGTGCTTGCATAAGCTGTGCTGCATGCAGACCACACTGACCAGATTCATCTGTTGTGTTAACCTACATTATTATCTAGTCTTTGAATAATACACAGTGTTGTAGTGTTTCTTTTAATCTCTTTAATTCTGAGAAAGGTTCAAGCTCGTTAATCAAATACAAATACATGATGTTGCATCGTACTTCCACCCTGTTTTAAAATATATCTTTGTGCTGGATGAGTCTGCCTCCTGCTCTGCTGCTTGATAAAAAAGCCATTTTGGTTTTGCACCAGGATTGCATTCCCGCTGCCAGACCTGCATGTTGATTCATTGTCCTGATGGTTTTGCAAGATAAAGAGGCATAGATCTGTGTTCTGCATATGGGCCTTGCCCTTAGAATATATTATGTGGTTGGAACCATTCCCTCTCTGTTTTTAGCCTTTCACTGTGAGCAGGATGCAAATTGTTACAACACTCAAACATGCTCAGAGTTGTGCCATGCCTGTAGAAACGGCTAGAATACTGTGAAGGACTAGCTTTTGAAGTGGAGTGTTTCATACCAGTTTCTCAGAGCAAACATACTTGTAAATGTTTAATAAAAGTTCATTTTGGTCTTCTTTTTTATAGGCACACTAATGCAAGGTGCATTAGTGTCAGGCTTGCAGTGTATTTGAATAATTTTGCTAAATGTGATGCGTGCTGACATTCAGCTGACTCATCAGACATATTTCAGCCCACTTTAAAGCAGTTTGGACCGTGTCTTCTTATGGCACGACACACATCAAATAGTGTTAGTAAGCTTTCTCATTCCGTGTGTCAAGTCACCTTCTTTTCTCCCAAAGAAATAGAAAACTAAGTAGCTCAACCTAGTTTATTTGACTAATGTGTCAGTGACAATGGCATAAACATTTCCTCTTTTGGGGTCAAAAGAGAACAAAAATAGAGAGTAGGTATGACATTGTCACAAATAAGTCTAAAAACACATTCTGGTTATAGTGGGCCGTAAGCTCAATCACCACTGTATCACCTCAGGTGGAGAAAGTGACATAAGAGACATTTGTTTGAATACAAATCTTCGGGATTATTATTATTATATTATAAGTACAATTTACTGTCTTCCATTCATGCTCCATTAAGAAGAATCTAGTTAAAATGTCTTTTGTCCCTGTGTGAATGGCTCCTCTACTCATAAGTGGAGCTCTTAGAAATAATTAGACCCATAATGCATCTGCATCTGTGATAGAATCACCTCCCTGGACACAGCTGTGCTCCTGCTCATGGGGTTAACAACACCGTGTGATGGGAAGCGTGACAGTGTCCCACTCATGACTTGCATGCAGTCCATTTGTCTGACCTGTGGTCTTTGTGTAGCATGAAATCTAAATATCACAGGATGTTCACCATCTTCACATACACATTAAATAGAAAATGCAGTCTCTTTCACATCATTTTTATAATATAGACAAACCTTTGGGTGTTCATCATGTATTCATTTAAAGCAACTGCTTTTGTTTTTAGGGCTAAACTAACTCTGTAGCTGTTGAGACAGAGAAACATGTCAGTAACAAGTTTCAAAAACAGTGAAAATTTCCAAAACTACGCAGAATCTGTCAGGAAGCTTCTGCCTCTGAAATGTATCCTGGTGACACTGACACCGTTGTGGCATCCTGATGCAGGTCGACAGCTCTTATAACAGCACTGAAACAGGAGAATTTTCACAAAATGTGCATAAATTCCTTAGTTAATAGATATTTATTACACTTGTTTTTAAATGTCATAACTATCGATGGATAAATCTTTCTTTTTAACTGATTTTTGAATTGATTTCATTCACAATTGAAGTGCATTAGCTTGATTCGCTACAATATAAAATGTTCATGTTCATTTTTTCCTCATTCAAATCTTGCCTGTAGTTTGCTCATTTAAGACTTGGCACACAATTAGTAGAAACACGGTGCAGTCCATTTCCCCCCCAGGTAACTCTTTCAATAGCAATGCATAAATGGAACCACTGGTAAATTATACATCCATTAGCTTATCAGTGGAGGGATAACAGCCTTCAAGAGACAGTGTTTGTGTTTCAGGGTGGAGGTTTTGTACGTAGTGTTTGCTGGCTTTTAGAGCGGTTTTCAGCGTTGCATGACGCTCTGGTTAAAGGAGATCCTGCCACTGTATATTTTCGTTTTCATCGCACACAGTTGCTGAGTGTATCGTAAAAAAGCTGACCTTTTTTATTGTCACTGCTTCACTTTGAAGTGTAATGTTTGTTCAATAAAGTAATATTTTTGTGTTAGGTTTCAGCAGTGTAAAGCATCACAAGTTAGCAGACTTGTTTAGGTGCTTGATCCTCAGAATAATAAAGCAAGGGCTTCTTTGTGACTCAGAGCCGCCATTTTATAATGTCTAACAAAACTGCTGGGAGAAATGTGTTGTGGGAGATTCAGAGATACCAAGTTCTCTGCTCCGACTGACAAAAGACTCCCATCAGACACAAGTTGTAATTTGACATAGACTGTTACTGTTCACATCACAAACACCCTTAATGGCATTGAGTGAACAGTAGTTATCAAACTAAGTTCTATCCTGACAATTCACATCAGTAACATATTACATTATTGAAGCTAATAGGGTGACATGAATTATCCCTGGGAATGTGAAAATACCAACCCATAATTCCTACCGTCCACTGGTGGTTTTGTTTGTTTGTTTTTTGAACTGAGTGCTTTATGCATGCTCATCACATTATCCGCTCACAGCTCCTGTGAGACGTTTGAGGAACAGTGACGTTGCTGTAGCTTTGTTTGACTAGAGCACAGCCCACTAGTTCATCTTTAAGGTCCTGTCACACAGGCAGCAGAGATGTTGTTGTAATGCTGTCAGTTAAAAGCTGTTTAGCTCTACTTTATGGTGAGCGGGTAACACATTTACCATCCTGCTGTTCTAAGAGTCTCCTGACTGTGAGAAGATACTAGCCTGCAGCTGAAAGTGGCTCCATGGTGAGGAGACCCTTCTGCAGAGCGGCCACAGTAACCTGTCCGTCACTGGGCCAGAGAGCAAGCTGTAAAGGTGCTTATTCCACCAAGACCCGTAAGCTGCTTACCATTACAGCGAGCTTCTAATGAAAAGTCTGTTATCCTCTGACGAAAACAAACGGCTAACATATTGGTCATAACATGGTTGCAACGTACACGATCATTTTCATAAACAAAATGATCTGCCTATTATTTTGTAGGTCTACTTAATGTCAGGAAATACTGCAAAATGTCTAAGCTTTTTAAACTCTTATCTTGTCACTTATAAATGAAAGGATATTCAGTTTAATATGATATCAAATGAAGAAGTATGATGTCCTTATTTGTGAGGCTAAAAACTGAATTTTCTGACAAATTCAAAAGATTAATTGCTTACACAAACAGAATTTGACACAATAGTGTCAGAAATAATGAGCCACTTATCCTTGTAGCTCTAGATCATAACAGAAAATCAGGGCTCAACGTCTTGCAACACTATCAAAGTTTTAGAGGAATGTTCCTACATTTTTAATCCTCTCTGTTTAGAAGGATGTTTTTTTTATTTGGCTGTCATGTCTGTCATCTTTTGTGCTCCGCCATTGTGTCTTTGTATGCCATGTACCCTCTGTAGAGATGATTACTCAAAACTTCAACATTGTTAGTGTTTTTCATTTTCATGCAAAGTAAATGTAGATAGGACATTGAAATGACATTTCCGAGGTACAATGCTCTTAAGAAGAAGAAAAACATCTCACAATATTTGATTTCTGTCATGTTCAATTGCTTTTGTGATGAACAGTCAAACAGAAGGGTTTGGGTTGTATTTCTCCAGTCTCCAGAATACAGTTAATGTTGTATTTCTGCTTCCTGTCACTGGTAAATTGTGAAATAAAACGTGTCCCCTGATGGGTTATTTGAGGACAACACAACATTGCTCTCTGTCTGCTCTCGTGTTTACCCAACCAATAACACTCCTATCTCTTAAATCTATAAAAGATTAGGAGATGCCTCTCTAAACTTGCTAGTTGCACAAACCATCTCGTCATGTGGGGTTTGGAGACCTTTTGAATTAAACTGTTAGCACTGACTTAAGAACTAGATGAGACGGGTACAGGGGGAGTGGACGCCGCTGCAAACCTGAGTAGAATAATAGCTTGCTCCTTGACACTTTGAAAAAAGTCAAAGACCATAAATCATGATGCCATATTTGCCCCAATTATACAACTGCAAAATCATGTGACTGCTCGGTGTTGGACCACATTTCTACATAATGCATCCTCAATGTTTCTCATCTGTTTAAATTCCAGTCTTTATTTAGTTATGGCCATAGAAATACATGACCTAAAATCAAAAAGTTTTCCTCCTTTTCTTCTGTTACAGGTTTGACCCTTCGAACCATCACTATGATAATCAAGGAGCTGTGTTTCCACATTACACCGGCTCTTTCCCAGTTGTGATGGAAAGGCAAAACTGACTCAAGAGGGAGCGTAAATCCTGGATGCCATAACGTAAGGGACGTTGTCAATCCAAGATGGAGAAAAAGAAACCGTGCCCTCGCCTCCTTGACTACTTGGTGGTGGTCGGAGCAAGGTAAGAACCTCACCTGATGTCAAGTCATTGTTCTTGTTTAAAGGAGTATCCGGATCATCAGAGGGAGGGTGTACACATGCTTAAAAACCACCGTTAAGGCATAGTAGTTGAGGAAATATCAAGTACTGGACTGATTTAACATTTTATCTCAATCATATACGTACATAGACTTCTGTGGGTTACAGATCTTCACGACTCAATTATTTTGAGTGATGCCGCTGCTTTAGGGGATGTTGTGGCAGATAAACCCAGAATGTTCTCACAAAAAATAGTAAAGCAACGTCATCACACAAACACTATGTGTGAGCACACATAGCACCTACAGCCACCTCTAGCTTGAATCTGGGATTAGTGCTACGTAGTTAACTGTTTACCTCAAAAATGTCAAGAGAACATTTTAGTTGCCACATAGTCGTAAAATGCCACCTCACAGGAAATGAAAAATGGTGTTGTCTTGGCATATGATCACAAACTTCTTGGTAGTTAAATCCTCTTCTTATTCTACCCTGCAAGACACCCTTTAACATTGTCCCTCTGCTCCTCTCTTACGGTGTTGTTGATCTGACCGAGGCTTGTCATTTGTTTTTAAGAGTTGACCTGATTTTGAAAAAGATTTAGCTTTTGATTTTATGCAGTACTCTATATGTAGCGTTCATAATGAAGGATAGAAGCACATTGTTCACAGTAGCCACAGGGGAAAAGGATGAATCACATGAACAAGTCATTGTCAAGTCTGCCGCTGTTTTTAGAGTCATACTCCGAGGCTCTGCACTGAATCGTTTCGGAAATGATGATAATTTGGTTGTGGTTGGGATGGTTTTGCACTTTGCATTTCCAGGAGTTTGGCAAAATAAATATAGTTATAAAATTGCTATTATGAGCTACCGACTTTTGTCAGGATTTGTTAGTCATTGTGTTGTGCAATCAAAGAGATGAAGGTCTCCTCTCCTCACATAATGAGCATTTCAAATCAAATTCAAAACTGTGTTTGATGGGATATTGGATTTGCCGATACATCAGATATGAGTACGGAAAACATGATTATGAAACCACATAGAACTCATGATGGGCGCAACACAACAGCTTCTTTTAATACAAAACAAATATTGTCCTTCTCTCCTTCAGGCAACCGAGTAGTGACAGTGTGGCCCAGACGCCTCAGCTCCTCCGCCGCTACCCTCTGGAGGACCACAACGACTTCCCGCTTCCACCAGATGTGGTGTTTTTCTGCCAACCAGAAGGCTGCCTGAGCATACGCCAGCGCAGGGTCAGCCTTCGCGACGACTCCTCCTTTGTTTTCACGCTGACAGACAAGGACTCGGGGATCACTCGTTACGGAATCTGCGTCAACTTCTACCGCTCCTTTCAGCGAGGGCATCACCGCCCTCGCGGGGACAAAGGTGGCCATGCGGAGACGTCATCACAGGCGGCAGAGACCGCTAGCGATGGATCAGATGCCAGCAGTGGAGGCCCACCGTCCTCAGTGTTATCGCCACCTAACAATGCTGAGTCGGCAGCTGCTTCCGGGGAAGAGAGCGCAAAGCCCGGTGCCGAGCCAAACACCGGCAAGTCCCCGCAGCACAGGCGCAGCGCCGCTAAGACGGCAGCCAGGAACCGCAACAGCACGCTGACCTCGCTGTGCATACTCAGCCACTACCCCTTCTTCTCCACCTTCAGGGAATGCCTTTATATTCTCAAGAGGCTGGTGGACTGCTGCAGTCAGAGGCTAACCCAACGAGCTGGGCTCCCTCGCACCACCCAGAGGTGAGGCTGGCAGATATACATGCAGCTCTTTTTTGGTGCTTGTGCTGCATTGTGATTTTTTTCTTTTCTTCTACGTGCCATTTCATCACGGTGCACAACAAAACAAACATGAAGTATTTTAGGCTTATCTTGTGGTTTTTTGCTTTTAAAACTTATTTTATTCAGAAGTCTGTTAATACTGATCATATTCAAGCTTGCCAGTTGATGATTGCTTATTGCTTTTGAAAGCCCATGACCTTTTTTGTTGAGCCGCCCTCAGGCCTTTGATCATCAGGCAGCTAGAGTACATTCATATCACCAAGGGGCATCAAACCTTTGATTTTAATGAAACCATGGCATTTACGTTTTCGACCATGAATCTTTAGTCCTTATGACATGCTTGCTATGTCTATTTAAGTGCGGACAGCCTCGAGTAAGATGAGGGCCGCAAGTCATGTGTAAAGGATTAAATGTGTCCATATGAAACATTTAAAAAGAAAAATCATTTTTTTCACAACAAAGCTAAAAAAAGGACAATTTATAGCAAAGATGTGTTGCTATTACAGTGTTCCTGCTGATATTTTTGCCAGCCCTACTGATTTTATTCCCCCACCTCCATCTGCTTCTCTCATGTTCCACCTGTTGTGTGTTTGTTTGTGTTTCAGGAATAATATGAGCGCCTTTCTCTGTGGCTCCATGCAGTTTGCAGGCCATTTTTTCACAGTGCGCTCTCACCCCACCTCCATGATAGATAATAGCAACAAACCACAGTGCGTTAAAAAGTGTGTGATATATGTTAAGCTGAGGTATAAAGACAGTTTATTTGAATATTATAGGATATGAAATGGTTTCTTTCAGATGAGCTCAGCTGGGTCATTTCCATTGATAGTGGAGATGCATTTTTTACCAGAATATAAAAACTAACATCCTGTGTCGGAGCATTTTAGTATTCCTTCTGAAACACCTTAGGAATAAATCACAAAGTATTTGCCGGTTAGAGCTGAAGTGTTGAACATAATGCATGTTGCTTTTTTCTTTACGTACCACCAGGATGGATTGACTTGTATTTAGTTGAATCGGCACTAAATACCCAGAGCTCTACACTGTATCTAACTAGGTCTCATATGTTTGGATGTGGCAATTTTTTTCCAGTGCGCTTTAGGTTATTCTGTTGCCATGGGTGACACAGAATGGATTGCAATTTTGAGGAGGCAAAGTGTTAATTAGGCTGTCTCTTCACACCGGCTTAGGCCCAGCATGAGTCGATGATTGTCGGACCCCCGTGGTGAATATGTTTTCTAGGGCCGCTACAAACAATTTCTGTTCATTACGGATTCATCTGCCGGTTTTCATTTTTTAAATGGTTTTGTCTAAAAAATGCCAGAAAATAAAAATCCATTATAGTTGCTCAAAATCCATAATGAGTCTGAAAAGATATGTTGAATTAAACATGATGTCAAACTGTAGAAAAAGAACATTTACATATTTAGGCTAAAAGAAATATCTTCATGTGAAATATTACTTCAATGATTATTCGGTTTTGCAAATATTTTCATGTCGATCCAACTAAACACTGCAGCTCTAATATTATGTAAATATATATTTATAAGTGCAGCTATCCCCCTCATCAATACAAAGGATTGTAGGAATGTGTAAAGCACAGTTAATCCCATTTCTAGACCTTTTTTCCCTGGGTAAAATGCTGTAGCGGCTCCCCATATCATTAATATAGATCATTGGTTTCTCTGAAAGCCACGAAAAACGTCCTTCTAGCGAAAGGCTGAACCAAACCAACCTCATAATGTTTTTTCCCCCGACATGGTGGGTTGGAAAGTGGTGTGGCACTGATGGAAAAGGAGGAGAGCCAATGCCTGATGGCTGCGAGCGCTTTGTGCCGTGGTGCTGTGACAGATTGAGGTCTCTGGCTGCCTTTGGGTAGCAGCTGCAGTTGGTGGGAGGGCTCCGAAGGACTAATGATTATCTCCCTCCTTGCCACACACACACACTCACACTCACACTCACACTCACACTCACACTCACACACACTCACTGAGCATACACTCCAGAGAGGGTTTAATGACACCATGTGTGTGGAGAGTGGAGGGTTTGCACATCAATTTTGCGGCAATTGCTTAAAAGCCCCTCCTGTTTTTCGATCTCATTTGTTAATTATATTAGGTAGTGTTTGCTGAGGACTGTGGGTCACTGTTTACAGCAATAACATGAGCAAATTATGTAATTTAATCAGTTTTTAATTTTCAAATTGATGATTTGTAGCATCAAGCAACTAGTGTTTTTGGTTAACTTACCATATTTTTACAAATTGGTGAACAGCGTGTTGTTTTAAAACATAATGTCTTTGTGCCTTCATTTAACAGAAGAAAGTGTAAAAGTGGGGATCAGATAGGGAGGGGTATGACATGATACAAAGGTCCCAAGGACGTCATCAAACCTTGAGGGTTAAGAGTCACTGTGTGTGTCTCGGTGTGTAATCATGCTGTTATTAGCCCTTGAGGAACAATCAGTCGCAGTTGTGTTTCGTTTTAAGAGTAGCATTTGCATTGACTTACCAGTGTCACTTGAGCTAGTGCTGAAATGACTTTTACGTTGTTTATGCAGAAGGTTTATCAAACCATAATGACAGATATTTAATGAGTTCTCAGATTTGACGATGTATTGCCTCTCTCTGTTCTAAATAATTACAAATGTACAATATAATATGTAATATCTCATGTTTAAGACAAACAAGTGGTCGGATAAAACAAAGTATTTGAAAAAGCATCACCTTGTCACATGACATGATGTCTTCATATTGCATGTATGTCTTTGTTACTGACCAAAAGAACTATACATTTGAAGATATCACATTGGATTTAAGAAACCTGAGAGGGAGATTCTTCAAATAGTTTGCATTTCTATATCATGACAATTAATGCAAATAATCTGTAATGAAAATAATAAAAAGTCTTACTGATCATACTCTCTGTTTCTGTCCTTCGCAGGGACACCATGTGGCGGGTGTTCACGGGAGCACTGTCGGTGGAGGAGAAAGGCAGCCAGCTGCTGGCGGACCTGCGGGAGATTGAATCTTGGGTGTACCGGTTGCTTCGTTCCCCGGTACCAGTGGCGGGTCAGAGGCGTGTGGATGTGGAAGTGCTGCCCCATGCACTCAAACGGCCGCTCACCTTTGCCCTGCCTGACAACTCCCGCTTCTCCATGGTGGACTTCCCCCTGCACCTGCCCTTAGAGCTGCTGGGGGTGGACGCCTGTCTTCAGGTCCTCAGCTGTGTCCTGCTGGAGCACAAGGTAAGGACGGGCGCAGCAGTGAGTTGCACGATGCAAGCTGATCCTTATCACTCATCACTTTTGCCCGCGTCTTTGATCTCCTTTATTTATATAAGACCAGGAGGAGATCTGTGGTTGTCTTCACAGTGGGATTTATTTAAAGACTGAAATGATTATTTCAGGGAGAGAAGACTAGCCAAGCTATATATAGTTTGTTTTGATCGGTCATGGGATACAGCAGTGCAGCTGCATGCCCACGCCTGGATAAAAGAACATTTCTATCCTGAGAAGTGATGCCCAGAGTCACCGTGATTCGACATTGGGTCCGTACATACCCTTGCTGTAGCCATTACATGTAGAGTGGAGGAATCATGATGGCAAAAAGAAGGCTGCGGACACTGAATGAACAAAATGAAAGACTCTTCATCTCTGTCTCTCCTATGTTTAACACTAGAAGCATTATTAGGGATGTAATACAAATCCTTGTTTGGCCGGCGATGGTGTAGTGTTCTGTTGTTGCTATTGTCTTACCGGGACATTGATACACAGGCTCATCTGCAATTACCCAAAGAAAACCTAAGCGTCACAGCTTCAGTCACGCCGCTGAAAGAACATACTGCTGGATAAATGCTGGACAAATACTCTCAAACTAGCATTTATCTGGGGCTCCTACATTAATTGATGTTCCCCATCCAATAAAGGAGTTTTTATTTACCGCATAACTGTATAAAAGGCTGCCATCTTGTATTCATCCATTTATTTTTTATGTGAAGATGAATTCAATACATCGTTAAATTCAGTCAGGCTGAACTAAGTGCTGCCTGGAAGCTTTCAGAGTGACTTCCTTTTATGCACTTTGTGCTGCCAAATATATTTCTTGATAAAAGCTCAGTTTTTAATATTGCTGTACCGAATCCAAGGCACATTTAGTGTACCACAGCTTTATATTATGGACAGAAAAGGGAATATGGACAGATTTGACAAATATTCCTGTGATTGATCACCAGCGGAAGAAGTCAAATAGCTGGGATAACAGAATGAACATCGAGCCATAAAGTGTTTCCTGTTTCTTATTTCCCTTCAGGTCATTCTTCAATCTAGAGATTACAATGCTCTATCTATGAGCGTCATGGCTTTTGTTGCCATGATCTACCCTCTGGAGTACATGTTCCCCGTTATCCCCTTGCTGCCAACATGCATGGCCTCTGCTGAGCAGGTAACACTTATCCTTCCTCATAGATAGATTCAACTAAGTGGGTGATTTCAAACAGTTTTGAAATGTGGTGTTACCATCATGTTGTGATGGACCGGTATGTGTTCTCCTCCCCACAGCTCCTTCTTGCCCCCACACCCTACATTATAGGAGTACCCGCCAGCTTCTTCCTCTACAAATCTGATTTCAAAATGCCAGACGATCTTTGGCTGGTGGACCTTGACAGCAGCAAGGTCAGTACATTAACTCAACGTCCTGCTCCTCCTTCTCATCTTGTTTTGTCTGTTTTATGGATGTCCAGATTTAGATGACAGAGAGATCTATTAGTTTAACAACCTTTATGCCTCCGGGATGTCCTTCCATACATTCCATTCTTGTGAATGCAATCTCTCTCAAAAGGCATTTCTTCAAATTTGGCTTAAAAGTGGAATCAGGGAAGAAATGATTTGACGATTCACAAAACATGCATTTGACCGCAAAAAATATATACGCTAGTTGTTACACTTTAACACAAATCATAACATTTTAAAGTGATGACATTTCAGATGTAAGCTTCCCTCTTGACTGTTTGTCGGAGGCATACACCTCTAAAGTTACTCTGTTGTTCTTTCCTGACTATTTAAAATGTATTTTGATATACTTTGTCTACAGGTTATAGCACCTACCAATGCAGAGATCCTGCCACCTCTTCCAGAGCCTGAGGCACTCGAGCTCAAGAAACATCTCAAACAGGTACTGTGGGATCTGCGTGATTCCTCTTAAATTGTTATCAAGATAAGATTTTTTTATTCTGCTGTGCTGTGGCATCTGGCTCTCAGCCCAAAGCTGGAGCAGTCATGAACCAAGGGGCTGCTCTGTTTGCACCTGTGACTGATAGCTATTTGCACTTCTTATATAAATGTGAAACTTCTCTTTCAGCATTGTGAAGATTAGGGGCTTCCTTCCTCTACACAGTTGTATGTATTGTCGATGAGTGTGAGAGCCTTGGAAATTGGTTTTGTAGTGCACTAATACAAACAAATGTTTTTATCTTTCTTTCCTCTTTTCTTTGCATGCTCTAGCTCTTGGAGGTAAAATCAAATCCTAGGACTATGCTACCCTTGCAAATCCTTTAATAACACTGGTAGTAACTAACATGCCCCCTCTCACCCTATTGTCCAATATAACACCAGAACCTGGTTCTGATTCATGCGACACCTCACTGTTTAGTTCTTCCACGCTTTGAGCAACTCCAATCACACAAAGCCCCTATAAAAAAATGCAGTCATTCAAAGTTTAGCAGTTATGTTAAACAAGAACAAATGGTTCACGGTAAGGCTCACATAATAACAATTAATGACATCGAATGATATTTCACATTTATTTAAAGGAAACCTTTCAAGACCAACTTTTTTACCATACATCCATCTGACATCCAGCTTAACCTTTAATAATGATAAGATTTTATGTTTTCAGGCAGTGTAACTTTTTCACAGACCTTTCGCCATACGTGTGTGTGTGTGTGTGTGTGTGTGTGTGTGTGTGTGTGTGTGTGTGTGTGTGTGTGTGTGTGTGTGTGTGTGTGTGTGTGTGTGTGTGTGTGTGTGTGTGTGTGTGTGTGTGTGTGTGTGTGTGTGTGTGTGTGTGTGTGTGTGTGTGTGTGTGTGTGTGTGTGTGTGTGTGTGTGTGTGTGTGTGTGTGTGTGTGTGTGTGTGTGTGTGATTAACAGCTCCTTCCCCTGTGTGACTGAGAGTATGTGTATGTGTGTAGGAGTGTGCAAAGCCTCAG
This sequence comes from Eleginops maclovinus, assembly GCF_036324505.1. Classification (NCBI taxonomy): domain Eukaryota; kingdom Metazoa; phylum Chordata; class Actinopteri; order Perciformes; family Eleginopidae; genus Eleginops; species Eleginops maclovinus. The sequence goes on from NC_086352.1 coordinate 25,420,725, forward strand.
ATTAGCAGTTGTATATTTGGAAACAAACACACTATTGGTATCTGTTAATGGAGATGATGTCAGTGAACATGGTTTTACTGATTAACTGAAGACTGTGATGCAGAAACAGAATGCTGCTGTTGTGAGAATCATTGAAAATACTTGCACTTAGAACGGGATGAGTAAAATAAATTGGTCCTTTTTTAATGACTGATTTATTGTCTTGTACAAAAATGGTGGTTTTATCATTTCAGCTGGCCCAATATTGTTTTCTATTCAGTTAGACATTACCACTAAGGCTTTACATTTGCTACAGGTTCTTTATCGTGCAAGTATTTTCTCTATGTTTTTGAAAAGATCTGCTGTTTTTGTACCAGTCATCACCACTCCATTGTAACCGCTGGTTTATCCCAGTCGGTCACCGTGGATGGTCTCCATGTGTCTTTTAGTGGCTGTATTTTGTAGGGTGAAGTCTGGTTTTGGTCACATTTTTGCCTGTCTGTGTTTTTCACTGTCTTCCATGTTGATCATAAAAAAACATCTGTTATTTCATCATATTCCCCTTTCTCTCTTCTCAAAATGTCTCTCTTCACTCTCACTATTTTCTGGCTGTCAATCATCTTCTCAAATCAAACACAATTGTATCTTTTCTTAACTCCTTCCTTCAGTCAATTATAGTATTCAAAATTGAAACTTTGATGTCAAAAATGTCATCATCTTATCATTCACCGAGTTAGATCTGTCTGATTAACATTTTTTTGGGCACACAAATAAACGTAATTGCTGCCAGCAAAAAGCAGAACATAAAGAAGCACTGTTGAAAGGAGACAAAGAAAAGGAAAGGGGCCATGATGGTGTTGTGGTCCTCCCGTCATGTGCTGTTCCAGTGTCGGTCACAAAGTTTCCATCCCAGGCCTTCATGTGATTCTCCTCGCATCTCTCCCCTTCCCAGTGTCTGGTTAGGTTGACCGTGATCACCCAAAAGCAGATCTTCTCCTCTGAAAATAAGGTTACTCATTTCTCCTCCTGTGGAATGTGTAATGCCCCTGCACGGATATCTTCTTTCTCACATTGTTTTGCTTGTCACTACTACTTGTCTCCTACTCTTTCAAGACCTGACTAAAATGCATAACCACTGAGTCACAGAATGCTGCGGAGCGGTTTTTTGATACACTGCTTAGCTCTGGCTTGAGCATGACTGAATGTGCGTGCATCTATCTTGGCATCAGTGAGTGTTTTCGTAACCAAAACAAGATATGATGAAGCTAATCACAGAGTTAACATTCATCCAGACCCAGCAACTAAATGTTCCATTATGCTAAGCTAAACTTTGACACTTGAGTCTGCAGCAGTTCCCTCAAGGCAAACCATGCTTAGTAACTGACTTCCCTTGTTCCCCTTCTCTACAAAGTGACGCGCCCACCACAGGCATCAACATGCACAAAGCTATTCCCTCAAGTCCCAATTCTTATCCAATTCTAGCAGTCTAATTGTTTTCCCTCAAAAGAGATGGTTAATATTTATAAATGTCCCAGATAGGAATTATTCACCCCCAAGGATAATCATTTTCACATCAATTACTCACCCAACTACTTTAAATAAAAGAAGAAAACTGTTTTTCTCACATGCCTTTTTCATCGAAATTAAAGGAGAGAAATCAGGTTAAAACTCTTATTTGTGGACTATATTATAAGTCTCATTTATTCTGTCATATTACTTCCTTAACACATGCATTTTTCGCTAAAACCTTGTTATTTAAAAAAACTACGCATGTGTTTGGGAAGAGTAATTATAAGACAATAAATGAGACTTGGATTATTCCGCACAAGTCGTCTTGAGAGCTTCTAAATGTATGTTTTGATACATTACAGCTTTAAAACAGAATTTAATTACATTCATCTAAAAATGTCTTTTTTTTGTCCATCGTGGAGGCATGCGATAAGGTTCAGGTTGAGTAATTGAGATACAAATGGTCATTTTGTGGGTAAAGTATTCCTTTAATTGCGGAAATCATTATGAGTAACTAAAGGTTGATGCCAATCGTGGGAGTGGTCCATAACAGCGCTCTGTTTATGTATTCAAATCCACTGCCATGTTTATAACTTGTGTCACTTTTACCTCTTCTAGGCCTTGGCCAGCATGAGTTTAAACACCCAGCCCATCCTGAACCTGGAGAAGTTTCAGGAGGTTCATGAGATGCCCCTGCTCCCACCCGGACGAGACAAAGCCTCGCCGTCCTCCACAGAGTTCAACCCCCTAATTTACGGCAATGACGTTGATTCTGTGGATGTGGCCACCAGGCAAGACTTGACCGTCTATTCCTGTTGTTCATTTATCTTACTTCCCATGCTTCCGTTAAAAGTGTGAGGAACTCTCAAAAGGGAAATGTGTATTAAGCAATTAGATGTAAAGTTGAACCAAGATGGAATTTCAGAGCCGAACACAATAATTATCTGTTTCTTGCACCACATACTGATATGAAAAACAATAGTATTTATTTTACAAATGCCAACATTTTAATTATATATAGATATTTTGGATTTTCCTTAAAAAACAACCAGACATAGTTATCAGCTGTAATTCTATTATCTGAACACTACGAAGAACTTCTCTCTTATCTAATAAAATGTAAGCTTAAGCTGACTGAACTTGTTTCTTTGACAGGGTCGCCATGGTACGGTTCTTCAACTCCCCAAATGTCCTCCAGGGGTTCCAGATGCACACCCGCACACTGCGCCTCTTCCCCCGGCCCGTGGTGGCTTTTCAGGCTACTTCTTTTCTGGCATCTCGGCCTCGCCGCTCTCTCTTTGCAGAAAAGCTTTCTCACACCCAGGCTGTGGAGTTCTATGGAGAGTGGGCTCTCAATCCTTCCAACGTCGCGTTTCAGAGGATACACAACAGTAAGACTCACTCGAGGCGATGGTTGCCTGTATCTCATCTGATATGCTTTAAAGTAAGTGTTGTTAATATCATGCTCTGCAAACTGTGTTTCAGATGTGTTCGACCCCTCCTTAATAGGAGACAAGCCCAAGTGGTACGCTCACCAGCTGCAGCCAGTACTCTACCGAGTGTATGACGGAAGCTCTCAGCTGGTTGAAGCTATGGCTGGCCCCTTGGAGGATGAAGGGAACGAGTCAGATCCCACAGACAGGTAAGACAATCATTTAAATTATATAAAAAACCAACAACAATTAAATTTGCTAAATTAAGTCTGTCAAATTTTCGTTCACCAAAGAGGTTTTAATTCTTGGTTATACATTTAATCTGTTGCAGTGGCAGTGACAGCGAGGCTTACGATGACTCCAGCTCTTCCTACTCTTCACTGGGAGACCTTGTGAGTGAGATGATCCAAGGTGACATCCAGGGAGACACACCAAGTGAGTAGTTGTTTCAACATCACTTACATGGTGAGCATTTTCATGTCATTTACCACCCTTGTAATATTTCACCTTGACGTTTTAGGCCTGGACCCACCTACCCATGCTGCACTGGGAGACGCTAGCGAGGTCGAGTTTCAGGACTTCCATGACTTCAGGGAAGGTCAGGGCTCGGACGGTCCATCAAGTGGGGACGGGCCTGCAGATACCTCTGATGGACAACCTCTTCGCTCAAGCTCCAGCACAACTGCAAGCTCAAGTCCCAGCACGGTCATCCAGGGAGTCAACCAAGTGAGTGAACTTCCATTCAAAATATATTTTTTATTCTATTTTAATTATTAAAGAGAGAGAGAGTACAGGAGCTGTCACAACTGGATTTTCCCTATATTATTGTGGCCAAAATAATTCACGATAACATGAATCTAATATTGATAGTAAAAAAAACAAGCGTGTATTTATTGTGCATTGCAAAAAAAATGTTTTGGCATATCATTTCTTTTGTTGGTGGGGTCTTTGAGTGGGGGGACACAGCCAGAACTTAAAGAAACAAATACAAATTAAGAGGCGATTGATTATCTACACAATATCGTGTTTATTATAAACCAGATATATATATATATTTTTTATATAGTGTATATGTCGTGATCACAGTAATGTAGAATAGGTTTTTTTCTGTATTGCTAGAAGAACAATAATTAATCATCCATAATTCCAGTTAATCGTTGTGCTCATTTTTTTCAGGAGACGGGGGAAATCCCTACAATTGAATTACCCGCAGGTGCCGCTCTACAGAACCCTGTCTCCGGATTGGTTAGTCAGCCGCTCCTCAGGCCTCAGACTGACGCTGGCTTGGCGGACCCAGCCAACAAAAAGCAGGAGTATGACAACCCGTACTTTGAGCCTCAGTATGGCTTCCCCTCAGAGGATGACCCTGATGCAGAAGAGCAAGTGGAGTCATACACCCCCCGATTCAACCAGAACCTCAATGGCAACAAGTGTGTTAAACTTGTTCATAACTTGAATGAAAGCATCATCATCATTCAAATGGGCTCTTTGACCGACCATGCAATGTTTCAATCAAAACCCAGCATGTCAAATGACTCACTTCCATTCATGGTGGTCTTGAATCTGTGGTGGTGTGATGTTGTGGTGTGAATGCTTGAGTTTCCCGATATTGTGTGGTTTTGTTCCTCTGTCTATGATGCATGTTAACATCCTGTGATCATTTTCTTTAGGATACAGCGTCCTTTACGTCCCAGTAGCCTGAGGCTCCCAGGAGAGTCTGACGGAGAGGGAGACTCCCGCAACAGCTCGCCTAACTCCACCATTTCCAACAGCAGCACTGATGGATTTGGAGGACTCATGTCTTTTGCTAGTAAGAATATTGGAAATGTATTTGGTTTCTGTTCAGTTAACTCTAGCTTGTAAAACTTGGAAAGTGGGCTGATTTCTGTGGGTGATTATGAATTGGATCACCAAAACTATTAGCACCTCTCAGACCCCGTCCACCCTTTCTTGAACAATAAAACATTCAGATTTAACACACCCCCTCACAAATTCATAACATACATTAAAATGTATTTAATGAATGTAGTTGCCTAACTACATGAGAGCAAACATGATGTTGAAACCAAAAAAGAAAAGGGCTATAATTGCATGTACACTATATATCAGGACTGAAATGTGTGAATAGCATTAGCTTTGTATATAACCCCCCCCCACAACACAAATCACAACAACATACAAAAAACAACGCAATTAAAGTGATACGGTATGTGTTTTGTAAAAGGGGTCAGCCAACTTTGCAGGTCCCCTTAACTCTGTGGAAATCTCTAGTGCCTTTTGGCTCTTGTTGTGGTTATCCAGACTTGAACAGTTTTTTTTGCTCAGCATGTGAGTTAGCATGTAGCTGGTGTAAAAGGGAGATTGAGCAGCTAACAAAGAGCCAGCTCATTCCCTCTGGAGTTGGTAAAGATCCAAAAAGGCTTAAAGGAGTGTGAATGTTGCACTTTATTACATCAAGTGAACCAGTGTAATAAGGCAACTAACTACATGCTAACAACTTCATATCAACTTTAAAGTTGGTATTCAGAACTTTTGTTTTACACAAAGACTTCTATATTTACTTGAGGTCAATTAACAACTTGTTTTTGTGAATCAGCAGCCTCTTGTAAACAAAAGCTATTCAATCACTGTTTTGATGAGTTATCGAACATTAATGGGAATAGTGCATAACTTTTATTGTAGCCTTTTGTTCTGCATAATTATTAGAATTATATTTCGGCCTTCCGAACCTGTTACTCTCTCTCCCACAACAGGCAATCTTTACAAGAACCACGGCACCAGTTTCAGTCTGTCCAATCTCGCTCTTCCGAACAAGGCAGCGAGGGAGAAAACTCCTTTCCCTAGTCTCAAAGGTAGGACAGCACCCATCACCTGACCACTTTACATCCTCCTCCTGCAATGGGTATTCCTGTCAACTTATGTCCGTACCAGTTTTGCAGTTTTGTTGGAGGTTGGTAAGAATATTGTAAAATGTTTTGTAAAGGAAGCTCAGGTGCTGTAGAGAGAGTCGACTTATCGAGTATTATTATCGTCAACATTTGTGTTTTTCAACCTTGTTTAATTTTTAATAATTTGGCTTTATTTTGCGTTATTTTTACGCTATTTTATCATGTTTATTAAGAATGCATACCAATACCATGACTTTATTCCTCTCATTTCATATACTATGCCATTCTAATAATGAATAATCCAAACTGCTCATGAATAACAAATACATACTTCATAACTTCTCTAAACAGAAAAGCATAAAATGTCCTTTCAGTATTCTTTTTTTTTCATTATAACTGATGAATGATTTATCCTTTTCTGCCTTTTTGTGTTTTTATTTTATTTTTATAATTTATTTTTGGGTAAAAGAATATTTCAATATTGATATGGAGGAGGAAATGGATCAAGCAGGTTTGTGATCTGTTTTTATAGCCTGACTTCCTTCCTGCTGGATTGCCAAATGAACATGGCACTATTTTATAGGAGAATATTGAGGATGAATGAAACCGTTTTTCTCTCTTAACAAGAAAATCCACTCTTTTTTTGTTGCCATGTTCTTAAAGAGATGAGCACCGTTTACTCATTAATTTGCCTATTTTTTCCCCTAGCTTAACATGTACTTGGGACTAGAGTAATGCACTGGGGAATATTAATGATACCGTAAAAAGTTTAAAGGCTATTATGAGTTCTGTTTAGACTGGATTTTCACTTACATTGAGAGGAAAAACAGGCAAAGCATGGTAACCTAACTCAATAGCTCAACTCTACGTGGAATAGCTGCCAATGAAATCGTTCTGTTCCTTTTGAATATGATGTGTTTTGTCTTTGTCGTTCAGATGACCCTGACAGCCCGGGTATGTTATGTCTGGTGTGATAGTTTGTTTTAGGCTTCTCTTTATCCTTGGAGTGACCTATACCTGTCCTGTCAGCATAGGACTAAGATAGAAGATACACCTTTTAATGTCATCTGTGTGTTTCCACGCCTTCCCCTCTGTTCCTTGCCATCCCTCTCTGTGTGACTGCTGGGAGTCTTTTTGATACACACCTTTCTATTCAAAAGATATTTGGCATCTGCACATTCTCACTGCTACAAGATGGATGTTCAGCTCTTTTTTAATTTACCTAATCATGTTTCAATGTAGTTATATTTAGGTCTTTGAATGACGTTCACAGAGAGATCTGTCCTCAGTGAATGGTGTTTATTTACCCGCTGCCTCTCCACTCTCGTGTGTTTTTGCCCCTTGTTTGCTTGTCTGGTGACTCATTGTTGTTTCGTTCCCTTATTTGAGGTCACAGTGTTGGAACTTCGACAATCTGAGATTTTCTAATGAAGTATTTTACTGTGTATCGTGATTATATTTAGTGTTTTATGCTCAAAACAAGATTCCTGTCCTACATTATCCTCAAATACTAAAGAAATACTCCATCCATTGCTCTAGATTTACATTGTTACGGTTGATCCGGGCCCTTCAGCACTTTTGCTTTATTCCACTGATGTGTATGTAGAACAAAGTATGAGCTACAGCTCCTACTTGGGCCTGTAAATGTTGAATGTGTTGCTAAACAAAACATGGCATTAGTCCTCTGATCCCCTTCATGGTTAATGCCATCATCAGTACATGTTGTCTTTTGTGTCTGTCTCTTTAATTTTAATGTTCTTTGATTTGGCGCCATGTTGAGTGTGCATGTCTGGTGTTTTGGACTGATGTTCAGGCTGGTTGTGTCTGGCCCCGTGTCCCTCTCTTTGTCCACCTTTTCCGCGGCACTAATTCTGGGTTTTGTGTGCAGTATTTGGGCTAAATTCTCTAATGGAGATAATAACAGAGGCCGGCCCGGCGAGCGGAGAAGGTGGGTTCTGCCCTTTTTAATCGAGTGAGCTGCATGCTTCTTCAAGCCAGTCAACTACATCTCCCAGCATTCCCCTCTGTGTATTCTCATTTCAGTCACCGTCTGTGTCATCAAAGATTCAGTAAAGCCCCTTGTCTTGCCACGCCACCATTTCCCTTCCTCAGACCCACTGGTATTTCACTCCAGAGTCACTTTATCTATTGAACTAGCTTCCTCGCAAGTAAGCTACAAAGTGCATATCAGGGAATAAAAAGTGGTCCTAACATCAGTAATCACAGTAAATAGTGGAAGAATTAATTTTGCGGCGAATAACCACAGGGGAGCGTATGGAGAAAGGGAAACAGAATGAAAATAGAATAGACTAAACAAAGTTACCAGCTTCCATTGTTTCTCACTGTCTTTCTTCTCTATGCTACCACAGAGGGTTGGGCCCAAACAATGCTGTAAAAGGGCTTTACAAAATGAGCAGTGACTACAGAAGTGTTATGCAAATTAGCATCTGTCAAAAATATTTGTATTACCAGTGAACTATACTTAGGCTTTTACCCGGCAAGATGTTTGTCATCAAAACTACAACCTGACAGATAAATGGGGTTGTGCAGTGTGCCAACATTTAGATTAGACTCAACACTCCGTCGGTAAGGCACGATGTTGCTTGGCATTGTGTGTGTTTGCCAAGTTGTCAGGTAGTTTCTTTGGGACCAGAAATGTAATTTTCTTGTCCTCATGACACTTCAGAAAAAATAACAAACAATAGATCTCTGTCACATAAGACAGAGAATAAACCAGCCTGTAATGACAGATGTCAGATGAGAAAAGCTTTCTGTTCTCCGCCTATAGGAGCGGGCACCTCCCTCATCCTTTCATGTCTTTGAAACACAATCAACAAGTAACAGAAGGCGCTTTTCTATAATTGGTTGGTCTTTGTGTTCAGTACTTCACAGACACAGTGGTTTCTAGGATGTATAGCTGCAGTTTCATGCTCTTAGCTACAGTTGCATATGACTTCTGGTTGCAAAAACACATGTTAAAATATTGGTTTGAATCCTTTTTGAATTGATTATACATTTCCTTTCATTTTGACTCAACCCTAATCTCATCAGGCCTGAGTTAAAGCCGGGTCAGACTCTTAGTTGCTCTAAAGAGTTTGATCAGATGGGTTTTATTTCATCAACATTACATGAACAAATGCACTTTGTAGAACAACGCAAAAAGACTTCAGCAAGGATACATTAGTCTTGCCAGATTATTGTACGTGCCGCCTGAGGGGCTCATAACAACTGATGAGTTACTTTAACGGTCAACATCTGGCTGTTAGACCATCAGTTAGATTTTTGGGCGAATCAGATTCTGGTCGGCTGTCTTTCCTCGCTCCGATTTTGTACGTGACTTCTGCCAAAGAGTTACAAACTATTTTAATTTTGTTTTGATATTTCTGTTATTTGGTCTTTTTATTGCTTAGTATTTCACATGTGTTTTGACATATCTGGGATATGAACTTCACTGCAGTACAGTCAGTAGCAATATTGTTGCCTTTCTCTCTTTCTGTCCACATTGTTGAGGATGTTTATGTCACACTTGATTACACTTTATTGGAATTGTCAATGGAAGTGGCACGGATGATTGTGTGTCAAGTGTGGGTCAATTGATCCGTACAGTGAGTCACAGAAGTTGAATGTTCTGGCCGTGCAGAAAGGCACATTTAAACACTTATTACACACACAGTGTCTCCCACTGCTTTAAATACATTGAAAACATTGACATCAGGGGAATTCATTTTGTCCTGAGTTCCCTGAACATCTATGAGATTAATCATAGCAGTGTGATACATCTGTGATGGAAAAAAAAAAAAAGATAACACATTTGTAATTTATGATGCTCATTAATGAGCAGCTTCATTAGATGCTGAAGTGACTCAGAATTCTGGGTCAAGCCTCACCTGCATCTAATTGAGTTTATTAATTGAGAAGATAAATAGACTTGCCTAACAGTTTTTCCCTCTTTTATAGTTATATTATAATATCATTTTAAAATCATTGACCCAACTCCGACAAGTAGACTCGCAGATGCCAACAGTGTAGCTCATCTTCCTTGCCCCCCCACTCATCCCCTAATTTTCTTCAATGCATGACATCACTGATGCAGTTGCTGTACAAACACTCCTCCGTCTGACCTCACATCAATGCTGCTAATGTGTGATGCCACCACCAAGAGCACCATTTGGACTCCTGTGTGTGTGTGTGTGTGTGTGTGTGTGTATGTGTGTGATATCCTTGTGTGGTTTGTCCTTCACTCCTCTTTGTGTGATAATAGCCTGTAGCAGCTCCAGTAATGTCTGTTCAGCAGTAGATAACCTTCAGTAGATCCAGGTGTGTCTGTCCTCTACACACAGTGATGTAAAGTGCTGTCTTTTCTATATGATGTGGTAGCTTTAGATGAAGTAATAGTGTACAAGCTGCTTCCTGTCCTGGTTTACAGTTCCTGGTGAGCAAATACCTTTGTGTTTGTCCAGTTCTCTTCTGCTGAGTGCTCCTCTGTTTGCTGACCTAGTTGTTTGTTTATGTTTTTATTTTTTTCTCCTCTTGTTCTGTGGCGTTCAGAAACCTTATTGTTTTGTTTTGTTGTTCCAGGCGCACGTGCCCCTCGAGCACTTGTTGACCAAAAGTCTTCGGTAATCAAGCACAGTCCGACAGTGAAGAGAGAATCGCCCTCTCCTCAGGGCCGAGTCAACAACACAAGGTGATCCATTATTTCAAAGTCTGTCAACATGATTAGAGCATAATGTCATGACTTGTTTACTGTTATCATACTAAATCTGCTGAACGTGACTGAATTTGAGTTTATTCTGATTCAGTGAGAACCAACAGTTCTTGAAGGAAGTGGTTCAGAGCGTTCTGGACGGTCAGGGAGTCGGCTGGCTCAACATGAAAAAGGTGCGCCGCCTGTTGGAGAACGAGCAGCTTCGTGTGTTTGTTCTGAGTAAGCTGAACCGAGCCGTCCAGTCGGAGGAAGACGCCAGACAGGAGGTCATACGGGATGTGGTGAGACTCTTGATTTTGCTATACCCACTTTTAACTGATGTGCAAGGAAATGCATAAATGACGAATTGAGAGGACTTCCCAATTGTATGCATTTTTATTCCTTTATTGGATTTGCTTGTTCATTTGCATTTACTTTCCTTCACTCAAGGTTTGTTTTTGTTCAGCAAACTAACATGAATTGTTAATTCTGAGAATAAATTATGTCTATTTAATGTAAAAACACAAGGCCCGTTAATATATCAGAGAGCCCGAGATGATCAAGCAACCAAAATCCAAGCTATGCATTTTACTGTCATAAATATAATAAAGTAAAGCAACAAATAATCAAATTCATATGTTGAACTCAATGATTGTTTTTGTATTTTTTGAAAACATAAAGTTATGTGCTCGATAAAGTGGTTCTTTACAGCTGTAAGTTACTTTAATTACAATGTGCTGATTACAGACTAGCAAACTGTAGACTCTCAAAATGTCGGGTCATCATGAACCTTGCTGCTGTGTGTGTTTGCAGGAGGTGAGCAGGAAGGTGTACAAAGGCATGCTGGACATCTTGAAGTGCACAGTTTCCAGTCTGGAGCACTCTTACACCAACGCGGGCCTCGGAGGAATGGCCAGTGTCTTCAGCTTATTGGAGATAGCCCGCACACATTATCAAACCAAAGGTACATCCTAAAGGTTTAGCACAGGAATGCTTACATGTAAATATTTGCGTAATATATACCGTTTTTCTAAAGACTCTTTTAAGATTTTTCCTCCTGAGGAGCATAACTGCAGCGGGCCTGTGCTACTAACACTTGTCGATGTCTGTGCATTGTGTTTAAATCCACTTTTTGTCACGCTCTATGTGATTCACTATAACAAATAACTGTGGTTGTTCCTTCTTCTGTTAATATTCTCCCAGTTTATACCCACATATTTTCTTTTTCTGCAATGTTGATAAACTGTGTCTTTGGCCCCTTCACTTTGGTAACTTGGTAGACCCAGAAAAACGCAAGCGAAGCCCCACAGACAGTGCTGACAGCCCAGGCAGTAAAGAGAGTCCCACCGGTTGTATGGAGACTGCCCGACCTCAGAACCTCCTGAACGTCCCCCACCTGCAGGTGCCGCACCACGCAACGGGCAAAGGAGCCCGCCATTTTGATACCCGGAGTCTGAACGAGGAGAACTTTATTGCCTCGATTGGTGTGTACACCACTCCAGCCCCGGTTGCATGTGCACTGTGAGATCCCCTGCCCCCGTCCCCTACAAGCTCATCAACCTAAATACCTTCCCCCTCCCCTCCCCAAACCTTAAAAATCCCCTCACTTCTCCCTGAAATATTCTTACAGGTGTTATAATATTCCACCCACTTTGACCTGTACCACTGGTGATAATCACTGTAGTGGGCTTTGTAAAGGAACATTTTGGATTTGGAAAGTAGAAATGTATTCAAATTGAAAATGGATCATTTGGCTCTGGTTAAAATATATGAAATAGGTTTAAAAAAATGTCTGGAATATTAGCCTGTGTGCCAGCCTGGACTGCGTGTGTTTGTCTCCCCTTCCTGAAACATCTGTGCCCCTGTTTGCCCCCTCCCTGGACTTCTGTTGCCAGCCTCTTAGCACCGTGAATGCATGTCTTTGTTTTGGTCTTCCAGTACCTAAATCTGCAGTAGTGGACGAGGGAAACCAGAGGTATGTGCATCGATAAGTCAAACATCGGTGCTCGTCTGTGCCTTTACTGCAGGTTTCTGCGAGGCGTGCTGCTGAAAATGGCAGCTCCCTTTGCTATCAGCATGGAGGGTGGAAGCAACACTCCCCAGTAGACAGTCCCAGTGAAAAGACACATTTTGCATTGGTCGCAAAAGAACCAACCAACAGAGAAAATCCTTAATATTTTCTTTACTACTTAATTTTCTGACATTCTGGGTCTGTTTACCGGGGACACTTTCAGTGAACCACCCTGACACCTCTCCTACCCGCACCCCTTCTCTTCTTGTTAGAAGTTGCACCTTCAATTCTACAGTTTGCTGTGAGACTTGCATCCCTGCTTCTGCAACTGCTCCATTTCACCTGCTGGCTATTCGGCCTCTCAACCCCATCCCATGCTCTTTTTCCAAATCAAACCTCTCACTCTCTCTTCCCTTTTGCTCTGGAGAGCCAGACAAATGCAGTCGATGAAATCTGTGGCCTGTGGTCAGAGCCAAAGCTCATTCTGACGTCACTGTGTGGCTCTCCAGGACTCTGGGGCGGAGCTCCGGGTGTGTTGTAATGTTCCCGTAGTAGCTGTTTAGCACAGTGGAGCCATTTTGACAACAACTTTATTTATAAAATTGTGTCCAGACGAAAGCACAGCTACATGCAAACATTACAATACCCCTCTGTTCAACAATGATAGATTCTCAATGCTTATTTAGTTCTTTTGTTTTGATTTTAATGCTCATCCACCACACATGCCTTTTCAACCAACTCTCTGACTCTCTCTCTGTCTTTCTCTCCTTGCTTGCAATGCATCTTGGGTAGAATTGTGGAGCAAGCACCAGGATAAGCAAAAAGCTATGGAAAAACCACAGAGTAAGAGACTTTTCACACACGAAAAAAGAAAAGATTGGGGTGTTCAGCTGTTGACCTTTTTCCACCAGTGTCTTTAAACATGAAGATATAAAAGGAGTGCTCCAAATAATAAGGATGTCCGAATGTATAACGCAAAGAAATATAGCACAAGAGTAATACTGTGAGATTATAAGCTCCTGATTGGATTTATTAGGTACTACTTATCAGATTCAACTGAGATCGTTTCAATTGAGAAGTGGATATTATGACTCTTTAATAATAGTTTTATGCCTATTTCACACAACACTGGATTTCTTGTATTCAGTATAGTTGGTATACTTTTTAAACTTTTTTTGTAAATAAAAACAAGGATTCACCGAATTCCTCACAGATATAGTGCTGTGGGAATTACACCCTTGTTTTAGTTACCAAAAATACTTTAATCAAAACTTATGACAGCAGCCAGTCATGGTAGGTTTGCTTAACACATGTACTTGGTTAAAAAACCTGAGGTCATTACTTACTCCTGAGATGGGATGCAGAACGTACTATAGAAGCCACGTGGGAACGTATTACTGTATACAAGTGTTTTTGTATTATTGTTTACATTGTTTTCTTCTTTGACTACAGCTAAAACAGGTAATTTAACTATTCTATACAACATAAAACAATTAAAATGGTTTATTGATGTAAAGGATATCTGTCTTAAGGTCCATAACATTGAAAACAATATGGGAATGGTATGTTATAGTAAGTTAAGCAATATGTCATTTTTGATTTACAGTGATTTTTTTCCTTGATGCCATGCTTAAAGAGTAGCAGAATTCTTGACCTGCTTCCCTGTCCTGCTATTTTTAATTGTATTCTTTCCAGTTTCAAGTGACTTGCTGTAAAAGATGTATTCGCAGCCAATATCCTACAGTTCCACAGTTAACGGTTTACAAAAGTGTCACAAAAACAACCAAATAACTAAAAGAATGTACCGTCTGTGCATCTACCGAGGTGATGGATAGTAGAAATCCCACTTGAAACAGAAAATGTCTCCTTTACCGTCCACCAGTTTGTCTGCATGCCTAACTGCCTGTGTCTGTTTGCCGTTTGTGTTGTAACCTGGGCCACATTTGCAGCCTTGACTTGAAAACTAATGTCACGCTACTGCTGTTTTTGCTTTGTAACTTTTTATGGCACTTTCTGCTTGCCCCTTTGTAACTTTTCTGTCTGGTCCTAAGATCCTTTATCTGTTAGTAATCAGTTAAGCACCATTGTTATATACAGAACATTTTGAAAAGAGAAAACAGGTTGGATGATTAAAGTCTTCATGTATTTTTAGCTATTGGCAGCTTAAGATTGTGATCCCTCACTAGCATAATAATTACACCAACAGGACTAATGTAGTGTTACACTGTTTGCTTGGCAGTGTTTGAAAAGAGGCTTTGGCACTTTAGATGAATGTAGCATCAGTGTTGCTGTGCTGTGCTGGCTTTAAATAGGCGACTCTCAGTAAGGTAAGAAGATAATGGGGTCCTTTTCATGAAAACATGCTGATAATAACGGTCTGTCCTTCAGGGTCTGATGGAGCAAAGCAGCAGCGCCCCCAGGTGACTGACGCCGAGGAGAAGAAATCACAGATCAGTGCAGACAGTGGCCTCAGTGTCTCTGGATCTCAGGTTTGTTCTTGGAGTAATCTCTTTTTGTGATGATTAAGAAACAAACACACGACTGATAGGTTCATTATGTAGTTTAACATGATTCTCTGCCGTCACCAGGCTCTGCTGTACAGTCTTCACTGTTTACCACTGAATTCTCTCTTTTTTTCTCCACTTGGGTTTTCAGAAGAGCGACACAGAGTCTGTAACTAGCTCAGAGCCACCGATTCTGACAAGAAGCACCAGCCAGGACTCGGAGGCCAGCACAGTGGTAGGGCACGGCCAACTCGGATAACAAGCACCTTGTTCACATCTGCACTGGATACACCTCTCAACATTAACAGCAGATCCCACAATGATGTTTTAGTCAAAGATATTTATTAATAATAATAATAATAATAATAATAATAATGATTCATTCTATTTAGAGGTGCCTTTCCAAGCACCAAAGGATACCTAACAATTCATAAAATGAAGTCTTTTTTTTTACCAATCTCTTCTCCCTTTAAAAACTAAATTAATGGATTACTGCATTACTTCATTTGCTATATACGGGTCAGCCTCTGTCCGCATTACAAACTCATGGTGTACAGCCAAACATGGTTCAAACCAGTAAAATAATACTTTAAATAATAATGGATTTATTTTTTAATACCAGATTTGTCAGGATGAACTTGAATGATATTTTCTATTATTTTATGGCAACCAGTTTACCAGACCTTCATCAGGGTAAATTCATTCAAGCAAACAGTGCTGCGTAATTCAATTATGTGCAAGACATCAAGCAATAGTGCAACCATTTAAAACAGGAAGTAGTGCATTTCAAAATGTCACACAGTATCATTTCAATTAAGGCAAGGAATCAGAAAGGTTAGATACTCAAGTTAGTTACTCAAACTAATTAACCATGAGGATGAATGCCAAAAGCTGCTTTTATACCAGACGTTCTTGCCTTGAAACATCTGTTATGTGTTGTTCTCACACCTGGCTTTCTTTTCTTTAGATCAGCAACAGCTCTGGAGAGACCCTCGGGGCTGACAGCGACCTGAGCAGCACTGCAGGAGACGGCCTCGGAGGGAGGATGACTGCTCACTTAACTCAGTCCAGAGGGACTCTTTCCGACAGTGAGATTGAAACCAATCCAGCCACCAGCTCGGTGTTTGTAAGTACCAAACTCACTATCTGTAGCTCAGAAAATAGACAGTTTAATAACAAACGTACTACATTTAAACTTAAAAGGCTCTACGGAAGCTGCCTTAATTAATTTGCATGCTAGAGAGAAGACCTGTTCTCAATTACTTGAAACACCTGAAAACCATCAGAGAAAGAGTTTAATGTCCGTGAAAAGTTTTAGTGTATTTTTCTTTTGCCAGGAATGAAGCAATCTTTGAACTTTGAGCAATTCAAAGTTTGTGTTGAATTCTCAAACCATTGGTAATGGGTGAAAGTCGTTTAAACGCACATAATTTGTCTAAAATCCACAAACGCTCTTAAGTGCACTTTAGGGTTTGGAAAACTGTACGTGTGGAAGATCCCTTCCCATTCCAACTCTTCTCTTCCAGATCTGAGATCATCAAGATGCTAGATGTCTATATTGCTCCTCAGACACACTGGAGAAACAGTATCCAACCTGATAACCTGCAGCTCCCTTGCTAGGAT